>NC_133656.1:151530382-152249991 GCF_009905375.1 Apium graveolens
AGATTGTACATCTAGCTGACAGATTTGAAGACAATCAGACTTAAAGAATCTCACCTGATGAGGATTGTTGACCACTTGAGGACTAGCCCTGCTGGCAAACTCTTTAAGCCTTTCTCGAAGAACATTCAATTCTGAGCTTCTTTTTACTTTGTTGAGAAGAACCAAGTCTCTGACAAAGAACGATTCTCAAACAGATGAAGTGACACCTTGAAAGATCCTTCACTCTGACAATATACAAAAATGCTCATCTCATTTAGGGATCTGTCAAAAGCAGCTGTGATCCTTGAGACTTCAGTCTTGATAGCATTCATGTACATGTCATTGTTAGGATTTGAGATTTCCAGCTTGTCAAGAAGATGTAGGAACTGCCTATCATTGTTAGTGCTCAGCTGAGGCATATCAAGTACTCTCCTAGCTTCATCCCATTTCTCACCAATCTTCAGTCTGACATCTCTTCTCCTTTCTTGAGCCTTAATATCATGAAGACGTTGCTTTTGAAGAGTTTCTGTTCTTTGTATGTCTTTCCTCATGTCAATGATCTGGGAGACATTTTTGAGTTCAGCTTCTTTTCTTTTCATCTCCGACTGCTGCTGCTGAAACTCTTTCTCAAAGATAGGATCAACTGTAGCTTCCTCTTCCCATTCTCCAAAATCACTTTCCTCTTCAGCTTCAAATAAACCATCTTTATCTTCCAAGACTGGTTCAGTGGGAATGTCAAAAATATCAAAGTCATCCTGTTCTCCACTGTAGTAGACATCATCAGACTTTCCTTTATCTCCAGCAGAGGTATCTTTTTCTTTCCCCTTTCCACTACTCCCTTTCTTCTCCCCCTTAGTTGAGGGATCCTCTACTGACTTTCCTTTAGAACCTCCATGACCTTCATCACCTCCAGAGCCTGAGCCTCCACCAGACGGCCCTTCAAAGTAAGTTCTTTGTTCTTCATTAGGGCAGTAGGAATTTTTGATCATGTAGTACAGGTGCTTCATCCCTTCATTCAGATTTTCCATACCCGTCTCTATCTTCAAAATCTGGAGGAGTCCAGTGAATGATTCATTTGAACCAGGTCTTCAAGAGAAGTCATTCTTGTATGTAGAGAGCATAAGTTAGAAATGTCATCAGCTGATAAAGTTGGAGTTTCCTGAATGGAATTGAGCTTTGGTATGACAGTGGTCTTGAGATCTAAGATATCATTCCTGATGAGTGCCAACTGATTGTTGACAGAGGTGGAAGAAGAAGACCGTTCAACCACTTGTGCTTTGAATGCTTGAGCCTCAGCTTGGCTTTTAGCAAGTTCTTCTTTTAGAGCAGCAATTTGAGCTAACAGGTTTTCACTATCTGTGTCTGTGTGTGCTCTCACCTGAATTTCACTCGTGTTTGATTCACTCATCTCACGTGCTTGTGTTTCTCTCAATATAATTGCTCGTGAGGAGTCTTCCTGTTGTTGTTCTTCTGTACCTGCAATTAAAATCACCCTAGCCTCTTCAAGAGAGGTCAGTGGTGGTGTAATGGGAATTCGCGAGTCCCGATCCTCAGTAAAACCTATCATTTCATGTGAAATAGATGTCTGAATTGCTTCAGGGATAGATTGACCGAGTTGCCCTCCACTTTCTCCAGATAAATCTGCGAGTGGAGAATCCCGTGAGGGAGCCAGAGGTGTTGGATCTGGGAGGGGAGAAAATGACTCTATTAAAGGTGGCTGAGAGTCAGATTTTCCCTCAGAAGCATGTGACTGCTCTTCTGCTGTAACTATGGCAGGCACTGTAACAGACTCTATGTGCACTCCTTGCTCTGTGTCCTGAGTATCATCTACTGGTCTGTATGGTTCCATTGTGAGTAATGGAATTGTGCTTGACTCAGTACAGGATGCCATGGCCCTATGGCGAATTTCAATAGATTCATCCTGTTGAGAGAATGTCTCTAGTAACTGTTCATTGGCCATTTCAAAGTCCATGTCCTGTTGGGAGGACAAGGATGGTCTTTCAGATGCCTCAGTATATGTTCTTCTTTTCTTGGGAGGAGGCAGAGCTGAGGGTTCACTCACATTTAACGATACACTACTTCCTATTAACCTTCTGGGTAACATTTTAGACAGTGGGGGAGAGGTTGAGATAGGTTGTGACTCTGTGTTTGGCTCTATGACCTGGGATTGAAGCTATGGTTCTACAACTTCATGGTCAGTCCTATAGACCACTCGGGGTCTTTCAACAGAAGTAGGAATGGAGTGAGAGTGAGGAATTACTACCTGTAATGGAAGAGCATCTGATGTTGGAGGAGCCTGGGTGGCTTGAACCACTGGAGGTTGAGGTTGCTGTTCATGACCGGGAAGATTGAAAATAGGTAAGGGAATATAAGTGGCTATGAAAGCAGATACAAGTACTGGAACTTGCATGAATTTGAAGGTTGTGTCTTGGCGGGTGTAAATCTTTTTGCTTACAGGAGGGGGTTCGGTTACTGCAGAGTTAGCAAAAAGGGCTTTGTGCTCAGGTGTGAGAAGATGATCTGCTATAAGCATGAGAAAACGAGCATAGTAACATGATACCCTACGATTTGTAGAATGATCACGTAAAGTAGTAGTGAGACGTCTCAAGAGAATGGGAAAAAGTAGTTTGCCAAAATTAATCCTTTGACTGAAAACAACCGCAAGACCAATATACTGCAGAGTGGAAGTGATGTTGTGAAAGTTGGATTTAGTGTAGTTGGCAAACACTTTAGAAAGTGTATCGAAGAAAATGTCCCATTCAGACACCAAATTGGATTTTGAAAGTTTGGTTAAATTGATCACCCCCTGATAGTGAATAGCTAGGAAAAAGTTTGTGATATCATTTTCAGAGGGCAAATTACAGAAATTGTCCAATGGAAAATTTAACGCTCGATTGATGACTATTTCATCAACTACATACGGTGTGTTTGCCACGGTGAATGAAAAAGATTTTGAATCATCAGCCATAGTAGAGGTTGTGCAAATCAGTCTAAGCAGACCGACATTTAAAAACACATTTGATTTAATAGCAGAGCTAACAATTGAATGGTCATTTAAAAATCTAATCCATGGCTTAAATTTTTCCACATCACATTTTTCTGGATTAAAATAACCAACCTGATTATGCGCGACAATTTGGAAATTGAGAGCCATTTAAAATAATAATAAGACACAGACTTTCAGAATTTTAAGAATAATATTAAGAAAATTCGAATTAATTAAATTAATTTAACAATTCGAATTAAATTAATTATAATCGAAAAATTTAGAGAGAAATGTATCTCGTTAAAATTCTTAACTCACACACGCAGATTTGAAAAGCCAAAAGACACAAGACAGAAATTAAAATTAAAATTAAAAATACCCAAAATCAACAAACACAATGATTCGAAAAAAAAGTTTTGAAAAAATTTTGACAGCACTCCTGTATGTATATATATATATATGTAAGTATATATAACAGGAGTAAGATTGCTGAGTAAAAACTCGAGCAAAGGAGATCAATGGCGGTTGAGATGGTGTTTGCTGTTCGAAGAGAGAGAGAGAGAGAAAGAGAGACGGTTGGAATTTTTGAAAAACAAAAAAAAACTGAACTGATGAAACTTAAAACATACACAAAAACGATTAAGTAGTATAACTGGTATGACAATCGGATTGTCATACCGATTGTCACACCAGCTTAAAGACAGAAAAAAACAAACAAAACAAAACAAATAATAATATATAACTGGTATGACAATCTGATAGTCATACTGATTGTCATACCAGTACAAAATAAAATATAAAAAGTCTGATATTAATTTTATTACTGGCATGACAATCAATAGTCATACCGATTGTCTTGCCAGTTATAAAATTAATCTGATTTTAAAAATAACCAAGCATTATTACTGAAATGACTTTCAGCAAGACAATTTCAATTGTCTTGCCGATTGTCATTCTACTATAAGATAAATTAAGTATTTAAATATACTGAATAATTAACATAAAAACTGTTAAAAACACATAAAAACAAAATATATAAAATATTTCAATTTCAGAAAACTGAAAAGAATATTGCAGAAAATATTTACATAATTAAAATAATTAACATATTTCAGAGATAATAATATTTTCAGTCCAAAAATAGATTTCTTTTGAATTTTAACAAATTAAATTCATAGAAAAATATTTTTAGAGAAAATAAAATATTCTGAGACATTAAAATTAACAAGTTGAGTAAATAAATAAGATAAGATAATAGAAATTACATAGAAATAAGCAAGAAATATGATAAAATGATAAAATAAATTTGCAAATGAATTTTTCATTTATGAAAAATTCATTTGTAAATTCATTCAAGAACAGATCTCAGATATTAACTAAATTAATCACTAAAACTATTCAACATGCCCAATTTACCAACTAATCTGGTAAATGTGGATTCATCAAGTGGTTTAGTGAAAATATCTGCTATTTGTTCTTCTGTTGGAACAAAAAATAGTTCAACAGTACCATTCATGACGTGCTCTCTAATAAAATGATACCTGATGTCAATGTGCTTTGTCCTCGAGTGCTGCGCAGGGTTGTTGGTGACGGCTATTGCACTTGTATTGCCACATAAAATGGGGATTTTGTTCAATACAGAGCCATAGTCTCGTAGCTGGTTCCTAATCCACAAGATCTGAGCACAGCAGCTTCCAGCAGCAATATATTCAGCCTCGGCCGTTGAGTTGGAAACTGTTTGCTGTTTCTTGCTGTACCATGAGACTAGTCTGCTACCTAGGAATTGACAACTCCCTGAGGTGCTTTTCCTATCAACAACACTTCCTGCATAATCTGAATCTGTATATCCAACAAGGTTAAAACCAGATTCTTTAGGGTACCAAATACCTAGATTTGGTGTTCCCTTAAGATATCTTAAGATTCGTTTAACAGCAACGAGATGAATATTTGTAGGATCTGCTTGGAACCTTGCACATAAGCATGTAGCATACATAATATCTGGTCTACTTGCAGTAAGATAGAGTAACGAGCCAATCATACCTCTGTAGCTTGTGACATCTACTTTAATGAAGTTTTCACATGGTCCAAGCTTGACAGCTGTAGTTGATGGAGTCCTTGCTGATGCAGAATCCTCTAGATTGTACTTTTTGAGGAGTTCCTTGAGATACTTGGATTGACAAATAAATGTGTTATTCCTAGAGGACTAACAATGAGATTTACAGAAGGGGGGGGTTGAATGTAAATCTCAAAACTTTTTCAAGTTTTGAGAAGTTTATTAAAGCAGTGTGTTCTAGATGAACAAGTGTATGAATTGCTTTGAGCTAATGCAGACAGATATATATTCAAACACAAAATGTAAAGAACACAACACACTTTAAAAACTTTTCTGGTGGATTTGTTGTTCCACCAGAGATGGTATATTAGAAAATCTGTGTTCAACAATGTTGATCACAGCTGCATCCTAGTACAAACTAGATGAATTTTCTCTCAAGATATTTCTTAACAGCTCTGGAAAATCTCTCTCTAATTACTAGCTTCTTCTTGATTTTTATATTACCAAGTGTACAAGTGAAAAACAATATAAAATTACAATAGTAAAATAAGTTCTTCACTTGCTTCTTTTCCTGTTCACTCAAGTACTTTGTTGACTATTGCATCTTTGTACTAAAGAAGAACGGCTGCTTTTTCTGTTGATCCTGAAATTCGGCTACCACATCTCAGTTTTCTCTGTCAACCCACGTGCCTCTGTTTGTAGGTACAACTACCACTTATCAACGGCTAATTAGCAGAACATCCGTTGAAGCTTTCATCCGTTGATGACTTCATCCGTTGAAGGATGTTATCCGTTGAAGCTTTCATCCGTTGATGCTCTCATCCGTTGAAGGATGTTATCCGTTGAAGTTTTAGAGACATCCGTTGAAGCTTAGCTTCTCATCCGTTGAAGGTCTTTAAGTCATCCGTTGATACCACTTCATTTATACAAAATTACAAGGCATGAAATATTTACAATTGGCCTTCCTATCTGCATATCATCTAGTAGTCAACATGACTCATAGTTTCTCTCAACTTCTAAGAATTACAATTTTAAATACAGAGACTGAAATATGCTACAATACTAGACTTATTTCTAAGTAAAGCTACACCATCAACGGATAGCCAAAGTGGTCTTATCCGTTGAGGCTACAGACACTAAATTTCTACTTAAGTGTTTTGTTAAACATATCATCAAACTAATGCACATATATTCCTAACAATCTCCCCCTATTTATGTCTATAAGAACTGTAGGCATAAATTCAGGGTTAACTTGATGATAACAAAACACTTAACAAATATTTGAATTGAAACTAAGTAGAAATATAAAAAGTGCTGCAAAAGTGTATGTACTAGGAGGTAATTGAAGATTTACAGTATTTCCAAGGGTGCTCCTCTAGCCTGAGCAAATCATCATTTTCTTCTTTGTTCCCTGGTTTTCTTTCCTAGCCCTTTGTCATTTTCCTCAATTTGGAGTTGGAGTTGTCTGAAGAATTCAGCTTCATCTTCATCACTGATATCCAACTTAGATTGCATTTCCTTGAGAGTTTCATTGCTGGCAATCTTGAGTTGGTCTTCAAGTCTGAAAAATCTTCTGACTCCTTTGTCATCTCTAAATTCCATCAACCAATGAGGTGATTTGTGAATTTTAGTTCCCCTTTCTTGTATGAGTAAGGTTCTGGGCAAAGCATTTGGTTCCCTCCAAGTCTTCCTTATGTTGGCAATCTTGTTGAGAATTTCAGTCTTGGCTGTTCTGGTAAAGCCAGAATCCTTTTTGATGGCTGAAAAGACTCTGATCAAGGTAGAGTAGCCTTCATTTAGAATCCTGTAGAGAGGCCATGTTCTTTCCCCAGCTCCCTTATATCTGAACACCAATCTCTCTGGTAGCTGTCTGTAGGCAGCTATTCCCCTTACTTCCTCCAGCTCATCCAGATAGAGATTAATGTCTGAAGCTTCTTTTATGTCACAGATGTGAACATAATCATCTTTAGAAATGGGTGGCTTAGGGTTAGGTTTTTGTTTTTGAGTGAATTTCTTAGAGGTTAGGGGAGGTGTAGATTTAGATTTTCTTTTCTGTTTCTTTGGTAGTGGTAGAGTGGTTAAAAAGGTAGGCAATGTGATGTTGTCCCAATCAATAGGTTCCTCTTTTGGAATGATTGGTTCACCATGGATATTTATAGAGGGATCAGCAACAAAAGGTTCAGGTATGGAAGGTAGTGGTTTAGATATAGATTTGGTATCTTCAGGGTTATCTTCACTCCTTCTGTGTGCCTTGGCCTTTCTTCTGTTTCCCTTCTGCCATTCCTCTCTTTCCTCCATATTTTCACCAAATATGCTCCCAAGAACCTCATCTAAGTTAGCAATCTTTTCTTCACCCCTGACTTCAATTCCTTTCATTTCTTCAACTTGGCTTGACTTTAGCTGTTTTTCAAGCTTTGCTTGTGCTCTTTTGTCAGCCTTGAGTTTTACAGCTTCTTTCTTCAACCTTCTGGTTTCTTCCCTTTTAGCCTTTAGAAATTTGGGATGTCCTTGCATCACACAGATACTCTTTCCCTCTCTATAGATAAAGGCCATGTTCATTCTCTCACCCTTGTCCTTGGTCTCCTTCTTCTTTATGATGCTTGTACTTAGAACTTTGTCTCCATCAGGTTTTGGAAGAGGAAAGTCTACTTCCTTTATCTGAGCAAAGTCTAGGGGATTCTTTGTGGAGTCCATACTGGATCTAGTGTTAGGCTTTAGAACCATAGGTTTTAAATTCTTGAAAGAAGTCTCTCCAACCTTATTTCTCCCTACTGGCTTGAGCTCCATGTTGATTGGTTCAATCTTTGTGCTAAATTTCACAGATGTTGATTTGTCTTGTGTAGAACCAAACACCAATTGCAACCTTTCATCAATTCTCCTCCATTGTTCTTTCATTTGTATTTCAGCTGCTGCTAGCTGAATCAAATCAATTCCATCAGGTTTTCCCTTGATTTGAATGATTGGAGAGGTAGTGATGGCAGGAACTAGCACTTTAGATATCTGAATCTTTGTAGAGGGCTCTCCTTCCCCTTCCCTTTTATTCTCCCCCTTTTTGTTATCATCAAGGAGAGGGGTCAAGCCTTGTGCTTTTGCCAGCTGCATTAGGAGATTGGTTTGAGATTGTTGGTTGAGAAGAAGGGTGGCCACAGAGTCTTCAATTCCTTGAACTCTGTCTTCCAACTTGGCCAGCCTTTGTTCAGTAACTGATTCCTTTTTCAATCTCGAAACCAAGTCCTGCAAAGTACCATAGGGCATGACTGAATCCAATTTTTCTGAAGTGAAGGATTTCAAGTCAGCAATATCTTTCCTGAGATCATCCAGACTCATATTTTGATTTACTTGCTGCAACTTTATGAGATGCAGTGAGTCCAGGTGAGCTTGGAGGATAGCCTTGATATTTGCATTTGAAGTGTTCTGAATGGCCTGTTGAATAGTGATGATTTGTTTGACCAAGTGGACATTGAATTCACCTGTTCTATGCTCCTTAGTCAAGGCCCATTCAGGTAGATTAGGAATGGAACTAGGGTCTTTACCTCCCCCTATGTTCATGCTTCCATCAGAAGAAATAGAGTCATCATCATCAGAATTTACTCCAAATTCCTCAGATGGCTCACCAGCTGTAGAAGGCATCCTGTTAATAGCAGCTTTATCCCTTTGAAGAGATTCTGTTGAGTGCACTAGATGTAGTGTCCTTTCTGCCTCCTCATTGCCCTGAGCAGCCAACATTTGATAGGCTGTCACAGGATGAGTAAAAGTGTCAGCATCCAAGGAAATGTTATCAATTACAGCTTTGTAATGTTGCTGAAATTGTCTTTCCTTTTCAGCATCATCCACAATCATTGACTCATGAGCAATGGCTGGTTCCACCCTTGTATCAACTGTACCTGCTTTTCTCTCTTTTTCTCTATGTTCTTGCATCAGGGGCTCCCCCTGGCTCACACATCTCACTCCCTCACCTTCACCTTCTAAGGTGGTACTCCACTCACTGACTTTTGCCATGCTGGAAGAAATAGCATGCATTTTTGTGCTCTCAATCTCTCCTTTTGCCTGGGAGCAACCCAGCCTCTCACTCAAATTTTCAGTCCCTGCCCTCAATCCTAAAAGTGATTGCACAGTATTCATGTCTTCTACACTTGGAATCATTTCAGTTATTTGTGTAGAGACTATCAACGGATGTGGAATATCCGTTGAAGGTGAAACTGTTGTTATCAACGGATAACTGCTGTTAAGCTTATCCGTTGAAGAGCAACCACTTGTCAACGGATGAGTGATATCCGTTGAAGAAGGAAAAGAAGATGAAATTGAAAGTGATATAACTGTTGAATCTGTATAGATTGATTTGATATGTGTTGATACAGATCCTTCAATTATATCTGAAAGAATTTGCGGGTGATCCAACAAATCATCTAAAAGATGATGATCACCTGTATTTGAGTGGGGCTCCTCCCTGAGTTGTAAAGAGGGAGAATCAGGAATTGATGGGAATAACATATCCACATCCAGAGATGGTGAAGAAGTATTTGGTGATTGATGTGTAGTTATTGTGAGAGAATGGGGCTGTGACTCCACATTTATTGGAGTCACATCAAACTGAGTTTGAGAAGGCACAGAGACAGATGGATGTATCTGTGCAGTGTGTGCACCCTGTGTAGAAGATTGGGTTCTAGCCTTCTTTCTTCTAATAAAAGCTTTTGTAGGTGAGTGTTTGGCTTTAGTGTCCCTCCCTCTTTTGTTCTGTGTTCCTGGTTGGGAACTCTTTTCAATAGTAACATCCTTTTGGGAGGATGCTACTAGGGATGTGCTAGAAACCTTTTCAACCACCACAGCTTTTTGAGAAACTGGGGCTTGGCTAGCTTGGGAAGCACTCAACTCTCCTTCCTTATCCTGGGGGTTTCTTTGATGTTCACCCCTCCCCTCACCACTCACACCCTGTTCACTTCCCTCAGGGTTAATGGTTGTTGTTACAACTGTTGTCTTTTGAGAAACAACAGAGGTGGTTTTCTTTGTCTTGGATTTTGAAAGTTTAGATTTGGTGACCTTGGTAGAAACCTGTTGGGGCATTGACACAGATTTCATGGCCACACTAGAAGATAAAGAAATAGAGGGGTTGGAAGAAGTAGGAGTTGTGGAAGCAATTACCTCACCTACCTGGGGTGCATTCATGATTGGTAAATATACCAATTGCACACTGCTGTTGAGATCCATTCTCAATAAGTCTGCAAGAACTCTTTTCTCTTGTGCCCAGCACTTGAGTTTATTATTCTCATTGATAATGACTAAACCTTCAGCAACATGGTTAGCCAATAACATAAAGAATCTAGCATAATAGATGTTATTAGGTCTATTAGCTTTGTTACCTAATCTAGTACCTAATTCTAGCATCACATAGTTGCTAAAGTTAAAGTACCTATCAGAAACAAGCATATAGAACATATTAACAAGAGATGAAGTTATGGCATCAAAATTACTAATTTTCCCAGAGAAAACCTTTATGAAGGCATCCCCAAGAAAACTCCATTCTTTCCTAAGGCCTTTTCGTCTAATACCCCCTAAATTAGCAGAGTTAAGAGAGTAACCTATGGAATCTAACATGCTGGATACATCACTATCAGTGTGTGGTGTCATGGCATTGTTCTCAGGTAATTTAAAACATGCTTGTAAGTCATCACAGTTAATACAGTGATTTTTACCTTTGAGAGTGAAGGAGATAGTCATATCCATGGAGTTGAACTCAGCAGTTGTCCAAATCTCCTCAACTACTTCACAGAAAATCGTTGGGGCTTCCAGCATTGCATAGCTAAGTTTACAGTTTTTGATGAAGTCCATCATTTTGTGATAATCTGAGTGGGCTTCATTCTTTTCTACCAGAGCTATGAAATTGTTCTTCTCGTAGATGAACCCAGATTGAGACATAATCTTCACGACTGGTGCCATTGTTGTGAGTAGAAATTGCAGAGAATAACTTGAAGGTTTTGCAGAGAGAAAATGGTAAATGCTTGAAATTCTAAGAAAGCGTAAAGTAATAATGAACAATCAGAAGGGCTTATATTCTTTCAAAGAAAAAGAAATAAATAAAGGATTAATCAGTAAATAGGTGTTAGTGAATTTCAGCCGTTTAAGAATAAACTGTAAGTATTCTAATAACTACCTTTAAAACCAATACATACAGATGTATGTATGGTATCAACGGTTAAGAAAATAGAATCAACGGCTGTGAGACACCTCAAACGTCTGATGTGACATTTCAACGGATAATGTAAATTGTCATCCGTTGAAAGGTACTTCAGCTTTATCCGTTGACGGATAAAAGTTCCAGAGATATACTTGTCTTTCAACGGATAATGAATATCCGTTGATAGAGCAATTTTGACTTTCAACGGATAGGGAACATCCGTTGATGGAATAAACTTTGTTAAAAGTCAAATTTGTTCTAGCAACTAATATATTTCAGGCTTCACATCAAATTGCAAAGAAGACATACCTAGCTCACTTACCAATCTTGTGAATGTTGATTCATCAAGTGGCTTGGTAAATATGTCAGCAATTTGTTGTTCACTTGGAACAAAATGTAGTTCCACTGTACCATTCATGACATGCTCCCTGATGAAGTGGTACTTAATATCAATGTGCTTGGTCCTTGAGTGCTGCACAGGATTCTCTGTTATGGCTATGGCACTTGTGTTGTCACAAAAGATAGGTATTCTATCAACATGAAGTCCATAATCAAGGAGTTGATTCCTCATCCATAACATTTGAGAACAGCAACTTCCAGCAGCAATGTATTCAGCCTCAGCTGTAGAAGTAGAGACTGAATTTTGCTTTTTGCTAAACCATGATACAAGCTTGTTTCCCAGGAATTGGCAGGAGCCTGTTGTACTTTTCCTGTCTATTTTGCAACCTGCATAGTCTGCATCTGAATAACCAATTAGATCAAAGCCAGATTCTCTAGGATACCAAATTCCTAAATTTGGTGTACCCTTGAGATATCTGAAAATTCTCTTGATAGCAATTAAGTGAGACTCCCTAGGATCAGCTTGAAATCTAGCACACAGACATGTAGAAAACATTATATCTGGTCTGCTAGCAGTTAAATATAAAAGTGAACCAACCATGCCTCTATAACTTGTAATGTCCACAGACCTTTCAGTCTTATTTAATTCAAGTTTGGTGGCAGTGGCCATGGGAGTTTTTGCAGATGAACATTCCATTAAGTCAAACTTCTTTAAAAGATCATGAATATATTTAGTTTGACTAATGAAAATTCCATTACTAACTTGTTTAATTTGTAAACCAAGAAAATAGGTTAGTTCTCCCATTAGGCTCATTTCATAATTACTTTGCATTAGCTTAGCAAACTTTTTACAAAGTTTATTATCTTTAGAACCAAATATTATGTCATCTACATAAATTTGAACAAGTATACTAGAGCCATTAACATTTCTAAAGAAGAGAGTTTTATCAACAGTACCTCTAGTGAAGTGATTCTCCAAAAGAAATTTTGATAATGTTTCATACCAGGCTCTAGGTGCTTGCTTCAGTCCATAGAGTGCTTTCAACAGATAATACACATAGTCTGGAAAATTTGGATCTTCAAATCCTGGAGGTTGACTTACATAGACTTCTTCCTCTAATTTCCCATTTAGAAATGCACTCTTGACATCCATTTGATAGACTTTGAAATTGGCATGGGCTGCATAGGCTAGAAAGATTCTGATAGCTTCAAGTCTTGCAACAGGAGCATATGTCTCATCAAAATCTATTCCCTCTTGCTGAGAATAGCCTTTAGCAACCAATCTGGCTTTATTCCTTATGATAATGCCATTTTCATCCATCTTATTTCTGAATACCCATTTTGTATCAATAGGACTCTTGTTCTTTGGTTTGGGTACCAGCTTCCAAACTTGGTTTCTCTCAAATTGGTTTAGCTCTTCCTGCATAGCTAATATCCAATCTGGATCCAATAAGGCTTCTTCCACTTTCTTAGGTTCCTCCTGAGATAGAAAACTACTATACAGACATTCATCTTGAGTAGCTCTTCTTGTTTGCACTTTAGATGATGCATCACCAATGATCAGTTCAAAGGGATGATTCTTGGTCCATTTCCTTTGAGGTGGAAGATGAGCTCTAGATGAGGTGATCTCAGTATTGTCATGATGTGAGATAGAGTTTTGATTAGTTGAAACTCCCCCTGAGTTGTTGGTCCTTTGCAGGGAACTTGGAGTTCCATCAATTAATGATGTAAATTGATTATCAGTTGATGAGCTATGATCAACGGATGCTTCATTAAGTACTTCAACGGATGATGCACAATGTCTTTCAACGGATGCTGAATTTTGTGCATTATCCAGGAGCAAATTTTGTATTCCTTTTGAAGTGTCGTCTCCATCAATCTCTTCTTCACTATCATCACAATATATTTCAATATTGTCAAATTTGAGTCTCTCATAATGTTCCTCATCTGTTAGTCCATCAATCTTTTTATCATCAAACACAACATGCACAGATTCCATAACAATGTTGGTTCTTAGATTGTAGACCCTATAAGATTTTCCAGCTGAATAACCAACAAATATTCCTTCATCAGCCTTTGCATCAAACTTCCCTTTATGGTCAGATTGATTCCTCAGTATAAAACATTTACATCCAAAGACATGAAGAAAGTTTAGAGTTGGTTTTCTTTTCTTGAACAACTGATAAGGAGTCATGCCTTTAGCTTGATTGATCAAAGAAATATTTTGAGTGAAACAGGCACAATTAACAGCTTCAGCCCAAAAATATGTTGGTAACTTTGATTCTTCAAGCATTGTTCTGGCAGCCTCAATTAAAGATCTGTTCTTTCTTTCAACTACCCCATTTTGCTGAGGTGTTCTTGGAGCTGAGAACTCATGCATGATTCCATTTTCTTCACAGAACAGCCTTAATGTCAAATTCTTGAACTCAGTTCCATTGTCACTCCTGATGTTTCTTACCTTCAAGTCAGGATGATTATTGACTTGCCTGATGTGATTGATAATGATTTCACTTGCTTCATCCTTTGATCCAAGAAAACAGACCCATGAGAACTTTGAGAAATCATCTACAATCACTAAGCAATATCTTTTTCTTGCTATTGACAATACATTGACTGGTCCAAACAAATCCATATGTAGCAGCTGTAATGGTTCATCAATTGTTGTTTCAAGCTTCTTCTGAAATGATGCTTTCCTTTGTTTGCCTTTCTGACAAGCATCACACAGACCATCCCTTGAGAATTCAACAAGAGGAATTCCTCTTACTAAGTCCTTTTTGACTAGATCATTCATTGTCTTGAAATTCAAATGGGATAGCTTCTTGTGCCATAGCCAACTCTCAACTGAACTTGCTTTGCTGAAGAGACAAGTAATAGATTCTGCATCTGTAGAGTTGAAGTCAGCTAAGTACACATTTCCTTTTCTAACTCCAGTTAGAACCACTTTGTTGTCTTTCTTACTAGTGACAACACAGGCTTCAGAATTGAAGGAAACTGTATTCCCTCTATCACATAGTTGACTGATACTCAGTAAGTTGTGCTTGAGACCATCAACTAATGCAACTTCTTCAATGATGACATTCCTTGTTGAAATCAAGCCATATCCCATAGTAAACCCTTTGCTGTCATCTCCAAAGGTTATGCTGGGGCCAGCTCTCTCTTTAAACTCTGTGAGCAGGGAGAAATCTCCAGTCATGTGTCTTGAACAGCCACTGTCCAAGTACCATAGATTTCTTCTATTTTCCTGCACACCACAAAATCAATCAATTTGATTTTGGTACCCAAGTTTCCTTGGGTCCATTCTTGTTAGCCTTTCTCCTAGACTTCATTCCTCCTGCATCTTTAGACTTAGGTGAGTTTGAGTCAACCTTGGTCTTAGATGTGGTTGGTTGAGGTGTAGGGTTAGTCACAACATTATCCAGCACATTTATAGAATTATTAGGCATGGATTGTGCATACATGTTATTCCACATTGGCATATTGTATGGCAATTGAGGCATACTGAATGCAGCAAGATAAGGATTGTTAAAATATGGCATGTTTGCAAAATGTGCATAAGGATTTTGTTGAGACATAACAGGCATAGCATGTAGAGGTGATACAGACATGTTAGGCATGGAAGAGGGTACAGTTATGGGAGATTTCTTAATAGATTTACAATTAGCAGATAGATGATTAACACTACTACAATGCACACAGCTTTTTCTAGGAGCATACTTGTCAGGTGTGTAATTGTTATGTTTGTTAACTCCTACCTTCCCATTTCTGTTGGATTTCCTTTTGGATTCCTTTTTATCCTCAACCATCTTGAGCCTATTGTTTAACTGTTCTAAGGTCATGTGCCCTACATTCACCTTTCTGACATCTTTGGATGTGCTTGCTTCTTCTTTGACAAAGTTCTTTGAAGTTGAACCAAACTTTTTGTTGAGTTTCTTTAGATTTTCTCTTTTAGAAACATCTGCCTGTTTTAATTGAGGAACCTTCAACGGATGTTCCTTTTCTTCCTTCAACGGATAACTTTCATCATCCGTTGATTCCACATCCGTTGACAGTCCATCAATTAATTCCAGTTTCTTTTTATTTTTATCCCAGGCAGTTTCACAGAATGATTCAATTCCTTGGACTTTGGCAATTTGAGCACTTACATCCCTAGATGTTTTCCAGGCTTTAATCACCTCTTGCTCTTTCTCTAATTGATTGGAAAGTATTTCTACTTTCTTAACAGATTCAGCTAGTTCATTCTCAACAGATATACAATGCAATTTGGTTTTCTCTAGGTCAATCAACTTATTTTCTAACATAGTATTTCTATTACTTAAAAACAGATTGTTCTCTTTGATCCTACTATTTTCTTTAGCAAGAGATTTAAGAGACACACGCAAATGATACAATTCAGTAGACATGTCATTGAAAGCATCATTGCACTCTTCTTTAGTAAGCTGTGTTAAATCAGTAGTGATTACCTGATTGCTTGATGAACTAACTTCGTTTTCTTCAGAATCAGCCATGAGAGCAAGGTTGACATAATCCATATCTTCATCCTCTTCATCTCCATCAGCTGCCCAGTCCTTTTCTTGAGTAATGAAAGCCCTTTCCTTCTGTTTGAGCAGATCAAAATATTTCTTTTTGTAATCTACTTGTTCAAATTTCTTCTTTTCAGAGGTTGGCTTTCTGCACTCACTTGCAAAGTGTCCACTTATACCACAATTAAAACACTTGAACTTGGATTTGTCCACCATGTTCTTATAGGGTTTAGTGGCTCTAGTGTTTTTCCTGAACTTCATCTTTGCAAATCTCCTGGACAGAAATGCAAGATGCTCATCAATACCATCAGAGTCATCTTGACTGGAGTTGTCTTCATTTTCAGCAACTTGCTCTTTACCCTTGTCTGATTCTGGATTTCTTACACCATCTTTGGAGCTTGATGTAGATCTCACAGTTTCTTTTCTGCATGCTTTCTCATTTTCAGCTACCAATGCAACTGAACCTCCTTTCTTTCTCCCCCTCTCCAATACCTCATCCTGTTCCAACTCTAGTTCATAAGTCTTCAAGATTCCATATAATCTTTCAAGAGTAAAGTCCTTATAATCCTGAGAGTTTCTTAAGGAAACAGTCATGGGTTTCCATTCCTTTGGTAAGGATCTCAAAAATTTAAGATTTGAATCCTTCACCTGGTACACTCTACCATACAGCTTCAGTCCATTCAACAGCTTTTGGAATCTATTAAATGTGTCATTTAAAGATTCATTCTCTTCAAAATGAAAGTACTCATACTGTTGAATGAGAAGCTGCATTTTGTTCTCTTTTACTTGTTCTGTACCTTCACACAGCAGCTGTACTGTGTCCCAAACCTCTTTGGCAGTTGAACAATTTATCACATTATCAAACATATCCTTGTCAAGACCATTAAACAAAATGTTCATAGCCTTCTTATCCTTGTGGACTTCTTCTGTGTCTTCCATTGTCCATTCTGCTCTAGGTTTTGGAATGGATTGACCAACAGCAATTGTGGCCGTAGCAACTGTGGCTACTTTGTGGGGAATGTGAGGACCATTCTCAATGCAGTTTACATAACCTTCATCTTGGGAGAGTAGATGAAGGTGCATTTTCACCTTCCAGTGGTGATAACTGTCTTTGTCAAGAACTGGGATCTTTACTCCAATATCCTTCTTACTCATCTTTGTTAGATTCCAAGATCTTTAAACTCTTTGTGTGTCAAGAGCTTGCTCTAATACCAATTTTTATTCCTAGAGGACTAACAATGAGATTTACAGAAGGGGGGGTTGAATGTAAATCTCAAAACTTTTTCAAGTTTTGAGAAGTTTATTAAAGTAGTGTGTTCTAGATGAACAAGTGTATGAATTGCTTTGAGCTAATGCAGACAGATATATATTCAAACACAAAATGTAAAGAACACAACACACTTTAAAAACTTTTCTGGTGGATTTGTTGTTCCACCAGAGATGGTATATTAGAAAATCTGTGTTCAACAATGTTGATCACAGCTGCATCCTAGTACAAACTAGATGAATTTTCTCTCAAGATATTTCTTAACAGCTCTGGAAAATCTCTCTCTAATTACTAGCTTCTTCTTGATTTTTATATTACCAAGTGTACAAGTGAAAAACAATATAAAATTACAATAGTAAAATAAGTTCTTCACTTGCTTCTTTTCCTGTTCACTCAAGTACTTTGTTGACTATTGCATCTTTGTACTAAAGAAGAACGGCTGCTTTTTCTGTTGATCCTGAAATTCGGCTACCACATCTCAGTTTTCTCTGTCAACCCACGTGCCTCTGTTTGTAGGTACAACTACCACTTATCAACGGCTAATTAGCAGAACATCCGTTGAAGCTTTCATCCGTTGATGACTTCATCCGTTGAAGGATGTTATCCGTTGAAGCTTTCATCCGTTGATGCTCTCATCCGTTGAAGGATGTTATCCGTTGAAGCTTTAGAGACATCCGTTGAAGCTTAGCTTCTCATCCGTTGAAGGTCTTTAAGTCATCCGTTGATACCACTTCATTTATACAAAATTACAAGGCATGAAATATTTACAATTGGCCTTCCTATCTGCATATCATCTAGTAGTCAACATGACTCATAGTTTCTCTCAACTTCTAAGAATTACAATTTTAAATACAGAGACTGAAATATGCTACAATACTAGACTTATTTCTAAGTAAAGCTACACCATCAACGGATAGCCAAAGTGGTCTTATCCGTTGAGGCTACAGACACTAAATTTCTACTTAAGTGTTTTGTTAAACATATCATCAAACTAATGCACATATATTCCTAACAAAATGTTCCATCTAACCTTTGATTTACTTGTAATCCAAGAAAGAACTTCAGCTCTCCCATAATGCTCATTTCAAACTTGCTGTGCATTAACTTAGCAAATCTCTTACAGAGATTATCATTAGTAGACCCAAATATTATATCATCCATATAGACTTGGACTAATATAGTATCATTCTTATGTTTTTTAGAAAAGAGAGTTTTATCTATGACACCTCTAATAAAGCTATTTTCAATAAGAAATTCAGAGGGAGTGTCATACCATTTTCTTGGAGACTGTTTGAGCCCATAGATAGCCTTGAAAAGAAAGAAGACAAAATCCAAATGATCTAGATCTTCAAAACCAGGAGGTTGCTCTACATATACCTCTTCATCCAGCTTTCCATTCAGAAAGGCGCTCTTGACATCCATTTGATAAACTTTAAAGTTTGAGAATGCTGCGAATGCCAGAAATATCCTGATGGCCTCAAGTCTAGCCACTGGAGCATAGGTTTCAACATAATCAATGCCTTCATCTTGAGAATACCCTTTTGCTACCAGTCTTGCCTTGTTTCTTGTAACCACACCATCTTCATCTAATTTATTCCTGAATACCCACCTAGTACCAACAGCTTTCTTGTGTGTAGGTCTAGGTACCAGTTTCCAGACTTGTTGACTTTCAAACTGATTGAGTTCATCTTGCATAGCAATCACCCAATCTGGATCAGTTAGTGCTTCTTCAATCTTCTTAGGTTCCATCTCAGAAAAAAATCCTGAGAACAGACACTCATTTTGAGTAGCACGTCTAGTTCTGACTCCAACATCTGGATCACCAATAATCAACTCAAAAGGATGAGCTTTATTCCAGACAGTCTGTCTTGGAAGATTTGATCTTGATGATTCGCCTTGAAATTTATTGGGATGTTGTGTCCTACTAGATGATCCTTCAACATCTCCCCCTGAGTTGTTGCCATGTTGACTTGAAGATTCTCCGTCAGTAGCAGTGGTATCTCCATTGTTGCCAAAGTTTCCATCACTATTACCTTGAGTATCATCATGATTAACAGGTTCTTCACCAGCAACAACCTCAGGTTCTTGACCATGTTCTGATTCTGAATCTGACATATCATCAAACTTCAGTTTCTCAGAAGGATCTTTAGTTTGGATACTAGGGAGTTTAGTGTCATCAAATGTAACATTGACACTTTCAGTTACTTTGTGTTGATCAATGATACACACTCTGTATGATCTTCTTCCATATCCAACAAAAATACCCTCATATGCCTTTGCCTCGAATTTACCACGACGATCATCTCCATCCTTGAGCACGAAGCATCTGGAACCAAATACATGAAAGTATTTGATAGAAGGTTTCTGTTCATTCAAAATCTCATAAGGAGTTTTCATGAAATCTTTGTTGATTAGAGTTCGATTTTGAGTATAACATGCAGTATTGACAGCTTCAGCCCAAAAGTACATTGGAAGACCTGATTCACTTAACATCGTTCTTGCAGCTTCAATCAATGTACGATTCTTCCTTTCTACCACTCCATTTTGCTGAGGGGTTCTAGGAGCTGAAAATTGTCTGGTAATCCCTTTGTCTGTATAGAATCCATTGAGAAGTGAATTCTTGAATTCTGTTCCATTATCTGACCTTATTGCTCCAACAGGGACATTAGAATCTAACTCAATCATCTTGATATGATCAATCACAACTTGTGGTGTTTCATCCTTAGAGTGAAGAAATAAAACCCATGTATACTTGGAATAGTCATCAACTATCACAAGACAGTAACACTTCTTTGACATCGAAAGGACATTAACTGGTCCAAATAAATCCATGTGCAATAATTGCAGAACACCAGTTATGGAAGATGTGTCAGTGCCTCTGTGACTTGCTTTCTTTGACTTTCCTTTCTGGTAAGCCTCACATAGTCCTTCTGGAGAGAATTCCAGCTGAGGCAGACCTCTTACCAATTCTCTTTTTACAAGAGAATTCATTGTTTTGAAATTGAGATGAGAAAGTCTCTTGTGCCATAGCCAACTCTCATCTGACGATGCCTTTGCATAGAAACAATTGACTTCAGGATTGCTTCCAGAGTTCATGTCAGCTACGAACAGATTTCCTTTCCGGATTCCCATTAAGGAGGGTTTTTCACTTTTCTTGTGCAGAATCTGACACTTCAGCTTATCGAATAAAATATTGTAGCCGTTGTCACAGAACTGACTAATGCTAAGCAGATTGTGTTCAAGTCCTTGCATAACATACACATTTTCAATGATAACATTTCCAGCTAGCAAACAGCCATATCCCTCTGTTAAACCTTTGCTGTTATCTCCAAAGGTAACCACTGGTCCAGCTTTCTCAACCATATTTGATAGCAGGGCTCTATCTCCGGTCATATATCTTGACGATCCGCTGTCAAGAATCCACACTACCGGTTGTACCTGTTTAAAGCCCTCTTTTCTTGACGATGAGGTGTTTGCATCACTAGCCATGAGAGCAAGATTCCCAACTTCTTCATCTTCACTGTCAGTATCATCCCAGCTTCTTCCCTTTGCCAGGTAAGCCCTTTCAGATTTACTCTTCTGATTAGAATCGTAAGAGTTCTTCCTAACTTGTTTTGGCTTCCTGCATTCTGTGGCAAAGTGTCCCAACTCATTGCAGTTGAAGCATCGAATGGTGCTTCGATCAACCATCCCTGTTTTATACCCACCACTGCTGGTGTTAGAGGATGAAGATCCACCTTTCTGGAATCTGTTGTAGTTGGACTTGTACTTGAACTTGGGATTCCTTTTGAATCTGACATTTGAGAATCTCTTGACAATAAGGGCCATTGACTCATCCTCCAATTGCTCCAGTTCTTCCAAGGAATAATAATCATCTCCTGATTGATTTGTAGTAGGAGGATCAAATTCTGCTACTATCACATTTTCTTCAACCTTGGAAGACTGTACCATTCTTTCTGACTGTTGAGATTGTTGTTGATATTGTGGTTGTTGTTGTTGTTCATCAGCTACTAGAGCAGTAGACGTGCTGACCACTCTTCCTTTCCCGTAAACTTCCTTCTGCTGAATCTACTCCAACTCATAAGTCTTTAACACACCATAGAGCCTTTCCAAAGAAATCTCACTCAGATCTCTTGCTTCTCTTATGGCAGTGATTCTATGTTCGAGATGAGTTGGCAGTGTTAAAAGGAACTTTTTGTTGACCTCCCTGATGGAATAGTATTTACCATTAATGTTCAGGTTGTTGATCAATGCATTGTACCTCTCAAACACTTCAGTGATTCCATCTCCTCGATTGGATTTAAAGTATTCATACTCAGAGGTTAGGATTTCTAACTTGTTCTCCCTAACTTCCTCTGTGCCTTCATTAATAACCTCAATAGTTTCCCAGATATGTTTAGAATCTTTACAATTCATCACATGTCTATTCATCAAGGGGTTAAGGGAATCTACTAAAATTAATTGAAGGCTAGCATCCAAGGAGGCTTCTTCTATTTCAGCAGGAGAGAAATCCTCAGGATCTTTCACATAAGTTCTCGCTTTGGTGATCACCACATCATTTTCTATTACCTCTGGTTCAATTAGCATAGGAATTTTTGGACCCTTCTTTAACACTTGCAGATATTTGGGATTAGCAACTTGTAAAAACAGTAGCATCTTCTTCTTCCACATAACATAATTTTCTTTATCGAAAAGTGGAATTTTAACGATTCCAACTTTTTGTGTAGTCATTATGAATTTTTTGAGTGAATAAAAAATTCAAGGAGTGAAAGAAACACAAAAGTCTAGGATCTAGATTTGTACGTTAATCAGAAGGCTCTGATACCAATTGTTAGGTCCCAATTTGTTTGTAGAAGGGGGGGTTGAATGCAAACAATACCGTTTAATCGAATAAAATGCGAAATAAAAAGGTGAAACAAAATTCAAGTTAAATAAAACTTTTATTAAACTTGAAAGGTGTTACAACTACGGTATCGGTTACAAAGGATTAATCTCAAATCAATAATTACAAATCTAGAATAAATTCGACATGAACTTTTTCTATTTTTGCAATTAAAAGATCAAATGCTAAATGCGATTTGAGATTAAGTTCTAGGGATTTTAATCCGCTAGATTGTTACACAAGAACAAGATAAATAATTCTAGTGGTTTGGATTTAACTTTACAATCTAGAATTTTGATCTTGAATAAAGCAGATGAAAAATGAAATAATTTGCTTTTATTTCTGCTCTGTTCTTGACTTGTGTACTCTGTTTGATTGAATGAATGAATGTCTTCTGCTTTCTGTTGTTTAAGTAAACAAAACAGTCCTGTTGAATCAGCAAGACTTTCGGCAAGACAATCAAATGAACTGGCATGACAATCCATTTGAACTGGAAGGACTTTCGGTGAGACTATCCTTTTAAACTAGCAAGACAATCCCAATAGCTAGCAAGACAATCAGAATGAACTAGCAAGACTTTCGGTATGACTATCAATTGTCATACCGATTGTCATAGTAGTTCAAATCATATTGTCTTACTGAATTATTAATAGATTTTAATCTAATAACAATTCTGAAAATCCTTAATATTAATTCTGAATTAATTAATCAATTAATTCAATTAATTAACAAATTAATCTTTGCAGATATAATTTATTTTCTTAATTAAATTATATGACTTAATTAATTAATAGAGAATTAATACTAATATTGAGCATCAACCATTCTTCTGAAAATCTTCTGAAAATTACTGTCAATTATGAATCAATTCCACCACTTCAATGTTGACACTCGATGTACTGTCTGGTTCATGAGTGACTAACTTTCGTGACGTTTCTTCAAGCCTTGACCTTGATACTCTTGATTTTCTTCAGACTAAATCCTTGCAATTAATTGATACCCTGACGAGATCTCTGTCACTTGATTAAATCCACAATCTTGATTTATATCACTGAGGCTTGATCAATTTCTTGAGCTTCTTCCAGTGAATTAATTCTTCAAGTCTGTAGATGAATAATGTTTCTTAACCCTTTGACAGATGTTACTTTGTGAGATCTCTCTGACGATAGATCCACTATTTACTTATTACATTCTTATTTGAGTTGAGTTAAATCCTCGAATATACAAATAGGCTATGCCATATGCCTTTCAGGTTTCGTGTTCTTGAGAGGAATAGTGTTTGGAACGATAAAACGAGGAACACAAGATATTCGGGGAATTATATATTTGTATATAAATCCTCGAGGGTGTTGCTACACTCTAGTAAATAAATTAACCGGCTACAATCTAAGAACAACAAAGTTCCTAGCTACTACAAAGATTTACAAATCAAATCTTATACAATAATCTAGCTTTTGTTTGTACTAGGATTTAATTACAGGGTAACTATTATAATGCCCCTAAGAATATACAAGAATTAAATCGGGCATTATAACGTTACTCCGGTGAGAAGTTAAATGGATATTCAAATAGCTTGAACTCCTCTGTAAATCTCCGCTTCTTGTTTTATCAGCTCTCTTTTTGTTGGAGAAGAAGATAAACAGTTCTTTTTCAGATCTGCTGCAAGTGTAGACTTTATACACAATAAAATTGTGTGGCTGAGAATTAGAGCTTCTGTGGCGACAAGAATATTCTTTTCTGTGGCGACAAGCTGTGTGGTGACAAGGAATGCAGGAGGATCTTGCCTTAGTACATTTTAATGTATTCCTCTGTGGCGACAAGGGTACAGGAGGGAGGCCTGTGGCGACAAGTAATCACAGGTGCATGTACTTACAAATTATAACCCAAAACTCATGACCCGTGTAGCGACCAGGGGGAAACCAAAACAAGTCACCCCTGGTTTCCTTTATTTGATTTGTTTTGTTTTCCTCTTTTTTGTTTTTGTTTTTGCTTTTTGTTTTTGATTTTCTTTCCTTTCTTTTTTTTTGTTTTGTTTTCTATTTTTGTTTTGTTTTCTTTTTCTCTTTTTTTGTTTTTCTTTTCTTTCTTTTTTTTATTTTCTTTTCTTTTAGTTTAAATTGTAATTAAATTAATTTATAAAATAAACTTAAATATAAATTATATAAATAAACTAATTTAGATTTATAAAATAAACTTATTTAAAGTTTATAAGATAAATCATTTTAAGTTTATTAAATAAATTATATTAAAGTCCACTAAATTAATTTATTTAATTTAACAATTAAACTTTGAGCTTCGCCAGTCCCCTGAGCTGTTTAGCTGTAAACCCCGCGCACCTCTTCTCGTACTTTAACAAATAAATGTTAAATCCAAGTACGTTCCTCAACTTAACAATCCTTCTATAAATAATACCCAGATTCCTTTCACGAGCTGTTGATGCCTAGTGCAACTGGTCTGGTTCACAAACGACTAACCCCGATTCAGGTCTTCGTATTATAGCCTTGATTACATTGTTAAGCTTGCCTCAACTTTATTACTTCAGACACTGACTGTTAATAAACAACTGTACTCTCACTAGAATCCTTTTATGGTACTTTAGACAACGTCTTCATTAACCTATGTCTATATCCTGTCTTCAATTCTTCAGATTCTTATGCTTCGAACACTGTCTATCAACAATCAATGCCAATACACTGAAATCTTCCAGTAGCACTTGTATACTGAATCTTCAACATTTCTGAAACCCTAAAAGTCTTTAACCTTTATTCTTCACCGAGGCATGATCATATTAATTAACTTCTTTCAGTGACCTGTAGACAGACTTCAGGCTTTCTTCTAATCTTCAGATTCTTCGTATTTGCCTTGTCTTCATTCTTTCTGATTTCTTGTGTAGACGTAGTATTATTAACATGTCCTATTCTAGTGTTGTTATCGTGTTGAGTTATCACGTAACTGTTCATACAGCTACACAGTCTCACCAACAATCTCCCCTATTTGATTGTTAAACTTAACAAACAAATTAAATAGAGAGGATAACTCAACTAACAACTAGAAAAAATAATGTACCAGGACTTGTAAATAATGCTACTGGTTTTCTGGATCAAATACTGCATTTTCATATTTCTTGAGAAATTGAAATGAGAGATGCTTGTTCCTCTAGCACTGAACTGATCTTCAAATAGTTTCATCTTCATTTCCTTGATTTTTCAAATCTCTTCCAGATAGTACTTCTCAGTCTTGAAGTAATCATCAGCAGCTTCTTTTGTACAACCACATTTCCTGTTGAGAAGCGCATATCTCTCTTGCTTCTTCCCCTATGAGAATCAACTGCCTAAAGGAGATCACCTTCATCTACCACCTCTCCCGTACAATATGATCCGCAGATAAGAACTAATGGTATTCCCCTTTTGGAAAACAGCTTCTCCCCTTATGAAGAATAGTGATAAACCAAACCACTTCTTCTGATTACTAGGAAATCACTTTTGTGTTTACCACCTCTCCCGTACAATAGGATCTGTAGTTACAAACAACAATGGTGTGGTGTAGTGTACATATGCTTTACCTTTTTCCTTCTTCCTGCTATTTCTCCCCCTTAGTTGAGGAATCCTCCAAACTATTATATAAGCTTTTATCTCCCCCTTAGATAAGGAATGTATGATATTGTCAGAAGGAGTTCTCATATGTTGCTTGGTTGGAAAAGAAATAACAAGTCAGAATCTGATCAACCATATCCCTTTAAATGCTGCAAGAATGACTTCACTGTTGATCATCATGTTCACCAATCTTCCCAACTCATTATACCTCCCAAATGTGAGATCACCGAGTGTTACCAATTGTGAGCTCCCAAAGGTCCTGAAGTATTCTAATCCAATATGTAAATGTTAAGTTCCTAAGAGTTAAGTTCCAATCATAAACAGAATCGAGACCCAAAGTATCAAGAACCATGTTTATGGATAGGGAATGGGATATGGTGTTTGTCTTTCTTCCTCATTGTGAGTGTGTGATTCTGTTTCGTGTACCTCACATGTGTTTCACTCTTCTCTCCACTCGTGTTTACACTCATTCTCACAAGTGTATCACTCCTCTCATAGCTCCAAAATTCAGCTGTACCTGCAAGGAAAATCACTTTAGCCATCCTTAAGGATGTCACAGGTGGTGCAATGGGAGTTTGCAAATCCCCATCCTTGTTAGACTCGCCAGATGAATCTGAGTCATAATCTACAAGTTGCTAGTTTCCCTTTTAGGGTTCCAGATTTGAACTCTGGGAAGGTAAACAATGATCCAAAGAATTTAGCATAAAGATCAAAATTCCCTTCTAATGTCTGTGAAGACATTTCCTTGTGACTCATCAGGTAAATCTAAATCATTGTCAACAAGTTGCCGATCTGCACCTATGTCATCCACTATCCGCAAATACATCCAGGTTTATTAGTCCTGGGGAGGTGGACACTGACCACTGACATATGGCTATTGGATCAATATCCTCTCCTAACACCTGTAAAGGCAATTGGTCCATTAAAGAACCTTGAACAATCGAATCTGACCGTAAAATGGTCGAAACTCTTGTTTCCGTCAACTCATCCTTTGTGTGTATAACCTTTCCTTGTGCATCAAGAATTGTTTATGTTTGAGGTGGTGACACTACATCAGATACCCTGACCGACAGGAGAATTTCAATAGATGCACCCTATTGAGAGGATGAATCTAGTAACTGTTTTTGTGCCTTTTCAGCCATTACATCTTTTTGAGAAGATGTATGGGGGCTAGCAGTTGTCTTGGTTTAAATACTACTCATCTTTGTAGGAGACAGAGCTGCTGGGTTGACTTCAGAACCTTCCTTAAGTGGTGCACTAAGGCACTATCTCCCTCACGCTCATTCATACTTCATTTTATGGGTAAGAGAGTGTTGGTTGGTTCTGTTTCTGTGTTTGTCTTTACAGTCTGGGATAGAAGTTGTGGGTTTTCAACCTCATGACTATCAATGAAAGAATGCCATTGGAGGCTGAACCTGCATCAAAGAGCATATGGCAATATAGAGATAAAATGCACTTAAGATCTATAATGAATGAAAATTATACATTTAATCTTTTGAGAAAAATGATGTACAATAGTGATTTTTAAAAGATTTTAATGAAATAAGCAATCACTAAAGTAGAAACAAGTTTGATTTTTCTCTTAAAACTGTTCGAGTGCACAATTCTGTTTTTATGCCTAAAAGGATAAATGATTTGATAAGACACAGACTGATGACCTAGCAGTATTAAGAAGAGAAAGAAAGATTTTGTCTTTTAATATGAATGAGTTTTTGTAAAAGTATTGATCACTTAGGGTAAAGTCTAAGCAATTCTCATTCATATCAAAAGCTCCATAATCTATCTTTATAAAATTATAATCAACAATATTGTGTATTGATAAATAATCTTAATAAGACTGACTATGCTGCTAATTTCAAATTGTAGTGAATCTGTTAGATATAGCAAAGCATATAAATTCACTAGAACTCAAAATCTCATAATTATCTGCAACAAAATATTAACAATATATCATTGTCTGATACTTGTCAAGTACTTTCGATACCAATAATATGTTGCATCCTATTTTAAATATTAAAATAAGATATCAATGAATTAAATACCAATTATCTATCAAAAAGACATCAGCGTTCAATTTCATATATCGTACAATTGTTAACTCCTAACAACTGTAATATCTCAAACAATATTGGTTCGATAAATAAAGTAACATTAACCAACATTGTCTTGTTTGCAATCTTAGAAAAATATTCTAAGTTCCATATACTTTGATCCATTGAGTATTGCATCTATTATCAAAGGTTTTAGGAATTTGCAAATAAGTATAAAAATTATTCTAGGTGAACAACATATGGTTACTTCTAATAAAGCAAAATCTTCATTGACCATAGTTGTACTTCAAGAGATATTTTTACACTTTTTATATTAGTATAAGTGACTGAGGATAAGCATTGATTACTTAGAGGAGTTCTAAGTAATGTCACAAATACTAATACTCCACAACTAGTTCATAGTTAAACTCTTAACTAAATATCATTAACTGATATAAGTCAAGAAATCACACAACTAATCATGCTACAATCATATTCTGATTTCAGTGAATTCTTGAGATATAAGCATTGCTAAATTCACTAAAACCAAAATCTCATAATTAACTTATAACACATAAGTTACAATTAATATACTAGATATCAACTGTTGACAGATTTAGTTATAATCAATCATGCTACTTATTTATTTTAAGTTAGTTTGAATTATGGAGCAAATAAAATCATTGAATTGCTTCAATTTCCATAATCCAAACTACCCAAAATAAATATTAAATAAATAAATACTAAATATCTATTAGTTAGATACTAGCACTTAAATATTTTCATAATTATCCTTGAATAATCACCAATAGGATATATGACTTATATAAATGGCAATCACTCTTTGGATAATTAGTAATTTTAGAAACACTTTCTAAGCATATAAAATATCGAGAGTTTTATACACATGACTTAGAAAATACTTCAACTTTTAATATTAGTGATTTTAGAAATAAGCATTGATTACTTAGAACAAAAAATTCTAAATAATATCACTAATACTAAAAGTATTACAATTATTCGTACATGATAAAAATAACTATGCTGCATATTATTTTAATATAATTCAAATTATGAGACCGATATGAAATGGAATTGTCTACAATCATAATTTAAATCAATTAAAATAGTATTTAAACTTAATGATATAATACTTAACTACCACAAATGTATATGACATTGTAATCATGATAATCAAGATAGTAGCACTAAGTACGAGGTACTAGATTACTGATAAATTCACAAGTCCTTTAAATATTGAAAATTTAATACTTGTGAACTTATATGAAGAATTCCTTATAGATAGGATTTCCAACTAATATGCAATGAATGATATCCCACACTTACAAACCAGTCTTGAAAAATTAACTTTATCAAGTGATTTAATAAATGTTTCTCTCAGTAACTCTTTAACTAAAATACATGCTCTCGAATTAAATGATACCTGGTGTGAAGGTGCCTTGTCATAGAGTGTTCACAGAGTTGTTGGATTTGAGGTTGTTTCTCATCATAACAAGAAATCAATCTTCTTCCACGAAGTTGACAGCTTCCTGAGATGCTTCTCCTGTCACTTAAGTTGACAGCTTCAGAGATGCTTCTCCTGTCTTTCTTACAACCTGCATAATCTGTATCTATATAGACAAACATGTTAAGCATAATATCTTTAGGGTACTTTACTCCAAGAGTTGGTAGTCCCTTAAGATATCTAATAATCTTGTTAATAGCTATAAGATTGGATTCTCTAGGATCTACTTAGAACCTTGCACTTTGGCATCTTGAGAACATTACATGTTGTCTATTAGCATTTGAGTAAAAGAGTGAGCTCGTCATACCTCTATAGCTTGTCATTATACCTGAGTTGCACTAATCAAGCTTTAGTGGTTTCTGTTGGTAAGTAGTCTTGGCATGTTCAGAATCTTCTAAATTTTGCATCTTCAAAAAATCCTTAACTTACTTGTATTGCCATCATCCTTTTGGTTTACTTGTGCTCCTAAAAGAATTGTTCTTTTGGCTTGCTTGAGCTCCTAAAAGAATTATTCTAATGGCCTGCTTGAAGTAATTCCAAAAAGAATTGTAACCTTTCCAACATGCTCCTCCATACCTACTCTGCAATTACTTAGCAAATAATCTTGCACAAGTTTTTGTTAGTAGACCAACATATAACATTATCATTATATCATAGCACATATATAACATTATGTTTGTGCCTAGTGATAAGAGAGTAATTAATATGATGACTCTACTAGTTCATATTTATCTACAACTTCAGTTAGAGTGCCATACCATGTCCTTGACGATTGCTTGAGTAGTATACTAGTTCATACCAACCTGAAGTGAGCTTGTATTGTGAAGAAGAGATATACATTGACTTCCTCTTTTGACTCACAAACCAGGAGTGCACTTGTACACATCTACTAGAGTCCAATTCCAAGTGTAATGTGCATCAGGTGCCTGATATGTCGTAATATCCTCAAGTCTCATCACTGGTGCTATCTGTTAGATATTGCTTCATGGCAATAACCTAGCATCCAGTTTGGCCTTGTCCCTCATAACAATGCCATTGTCATCCAGTTTAACTTCTGGTTAACCTTGTACCAATTACAAAGTTATCATTTGGTTTGGATACCAGCTTCCCTACAATCTGCTTGCTGACTGATTGAGTTCATCTTACTTTACAATCACCCAATCAATACGGATCTGTCAGAGCTTCTGTAACTTTCTCAATTTCTTCTTCAAAAAGAAAACTAGAGAAATAATCATTCACACTCAGTAGCCCTGCTAATCATTACTCCACCATCTGGATCACTTAAGAACTAGACTCTGGGAATAATATTGACATCAAACTTTTGTCTCAGCAGATATGTTCTTTAGTGTCCTCTGATTTTCAATGTGGTGTTGTGTCTAACTAGTTGATCCTTTTATTGCTCCCCCTAAGCTGTTGCTGGGATTTCCTGAAAATCCTTACCCTTGCTGACTGGCTTCATGAAATAATGAGTTGTATTATACATTACCATTCCACTGCTTGGATATGAATCATCAATACCATTAATTTCTCCTTTAACAGCTTGGAGCATTGAGTTGTTGAACTGTGCACTTAGACTTTCAATCATCTTCTATTGATCAACCACAAATACCCTGTAGGTTGTAGAATCCACTGAGTAGCCAAGAAAATTATCCTAACTGTAGAACATTCTCTCCAAACACTTTGAGGTTATTTAGTGTTTGCTTCTGTTGGCCATTAACTCATTTATGGTCTTCATGCATACATCCTGATCAAGGCCTGATCTAACTTGTTGCAAACTGTATTGACTGCTTCAGCCCTTTGGTATTTAGAAGGTCTTGATTAGCTTGATATTTCCCTTGTAGCTTTAATCAAGTTTCGGTTCTTCCTTTGTACCATTCCATTCTGACACAGAGCTTCCAGTGCTGAATATGTCTCAAAATATTCTTGATGTTACAGATATTAATCAGAACAGCTTCTTGAATTCAGTCCCATTATCTTACCACAAGATCATTTCTTTTACAGTAGCTTCCAGCTTGATCTTTTGATATGATCAATTACTATCTGTGATGTCTTGTCTAGAGAACGCACGAACAATAACTTTGTTTGATAAGAGTAGTCAACCATCATCACTAAGGTATATCTTTGCTTTGTTATGATGTTGTCTTTGACTTCTCTTTCTGACATGCCTCACATTTATCGTCTTCTGAATTTCAGATGAGGCAGTCCTCTCACAAACCCCTTTTCATAAAAGAGTTCCTTGAGTTGATGTTCAAGGTGAGAGCTTCTAATGCCATAGCTAAACTTTTGTCAGATGAAGCTTTACAGTAGAAACCATTGACTTCACCTTTCCTGAGATACAAGTCTAGCCACAAGCATTTCCTTTCCTTACTCTTAGAAGAGCAAGCTTCTCAATCTTCCTGCTTCAGATGAGACACTAATCCTTCATTGAATTGACATTTTGTCCTTTGATGTAGAACTATCTGATAAGAGGATTTGTGCCTTGATTCTCCGGCAAGGAAGTTGCTTCAACTGTTATCAATGACTTCAATAATTAGTTGTTATCATGATATCAATTGTTGAATCCATGATGACATCCCTTTTCTACATAGCTTGTCCCATAATTAAAACCTTTGCTGTCATCTCCAAAGATTATTGACGGAATAGCTTTTGTCGATCACATTTGATTGTGAGGCTCTTTCTTTGATCACATGCCTTGAGTATCAAATACTAAGAATACATATGAATAAAATAACCTGTTATGTCCTGCACTCACAAATGGATTAATAATTCTTGGTACCCAACTTATCAGTTTGGGTCCAGATGGATTTGAGATATTATTATAAACAGAGATAACAACAGCTGCAACCTTATTATGCTAATTCTTATCTTTGACTGACCATTTTCTCCATTTTAATACCCTTGACATATTGTCTCTAGGCTAGGGGAAAATTGGTTCCAACCTTACATATGCAGGACTAGCAGTCTTTGCCCTATGGTAATCCTAAACATGCTTTTTCTATAATTAATGCAAGTATTAAGAGATGCATTCATGGCATAAAGAATAAGCAAGCATTGTATTGGAAATACATGGCATTCATTCAGAAACATTACACATAAGAATTAAGCAATATAGGCATGATATGGAACAAACAGAATTAACAAATAAATCACTAATTCTATCTAGTCCAATCCTGTTGATGAATCTCATCTAGCTATCTCAATCCAATTATAAATTAATAAATCTTAACAAACAATTTAGATCAAATGAATAAATCACATTGTAATAGGATACAAAAGATAAGCATAAACAAAGGTCTTATATGCTGGAAAAACATATACCTCACTTAAGCAATTAATCATGTTCAACAAATATTCAAACGCATATATAAGATCATCTAAAGTAACATGCACAAGTTAAACATCAATCCTAGTTACCAGAAAAATAATCGAGTGAACTAGTTCAGCATTATCTATGTGTGATGCTATTATTCTTGTGCGAGTGTTAAACATTTAAACACTATGATCTTATCATGCATTGAACATTGAGAGAAAAGTATTGCAGTGGTTCAAGAATTTGAAACCTGAGATATGTGAGTTGGACCATCTTGAGAGATTGCTATGAAAGCAAGATATTCATGATTCTCGTCATCTGATCCATCCCAACTCTTTCCCGTGCACTATAAGTTTTGACTGGCTGCTTCCCTAAGAAAACATTCCACCTTTGTCTCAACTCTTCAACTGAATCCCTACTCATCCTTGTTTGTCAAGCTTCTTGTTTTGTTATAGCAAACCCTCTGATAGTTACTAGACACATATTGCTTGTCAAACCTGTAGCTATCAAATCTTGTTTATGTCCCAACCTCAGGCTATAACCACCCCTTGAACTGAATCTGTAAGAATCTCTGCTTCTGAATAGATAGGCTTGATCCTTGAATATAGCTTATGTACTCCTTGTGAATCTGATGCGACTAAACTTCCCTGACAAGTGAAACACTACCCTTACATCCAGTCCCCCAAGTACTACTACCTGAGCTTCCTCTGATTCAGCTATCAGTAACTCTTATATTCTGTCCCGAGGTTCTAACTTTATTGCCTGCAACTGAGATGTTTGGTTGTCCCCGATATTCTCTCTGACCTCCACAATTCCTATTCTCTCTAACCTCCAGAATTACTATTTTTTCTGACCTCCACAACTCATATTCTCTCTGACCTTCACAACTCCTGCCTGTATGATCTCATTGATTCCTGGATAAATATAGCATTGATACAAACCACTGTGTGACTGTATAATCTGGAATCATAGAGTTCTCTTAAAATCTTCGAGAAAAATTGTACCCGTAGAAATTTCATTCAATTCCTGCGTCTGAAAACTCAATGGTATCCTATGGAGTAAGTCTTTGAGGAAGTTCCACAATTTTCGTCTGTAGGTCTTGAAATCAGTTCCATCGGAGTAAGAAAACCATTATCTTCAATTTTCGTATTCGGGAATTTTCCGTCTGAATAGCACATGGTCTTCGTTTTCTTCAAAAGATTAAAATCCATTTTAAAAGCCCGGAGAAATCCTGAGTCTACCAATACTTGAGTACCCTTAATGAGTCTACCAATACTTGAGTAACCTTAATTTAATATTTAAGAGAAATTTAAATTTTCAATATTTTTAATTTTCTTAGAAAATAAATTAATCAAAAATAAATATTTACATAAAATCTAATTTTCAATAATTTCAAATTTTCTTAAAAATTAAATAAAATGTAAATTATTATTTAAGAAAAAATTAAATTTAAGAAATTTAAATTTTACAGAAAAATAAATAAATCAGAAATAAAAAATTATGGGGTTATAGAATTGATAAATGCATAACTTCTCTGTGGCGATCTGCTCTACTCCTGTGCGCCGTTTTTTTTGGCGACTAGATAACACAGGTCGCAACAGAGTTTCCTTCCTTTTATATCCTCCTGTGGCGACCAATCAATTAGCTGGCTGTCTTGTGTTATTCCTGTGCGTATAGTTTACTCGAGCCAAAAACCAAGGAGAAATCACACGCGCGAGGAGTATGGTACAGCGCATGACATTTAGCGCGTGCTACTACCACTTCTCAGCCAGGCGTTCGACTGCCAATTTGTTTTATTACATACACTTGAAAAACAAGTGAATAAACCTGTACGCAAGATGAATTCCTGAATGAATTCACTTGGTTAACAAAATGTACGCTTTTGGAAGCTACAAAATATAGTGAATTGGCAGGTTCAAATACAATATTCTGGGAATAAAAAAAAATGGCAGCTAAAAATTCTGAAAAACTTATTTAGATTAATAATTTTTATTTACTAAAATTTAAATAATAAATTTATTTAATTCAAATTTATAAAATAAATTTATTTTGAATAAATTTATAAAATAAATTTATTCAAGTTTAAATTATAAATTCATTTAAATGAATTTATAAAATAAATTTACTAAATTAAATTTATAAAATAAATTTATGAAAATGCAAATTAATAAAATAAATTAATTTCCGGATCCTGATTTGTGTATCAATCAGTGTGCTCTGATACCAATTGTTAGGTCCCGAATTATCGTAGAAGGGGAGTTGAATACGATAATCACTAAATTAAAAATTCTTTCGAATCTTTAGCGGATAAAATATTTAGTGCTCGGTTAGTGGTTTCGTGTTCTTGAGAGAAATAATGTTTGAAACGATAAAACGAGGAACACAAGATATTCGGGGAAATATATATTCATATATAAATCATCGAGGGTGTTGCTACACTCCGGTAAATAAATTAACCGGCTACAATCTAAGAACAACAAAGTTCCTAGCTACTACAAAGATTTACAAATCAAATCCTATACAATAATTTAGCTTTTGTTTGTACTAGGATTTAATTACCGGGTAACTATTATAATGCCCCTAAGAATATACAAGAATTAAATCGGGCATTATAACGTTACTCCGGTGAGAAGTTAAACGGATATTCAAGTAGCTTGAACTCCTATGTAAATCTCCGCTTCTTGTTTTATCAGCTCTCTTTTTGTTGGAGAAGAAGATAAACAGTTCTTTTCAGATCTGCTGCAAGTGTAGACTTTATACACAATAAAATTGTGTGGCTGAGAATTAGAGCTTCTTTGGCGACAAGAATATTCTTTTCTGTGGCGACAAGCTGTGTGGTGGGAAGGAGTGCTGGAGGATCTTGCCTTAGTACATTTTACTGCATTCCTCTGTGGCGACAAGGGTACAGGAAGGAGGCCTGTGTCGACAGGTAATCACAGGTGCATGTACTTAGAAATTATAAACCAAAACTCATGACCTGTGTGGCGACCAGGGGAAACCAAAACAAGTCACCCCTGGTTTCCTTTATTTGATTTGTTTTGTTTTCCTTTTTTTTATTTTTCTTTTTGCTTTTTCTTTTTGGTTTTCTTTCCTTTCTTTTTTTTGTTTTGTTTTCTATTTTCTTTTCTTTTTCTTTTTTTCTTTTTTTTTGTTTTTGTTTTTTTTTGTTTTTGTTTTTTTTTCTTTTTTTTGTTTTCTTTTCTTTTAGTTTAAATTGTAATTAAATTAATTTATAAAATAAACTTAAATATAACTTATATAAATAAACTAATTTAGATTTATAAAATAAACTTATTTAAAGTTTATAAGATAAATTATTTTAAGTTTATTAAAAAAATTATATTAAAGTCCACTAAATAAATTTATTTAATTTAACAATTAAACTTTGAGCTTCGTCAGTCCCCTGAACTGTTTAGCTGTATACCCCGCGCACCTCTTCTCGTACTTTAACAGATAAACGTTAAATCCAAGTATGTTCCTCAACTTAACAATCCTTCTATAAATAATACCCAGATTCCTTTCACTAGCTGTTGACGCCTAGTGCAACTGGTCTGGTTCACAGACGACTAACCCCGATTCAGGTCTTCGTATTATAGCCTTGATTACATTGTTAAGCTTGCCTCAATTTTATTGCTTCAGACACTGAATGTCAATAAACAACTGTACTCTCACTGGAATCCTTTTATGGTACTTTAGACAACATCTTCATTAACCTCTGTCTATACCCTGTCTTCAATTCTTCAGATTCTTATGCTTCGAACACTGTCTATCAACAATCAATGCCAATACACTGAAATCTTCCGGTAGCACTTGTATACTGAATCTTCAACATTTCTGAAACCCTGAAAGTCTTTAACCTTTGTTCTTCACTGAGGCATGATCATATTAATGAACTTCTTTCAGTGACCTGTAGACAGACTTCAGGCTTTCTTCTAATCTTCAGATTCTTCATATTTGCCTTGTCTTCATTCTTCCTAATTTCTTGTGTATACGTAGTATTATTAACCTGTCATGTTCTAGTATTGTTATCATGTTGAGTTATCACGTAACTGTTCATACAGCTACGCAGTCTCACCAACACACTGCACCTTCACAAATTCAGCTTGATGTGGCTCCAATAAATATGGAATCACAGCCAAAATCTCTAGTGATAGAAGCACCTCAAACACCAAATTCTCCTACTAATTCTCTGGATGTGGATATGATCAACACATCAATTCCTGATTCCTCTTCTTTAACTTTGTTGGGGAAGCCAAAATCTAATGCAAGTGAGCATCATCTTTTAGATGATTTGTTGGCTCACTTGCCAATTCTTTCAGGAACTGTTGAATCATCTGTGCCCAAAATATCATCAATCAGCACAGAGTCCAAAATAGTTTCTATTCCAAGTTCATTCATTTCTACTCTCTCGATGGATATTTCTCATCCGTCAAGTAGTGATTGTATCCCGACGGATAAGCTTAACAGCAGTTATCCGTCGGATAGCAAAACCACTAATCCGATGGATATTACTCATCCGTCGAGTGTCTCTGCACAACTTCAAACTTCATTTATTTCTAGTGCAGAAGAATTAGTGGTTGTACAGTCACTCTTAGGATTGAGGGCAGAAAGTGCTATGAGTGAGAGTCTGGGTTGCTCTCAGGAAAAAGGAGAGCAAAAGAGTGAAAATATGCAATCCATTTCTTCAGGATTGGCAAAAGTAAGTGAGAGGAGTCCCACCTTAGATGGTGAAGGTGAGGGTGTGAGGGTGTGGAGCCAGGGTGAGACCCTGATGCAACAAAAGAGAGAACACGAGAGAAATGCAGGTACGGGATCTATAAGGATGAATGTCATTGCTAGTGAGTTAATGAATGTCCAGGATGCAGACAGGGAGGGACTATCTCAGCAACCTCAAGATATTATAGATTCCACCTCCCTTGATGCTGAGGTATTTACTCATCCTGTTCTAGCTTATCAACTTCTAGCTGAATAGGGAAATGACAATGCAGAAAGGATGCTCAATTTGGTGCATACCACTCAGTCAATGCTAAGAGCTAAGGATGCCATCATAGCTTTGCCTTCTACAGCTGGTGATGTGGATAATGAGACTGGTTGTTCAGTAGATTTCTTTGGTGATGAAGGTGGAGATAGTGAAGAAGAGGCATTGGATATAGGGGGAGAAGTAGGTTCCAGTTCAAGATCAGGCATGCCATCATGGGCATTTTCAAAGCACTGTGATGAGCACTACTTCAAGACAACCCTAATTCAACTAATCAATCAGACAAATTCTGCCCTTCAAACCACTACAAATGCCAACACCAAAAAGTTCCTTCAAGCACAACTTGCTTCTCTGCAACTAACACAGATTCAAGGCTTCCAATATGCTAGAGTTGTTAACACCATCAAGGGTGATATTGATGAGATAAAGAAGGCCATTTCAGACAAAATGGATTCTAAGCTTCCAGAAGCTACAATGCTTGACATCAAGAGGCAACTAAGGAAAAATTATGATCTTGCAACAAAGATAGATGCTTTGGATACAAGAATGTCAGCTATGGAAGCATCTCTAACAATCATTCATCTTCATCAAGCCCAACAGACATATTTACTTTAGAAACTGGTGGCTGCTCAAACCTCCTCCTCTAATCAACTTGATGATAACAAAAAGGGGGAGACAGGACCAAGTGAGGGGGAGAAGCTTCAAATTCAAATCAGTAAAGTAATTGTGCCCACAATTACTTTCACCAAGCCACCGGTAACAAATAGTATAGGTCTGATCAATGCAGCATCAGCCAATTTAAGAGAAGCTGAAAAGGAGCAGTTGAAGCCAATCAACTGGGAGAAAATTGATGAGGACATACAAAGGAAGTTTGTGCTAGTAAAGGAGCCAGTAAAGTCAGTCATTCATCACTCTGAAGTCAAACAGATCTCTATGAATGAAATGAGCATGAACTATCTCGAAAGAGGACAACCATCCTGCATCAAATCTCCAAACGCTGAAATTATTCTGAAGCCAAGGGTAAACTATCCAAAATCATCATTAAAGAACCCTTTGGATACAGTGTATGAGACACCTAAACCTGATGAGGAGAAGCTTCTGTCAAGGTCAATTGCCTTCTATAAGGATCCAGCTGATTCAGCTTTAAAAAGAAGAATTGCTAAAGTTTTCAGGAATGGGAAAGAAATTTGTGTGGTAGCTGGACATCCTCAAATTGCTCAAGCAGAGAGAGAAGAAAATACAAGATTGAATCAGGAAAAGAAGCAAGGTATTCTAGATGCCAAAAAGGCTAAGCAAAAGAAAGAGCAAGCTGCTATCTTGGCCAAGCTACAAGCTGTGAAACCTACACAACAGATTCTTTCTCAGCTATCTGAAATCACTGAATCTCAAGATCCAAGGAAGCAAGTTGAATCAGAACATAAGAAATCTCCAAGATACAAGGAATTGGCCAAAAGAACCAAAAGAAAACTGGATTTTGTTGATAAGGAATTGAAGGATCAACTTTCTAAGGAATCCACTTCAACTACAACTCAAGCATCAAAACCCACTGTAGTATTTGAAGACATCAAGGTGGTGGATCCTTACAGGAACATTCATGATGAACCTATTGTGCCTAAGGATGAACCAATAGACTGGGAGAGCCTACCAATTCCTGAATTCAATTTGTAAATCCTTAGCAAGCCAAAAAGAGCAAAGTCAAGAGCAGTCAAGAAAGTGAAGTTATCACCTCTCAAATCCAAATCTCTAGTCAAAACTCAATCTAAAGTCAATAAGGGAGATTAAATGTACTTATGTGACATCAAGAAATTCTCTGATCTAAATCTCTATCTAGATGAACTAGAAGAAGTGAGAGGGATTGATGCATACAGAAACCTGATAAGTGGCATTTTATACCACTTAGAACGTCTTAAATCAAGTATTTTGTGTATTTGATGCATTTTTCTAGTGTTTATGCATTTCAGGGTATTAGTTGCATTTCGGAGGAGGAATCATCAAGAATAAGCCTTGGCATGTGTTCACCATTGCGAGAGGAAAAGAACGGGCAGATTACGGCGAAGAAACGGAGCAAACCTGGAAATTTTCCAGTAGGGTCCTGCGCGCCCGCGCAGCAATGCTGAGCGGCCGCGCAGCAGCCTTGCGCGCCCGCGCAGAAATGCTGAGCGGCCGCGCAGGGTCGGGGAAAAAGATATATTATTTTAGACTTCTACTTCTGTTTGGCTTCCAACTTCTATGTAATCTGAGTTTTATGGGACTATTATATAAGTAGATTTGAGACGTTTTTCACAGAGTATGAAGAGGAGATTATGTTTTAGATTGTGTTTTGCAAGAAGCGAAGAAGATAAGGAAGAAGACCGATTTAGCACACAGCAACGAAGAGGAAGCATATATTCTTGTGATTCTTGTTTCGTTGTAACGTTGGATGCTAGTTTTCTTGCTTTGACTTATTTACTCTTGTGACGTACTCTGTTTTAATATAATTAGTTTAGTTATTATTTTCTTGTGTTCGTTTATCATGATTTCATATGAACCCATGATGGCGATAAGTTCTATTATGGGCTAATCGTGATCATGGGGTTGCAACGGATTTATTATGGAATTCTTTAGTTAATTGTTTAATACTTTAGTGTGTGATGATTGCATGATATCTAGTATTGGTTGTGCGTATTCCTCTTATGTGCGTCACGAACATATAAGATAGGGTGTTAATCTCTTGTGAAGCGACGGTGGATCTTGAGATTTAGAACTTGCCATGCTAGCATAGGTTCATGTACGTTGTGCATGATTAGTGGGTAACTCTAACAGTTTTATTTGCCCTATGTAATCAAAAGGAATAACTTGTGCTTAAATCGTTGTGTTGTCAATTTCTGTAGACATATAGGAACTCAACATAATTGATGACTATTCAACTTCTATCTTAATTGTGGATGCTTGGTAGAATGGTATTAGTACAATGAAAGTTGGCTTTTATCAGTTTCGTGTTATTCGATTAATATCATCACTGTCACATGCTAAAGGTAATAACAATGGCTATAGAAGGAAGTAATAATGAAGTTGTGATCTCATGAGTGTTTTATTATTGATAATTTAAAGTGTTAGTTAAGTGGTTAATTAAGTAGTTAATTATAATTAATATTTAATCAATAATTTTAAGTGTTATCTTAATATTGAGAAGTAATCATACATTGGTGAGTGAGTTTAATTAGACAATAACTTAGTCTGAGTCTCTGAGGGAACGAACTAGAAAGTATTCTATATTACTTGCGAACGCGTATACTTGCGTGAATATTAGTGCGTGATTTCGCCCTAACAAGTTTTTGGCGCCGCTGCCGGGGACTCGGCATATTTGTTTAGTTTATGTACTTACCATCATTGGTCATTAGGACTCAGTGATTAGGACGTAGTAGTTAATTACTCTTTTCGGTTGTGTTTCAGGTACTTTAGCAAGCGTTTATGCAAACTCGTTCTCGTGCTCGCAAGAGGACCTTAGATACAGCTGAGGAGAAAGACGAAGTTATTGATACTCCGGAGAAGTTAGATTTTGAGGATTCGGATTCAGGAACTGAGCAGAAAGAACCAGTAAACATGGGAGATCGTATTGTTCAAGCTGATCCAGCTCTTATGGATTTTTCTCGGCCTAAAATTGATGACATTCAGTCAAGCATCCTTCATCCGGCTATTCAAGCTAACACCTTTGAAATCAAGCCGGGCACTATTCAGATGGTGCAGAATTCTGTTTCTTTTGGAGGAGCGGCAACTGAAGACCCCAACATGCACATAAGGAATTTTGTCGAGATCTGCAGCACTTTTAAGTATAATGGCGTGACTGATGAGGCTATCAAGTTGAGGCTTTTCCCATTCTCACTGAGGGATAAGGCTAAAGACTGGTTACATTCTGAACCAGCTGGGTCAATCACTACGTGGCAAGATCTTGCGCAAAAGTTTCTGGTGAAGTTTTATCCAATGGCAAAGACTGCTGCTATGAGGAGTGCTCTTACTCAGTTTGCGCAGCAACCTACAGAATCTATGTGCGAGGCTTGGGAACGCTACAAGGAAATGTTGAGAAAATGTCCACATCATGGGATGCCGGATTGGATGGTAATCACTGGTTTTTATAATGGTTTGGGGGCTCAATCTCGGCCCACGCTCGATGTAGCAGCTGGAGGCGCCTTATGGGCTAAAAGCTATACTGAGGCGTACAATCTTATTGAGACGATGGCTGCAAATGAGCATCAAAACCCAACTCAGAGGATGACATCAGGCAAGGTAGCAGGTATTCTGGAAGTTGATGTAGCCACCGCTATTGCAGCCCAGCTCCAAGCGCTATCAATGAAGGTTGATTCTTTGGCTACGTATGGAGTTAATCAAATAGCTATGGTTTGTGAGCTTTGTGCAGGTTCTCATGCTACGGATCAGTGTTCTCTTGTCAACGAATCTGTTCAGTATGTGAATAATTATCAGCGACAACAGAAGCCTGTGCCAGCGACCTATCATCCTAACAACAGAAATCATCCAAATTTCAGCTGGGGAAATAATCAGAATGCTATTCAGCCACAATATCAGCAAGGAGTGAGTAAACAGTTTAACCCACCTGGATTCCAGCAACCACAGCAGTATGCTGCAAGATAATCATATCCTCAACAGGGAAGTGCAGCTGCACCTACTAGTGCTGATTTTGAGGAACTTAAGCTGTTGTGCAAGAGTTAGGCGGTTTCTATCAAGACCTTGGAAAATCAAATCGGTCAATTAGCCAATGCAGTGCTCAATCGTCAACCTGGCACTCTTCCCAGTGACACGGAAGTACCAGGCAGGAAGGAAGCTAAAGAGCAAGTCAAGGCTATTACCTTAAGGTCTGGAAAGGTAGCTGATGCTGAAAAGGCAAAAGAAGTCGAAGCTGAAGTTCGAGATGAAGAATCTAAGCAAAGGGAGAAAGCGGCGGAACCAAGGAAGACTACTGTTGAACACACTCTGCCTGAGGCTAATACAGGGGAGAAACAGCTCTATCCTCCACCATCTTTTCCTAAGAGATTGCAGCAACAAAAGCTGGATAGACAGTTCGGGAAGTTTCTGGAGGTGTTCAAGAAACTTCACATCAATATACCCTTCGCTGAGGCTCTGGAACAAATGTCTAGTTATGCGAAGTTTATGAAGACTATTCTTTCAAGGAAGGTGAAACTGGATGACCTTGAAACCGTTGCTCTCACGGAAGAATGCAGCGCTGTTCTGCAACAAAAGTTACCACCAAAACTGAAAGATCCAGGAAGCTTCACCATTCCTTGCACCATTGGCAATCTAACTTTTGACAAGTGCCTTTGTGATTTGGGAGCAAGCATTAATCTGATGCCGTTGTCGATCTTTAAAAAGCTGGATCTGCCTGATCCAAAACCCACATACATGTCGCTACAATTGGCGGACCGTTCCATTACTTACCCAAGGGGCATAGTTGAGGATGTGCTCGTCAAGGTGGATAAGCTCTTCTTTCCTGCTGATTTTATTATTCTGGATTTTGAGGAAGATAAAAAGATTCCCATAATCTTGGGGAGGCCTTTCTTGGCGACTGGCCGTACCTTGATAGATGTGTAAAAAGGAGAACTTACTATGCGGGTTCAAGATCAGGATGTGACCTTCAACGTATTCAAGGCAATGAAATTCCCTACAGAAGATGAGGAGTGCTTAAAAGTGGATGTGATTGAGTCTGCGGTTACTTCGGAACTCGATCACATACTAATGTCTGATGCATTGAAAAAGGCCTTAGTGGGGGAATTTGACAGTGATGATGAAGATAGCAACGAGCAATTACAATATCTGAACGCTTCTCTCTGGAAGCGAAAGCTAGATATAGCATTTGAATCTCTTGGTACTTCTGACCTCAAGAACGCTGAAGGAAAGCTCAAACCATCAATAGAGGAAGCGCCTACCTTAGAGCTCAAACCATTACCTGAACACTTGAGGTATGCCTTTTTAGGTGATTCATCTATGTTACCTGTTATTATTTCAGCTGACCTTTCAGGTAGTGAGGAAGACAAGCTCTTAAGGATTTTGAGAGAATTCAAATCGGCTATAGGATGGACCATAGCAGACATCAAGGGGATAAGTCCTTCATATTGTATGCATAAAATTCTGTTAGAGGAAGGTAGTAAGCCAACTGTGGAACAGCAGCGAAGACTGAACCCGATCATGAAGGAGGTGGTGAAGAAAGAAATTCTGAAATGGCTAGATGCAGGCATCATTTATCCTATTTCTGACAGCTCGTGGGTGAGCCCCGTGCAATGCGTACCTAAGAAAGGAGGTATCACTGTGGTCGTAAATGAAAAGAATGAGCTCATCCCTACTCGAACAGTTACAGGATGGAGAGTATGCATGGATTATAGAAAATTGAACAAAGCCACAAGAAAGGATCACTTCCCTCTCCCATTCATTGATCAAATGCTTGACAGATTGGCGGGACATGAGTATTTTTGTCTTCTGGATGGTTATTCCGGGTATAATCAGATTTGTATTGCACCAGAGGATCAGGAAAAGACTACCTTCACTTGTCCATTTGGCACATTTGCTTTTCGTAGAGTTTCGTTTGGATTATGTGGCGCCCCGGCCACCTTTCAGAGATGTATGATGGCTATATTCTCTGACATGATTGGAAATAACGTCGAAGTGTTCATGGATGACTTCTCCGTCTTTGGACACTCATATGATGAATGCTTGAATAATCTGTGCGCCGTACTCAAAAGATGCGTGGAAACTAATTTGGTGCTTAATTGGGAGAAATGTCATTTTATGGTGCGTGAAGGCATTATCCTTGGGCATAAGGTCTCTAGCAAAGGGCTGGAGGTGGACAAGGCCAAGGTGGGAGTCATTGAAAATCTTCCCCCACCTAATTCAGTGAAAGGAATCCGTAGTTTTCTCGGTCATGCGGGTTTTTATCGGCGATTCATCAAGGACTTTTCAAAGATATCTAAGCCGTTGTGCAATTTACTTGAGAAAGATGTGCCTTTCAAATTTGATGATGAATGTTTGGCAGCATTCGAGACTCTCAAGGAGAGTTTGATCACGGCACCAGTTATTACAGCACCAGATTGGACAGAACCGTTTGAGATGATGTGTGATGCGAGTGACTATGCGGTAGGTGCAGTTCTGGGACAGCGCAAGAAAAATCTCTTCCATGTGGTCTACTATGCGAGTAAGACTTTAAATGGGGCCCAATTGAACTACACCACTACTGAGAAGGAGCTTTTGGCTATAGTCTTTGGCTTTGAGAAATTTCGATCTTATCTGCTTGGTACGAAAGTGATAGTATTCACTGATCATGCAGCTATTCGCTATCTGGTTTCTAAGAAGGATTCGAAGCCGAGACTCATTCGTTGGGTGCTTTTACTTCAGGAATTTGAGTTAGAGATCAAAGATAGAAAAGGTACCGAGAATCAAGTAGCTGACCATCTCTCTAGGTTGGAGAATCCCGATTCTACTTCACAAGATAGGACGTTAATCAATGAATCTTTTCCGGATGAGCAGTTGTTTGCAATTCAGGAGGAAGAACCATGGTTTGCAGATATTGTAAACTATCTTGTCAGCAATATAATACCTCCCAATTTGACATCCGCGCAAAAGAAGAAGTTTCTGCATGAGGTGAAGTGGTATATATGGGATGAACCATATTTGTTTAGACAGGGAGCTGACCAGATCATCAGGAGATGTATCCCGTTCTGTGAGACGGAGGGGATATTACGAGACTGCCATTCCATGGTTTATGGTGGACACTATGGAGGTGAGAAAACGGCAGCTCGTATTCTGCAAGCAGGTTTTTTCTGGCCCACCTTGTTCAAGGATGCTCATCAGTTTGTTTTAAGGTGTGATCATTGCCAAAGAGTGGGAAATTTGTCAAGGAAGAATGAGATGCCATTAAATGTGATGCTTGAAGTCGAGATCTTTGATGTATGGGGAATCGATTTCATGGGGCCTTTTATCTCGTCTTGCAATAATCAGTACATTTTGCTGGCAGTCGATTATGTCTCAAAATGGGTCGAAGTTAAAGCTTTACCGACAAATGATGCAAAGGCAGTGCTAAATTTTCTTCATAAGAAAATTTTCACAAGGTTTGGAACACCTCGGGTAATCATAAGTGATGAAGGATCGCATTTTTGCAACTGTAAGTTCACTTCTATGATGCAGCGTTATAATGTGAATCATCGAGTAGCTACTGCCTATCATCCGCAAACAAATGGTCAAGCGGAAGTGTCTAACAGAGAGATAAAGCGCATTCTAGGGAAGGTTGTTTGTCCATCAAGGAAGGATTGGTCTTTAAAGCTCGATGAAGCTGTTTGGGCTTACAGAACAGCATACAAAACTCCACTTGGGATGTCACCGTTTCAGTTGGTGTACGGTAAGGGATGTCATCTACCGGCGGAGCTTGAGCATAAGGCCTACTGGGCATTGAAGAAATTGAACCTGGATTTAGATGCAGCTGGTAAGAAAAGAATGCTTCAGCTTAATGAACTTGATGAATTTCGACTTCAAGCGTACGAGAATAACAAAATGTATAAGGAAAAGGTGAAAAGGTGGCACGATAGGAAGCTACATCCTAAGTTGTTTGTGCCATGGCAACAAGTTCTGTTATTCAACTCTCGGCTCCGACTTTTTCCTGGGAAGTTGAAATCAAGGTGGTCTGGACCTTTTATTGTCAAAACTGTGTTTCCACATGGAGCGGTGGAAATTTTTGAGAATGATTCGGACCAAGCATTCAAGGTTAACGGTCAGCGGTTGAAGCACTACTATGGGGACATGGCAAACCGAGAGGTGGTTAGTGCCATTTTGTTGACTACGTGAGAAAGGAACGGAACGTCAAGCTAATGACGAAAAAGAAGCGCTGCGTGGGAGGCAACCCATGAATTGTTGTTACAGGAACCCTTAGAAGTTAATAACCTATCCAAAAACACAAAAAAATCCGAAAACAGGGGCTGAATTTTTTTTTTCCAGAGACCCTCTGCGCGCCCGCGCAGCTATGGTAAGCGGCCGCGCAGCTTTCTGCGCGCCCGCGCAGAAATGCTGAGCGGCCGCGCAGGGGTTGAGTTCCAGAATTTTTTTTACAGTTCAGAAAAAAAAAAAAAAAAAAACAAAAACACAAAAACCCATTACAGCCCATAAACCCACGAATTCTTTTCCCATTACCCCATGATTTTATCCCTCAACCCCACTCCTAATCTAATTTAACCTACTCCACACCCTATATATACATACACCTATCCTACATATCTCCCACAACTTCCTACACTTAAACCCTCTCATAAACATCAAAAATCAGTTCTTACACACTTTCATTCACAAATCAATGGCACCCAAGAGAGCACGCACTATTGACAGCAGCAGCACAGTTCCTACTGCTGATTCATCAAGGGATACTGCTGCAAGGCCTCGGTTAACTGACAGAGCCGCGGAGGAGGAGTACACTAGGCTGTTGGGGAAGCCGATTCTGAAAGAGAGGGGTGTTAGGTCCCAATTTGTTTGTAGAAGGGGGGGTTGAATGCAAACAATACCGTTTAGTCAAATAAAATGCGGAATAAAATTGTGAAACAAAATTCAAGTTAAATAAAACTTTTATTAAACTTGAAAGGTGTTACAACTACGGTATCGGTTATAAGGGATTAATCTCAAATCAATTATTACAAATCTAGAATAAATTCGACATTAACTTTTTCTATTTTTGTAATTAAAAGATCAAATGCTAAATGCGATTTGAGATTAAGTTCTAGGGATTTTAATCCGCTAGATTGATACACAAGAACAAGATAAGTATTTCTAGTTGATTGGATTTAACTTTACAATCTAGAAATTGATCTTGAAGTTGCAGATGAGATGAAATATTTTTCTGCTCCTTTTTCTTTTGTTCTTGAGTTTTTGTTCTGTTTTTTCGATTGTGAAATAATAGACTTCTGCTCCTTTTTATCAAACAGCCAAATGTAAACATGTACTGGCATGACAATCTCTTTGGCCAGCAAGACTTTCGGTATGACAAAATTTATAACTAGCAAGACAATTAAAATGAGCTAGCAAGACTTTCGGTATGACTATTGATTGTCATACCGATTGTCATATTAGTTCAAATAAATTGTCTTGCTGAATTAATAACAGATTTTAATCTAAACAGAAATTCTAATAAGACAATTAAATGTATTGGCATGACTTTCGGTATGACTATCAATTGTCATACCGATTGTCATACTAGTTCAAATGAATTGTCTTGCTGAATTTAAGCAGATTTTAAACCAATTAAAATCTTGTAAATCCTTAATATTAATTCTAAATTAATTAATCAATTTAATTCAATTAATCAATAAATTAATCTTTGCAGATATAATTTATTTTCTTAATTAAATTATATGACTTAATTAATTAATAGAGAATTAATACTAACCCTGAGCAGCATCCATTCTTCTGACAATCTTCTGAAAGTCACTGAGACTTATGAATCAATTCCGCCACTTCAATGCTGACACTCGATGTACTGTCTGGTTCATGAGTGACTAACTTCCGTGACGTTTCTTCATGTCTTGACTTTGATATTCTGATTGAATCCTTGTAATAAATGATACCCTGACGAGATCTCTGTCACTTGATTAAATCCACGATCTTGATTTATATCACTGAGGCATGATCAAATTCTTGAACTTCTTCCAGTGAATCTTCAAGTCTGTAGATGAACAATGTTTCTTTATTCTTTGACAGATGTTACTTTATGAGATCTCTCTGATGATAGATCCACTATTTACTTATTACATTCTTATTTGAGTTGAGTTAAATACTCGAATAAACGAGTAGGCTATGACATATGCCTTTCAATCTCCCCCTATTTTCTTGTTAGACAATAACAACAAATACCTAGAGGATAACTCAACTAACAAATAAGAAAAAGATATAAACAGTAATGTAAAGTAAATAGCAGAAAAGTTCTGGATTATATTTAACATTTTCCAGATTCCAAATGAAATTTACAAGTGAATACAAGATAGATGTTCCTCTAGCCTGAACATATAACTACATTAGACTATCTTGATTCATAAAGCTCTAATCATATTACATTGAGTTTTGAGCTAATTGACTTCAGTTGTCTTCTCTTCTGACTTCACCTTCTTCTAAATCTTGAAGCAATTCCTTGTCAAAGACACGATCCTTTTCTGAAGTGAAGCTTGCTGGTCTGACTGGTTGAACTCCAACTGACTTCAGCTTATTCTTGAGTTGATTGTACCTTTTAACATTATTTTCACAATAAGCTTGAATCAAGTCAGCAGCTTGAGTCTTCAACATGGATGAATATCCAGCAGTTCTCAAATGATGTTCCATCCAGACCAGATGCTTAGCTGAGTAGTCTTTAAGAGATTGTACATCTAGCTGACAGATTTGAAGACAATCAGACTTAAAGAATCTCACCTGATGAGGATTGTTGACCACTTGAGGACTAGCCCTGCTGGCAAACTCTTTAAGCCTTTCTCGAAGAACTTCATTCAATTCTGAGCTTCTTTTGACTTTGTTTAAAAGAACCCAAATCTCTGACAAAGAACGATTCTCAAATAGATGAAGTGACACCTTGAATGATCCTTCACTCTGACAATATACAAAAATGCTCATCTCATTTAGGGATCTATCAAAAGCAGCTGTGATCCTTGAGACTTCAGTCTTGATAGCATTCATGTACATGTCATTGTTAGGATTTGAGATTTCCAGCTTGTCAAGAAGATGTAAGAACTGCCTATCATTGTTAGTGCTCAGCTGAGGCATATCAAGTACTCTCCTAGCTTCATCCCATTTTTCACCAATCTTTAGTTTGACATCTCTTCTCCTTTCTTGAGCCTTAATGTCATGAAGACGTTGCTTTTGAAGAGTTTCTGTTCTTTGAATGTCTTTTTTCATGTCAATGATCTGAGAGACCTTCTTGAGTTCAGCTTCTTTTCTTTTCATCTCTGACTGCTCCTTCTGAAATTCTTTCTCAAACATAGGATCCACTTGAGCTTCTTCTTCCCATTCTCTAAAATCACTTTCCTCTTCAGCTTCAAATAACCCATCTTTATCTTCCTGAACTGGTTCAGTGGGAATGTCAAAAATATCAAAGTCATCCTGTTCTCCACTGTAGTAGACATCATCAGCCTTTCCTTTGTTTCCAGCAGAGGTATCTTTTTCTTTCCCTTTGGCACTACTCCCTTTCTTCTCCCCCTTAGTTGAGGGATCCTCTACTGACTTTCCTTTGGAACCTCCATCACCTCCAGAGCCTGATCCTCCACCAGACGATCCTTTAAAATAAGTTCTTTGTTCTTCATTAGGGCAATGAGAATTCTTGATCATGAAATATAGGTGCTTCATCCCTTCATTGAGATGTTCCATGCCCGTCTCTATCTTTAGAAATCTTGAGGAGTCTAGTGAATGATTCATCTCAATGAGGTCTTCAAGAGAAGTCATTCTTGTGTGTAGAGAGCAGAAGTTGGATATGTCATCAGCTGATAAAGTTGGAGTGTCCTGAATAGAATTGAGCTTTGGTATTACAGTGGTCTTTAGATCTGAGATGTCATTCCTTATGATTGCAAGCTGATTGTTGACAGAGGTGGAAGAAGAAGACCGTTCAACCACTTGTGCTTTGAATGCTTGAGCTTCAGCTTGGCTTTTAGCAAGTTCTTCTTTTAGGGCAGCAATCTGAGCTAACAGGTTTACAGTATCAGTGTCTGTGTGTGCTCTCACCTGAATTTCACTCGTGTTTGGTTCACTCACCTCACGTGCATGTGTTTCTCTCAATATAATTGCTCGTGAGGAGTCTTCCTGTTGCTGTTCTTCTGTACCTGCATTAAAAATCACCCTAGCCTCTTAAGAGAGGTCAGTGGTGGTGCAATGGGAATTCGTGAGTCCCGATCCTCAGTCAATACTATCAAATCTTTTGGAATAGATGTCTGAATTGCTTCAGGGATAGATTGACCGAGTTGCCCTCCACTTTCTCCAGATAAATCTGCGAGTGGAGAATCCCATAAGGGAGCCAGAGGTGTTGGATCTGGGAGGGGAGAAAATGACTCTATTAAAGATGGCGGAGAGTCAGATTTTCCCTCTGAAGCATGTGACTGCTCTTCTGCCGTAACTATGGCAGGCACTGTAACCGACTCTACGTGCACTCCTCGCTGTGTGTCCTGAGTATGATCTGGGGAAGTGTATGGTTCCATTGTGAGTAATGGAATTGTGCTTGACTCAGTACAAGATGCCATGGCCCTATGGCGAATTTCAATAGATGCATCCTGTTGAGAGAATGCCTCTAGTAACTGTTCATTGGCCATTTCAAAGTCCATGTCCTGTTGGGAGGACAAGGATGGGCTTTTAGATGCCTCAGAATATGTTCTTCTTTTCTTAGGAGGAGGCAGAGCTGAGGGTTCACTCATATTTAATAATGTACTACTTCCTAGTAATCTTCTGGGTAACATTTTAGACAGTGGGGGAGAGGTTGAGATAGAATGTGACTCTGTGTTTGGCTCTATGACCTGGGATTGAAGCTGTGGTTCTACAACTTCATGGTCAGCCCTATCAACCACTGGGGGTCTTTCAACAGAAGTAGGAAGGGAGTGAGAGTGAGGAATTACTACCTGTAATGGAAGAGCATCTGATGTTTGAGGAGCCTGGGTGGCTTGAACCACTGGAGGTTGAGGTTGCTGTTCATGGCCGGGAAGATTGAAAATAGGTAAAGGAATATAAGTGGCCATGAAAGCAGATACAAGTACTGGAACTTGCATGAATTTGAAGGTTGTGTCTTGGCGAGTGTAAATCTTTTTGCTAACTGGAGGGGGTTCGGTTACTGCAGAGTTAGCAAAAAGGGCTTTATGTTCAGGTGTGAGAAGATGATCTGCTATAAGCATGAGAAAACGAGCATAGTAACATGATACCCTACGATTTGTAGAATGATCACGTAAAGCAGAAGTTAGACGTCTCAAGAGAATGGGAAAAAGTAGTTTGCCAAAATTGATCCTTTGATTGAAAACAACCGCCAGACCAATATACTGCAGAGTGGAAGTGATGTTATGAAAATTGGATTTTGTGCAGTTGGCAAACACTTTGGAAAGTGTAGCGAAGAAAATATCCCATTCAGACACCAAATTTGATTTAGAAAGTTTGGTTAAATTGATCACCCCCTGATAGTGAATAGCATTGAAAAAATTTGTGATATCATTTTCAGAGGGTAAATTACAGAAATTGTCTAGTGGAAAATTTAACGCACGATTGACGACTGTTTCATCAACTACATACTGTGTGTTTGCGACGGTGAATGAAAAAGATTTTGAATCATCGGCCACAGTAGAGGTTGTGCAAATCAGTCTAAGTAGATCGACGTTTAAAATCACATTTGATTTAATAGCAGAGCTAACAATCGAATGGTCATTTAAAAATCTAATCCATGGCTTAAATTTTTCAACATCACATTTTTCCGGATAAAAATAACCAACCTGATTATGCGCGACAATTTGGAAATTGAGAGCCATTTAAAATAATAATAAGACACACGCTTTTCAGAATTTTAAGAATAATATTAAGAAAATTCGAATTAATTAAATTAATTTAATAATTCGAATTAAATTAATTATAATCAAAAAATTTAGACAGAAATGTATCTCGTTAAAATTCTTAACTCACAAATGCAGTTTTGAAAAACCAAAAGACACAAATCAGAAATTAAAATAAAAATAAAAAGTTCAAAATCAACAAACACAAATTGAATTTGAAGGGGCAAACTGATATATATAAAAAAATTTTGAAAATTTTGACAGCACTCCTGTATGTATATATATGTAAGAATATATCACAGGAGTGAAGATTCAGTTTGCTGAGTAAAAACTCGAGCAAGGAAGGAAGCAGTTCGAAGAGAGAGAAGAGAGAAACTGAAGACAAAAACTGTTCGAATTTTTGAGAAGAAATGAACTGTTGAAAATGGTTTAAAACAAAACAAACAAACTCCTTTATATGACAGCTGGTATGACAATCCTGGATTGTCATACCGATTGTCATACCAGGAAAAAGAAGGAAAAGAAAAAATCAACAGAAATAAAGGAAATAACAAAATAAACACTGAGTATATATAACTGGTATGACAATCTGATAGTCATACCGATTGTCATACCAGTATAAAATAAAAGAAAATATATATATATATATATATATATATATATATATTGTTTATAACTGGCAAGACAATTGATAGTCATACCGATTGTCTTGCCAGTATAAACTATACTGAAAAACACTAATATGACAATTATATAGCGAAATGACTTTCAGCAAGACAATTTCAATTGTCTTGCCGATTGTCATTTTAGTAGAAATACAATCAAATATGTACAGACTCTATAAATATACTGAAATTATATTACAAAATGGTAAAACTGAAATACAGACCTATAATATTTACAAAAACAAAGACAATATATCAGAATTTATTATTTTTTATTCCAAAAATAGATTTCTATTGAATTTTAGCAAATAAAATTCATAGTAAAATATTTTTAGAGGAAATAAAATATTTTGAGATATTTTAAATTAACAAGTAGGGAAAATAAAAATAGATAAGATAATATATATTATATAGAAATAAGCAAGAAATATGATAAAAAAATTAAAAAATAAATTTGCAAATGAATTTTTCATTTATGAAAAATTCATTTGTAAATTCATTCAAGAACAGATCACAGATATTAACTAAATTAATCACTAAAACTATTCAACATGCCCAATTTACCAACTAATCTGGTAAATGTCGATTCGTCAAGTGGTTTAGTGAAAATATCTGCTATTTGTTCTTCTGTTGGAACAAAAAATAGTTCAACAGTACCATTCATGACGTGCTCTCTAATAAAATGATACATGATGTCAATGTGCTTTGTCCTCGAGTGCTGCACAGGGTTGTTGGTGATGGCTATTGCACTTGTATTGTCACATAAAATAGGAATCTTGTTCAATACAGAGCCATAGTCTCGTAGTTGGTTCCTAATCCACAAGATCTGAGCACAGCAGCTTCCAACAGCAATATATTCAACCTCGGTCGTTGAATTGGAAACTGTTTGCTGTTTCTTGCTGTACCATGGGACTAGCCTGCTTCCTAGGAATTGACAACTTCCTGAGGTGCTTTTCCTATCAACAACACTTCCTGCGTAATCTGAATCTGTATATCCAACAAGGTTAAAACCAGATTCTTTAGGGTACCAAATACCTAGATTTGGTGTTCCCTTAAGATATCTTAAGATTCGTTTAACAGCAACGAGATGAATATCTCTAGGATCCGCTTGGAACCTTGCACATAAACATGTAGCATACATAATATCTGGTCTACTTGCAGTAAGATAGAGTAACGAGCCAATCATACCTCTGTAGCTTGTGACATCTACCTTAATGGAGTTTTCACATGGTCCAAGCTTGACAGCTGTAGTTGATGGAGTCCTTGCTGATGCAGAATCCTCTAGATTGTACTTTTTGAAGAGTTCCTTGAGATACTTGGATTGACAAATAAATGTTCCATCTAACCTTTGATTTACTTGTAATCCAAGAAAGAACTTCAGCTCTCCCATCATGCTCATTTCAAACTTGCTGTGCATTAACTTAGCAAATCTCTTACAGAGATTATCATTAGTAGACCCAAATATTATATCATCCACATAGACTTGGACTAATATAGTATCCTTCTTATGTGTTTTAGAAAAGAGAGTTTTGTCTATGACACCTCTAATAAAGCTATTTTCAATAAGAAATTCAGAGAGAGTGTCATACCATTTTCTTGGAGACTGTTTTAGCCCATAGATAGCCTTGAAAAGAAAGAAGACAAAATCCAAATGATCTGGATCTTCAAAACCAGGAGGTTGCTCTACATATACCTCTTCATCCAGCTTTCCATTCAGAAAGGCGCTCTTGACATCCATTTGATAAACTTTAAAGTTTGAAAATGCTGCGAATGCCAGAAATATCCCGATGGCCTCAAGTCTAGCCACTGGAGCATAGGTTTCATCATAATCAATGCCTTCAGCTTGAGAATACCCTTTAGCTACCAGTCTTGCCTTGTTTCTTGTAACCACACCATCTTCATCTAGTTTATTCCTGAATACCCACCTAGTACCAACAGCTTTCTTGTGTACAGGCCTAGGTACCAGTTTCCAGACTTGTTGACTTTCAAACTGATTGAGTTCATCTTGCATAGCAATCACCCAATCTGGATCAGTCAGTGCTTCTTCAATTTTCTTAGGTTCCATCTCAGAAAGAAATCCTGAGAATAGACACTCATTTTGAGTAGCACGTCTAGTTCTGACTCCAACATCTGGATCACCAATAATCAACTCAAAAGGGTGAGCTTTATTCCAGACAGTCTGTCTTGGAAGATTTGATCTTGATGATTCGCCTTGAAATTCATTGTGATGTTGTGTCCTACTAGATGATCCTTCAGCATCTCCCCCTGAGTTGTTGCCATGTTGACTTGAAGATTCTCCGTCAGTAGCAGTGGTATCTCCATTGTTGCCAAAGTTTCCATCACTATTACCTTGAGTATCATCAGGATTAACAGGTTCTTCACCAGCAACAACCTCAGGTACTTGACCATGTTCTGATTCTGAATCTGACGTATCATCAAACTTCAGTTTCTCAGAAGGATCTTCAGTTTGGATACTAGGGAGTTTAGTGTCATCAAATGTAACATTGACACTTTCAGTTACTTTGTGTTGATCAATGATATACACTCTATATGATCTTCTTCCATATCCAACAAAAATACCCTCATATGCCTTTGCCTCGAACTTACCACGATGATCATCTCCATCCTTGAGCACGAAACATCTGGCACCAAATACATGAAAGTATTTGATAGAAGGTTTCTGTTCATTCAAAATCTCATAAGGAGTTTTAATGAAGTCTTTGTTGATTAGAGTTCGATTCTGAGTATAACATGCAGTATTGACAGCTTCAGCCCAAAAGTACATTGGAAGACCTGATTCACTTAACATCGTTCTTGCAGCTTCAATCAATGTACGATTCTTCCTTTCTACCACTCCATTTTGCTGAGGGGTTCTAGGAGCTGAAAATTGTCTGGTAATCCCTTTGTCTGTACAGAATCCATTGAGAAGTGCATTCTTGAATTCTGTCCCATTATCTGACCTTATTGCTCTAACAGGGACGTTAGAATCTAACTCAATCATCTTGATATGATCAATCACAACTTGTGGTGTTTCATCCTTAGAGTGAAGAAATAAAACCCACGTATACTTGGAATAGTCATCAACTATCACAAGACAGTAACACTTCTTTGACATAGAAAGGATATTAACTGGACCAAATAAATCCATGTGCAATAATTGCAGAACACCAGTTATGGAAGATGTGTCAGTGCCTTTGTGACTTGCTTTCTTTGACTTTCCTTTCTGGCAAGCCTCACATAGTCCTTCTGGAGAGAATTCCAGCTGAGGCAGACCTCTTACCAATTCTCTTTTGACAAGAGAATTCATTGTTTTGAAATTGAGATGAGAAAGTCTCTTGTGCCATAGCCAACTCTCATCTGACGATGCCTTTGCATAGAAACAATTGACTTCAAGATTGCTTTCAGAGTTCGTTAGCTACGAACAGATTTCCTTTCCGGATTCCCATTAAGGAGGGTTTTTCACTTTTCTTGTGCAGAATCTGACACTTCAGCTTGTCGAATAAAATATTGTAGCCGTTGTCACAGAACTGACTAATGCTAAGCAGATTATGTTCAAGTCCTTGCACAACATATACATTTTCAATGATAACATTTCCAGCTAGCAAATAGCCATATCCCTCCGTTAAACCTTTGCTGTTATCTCCAAAGGTAACCACTGGGCCAGCTTTCTCAACCACATTTGATAGCAGGGCTCTATCTCCGGTCATATGTCTTGACGATCCGCTGTCAAGAATCCACACTACCGGTTGTACCTGTTTAATGCCCTGCAATACAAATGGATTAGACCTTCTTCGGAACCCAAGCTAGGCTGGGTCCGGCATACTTGTAAAATTGGCCTTTATCAGGCAAAACAACATTCTTAATTTCAATATTCTCAACGTTCTCAATGACTGAACATTTGACCTTGTGAACAGCCTTGACAAATTTCTGTTTAGGCTTAGGCACAAATGTCTCCTTTCTAGCTTTAGGAGGACTAGCAGTCTTAGACCTATCATGCTTTCTATTATTCACATGCTGACGAGGAGTAGTCTTATCATTAGAAACATGCTTACCATTAAAATAAGCAAACAACAGATTAAAAGCACAAGACATACAATCAGGAACACCACATGCTTTATGAGAAGGATTAACAATAGGCAACTTATGCATGGTAGACATGGCATTTGTGTTATCCAACTCATGTGTGTCTGAGTTAGTCTCAGTTGCTTTCACAACCTTGACTGGAACTTTTGACACACTTGACTTGGAGACAGCTTTCCCATTAGCATTATCTTCAGCACGGATTTCTTCTTGAATAATAAAAGAGGTCTCATCAAATGGTTCAGCAATTGATTCTTTATAGAGGGGTTCATCAACACCCTTAAGCACATGTGGTACTTCCCTGCCTTTAGCACATACATGAGGAGGGGAGTTTATGCCTAATTTTCCAATAGCAGCATTGTAATCATAACCTATTCCATGTGTTTGATTAACAGCTTGCTTATTGTAAAACTCTTTGGACTTCGAACAAGAATTAAAGTAAGCTTTAACCTTAGCCTCAAGACCGGTGATCTTGTCTTTGAGAATAGTTTCGAGTTGTCTATAACAGTCAACTCTATTCTCTAGAAAAGATACTTGTTCTTTTAGTTTATCTTGATTAATGTGCACAAGTCTTAATTCATTGACCTCTTTCTCAAGGTCTTTGATTTGTTGATTTAACAATTCATTATCACGACGAGCACAATCTAAGGAACCTCCTAGATGATAAACTAATTCAGCATCAGTAAATTTTACCTCTTTTCTTGACGATGAGGTGCTTGCATTACTAGCCATGAGAGCAAGATTCCCAACTTCTTCATCTTCACTGTCAGTATCATCCCAGCTTCTTCCCTTTGCCAGGTACGCCCTTTCAGATTTACTCTTCTGATTAGAATCGTAAGAGTTCTTCCTAGCTTGTTTTGGCTTCCTGCATTCTGTGGCAAAGTGTCCCAACTCATTACAGTTGAAGCATCGAATGGTGCTTCGATCAACCATCCCTGTTTTATACCCACCACTGCTGGTGTTAGAGGATGAAGATCCACCTTTCAGGAATCTGTTGTAGTTGGACTTGTACTTGAACTTGGGATTCCTTTTGAATCTGACATTTGAGAATCTCTTGACAATCAGGGCCATTGACTCATCCTCCAATTGCTCCAGTTCTTCCAAGGAATAATAATCATCTCCTGATTGATTTGTAGTAGGAGAATCAAATTCTGCTACTATCACATTATCTTCAACCTTGGAAGACTGTACCATTCTTTCTGACTGTTGAGATTGTTATTGATATTGTGGTTGTTGTTGTTGTTCATCAGCTACTAGAGCAGTGGATGTGCTGACCACTCTTCCTTTCCCGTAAACTTCCTTCTGCTGAATCTGCTCCAACTCATAAGTCTTTAACACACCATAGAGCCTTTCCAAAGAAATCTCACTCAGATCTCTTGCTTCTCTTATGGCAGTGATTTTATGTTCGAGATGAGTTGGCAGTGTTAAAAGGAACTTTTTGTTGACCTCCCTGATGGAATAGTATTTACCATTAATGTTCAGGTTGTTGATCAATGCATTGTACCTCTCAAACACTTCAGTGATTCCTTCTCCTGGATTGGATTTAAAGTATTCATACTCAGAGGTTAGGATTTCTAGTTTGTTCTCCCTAACTTCCTCTGTGCCTTCATTAATAATCTCAATAGTTTCCCAGATATGTTTGGAATCTTTACAATTCATCACATGTCTATTCATCAGGGGATTAAGGGAATCTACTAAGATTAATTGAAGGCTAGTGTAACACCCCCAGATCCGGGGTCGGGGATCCGGGTCGTCACGGTCTTTCCTTCCACAATATCACTTCACTTAATTAATAATAATAACCTTATGCTGTGACCCCACACTAACACACACCACAACCCGTTATAGTCTCAGAGATGAAATTGAAATAAGTACAAGTCTTTGAATCCACAATTTAAAATTATTACAACCCAAAATGATTACTTGATAAATTTACAGTTAATTGCCATTATCTGCCACAAGTTATAATTATACATAATTGATTCTCAAAAATAGAATGCCTGATCTACCAATAGATCTACCTCTGCAGCTATAGCAGCCACAACATCATCGGGAAGACGCGGTACGCTTCCCACGCGCTTGCGCTGGGTCTGCTGGAGTCTGGCCATCTTTCCTAACTGTTGTTGTGTGATGAAGAAATAAAGCAAGAGTGAGCCTTACAGCTCGCAAGATAATATATAGTGATAACAATAATATAAGTATCTAAATGGATACTTACTAGAATCTTTTATCGTGTGTAAGATAATTACTAGTATATACTTACTAGTATATGAGCCTTCTCATAGTACTCATGAAAGTCTTGGTCCAAAGAAATGAACCAAGTTTGATATCTTAATGCGATGAAGTCGCAAAATATTCAGTATATATATACATATATACTTTTCAAAATATTGGAAGTCCTCTTCCATGCATAATATACACAAAGTCCCAGTGTATAACTGTATATATAAAAAAAATATCGTTGCAAGGTGATCTCATATATCTAACCTTGTCTCAACGTTTTTCTGAAAATCTTTGTCATTCATAAGACAATTATTAATTAGATATAAGTTTAAAAGATGAAGTTACCAAATACTTCACTACACTTATATCATTCCCAAATACTACTTGAACTACCACCGTTCAAGTTATAATCAATTTCAAAAGTTCATCCCACTGATGAGACCACAAGATAAGACTTGAATAGATTCAATCTTTGAAATATTATTGAATGAAAAAGTTATGAGATACTTTACTTAGTCCTGATATATATATATATCCACATATATATATATCCCGAAAACATTTCCTGGAACCTCTGTTATGTGAAGTATGAACAGAGTTCGAAACATCCAATGAATTTTGGAAAGGAAAAGAATTTTGGCATAAACCCGATATCTCGCTGATCAGGCAAAGATACCAATAAGTAACCTTTTCTACTAGCAGATGGACGAATTCCCCACTGGTCATCACCCTGGTCATAATTAAGACCTATGCTGGACTGCCACTCAGCCACTTATGCATTTGATGGACTCCCACTGAGCCACTTACACAATAATAGACCGTACCTCGGCCTGTCGCTTATGCCGACTCAATGAGAGGGGCTTACTTCCCGAACGTTGGGCAAGTAATCAATTCATTTACCAAATCTGCAACCTTGTTGCGAATGTAAAATACACTACTGAGCCGGATCCCTCAAGTTTTGAACGAGTATTTAAATCCCCTTTAAAAGGAAGATCTTAAATATAAAAATGAGTTTTGGGATCCGCTCTAACTTTTAAAAATCATTTTGAAGACTCGAAAACACTTTAAAGAGTGTTTGGAGTAATGCTGATTTAATGAAATAAATCAGTCCCAATATATTAGAAAATATCTGAATATTATTATTTAAATAATATTCCCATAAAGAATAGTCTTTATAAAAATAATAATTGAAGTAGAAGTATTAAAATTTATACTTGAAACGAGTATTAAATAACCAAAGATATACTTATATGAAAGTATTATCTTTATTTGAATAATCGAAAATAAGTTTGATTATTGACATCTTATTCTTTAATAAAATAAAGAATATATTTCAGCAAATAATCGGAGTCATAGATCCTCAAATGAATATTCAAATAATATTCAATAAATAAAATAAGCTGAGTCATAATACCTCGAATGAATATTATAAATAATATTCATTAAATAAAATAAAGGAGTCATACATCCTCAAATGAATATTCAATAATATTCAATAAATAATATAAAAGGAGTCATAAGTCCTCGAATAATATTCGAATAATATTCAATAAATAATATAAAAGTTTAAAGTTATCGAATAAACCTTATTCGATTAATAGTTTGGAAAACTATAACCATATATATATATAAATATATATATATATATCCATATCCATATATATACAAAATCTACTCGGGATCCTCGACTCCCGGTTTTAGAAAATATTTTCACCTTTGGGTCCCTATACTAAGGGTATATGTAAGATACCGCTATCCTCTAGCATAGGTATTACCAACTGAACCAACAGATATATATTTCAAGAATATGAAACAGGCATGCATATATACCATATCACATGCTACAATATATCGCAAAATTTGCTAATAACAATCATGCAATATCACAAGATAATGCATATGCATACATTTACATCACAACAACAGTGTATCGGATAGAATACTTGCCTGAGCGACTTGGGGGTGAGAAAGGCTCGGGACGAGTCTGATAACCTATAAACAACAAGTAAGTTGGAATTAAACCAAAATCACTTGTAAATCTATGCTTTAGCTAACTTAGACTCTAATGCTAGTTTTACGCTCACCGATTCGCTTAAGTCACTCGGGTACTCTCGGCTCCATCATTTTTAATAACTTAACCTTTACGAGTCTTAAAGCGATTCCTTCGCGAATGACTTACCAACTGCCTAACACACTTACCATAAATGTTTCATACATTAATTCACCCTTTTTGGTCTTTAACCTATGTTTCAAAGTAAGGCGAGGGGGAAAGTTTCGTCCGCGAAACGCCGTTACTTGAAACGGTCGTTTCTCCTAAACCGTAAATCGGAATCGAACGAACTACATATCAAAACGAAGCTCGTAACATGAGCTATCTAAACATGGCAGTGGTCATAATCTAGAAGGGGGTCCTCGGGTCCTAATGTTATGCACAAAACAGTCTAAAGAAAATCGGACGTTACGACGGCTATGTTTACGCGATTTCCCAAATTTAAACCAATGTTTAAACTACTCCAATTAACCACCAACCAACTCATAACCATCAATAAAACAAAACTTCACCTAAACCATACCACATCAGTCCATAATCTCCAAGGTTTTCAACTCAAACAACCACAATCAAGACCTATGAACTATAATCAAGCTTCAATTACCAAAACACTTCCAAATCAAACCAAACTACTAATAATCACAATTCATGCTTCTCATTTCACAAAACCCACCATTAAACTTACTAACAAATAAAGTAAAGGCTAGTATTTGAAGTTTATACCTTCCTTGGGAGGTGTTAAGTTGCTAGGAAGCCTTAGGGATCCTCCTACAAGCTTGATCTTTCCAAAGAAATCAAGAACACAAAGTTATGCTTTGAAGTTTCTAAAAGTCCGATTTAAAGAACTGTAAAAATGAGGGTCTTACCATGATTATTTGGACGAGACTTGTGAACAAGAGTTGTAGGCCATCTCAATACCTTTCTAATGAGCTATAGAACACAATATTTGAGTGAGAAATGAAGGAGATACAGCAGTTTTAGTGTTCTGGTTCTGTTTTGGCCGAGAGCATGAAGAAGAAGCAGATTTTTTTTTTGTGTTTTGTTTGTTGAAAATGAAATGATTGGCTTGGTGGATGAGATTTTTGTTGTTTGATTTAGTCAATTACCTTGTTGCCCTTGAATTTGTGTGGTTCTCATTCAACCACACCTCCTTCCTTCCCATGTCATGCTTGTGTCATCCTCATGATATCATCCTCCCCTCCTTGTCCTCTTTCTATTGGTTGGATGACATCATCCCCACTAATCCTTTTGATTAACTTCCTAATCATTTGCCTAATGACCGCTGATCTGTTATACGGTTCGCTTAACTTTCGTTCTCGTTTATCGTTTGAAGGATCATACCCGGGATCTTATTACTTAGGTTCCCTTAACCTTTCTCAATACATTGTATTCCTTTTTATGATCCTCTATCATAATCCTTTAATTTAAATCCTTTTTATCCTGTTACCTTATACTCAATTCTCTCCGTATCTTGTGGATTTCCGGGAAAAACCAAAGTGTTCGGAATTGGATTCTGACGATCTTTACATACACTTATATACTTCATAGAGTACTAATAATATCCCATAAGATCAATAACAGAACCCCTACATAGCGTGGCATGAAAAGTTTTCTCGTTCAGCAAAAACACTATTCATAAGGGTTTCAAAAATTTCTCAAAAATTGGGGTTATTACAGTCTCCCCTCCTTAAAAGGATTCCGTCCCGGAATCAGATAGAAAACAAATGGGGATACTTTCTTAGCATTACACTTTCTAACTCTCGAGTCAATTTTCCCACATTGTGGTTCTACCACCAAACTCTGCCTAGTTTGATAATCCTTCTCCTAAGCACTTGTTCCTTTTCACTCTATAACCCTCCCTGGTTGCTCCATATAGGTTACGTCGGGTTGCATATCTATGCGCTCATATGCCTCTATTTATCTGGCATCTGAATTACACTTCCTTAACATTGATACGTGAAACACGTTACGACCTGCTACATGTTCTGGGTTAGGGCTAGCTCATATGCTAACTTCCCAAACGTCTTAATATATCCAAGGGTCCAACAAATTATAGACTTAGCTTTCCTTTCTTTCCGAACCTCATCAATCCTTTCCAAGGGATACCTATAACATTACTAGGTCCCCTATTTCATACTCTTTATCCTTTCGTGTCAAATCAACATACTTATCATGACCATCTTGGGCTACTACCAGCCGTCCTCTGATTAGATCTATCATATCCTTGGTCCTTTGGACTACTGCGGGTCCGAGCATCTTGCGCTCTACAACTTCATCCTAACATAAGGGAGATCGACATTATCTTCCCTCAAGGATCTCATAAGGCGACATCTCGATAATGACATATGATCTATTGTCGTAAGATAACTCAATCCGAATTAAGTGATCATTCCAAATTCTTTCAAGTCTATTGCACAGACTCTCATTATAACTTTTATCATTAGAGCTTCTGCTTCTCAATACCCATTCTTTTCCTAGTTCGTAGTCGCTACTACCTTCCGTTCCTAATATTATACTAGTTATACTTTTGCTCGCTAGCGTTCTATAACTTTTTAATAACCACGTCAACCTTAGTATCACGAATGTGTTTCCATTCCGCATACTACCACCACTTTATTACTCCTTTTTCCAGCTGTTTCTATTTCCCAAAGTTTGATCAATCAAATAGAAGTAAAGGAATTTGTTGAGAGATCACTATGATCATGAACACTTGTTATATCGCATAGTTAGTACAGAAGGTGGCCAGCCTTTAGTACTTGACAAGCAATTAAACAACATGTGGTATCCTACTAGGCTTCTATCACAAAGATAGATAGTCATTCGGCAATACCTCCCCTTCTGGAAGGGTTGTTCTTCTCAGCTTACATGAAATGAAAAGAAGAGAAAAGAACGAACTGAAGAGAATTGTATATATGAAAAAAATATACAACCACAAAATATCTGGCTTGGAACCTACCTCTGAACTATAGAGGTTTGTCATAGGAGAACAAAACATATATGTATTTATATCAACATCAAGTACTATAGCATCGCATTTCACGTGCCTAAATATTTTCTCTATCCCGTCCATCATTCTATGGACCCATGCTCTTCCTCGAGCTTATACACAATCACCTTTGAAACTCCCTCGACATCGAAAATCGAATCTGGGATCTCATTCTATATATCACCGTTACTAGGATTCTATGCTCGCATCGCAACCTTCCTCGTATAATAATACGGCTCCCTATTGATAAGAAAGAATAAATATTCACTAGGTAGATACTCTACTTAATTAGTCTATCAATGATAACTTATACACTACCACGACCCGATTAGTGGTACTCAATCTCAACACCCATTCCAATACAACTCTCACGGTTGTAATCAGCTCATTAATCGCAGAATCATTACTGCCTTACTATGGTCCACCACTGACCTACTGTAGTCATTCATTTTCCATGAAGTCTTAATAACTAACCATACGGAGTCCATACATCTCGTATCTAATTCTCCTAAGGAGTTAACATAACCACCAATCACAATTCATGAAGAACACTCCAAACTCTGACGTACTTTCATGACATGAAGCAGATAAAATTTGCAGAAGAGTTTCGCTCAAAGCAACGATAGCAGGTTAATACCATTCTTAATCATATGCCTTCAATAGAAGACTTAACTCAAAGGTTTGTTTAGTCCTTTTTGAACTATGGTCCTGGCTTATCTCAAGATAGTATCTTCTGAGATAGATAGCCCGCTCATGGCGATTACACGAATTAAACCTTTACTAACTACTATTACGGTTGGGTATTGCACAGTCATCAGAAGGAATGTCAATCTTCCAAACCATAATACAACCTTCACAGTTTTAACCATCATCACTGTATTCCTTTGGCACAAGTGCCTATAATTATCCTCTTACCTTTAAAGTGTCGGCCACCTCTTTGGCCTTTCCTGATAGTACAATTTCCTTACAGTCAATGTCATTTTAACCACCTCCAAATAATTTTCTACCTCATTTCAATCACAGCTTATGTGAAGATGTATTCCTTAAAATCTGATGAATAAAAAAAAAATCACCATTTTTCCATAAGTTATTGCCTCAGTCTTTAGAGGTTAATCACTGTCACGACTGACTCTCAACTATACTTAGAACATCTTTTATCTTAAGTCCTAATTGCCTAGAACAATTTCAACCTTTACTGGTTTGATCCATACTTTCTCGTGGTTTAACACGTGCCCCACTTGGCATCATTATAATTACGTCATATTTCCTTTATCCCCATTTCCATTCTTGAGAATTTTGAATATTACCTTTTTCCTTATAAAACCTCTAAGGTTATCCTTCAATCGTTCCTCCTGTATTCCCTAGATACAGGGCATATCACAATACCATTTACTAATAGTAGAACCATTGTCTATATACTTCTGAAGAATTTCTCCACTGATCCTTAAAGGTTGTTGTTACCTTAATCCTTTCCAATTCCTACTGTCAAAACTCATACTATCCCTATCAAGGGTGAAATGCCAACCTTTATGCATTCCCCTGGGATTCGTTTTAAGTTACCGATGTTCTATCCTTAATTCCACCTTTAAAAAGGTACAAGCATCCTTTCATGGATAAATAAAGTCATATATCCCTGATATGGGTATCTTATTCAATCATTCCCACCTCGATAGTAAATGCCTAATTTCACAATAACATCTGTATACAAAATGAGGTTAATCAAAATGGCCTCCAAAAGATAACAACGGTTATCCGCTTTTCTTGCCTAATCTGGTAACGATAACATGGATGTTCTGGAAGATATTGGTCGTGTTCAACGTGAACTTCTTCTTAATAATTCCTTATTTACTTTTGTTGTTTATCTCAACAGTCACCTCAATGTTGGGATATCTTTCATATCTGGCGTCTCCCTTTCTGGGTATCATGCCACCGGTCTTACACTTCACCTTCTTGAAGGTCACTTCCTTCATCCAATTTTCTTAATTTCTTACTTTCTTATCCCCTTAGTCTATCCGCGTCTCATTATTTATCCTTCGAATTATCTCAAGGTTTCCTCGAATCCTCCCAACTTACAGGGGATAAACTATATGCATCTCTTATGCCTTCAACCGTCAACTTTAACTCATGGTGAATCACCCTCATCCTGACGATCATATACTTTTCTATTTCTATTAATAGGAGTCTTTAGGGTTTCCTCATACCCAACTCCCTTATCATTCCTCAAACTCTGTTGCCTTTTTATTCCTTTCCACTTCAATTCCTTTTTATTTTCCTTTCTCTTATCATTATTTCACGAACCAACACAACATAAGCATTGATTTCAAATATCCCGTCATTCTGGATTCGCGTCTTCAGAACGAATCTTAACAACTTTTACAGCTTAGATTCATAATTCATCATACTCGTCTGCCTTTGTTCTGGCTCTAAAGCTTTTACACTATTCCATAACCTTGGGAATTACGATCCCGAAAACAATTGGCTGAACTTTAATCAGTTTATTATAATCTCTTGCTCTGTGCCTTCCTTGGCCTTTCACCAGCGGGTGGTCTCTCTCTTGGGAGGGTGAGTGATAAAAACAGTCTTTTGTGATTCGTCAATCATTTAGAATCTCAAATGATTCCTATATTTCCTTTAGCCAGGCTCTTGCCTCGACTAGGTCAACCTGTTCCTTGGAACTCTGAGAGCTTAACGATTTAAAGGTCATGAAAGAATTTCCTGCCGCATTGTCCCCTCAGGGTGGTGGTTGGGGATAATAGTCTAAGTTCTGTCTAGATAGGTCCATGAATTGCCGTATAGGAGTACCGTCTCGGTTCTCCTTTCCTTACTCGACTTTCTGTTTCCTTAGTATGAAATGTTTCATCCTACTCCCCATAATTGGGGTCATCTTTTAATTTAAAATCCTCATTTTCCTCTCCATTATGTCATGGGTTCCTTCTATCTTGATGGCGACCTCCCTGACTATCACGTTCAGGGTTTGCTCTAAATCTTATTCCTCAAACTATGGCTCTCATCTAAGTTCTCATCCTTACGCTCTTGAACTTTCGAAACCCAAATTCTATAGGAATACCTCATTATTCCCTTATCCTCTTTCTCGGTATTAATCTCATATTTATTTGTTGGCTCTCTGCCTTCATTCATCACCTTTCTCTGGCACAATATGCTCTTTTCCGATAATTCGGACTGTATTGCAATCTCAAACAGCTTTTCGGTACCGGCTCCGGTTACCTTCATATCTATTTCCATTTTTTTTTTTTCAAAATCTCTTATCAACTTTCCCAAAGACATTAACCTCTTGAGTCTCTCCTTTTTACTAAGGGCATCAGCCACCACATTGGCTTTCCCCGAATGATAAAGAATCTCCCAATCATTATTCTTGATTAGCCCTAACTGCCTCCTCTGGCATATGTTGAGCTCTTTCTACGTGAAAATGTACTAGAGCACTTATGGCTTAGGTAATTCTCGCACTTCTCTCCATACAAGTAGTGCCTCCAATCTTTAGGGTAAACTATTGCCACGAGCCTAAGCTCATGAGCGGGGATATCGAATTTCATACTACCTTAATTGTCTTGACATGTACGCGATTACCTTACCGTGCTGCATAAGCACGCACCCTAAGCCCTTGTGCGAAGCGTCACTACACTTCACAAAATCTCCTTTTCCATCCGGCAATGCCAGCATAGGGGCCATCACCAACCTCTGCTTCAGTTCTTGAAAGCTGTTCTCACATTTCTCTGTCCATTCGAACTTCTCAGTCTTACGAGTAAGCCGCGTTAAAGGGGCTACTATCTTTACAAACTTGAACGAACCTCCGGTAGTGACCGGTCAATCCTACCTCTGGTAGTCGACCAAACCATGGTCATCAATTCATCAGTGGTCCTTTATCCAATCCTGTCAGGATTCTCCATGGGATCCTCCTCAACAACTATCCCTTCAAGGACAACATCCTCAACCGCTAAATCTTCAATATCAACATCATCCGGTCCTGCATTAGGACACTCTATCGGATCCACAATCCGATCTCCAATTAGTAATAAAATATCATCGCGATGTTGCTCCTCAACCTCAGGGTTCGGAGTCCCGCTACCATATACGATAACGAACTACGCTCCTATCACGATATTTATAAGGGTTCCCATAAGGGTTTTAACTGTCAGTACTACGTTAGGTAGCCCGACTATGAACTTGGCAAGAGTTCTTATTATCTTTGTGAACTTATTATCTTAACGTCCCATCATCTCTGAGGTCTATAACGCTTAGCTCTGATACCATTTCTGTAACACCCCCAGATCCGGGGTCGGGGATCCGGGTCGTCACGGTCTTTCCTTCCACAATATCACTTCACTTAATTAATAATAATAACCTTATGCTGTGACCCCACACTAACACACACCACAACCCGTTATAGTCTCAGAGATGAAATTGAAATAAGTACAAGTCTTTGAATCCACAATTTAAAATTATTACAACCCAAAATGATTACTTGATAAATTTACAGTTAATTGCCATTATCTGCCACAAGTTATAATTATACATAATTGATTCTCAAAAATAGAATGCCTGATCTACCAATAGATCTACCTCTGCAGCTATAGCAGCCACAACATCATCGGGAAGACGCGGTACGCTTCCCACGCGCTTGCGCTGGGTCTGCTGGAGTCTGGCCATCTTTCCTAACTGTTGTTGTGTGATGAAGAAATAAAGCAAGAGTGAGCCTTACAGCTCGCAAGATAATATATAGTGATAACAATAATATAAGTATCTAAATGGATACTTACTAGAATCTTTTATCGTGTGTAAGATAATTACTAGTATATACTTACTAGTATATGAGCCTTCTCATAGTACTCATGAAAGTCTTGGTCCAAAGAAATGAACCAAGTTTGATATCTTAATGCGATGAAGTCGCAAAATATTCAGTATATATATATACATATATACTTTTCAAAATATTGGAAGTCCTCTTCCATGCATAATATACACAAAGTCCCAGTGTATAACTGTATATATAAAAAAAATATCGTTGCAAGGTGATCTCATATATCTAACCTTGTCTCAACGTTTTTCTGAAAATCTTTGTCATTCATAAGACAATTATTAATTAGATATAAGTTTAAAAGATGAAGTTACCAAATACTTCACTACACTTATATCATTCCCAAATACTACTTGAACTACCACCGTTCAAGTTATAATCAATTTCAAAAGTTCATCCCACTGATGAGACCACAAGATAAGACTTGAATAGATTCAATCTTTGAAATATTATTGAATGAAAAAGTTATGAGATACTTTACTTAGTCCTGATATATATATATATCCACATATATATATATCCCGAAAACATTTCCTGGAACCTCTGTTATGTGAAGTATGAACAGAGTTCGAAACATCCAATGAATTTTGGAAAGGAAAAGAATTTTGGCATAAACCCGATATCTCGCTGATCAGGCAAAGATACCAATAAGTAACCTTTTCTACTAGCAGATGGACGAATTCCCCACTGGTCATCACCCTGGTCATAATTAAGACCTATGCTGGACTGCCACTCAGCCACTTATGCATTTGATGGACTCCCACTGAGCCACTTACACAATAATAGACCGTACCTCGGCCTGTCGCTTATGCCGACTCAATGAGAGGGGCTTACTTCCCGAACGTTGGGCAAGTAATCAATTCATTTACCAAATCTGCAACCTTGTTGCGAATGTAAAATACACTACTGAGCCGGATCCCTCAAGTTTTGAACGAGTATTTAAATCCCCTTTAAAAGGAAGATCTTAAATATAAAAATGAGTTTTGGGATCCGCTCTAACTTTTAAAAATCATTTTGAAGACTCGAAAACACTTTAAAAAGTGTTTGGAGTAATGCTGATTTAATGAAATAAATCAGTCCCAATATATTAGAAAATATCTGAATATTATTATTTAAATAATATTCCCATAAAGAATAGTCTTTATAAAAATAATAATTGAAGTAGAAGTATTAAAATTTATACTTGAAACGAGTATTAAATAACCAAAGATATACTTATATGAAAGTATTATCTTTATTTGAATAATCGAAAATAAGTTTGATTATTGACATCTTATTCTTTAATAAAATAAAGAATATATTTCAGCAAATAATCGGAGTCATAGATCCTCAAATGAATATTCAAATAATATTCAATAAATAAAATAAGCTGAGTCATAATACCTCGAATGAATATTATAAATAATATTCATTAAATAAAATAAAGGAGTCATACATCCTCAAATGAATATTCAATAATATTCAATAAATAATATAAAAGGAGTCATAAGTCCTCGAATAATATTCGAATAATATTCAATAAATAATATAAAAGTTTAAAGTTATCGAATAAACCTTATTCGATTAATAGTTTGGAAAACTATAACCATATATATATATAAATATATATATATATATCCATATCCATATATATACAAAATCTACTCGGGATCCTCGACTCCCGGTTTTAGAAAATATTTTCACCTTTGGGTCCCTATACTAAGGGTATATGTAAGATACCGCTATCCTCTAGCATAGGTATTACCAACTGAACCAACAGATATATATTTCAAGAATATGAAACAGGCATGCATATATACCATATCACATGCTACAATATATCGCAAAATTTGCTAATAACAATCATGCAATATCACAAGATAATGCATATGCATACATTTACATCACAACAACAGTGTATCGGATAGAATACTTGCCTGAGCGACTTGGGGGTGAGAAAGGCTCGGGACGAGTCTGATAACCTATAAACAACAAGTAAGTTGGAATTAAACCAAAATCACTTGTAAATCTATGCTTTAGCTAACTTAGACTCTAATGCTAGTTTTACGCTCACCGATTCGCTTAAGTCACTCGGGTACTCTCGGCTCCATCATTTTTAATAACTTAACCTTTACGAGTCTTAAAGCGATTCCTTCGCGAATGACTTACCAACTGCCTAACACACTTACCATAAATGTTTCATACATTAATTCACCCTTTTTGGTCTTTAACCTATGTTTCAAAGTAAGGCGAGGGGGAAAGTTTCGTCCGCGAAACGCCGTTACTTGAAACGGTCGTTTCTCCTAAACCGTAAATCGGAATCGAACGAACTACATATCAAAACGAAGCTCGTAACATGAGCTATCTAAACATGGCAGTGGTCATAATCTAGAAGGGGGTCCTCGGGTCCTAATGTTATGCACAAAACAGTCTAAAGAAAATCGGACGTTACGACGGCTATGTTTACGCGATTTCCCAAATTTAAACCAATGTTTAAACTACTCCAATTAACCACCAACCAACTCATAACCATCAATAAAACAAAACTTCACCTAAACCATACCACATCAGTCCATAATCTCCAAGGTTTTCAACTCAAACAACCACAATCAAGACCTATGAACTATAATCAAGCTTCAATTACCAAAACACTTCCAAATCAAACCAAACTACTAATAATCACAATTCATGCTTCTCATTTCACAAAACCCACCATTAAACTTACTAACAAATAAAGTAAAGGCTAGTATTTGAAGTTTATACCTTCCTTGGGAGGTGTTAAGTTGCTAGGAAGCCTTAGGGATCCTCCTACAAGCTTGATCTTTCCAAAGAAATCAAGAACACAAAGTTATGCTTTGAAGTTTCTAAAAGTCCGATTTAAAGAACTGTAAAAATGAGGGTCTTACCATGATTATTTGGACGAGACTTGTGAACAAGAGTTGTAGGCCATCTCAATACCTTTCTAATGAGCTATAGAACACAATATTTGAGTGAGAAATGAAGGAGATACAGCAGTTTTAGTGTTCTGGTTCTGTTTTGGCCGAGAGCATGAAGAAGAAGCAGATTTTTTTTTGTGTTTTGTTTGTTGAAAATGAAATGATTGGCTTGGTGGATGAGATTTTTGTTGTTTGATTTAGTCAATTACCTTGTTGCCCTTGAATTTGTGTGGTTCTCATTCAACCACACCTCCTTCCTTCCCATGTCATGCTTGTGTCATCCTCATGATATCATCCTCCCCTCCTTGTCCTCTTTCTATTGGTTGGATGACATCATCCCCACTAATCCTTTTGATTAACTTCCTAATCATTTGCCTAATGACCGCTGATCTGTTATACGGTTCGCTTAACTTTCGTTCTCGTTTATCGTTTGAAGGATCATACCCGGGATCTTATTACTTAGGTTCCCTTAACCTTTCTCAATACATTGTATTCCTTTTTATGATCCTCTATCATAATCCTTTAATTTAAATCCTTTTTATCCTGTTACCTTATACTCAATTCTCTCCGTATCTTGTGGATTTCCGGGAAAAACCAAAGTGTTCGGAATTGGATTCTGACGATCTTTACATACACTTATATACTTCATAGAGTACTAATAATATCCCATAAGATCAATAACAGAACCCCTACATAGCGTGGCATGAAAAGTTTTCTCGTTCAGCAAAAACACTATTCATAAGGGTTTCAAAAATTTCTCAAAAATTGGGGTTATTACAGCTAGCATCCAGGGAAGCTTCTTCTATTTCAGCAGGAGAGAAGTCCTCAGGATCCTTCACATAAGTTCTCGCTTTGGTGATCACCACATCATTTTCTATTACCTCTGGTTCCATAACCATAGGAATTTTTGGACCCTTCTTCAACACTTGCAAATATTTGGGATTAGAAACCTGTAAAAACAGTAGCATCTTCTTCTTCCACATAACATAATTTTCTTTATCGAAAAGTGGAATTTTAACGGTTCCAACTTTTTGTGTAGTCATTATGAATTTTTTTGAGTGAATAAAAAATTTAAGAAGTGAAAGAAAGACAAAAGTCTAGGATCTAGATTTGTACGTTAATCAGAAGGCTCTGATACCAATTGTTAGGTCCCAATTTGTTTGTAGAAGGGGGGGGGGTTGAATGCAAACAATACCGTTTAGTCGAATAAAATGCGGAATAAAATTGTGAAACAAAATTCAAGTTAAATAAAACTTTTATTAAACTTGAAAGGTGTTACAACTACGGTATCGGTTACAAGGGATTAATCTCAAATCAATTATTACAAATCTAGAATAAATTCGACATGAACTTTTTCTATTTTTGTAATTAAAAGATCAAATGCTAAATGCGATTTGAGATTAAGTTCTAGGGATTTTAATCCGCTAGATTGATACACAAGAACAAGATAAGTATTTCTAGTTGATTGGATTTAACTTTACAATCTAGAAATTGATCTTGAAGTTGCAGATGAGATGAAATATTTTTCTGCTCCTTTTTCTTTTGTTCTTGAGTTTTTGTTTTGTTTTTTCGATTGTGAAATAATAGACTTCTGCTCCTTTTTATCAAACAGCCGAATGTAAACATGTACTGACATGACAATCTCTTTGGCCAACAAGACTTTCGGTATGACAAAATTTACAACTAGCAAGACAATTAAAATGAGCTAGCAAGACTTTCGGTATGACTATTGATTGTCATACCGATTGTCATATTAGTTCAAATAAATTGTCTTGCTGAATTAATAACAGATTTTAATCTAAACAGAAATTCTAATAAGACAATTAAATGTATTGGCATGACTTTCGGTATGACTATCAATTGTCATACCGATTGTCATACTAGTTCAAATGAATTGTCTTGCTGAATTTAAGCAGATTTTAAACCAATTAAAATCTTGTAATTCCTTAATATTAATTCTAAATTAATTAATCAATTTAATTCAATTAATCAATAAATTAATCTTTGCAGATATAATTTATTTTCTTAATTAAATTATATGACTTAATTAATTAATAGAGAATTAATACTAACCCTGAGCAGCATCCATTCTTCTGACAATCTTCTGAAAGTCACTGAGACTTATGAATCAATTCCGCCACTTCAATGCTGACACTCGATGTACTGTCTGGTTCATGAGTGACTAACTTCCGTGACGTTTCTTCATGTCTTGACTTTGATATTCTGATTGAATCCTTGTAATAAATGATACCCTGAAGAGATCTATGTCACTTGATTAAATCCACGATCTTGATTTATATCACTGAGGCATGATCAAATTCTTGAACTTCTTCCAGTGAATCTTCAAGTCTGCAGATGAATAATGTTTCTTTATTCTTTGACAGATGTTACTTTATGAGATCTCTCTGATGATAGATCCACTATTTACTTATTACATTCTTATTTGAGTTGAGTTAAATACTCGAATAAACGAGTAGGCTATGACATATGCCTTTCAAGGGGGTTTTTACCATCAGGGAGGGATGGTGAGTTGTTGCCCATGATTGCAGAGAAGGGGTGGATAGCTTTTTGTGAGTCACCCGAAGCAGTACCGATGAGTGTTGTTCGCGAGTTCTACGCGAACGCGAAGGCTGAAAAGAATGGGTTTTCTGTAGTTCGGGGGCTGACGGTTGATTATCATCCTGCGGCGATTCGCCGAGTGATTGGACAGCGAGAGAGGAAGCCCGAGGAGGAGAACTGGAATGAAAAGACTGCTGAGGATTTTGACTTGGATTTGATTTGTGCGACTCTCTGTCGACCGGGCACAGTTTGGAACCACAGTCCAGCCAATAATGAGTATCGTCACTTTCCGGCGATCGCCATGAACAGGTATTCCCGTGCATGGAACGCATTTATATGTGCCAATATTTTGCCTTCTTCACATGCACACGAGGTCACGGTTGAGAGAGCACAGTTGCTGTGGGGAATTCTGAATGAGGAATACTATGTGGACCTTGGTGAGTTTATCTACCAAGGAATTCTGAAGTTTTTGAGGGGAGCAAAGCATATGAACATCCCTTATGCATCCACGGTTACAAAGCTATGCCGTGCAGTAGGAGTGAACTGGCCGGCTCATGAGCAGTTGCAGTTGCCAGCAGCTCCTATAGATTCTGGCACTCTGAATGGGATGCAGGAGTGGACCGGTGGTGAGCCTGAGGAGCATGGGCTGGGTTATCGTCTTCCAGGAGGGCGTCCAGCACGAGGTGCTACTATGGCCAGGCCAGGGCGTGGTGAGGCTAGTTCTTCGGGAGCTCAGGAGGGTGCTGGGATGGGTGATGCCCAGTATAGGAGGCTTTCACGGCGGATGGATGCCATGTATGAGACGCAGAGTAGGTTTGCTCAGGAGCTCACCCTTGCGTTAGGGACTGCTTTTCGAGGCCTTGGAGCTGATATCCAGTGGCCAGTTTTTGGTGAGGACTCTGCAATGAGTGAGGTCCACAAAAGACTTATACAATGGTATCCATGTAACGAGCGTTAGGTTAGCGGATCCCAGACTCTAAAAGCCTTAGGTCACTAGGCACAAAGTCCCCTAAGAACTTAATAACTCGAATACCAAAGAGCCCACTCTTGATAAATTACGCAATTTTTTTTTTTCTTTCTCTTTTTTTTTTCTCTGAGCAAGTGCGTTTCGCTCCATCTTGCTCAACCCTAGACTACTCGCATAACATGCGAGCCGGCTACTAACCATTTGATGCCTAGCCACAACTAGCAACAAATTCCATTTTTACTCCATTTTTTTTTCTCTTTTTCATGCCTTTATCACTAAGAACCTATTATCGAATTCTAAGCATTATAAATAGATTAACCTCGAAAACAATCAGATCATAACAACAATCTAGCCCTTAAGCATTCTCTAAGACTTAATGAAAATATAAGTGCTTCTAACATGCATATCAACCTACACGACTCAATATCACTTTAATGCTATCACTACACTCGCATCAACATCACAATTCAGTCGATAAATCATCACAAAAGGGATCATGGTATATGCATGAGCTACATGACATGATAAACAAATAAAGCTATAAATAAATAAATAAAAACTATATGGCAAAAATTATGCAACTATATGAAATAACTATCATGAAAATGCAACTATATGACACACACCAAATATTCCTTAACTACCACCCCCAAACTTAAAATCTTCACTGTCCCTAGTGAAGGTAGTAGAAAGGAACACAGGGTATACCTACTCGGAGTCATCATCATCATCACCCTCAATGGGTGGAGTATCAGGCGGCGGGTATGCAGAATCCTCGCCAAAAACTGGCCACTGGATATCTGCTCCAAGGCCCCGAAAAGCAGTCCCTAACGCAAGGGTGAGCTCCTGAGCAAACCTGCTCTGCGTCTCGTACATGGCATCCATCCGCCGCGAAAGCCTCCTATACTGGGTATCAGCCATCCCAGCACCCTCCTGAGCTCTCGAAGAACCAGCCTCATCACGCCTAGGCCTAGCCATAGTAGCACCTCGTGCTGGACGCCCTCCTCGAAGACGATAACCCAGCCCATGCTCCTCGGGCTCACCACCGGTCCACTCCTGCATCCCATTCAGAGTCCCAGAATCAATCGGAGCGGCCGACAACTACAACTGCTCATGAGCCGGCCAGTTCACTCCCACTGCTCGGCAAAGCTTCATGATCGTGGATGCATAAGGGATGTTCATATGCTTAGCTCCCCTCAAAAACTTCAGAATTCCTTGGTAGATAAACTCACCAAGGTCCACATAGTACTCCTCATTAAGAATTCCCCACAACAACTTTTCTCTCTCAACTGTGACCTCGTGTGCATCCGAAGAAGGCAAAATATTGGCACAAATAAATGCGTTCCATGCACGGGCATACCTGTTTATAGCGATCGCCGGGAAGTGACGATACTCATTAGTGCCGGTCTTGAAGGTCCAAACCGTGCCCGGCCTACAGAGAGTAGCACAAATCAAATCCAAGTCGAAATCCTCAGTAGTCTTCTCATTCCAGTTCTCCTCCTTGGGCTTCCTCTCTCGCTGCCCAATCACATGGCGAATCGCCGCAGGGTGATAATCAACCGTCAGCCCTCGGACCACAGAAAACCCATTCTTCTCGGCCTTCGCGTTCGCATAGAACATCGCGAACCACGCTCATCGGTACTGCTTCGGGCGACTCACAAAAAGCTATCCACCCCTTCTCTGTAATCATGGGTAGCAATTCACCATCCCTCCCCGATGGTAAAAACCCTCTCTCCTTCAGAATCGGCTTACCCAAAAGACTCGTGTACTCCTCCTCCGCAGCTCTGTCATTCAACCGAGGCCTTGCAGCAGTACCCCTCGATGAATCAGCAGTAGGGACTGTGCTGCTGCTATCAATAGTTCGTGCTCTCTTGGGTGCCATTGAATCTTGAATAAAAGTGTTTAAGAACTGAGTTTTTGTGTTTGGGAGAGAGTTTGAGTGTAGAAGTTTGTGGGGAATATGTAGGATAGGTGTATGCATATATAGGATGTGAATTAGGTTAAAACTAGATTAGGAGTGGGGTTGAGGGATAAAATGATGGGGTAGTAGGAACAAATCGTGGGTTTATGGGCTAAAGTTGGTTTTTTTTTTTTTGAATTTTTTTTTTGGTTTTTTTCTGAACTTAAAAAAAAATTCATTCAGCCGACCCCTGAGCGGTCGCTCAGCAAAGCTGAGCGGGCGCCCAGCTTGCTGAGCGGTCGCTCAGCAGAGCTGAGCGGGCGCTCAAGGGGTCACTGGAATTTTTTTTTTAGTCCCGTTTTTCTGATTTTTTTTTATTTTTGAATAGGTCATTAACTTCTAAGGGTTCCTGTAACAACAAATCATGGGTTGCCTCCCACGCAGCGCTTCTTTTTCGTCATTAGCTTGACGTTGCGTACCTTTCTCAAGTAGTCAATAAAATGGCACTAACCACTTCTCGGTTTGCCATATCCCCATAGTAGTGCTTCAACCGCTGACCATTAACCTTGAATGCTTGGTCCGGATCATTCTCAAAAATTTCCACCGCTCCATGTGGAAACACAGTTTTGACAATAAAAGGACCAGACCACCTTGATTTCAACTTCCCTGGAAAAAGTCGGAGACGAGAGTTGAATAAGAGAACTTGTTGCCCCGGCACGAATAACTTAGGATGTAGCTTCCTATGGTGCCACCTCTTCACCTTTTCCTTGTACATTTTGTTATTCTCGTACGCTTGAAGTCGAAATTCATCAAGTTCATTAAGCTGAAGCATTCTTTTCTTACCAGCTGCATCTAAATCCAGGTTCAACTTTTTCAACGCCCAGTAGGCCTTATGCTCAAGCTCCGCAGGTAAATGACATCCCTTACCGTACACCAACTGAAACGGGGACATACCAAGTGGAGTTTTGTATGCTGTTCTGTAAGCCCAACAGCTTCATCGAGCTTTAAGGACCAATCTTTCCTTGACGGACAAACAACCTTCTCTAGAATGCGCTTGATCTCTCTGTTAGACACTTCCGCTTGACCATTTGTTTGCAGATGATAGGCAGTAGCAACTCGATGATTCACATTATAACGCTGCATCATAGAAGTGAACTTACAGTTGCAGAAATGCGACCCTTCATCACTTATGATTACCCGAGGTGTTCCAAACCTTGTGAAAATCTGCTTATGAAGAAAATTCAGCACTGCCTTTGCATCATTTGTCGGTAAAGCTTTGACTTCTACCCATTTTGAGACATAATCGACTGCCAGAAAGATGTACTGATTATTGCAGGACGAGACAAAAGGCCCCATGAAATCGATTCCCCAAACATCAAAGACCTCGACTTCAAGCATCACATTTAACGGCATCTCATCCTTTCTCGTCAAATTTCCCACTCTTTGGCAACGATCACACCTTAAAACAAACTGATGAGCATCCTTAAACAAAGTAGGCCAGAAAAAACCTGCTTGCAGAATATGAGCTGCCGTCTTCTCACCACCATAGTGTCCACCATAAACCGTGGAGTGGCAGTCTCGTAATATCCCCTCCGTCTCACAGAACGGGATACATCTCCTGATGATCTGGTCAGCTCCCTATCTAAACAAATATGGTTCATCCCACATATACCACTTCACCTCATGCAGAAACTTCTTCTTTTGAACTGAGGTCAAATTAGGAGGCATTATATTGCTGACAAGATAGTTTACAATATCTGCAAACCATGACTCTTCATCTTGAACTGCGAACAACTGCTCATCCGGAAAAGATTCATTGATTAATATCCTATCTTGTGAAGTAGACTCGGGATTCTCCAACCTAGAGAGATGGTCAGCTACTTGATTCTCAGTACCTTTTCGATCCTTGATCTCTAACTCAAATTCCTGATGTAAGAGCACCCAACGAATGAGTCTCGGTTTCGAATCCTTCTTGGAAACCAAATAGCGAATGGCCGCATGATCAGTGAATACTGTTACTTTAGTCCCAAGCAGATAAGATTGAAATTTCTCGAAACCAAAGACTATAGCCAAGAGCTCCTTCTCCGTAGTGGTGTAGTTCATTTGGGCCCCATTTAAGGTCTTACTCGCATAGTAGACCACATGAAAGAGATTATTCTTGCGCTGCCCCAGAACTGCACCTACCGCATAATCACTCGCATCACACATCATCTCAAACGGCTCTGTCCAATCTGGTGCTGTAATAACTGGTGCAGTGATCAAACTCTTCTTGAGAGTCTCGAATACCGCCAAACATTCATCATCAAATTTGAAAGGCACATCTTTCTCAAGCAAATTGCACAACGGCTTAGATATCTTTGAAAAGTCCTTGATGAATCGCCGATAAAAACCCGCATGACCAAGAAAACTATGGATTCCCTTCACAGAAATAGGTGGTGGAAGATTTTCAATGACTCCCACCTTGGCCTTGTCCACCTCCAGACCCTTGCTAGAGACCTTATGCCCAAGAATAATGCCTTCACGCACCATAAAATGACATTTCTCCCAATTGAGCACCAAATTAATTTCCACGCACCTTTTGAGTAAGGCACGAAGATTATTCAAACATTTATCATACGAATGTCCAAAGACGGAGAAGTCGTCCATGAACACCTCGACATTATTTCCAATCATGTCAGAGAATATAGCCATCATACATCTCTGAAAAGTGGTCAGGGCGCCACATAACCCGAATGAAACTCTGCGAAAAGCAAACGTGCCAAATGGACAAGTGAAAGTAGTCTTTTCCTGATCCTCTGGTGCAATACAAATCTAATTATACCCTGAATAGCCATCCAGAAGACAATAATACTCATGACCAGCCAACCTGTCAAGCATCTGATCAATGAAAGGAAGAGGGAAATGATCCTTCCTCATGGCTTTGTTCAACTTTCGATAATCCATGCATACTCTCCATCCTGTAACTGTTCGAGTGGGGATGAGCTCATTCTTCTCATTTGCTACCACAGTGATACCTCCTTTCTTAGGAACACATTGTACAGGGCTCACCCAAGAACTATCAGAAATAGGATAAATGATGCCTGCATCTAGCCATTTCAGAATTTCCTTCTTCATCACCTCCTTCATGATAGGATTAAGTCTGCGCTGCTGTTCAATAGTCGGCGTACTACCTTCCTCTAGCAGAATTTTATGCATACAATATGAAGGGCTGATCCCCTTGATGTCTGCTATGGTCCATCCAATAGCTGATTTGAATTCTCTCAAAATCCTTAAGAGCTTGTCTTCCTCACTGCCTGAAAGGTCAGATGCAATAATAACAGGTAAAGTAGATGCATCACCTAAAAAAGCATACCTCAAGTGTTCAGGTAATGGCTTGAGCTCCAAGGTAGGTGCTTCCTCAATTGATGGTTTGAGCTTTCCTTCAGCATTCTTGAGGTCAGAAGCACCAAGAGATTTAAACGGCATGTCCAGCTTTCGCTTCCAGGGAGAAGCAATCAGATATTGTAATTGCTCGTTGCCATCTTCATCATCACTGTCAAAATCCCCCACTAAGGCCTTTTCCAATGCATCAGACATTAGCATGCGATCGAGTTCTGAAGTAACTGCAGAATCAATCACATCCACTTTTAAGCACTCCTCATCTTCTATAGGAAATTTCATTGTCTTGAACACGTTGAAGGTCACATCCTGATCTTGTACCCGCATAGTAAGTTCACCTTTCTGCACATCTATCAAGGTATGGCCAGTAGCCAAGAAAGGTCTTCCCAAGATTATGGGAATCTTCTTATCTTCCTCAAAATCCAGAATAACAAAATCTGCAGGAAAGAAGAGCTTATCCACCTTGACTAGCACATCCTCCACTATGCCCCTTGGGTAAGTAATAGAACGATCAGCCAATTGTAGAGACATGTATGTGGGTTTTCGATCAGGCAAATCCAACTTTTTAAAGATCGACAACAACATCAGATTGATGTTTGGTCCCAAATCACAAAGGCACTTGTCAAAAGTCAACTTGCCAATGGTGCAAGGAATGGTGAAGCTACCTGGATCTTTAAGCTTTGGAGGTAACTTTTGCTGCAGAACAGCGCTGCATTCTTCCGTGAGAGCAACGGTCTCAAGGTCATCCAGTTTCACCTTCCTTGAAAGAATATTCTTCATAAACTTCGCATAACTAGGCATTTGTTCCAGAGCCTCAGCGAAAGGTATATTGATGTGAAGTTTCTTGAATACCTCCGGAAACTTACCGAACTGTCTATCCAGCTTTTGTTGCTGTAATCTCTTAGAAAAAGGCGGTGGATGGTAGAGCTATTTCTCCCCTGTATTACCCTCAGGCAGAGTGTGTTCAATAGTAGTCTTCCTAGGTTCCGCCGCTTTCTCCTTTTGCTTAGCTTCTTCATCTCTAATTTCAGCTTCTACTTCTTTTGGCTTTTCAGCATCAGCAACCTTCCCAGACCTTAAGGTAATAGCCTTGACTTGCTCTTTAGCTTCCTTCATGCCTGGTACTTCCGTGTCACTAGGGAGTGTTCCAGGTTGATGATTGAGCACTGCATTGGCTATTTGACCGATTTGATTTTCCAAGGTCTTGATAGAAACCGCCTGACTCTTACATAACAGCTTAAGTTCCTCAAAATCAGCACTAGTAGGTGCAGCTGCACTTCCCTGTTGAGGGTATGATTGCCTTTGAGCATACTGTTGTGGTTGCTAGAATCCAGGTGGATTAAACTGTTTACTCACACCTTGCTGATATGGTGGCTGAATAGCATTCTGATTATTACCCCAGCTGAAATTTGGATGATTTCTGTTATTAGGATGATAAGCAGCTGGCACAGGTGATAAGTGGCATTTTATACCACTTAGAACGTCCTAAAATGGCTTAAATTGGTGTCTTGAAATCAAGTATTTTGTGTATTTGATGCGTTTTTCTAGTGTTTATGCATTTTAGGGTATTAGTTGCATTTCGGGGGAGGAATCATCAAGAATAAGCCTTGGCATGTGTTCACCATTGCGAGAGGAAAGGAATGGGCAGATTACGGCGAAGAAACGGAGCAAGCTTGGAATTTTTCCAGTAGGGTCCTGCACGCCCGCGCAGCAATGCTGAGCGGCCGCGCAGCAGCCTGCGCGCCCGCGCAGATATGCTGTGCGGCCGCGCAAGGTCGGGGAAAAAGCTGAATTATTTTAGACTTCTACTTCTGTGTGGCTTCCAACTTCTATGTAATCTAAGTTTTATGGGACTATTATATAGGTAGATTTGAGACGTTTTCACAGAGAGTATTAAGGGGATTATGTTTTAGATTGTGTTTTACGCAAGAAGCGAAGGAGATAAGGAAGAAGACCGATTTAGCACACCGCAACGAAGAGGAAGCATATATTCTTGTGATTCTTGTTTCGTTGTAACGTTGGATGCTAGTTTTCTTGCTTTGACTTATTTACTCTTGTGATGTACTCTGTTTTAATATAATTAGTGTAGTTATTATTTTCTTGTGTTGTTTGTCATGATTTCATATGAACCCATGATGGCGATAAGTTCTATTATGGGCTAATCGTGATCATGGGGTTACAACAGATTTATTATGGAATTCTTTAGTTAATTGTTTAATACTTTAGTGTGTGATGATTGCATGATATCTAGTATTGGTTGTGCGTATTCGTCTTATGTGCGTCGCGAACATATAAGATAGGGTGTTAATCTCTTGTGAAGCGACGGTGGATCTTGAGATTTAGAACTTGCCATGCTAGCATAGGTTCATGTACGTTGTGCATGATTAGTGGGTAACTCTAACAGTTTTATTTGCCCTATGTAATCAAAAGGGATAACTTGTGCTTAAATCGTTGTGTTGTCAATTTCTGTAGACATATAGGAACTCAACATAATTGATGACTATTCAACTTCTATCTTAATTGTGGATGCTTGGTAGAATGGTATTAGTACAATGAAAGTTGGCTTTTATCAGTTTCGTGTTATTCGATTAATGTCATCACTGTCACATGCTAAAGGTAATAACAATGGCTATAGAAGGAAGTAATAATGAAGTTGTGATCTCATGAGTGTTTTATTATTGATAAATTGAAGTGTTAGTTAAGTGGTTAATTGAGTAGTTAATTATAGTTAATATTTAATCAATAATTTTAAGTGTTATTATCTTAACATTGAGAAGTAATCGTACATTGGTGAGTGAGTTTAATTAGACAATAATTTAGTCTGAGTCTCTGAGGGAACGAACTAGAAAGTATTCTATATTACTTGCGAACGCGTATACTTGCGTGAATATTAGTGCGTGTTTTCGCCCTAACAACAGGCTGCTGTTGTTGCTGATAATTATTCACATACTGAACAGATTCGTTGACAAGAGAACACTGATCCGTAGCATGAGAACCTGCACAAAGCTCACAAACCATAGCTATTTGATTAACTCCATACATAGCTAGAGAATCAACCTTCATCGACAGCGCTTGGAGCTGCGCTGCAATAGCGGTGGCTGCATCGACTTCCAGAATACCTGCTACCTTCCCAGGCATCATCCTCTGAGTTGGGTTTTGATGCTCATTTGCAGCCATAGTCTCGATAAGATTATAAGCCTCAGTATAGCTTTTAGCCCATAAGGCGCCTCCCGCTGCTGCATCGAGCATGGGCCTAGATTGGGCCCCCAAACCATTATAGACACCAGTGATCACCATCCAATCGGGCATTCCATAATGTGGACACTTCCTCAACATTTCCTTGTAGCGTTCCCAAGCTTCGCACATAGATTCTGAAGGTTGCTGCGCAAACTGAGTAAGAGCACTCCTCATAGCAGCAGTCTTTGCCATCGGATAAAACTTCACCAGAAACTTTTGTGCAAGATCTTGCCAAGTAGTGATGGACCTAGCTGGTTCAGAATGTAACCAGTCCTTAGCTTTGTCCCTCAGTGAGAATGGGAAAAGCCTCAGCTTGATAGCCTCATCAGTCACGCCATTATAATTAATAGTGCTGCAGATCTCGACAAAATTCCTTATGTGCATGTTGGGGTCTTCAGTTGCAGCTCCTCTAAAAGAAATAGAATTCTGCACCATCTGAATAGTGCCCGGCTTGATTTCAAAGGTGTTAGCTTGAATAGCCGGATGAAGAATGCTTGACTGAATGTCATCGATTTTTGGCCGAGAAAAGTCCATAAGAGCAGGATCAGCCTGAACAATACGATCACCCATGATTACTGGTTCTTTCTGCTCAGTTCCTGAATCCGAATCTTCAAAATCTATCTTCTCCGGAATATCAAGAACTTCGTCTGTCTCCTCAACTGTATCTAAAGTCCTCTTGCGAGTACGAGAACGAGTTTGCATAAACGCTCGCTTAAGTACCTGAAACACAACCAGAAACAATAAGTAACAACTACATCCTAATCACTGAGTCCTAATGACCAATGATGGTAAGTACATAAACGAAACAAATACGCCGAGTCCCCGGCAGCGGCGCCAAAAACTTGTTAGGGCGAAAACACGCGCTAATATTCATGCAAGTATACGCGTTCGCAAGTAATATAGAATACTTTCTAGTTCGTTCCCACAGAGACTCAGACTAATTATTGTTTAATTAAACTCACGCACCAATGTATGATTACTTCTCAATGTTAAGACACTAACACTTAGAATTGTTAACTAAATATTAACTACAATTAATTACTTAGTTTATCACTTAAATAACACTTTAATTAACAATATTAAAACACTCATGAGATCACAACTTCATTACTACTTCCTTCAATAGTTATTGTTATTACCTTTAGCATGTGACAGTGATGATATTAATCGAATAACACGAAACTGATAAAAGCCAACTTTCATTGTACTAATACCATTCTACCAAACATCCACAATTAAGATAGAAGTTGAATAGTCATCAATTATGTTGAGTTCCTATATGTCTACAGAAATTGACAACACAACGATTTAAGCCCAAGTTATTCCTTTTGATTACACAGGGCAAATAAAACTGTTAGAGTTACCCACTAATCATGCATATCGTACATGAACCTATGCTAGCATGGCAAGTTCTAAATCTCAAGATCTACCGTCGCTTCACAAGAGATTAACACCCTATCTTATATGTTCACGACGCACATAAGATGAATATGCACAACCAATACTAGATATCATACAATCATCACACACTAAAGTATTAAACAATTAACTAAAGAATTCCATAGTAAATCCGTTGCAACCCCATGATCACGATTAGCCCATAATAGCATTTATCGTCATCATGGGTTCATATGAAATCATGATAAACAAACACAAGAAAATAATAACTAAACTAATTATATTAAATCAGAGTACGTCACAAGAGTAAATAGGTTCAAAGTAAGAAAACTAGCATCTAATGTTACAACGAAACAAGAATCACAAGAAAATATGCTTCCTCTTCGTTGCTGTGTGCTAAAACGGTCTTCTTCCTTATCTCCTTCGCTCCTTGCTTAATACCATGATCCACCTTCATGAAAACGTCTCCAAATCTACTTATATACTAGTCCCATAAAACTCAGATTACATAGAAGTTGGAAGCCAAACAGAAGTAGAAGTCTAAAAATAATTATTTAATTTCCCGACCCTGTGCGGCCGCTCAGCATAGCTGAGCGGGCGCTCAGCTTTCTGCGCGGCCGCTCAGCATAGCTGAGCAGGCGTTCAGGACCCTAATAGAAAATTCCTGAGTTTGCTCCGTTTTTCGCCATAATCTGCCCCTTTCTTTCCTCTCGCAATGGTGAACACATGCCAAGGCTTATTCTTGATGATTACTCCTCCGAAATGCAACTAATACCCTGAAATGTATAAACACTAGAAAAACACATCAAATACACAAAATACTTGATTTCAAGGCACCAATTTAAGCCATTTTAAGATGTCCTAAGTGGTACAAAATGCCACTTATCAGACGTAGTGGCAGGTACGCTCTCTCTCAACTCCGTACCTGTTAAAGTTTTATTTGATTCAGGAGCATCTAAGTCTTTTATATCAAAGAATCGGGTGGTTAAGATGGACTTAATGTTAGAAAATTTGGCTGAACCTTTGACTATAGAAGTAGCCAATCGGGATAGAGTTTCAGTGAGTCAGTTTTGCCCTAAGTGTCAATCGGAAATCCACGGATACTCTTTTTCGGCTGATCTAATACCCTTCGAGCTAGGAGAGTTTGACGTGATTTTAGGAATGGATTGGTTGTCCCAGTATAAGGCTAACATTGATTGTAAGAAGAAGAAAATTTTGATGGTTACTGAGGATAATATTAAGGTGACTTATCAAGGACAAAGGCAAGAAAAGAAATTTCTCTCGATGTTCCAGACAAAGAGATTGTTAAGACAAGGATGCGAAGCTTACTTAGCACATGTAATAGATATGGAGAAAGGAGTACTTGACTTGGACAAGATTCCTATAGTAAGGGAATTCCCAGACGTTTTTCCAGATGAATTTTCCGGATTGCCACCAGATCGTGAAATTGAGTTTTCCATAGACTTAGTTCCCGGAGCAGAACCAGTTTCAAAGGCTCCTTATCGCATGGCTCCAGTGGAAATGAAAGAACTAGCTAAGCAACTCCAGGAATTATTGGACAAAGGTGTGATTAGGCCAAGTGTATCCCCGTGGGGTGCTCCAGTGTTATTCGTAAAGAAGAAGGATGGAAGTATGAGATTGTGTATTGATTATCGGGAATTAAACAAGTTAACCATTAAAAACAAGTATCCCCTGCCAAGGATAGATGACCTGTTTGACCAACTTAAGGGAGCGTGTTGTTTCTCGAAGATTGACTTGAGATCAGGCTACCATCAGTTAAAGATTAAGCCTGAAGACATACCAAAGACTGCATTCAGGACCCGATACGGACATTATGAGTTCTTAGTAATGTCGTTTGGATTGACCAATGCACCAACTGCCTTCATGGATTTAATGAATCGGGTTTATAAAGAATACTTGGATAAGTTTGTGATTGTATTTATTGATGACATCCTCATTTATTCGAAGACTAGAGGAGATCATGCTAATCATTTGAAGATTTCCCTGCAAAGGCTAAGAGAGAAGCAGTTGTACGCAAAGTTTTCGAAGTGCGAATATTGGTTGGAGGAAGTTCAATTCTTAGGTCACGTAGTAGGAAAAGATGGCATTAAAGTGGATCCCGTAAAGATTGAGGCTGTATCCAAGTGGGAACAACCAAAGACTCCAACAAAAGTCAGAAGCTTTCTTAGGTTAGCAGGTTATTATCGAAGATTCGTAAAGGATTTTGCCAAGATTGCAACTCCATTGACCAAGTTGACCCGGAAGAATGAGAAGTTTAATTGGACAGAGAAGTGCAAGGAAAGCTTCCAAGAATTGAAAAAGAGGTTAGTAACAGCTCCAGTATTAGCATTGCCAGATGAGACAGAAAACTTCGTGATCTATAGTGACGCTTCCTTGAAAGGTTTGGGTTGTGTATTAATACAACATGATAAAGTCATTGCCTACGCTTCCAGACAGTTAAAGCCTCATGAGCAGAAGTATCCAGTGCATGATTTGGAATTAGCAGCAATTGTGTTCGCGTTAAAGCTGTGGAGACATTACTTATACGGAGAAAAATGTAAAATTTATACAGATCACAAAAGTTTAAAGTATATATTTACTCAGAAGGATCTGAACATGCGACAACGGAGATGGCTAGAACTGATTAAAGATTACGATTGCTCCATTAATTACCACCCATGCAAGGCCAATGTAGTGGCAGATGCCTTAAGCCGGAAGGAAAGGTTGAATGCGATCAAAGTTTCCGAGGAACTCGCTAGGGAATTGGAGAAGCTAGAAATTGAGGTTCGAGTGATAGAAGGGAATCAAGGACAATTGTATGAGATCACTTTTCGGCCAGAATTGATGGATAAGATTCAGAAGTGTCAGAAAGAAATGATGGATCAAGAGTTAGAGAGTTTAACTGGAGAAGAACTTTGCACACAAAAGGATAGCAAGGGTATGTATAGGTTTTCCTCGAGGATATGGATTCCCAATGTAACTGAACTAAGGAATGAGATATTGCGGGAAGCTCATAATTCCAAATTTTCCATTCACCCGGGGAGCACTAAAATGTATCAAGATTTAAAGATGAACTTTTGGTGGCCAGGGATGAAAAAGGAAATTGCAAGTTGGGTTAACAAATGCCATGTATGCCAGACAGTGAAGGCGGAATATCAAAGACCAAGTGGATTGTTGCAACCTTTGGAGATTCCACAGTGGAAATGGGAGGAAATCGCGATGGATTTTGTAGTAGGACTGCCAAAGACAAAATCGGGCCATGATGCAATTTGGGTAATTATTGATAGGTTGACCAAGTCTGCACATCTTCTCCCGATTAATGAAAAGTATTCTTTGGACAGGCTAGTTAAATTATATTTGGATGAAATTGTTACCAAGCATGGAGTTCCCGTTTCAATCGTATCGGATCGAGATCCAAGATTTAATTTCAGATTTTGGATGAAATTCCAGGAATATTTAGGGACTAAATTGAAAATGAGTACCGTCTACCATCCCCAGACAGATGGCCAAAGTGAAAGAACCATTCAGACGATAGAAGACATGTTAAGGGTTTGTGCTTTGGATTTTAAAGGAAATTGGGATGAGCACTTGCCGCTGATTGAGTTTTCTTATAATAACAGTTATCATGCCAGTATAGGAATGCCGCCCTACGAAGCCTTGTATGGACGTAAGTGTAGGTCCCCTCTTTATTGGGATGAAGTAGGAGAAAAGAAATTATTAGGCCCTGAATTGGTTCAACAGACTAAGGATGCAATTATATTGATTCGAAAAAGGTTAGAGGCAGCTCAAGATAGACAGAAAAAGAACGCAGACCTTCATCGAAAAGACGTGGAGATGAAAATAGGATCGTTGGTATTGTTAAAAGTGTCGCCTTGGAAAGGATTGGTTAGATTTGGATAGAAAGGAAAGTTAAGTCCTAGATATATCGGACCTTTTGAAATACTGAGGAAAGTTGGTAAGGTTGCCTATGAATTGACATTGCCACCGCAATTACAACATATCCACAATGTATTCCACGGGTCCATGCTGAAGCGTTATATCCCCGATTCAAACCAAGTTATTGAATATGAACCAATTAATCTTCAGCCAGATTTATCCTACGAGGAACGGCCGATCCAGATCCTAGATCGTAAAGAGCGAGTTCTTAGAAATAAGTATATTCCCATAGTTAAAGTACTGTGGCGAAATCCTCGAGTAGAAGAGTCCACTTGGGAATTAGAGTCAGATATGCTTGACAAATATCCTCATTTGTTTAATTAGATCAGATTCTGAGGACAGAATCTTTTTAAGGGGGAAGGATATAACGACTCGTACATTTTTGTAATATTTAAAGGTGTGATTACTAAATAATTAAATAAATAAATTATGTATATGGGTTTTATCAGTTGGATATTATTTTGTTTATATTTTATTAATTATGTGCGATTATTGGTGTTCGTGGAGCGTTTGTGTAATTAGCGGTGACGTTATGTTATTTGTTTCATGGTTAGAGGTAATTTTATTCAAAATATATTTCCATAAATATTTGGAATGACTCTAAAATTGTTCTTATCACTTTACAATGTTAATTATTATTTTTAGGAATTTATGAAATTTAGAAATCAATATTTTATTGATTATTAATCTTTAAATGATTTTCTGATTGCATTATATTGTAAATTCAATAGTAAATTCAGAAGTGTTTCGAAAATTATGAGATTTGTGCGTAAATCAAAATTATTTTTATTATTCTATTAAAATAACTTTTATCCAAATAAAAAATAATTTATATATACTAAGAAACTTATACAATAAAAATAAATATTTAGCTTAGAAATGCCAAGTGCAACGGGCAAAATTAGTTTGTGAATATGTTTTCTTATCTTTAATTTTGATAGATTGCTCAGAACGTAATGTATTGTTTGTTTGCTTGCTATTTTTTCTTTCTCGATAGTTTTTATTTCTATATTCATCAAGTGTTTGATGAAATGTGACACCGAATATCTTAATTTTTTTTATATATTTGAGGTTTTATGAGGAGAATATGAAAAAGTATGCCAAAAACAGTACAATTCATGCAGCTAAATTAAAAAAATGATGAATTTTAGTTTGTTTGCTTCATCTAATTTTTTAAAATTTTATTCAAAGAAGAATTTTGAGAAATTAGAAGCTAAAACTACGTGTTATTGTTTTTGAATAAATAACTTTCTACTGTTATTCAACTCAAAATTGGTTCAATTAACTAATATATATATATATATATATATATATATATATGTGTGTGTGTGTGTATTTTCCTTTCTGAGCAGAAAAATCAACATATAAGAGTGGCGTAGCAGCCTAAAGTCCAACCAGCTAATTCATGGTCTTGAGTTGAGAGTTCACGTTATCCAAGGTACATCTATATACATATCGTTTATTCAGTTCCGTCCTAGCACAGTTTTGCGGGTGGGTGTGGGTTGTAGTGTGTGTATCGGGTGTGTCTGTGTATTGGGTGTTTGCGTATATATGTTTGGGGGTACTGTTGTGTGTCGCCATGTGTTTCACGGCTTGTTTTCGGCTGTGGTTCTGTTCGGTTGTTATTTTGATTTCGGTTGTTTTCCAAATGGTAGCTTGTGTACTGATTTGGGGTTATTGAAATTATTTTTCTGCAGGAAATTTAATTGATTAATTTCGTGAAAATAAAATACTTTTATGCAAGAATGAAATATTAGTTTAATCGGTGGGATTCGCGTAGGATGTCCGTCATAAACGGAAACCCAGGAATCTTACCGCCTTCGACAATGAGCCTCGGCGAGCCGATGGTGGACTGTGATGACGTTGTTTTGAGTCCTACAATTTAAAATACAAAATACGATTTAATGTAATAACCCCAATTTTTGAAAATTTTTGAAACCCTTATGAATAGTGTTTTTGGTGAAGGAGAAAACTTTTCATGCCACACTATGTAGGGGTTCTGGTATGGATATTCTGAGATTTTATTAGTACTCTATATGGTATATAAGTGTATGTAAAGATCGTCAGAATCCAATTCTGAGCACTTTGATTTTTCCCGGAAATCCACTAGATACAGAAAGAATTGAGTATAAGGTAATAGGATAAATAGGATTTGAATTCAAGGATTATAAGAGAGCATCATAAAAGGAATATAATGTATTGAGAAAGGTTAAGGAAACCCAAGTAATAAGATCCCGGATATGATCTCTCAAACGATAAACGAGAACGAAAGATAAGCGAACCGTAAAACAAATAAGTGACCAAGAGACAAGCTTGTACAAGAAGCCAAGGATTGTGACATCATCAAACCACAAGGTGTGGACAAGTGGAAGCATTATGACATGTGCAAGGTGACATAAGCATGACATAAGGGAAGGAAGTGTGGTTGAATGATAACCACACAAAATCAAGGTTAATTAGGTAATTAACCTAAAACAAATCAAAATTCAACCAACCAAGCAAAACATTTCATTTTTCACCAAACAAAACACAAAACATTTCATTTCTTCCAAGCTTGCTCTCGGCTTTTTGCTTTTCCAAAGGAAGAAAAAATCAAAATCAAGTTCCAAGCATTGTTAAATCCCAAGGTAATTATCTAAGGTTCCTTGTACATAGATATGGATGTCCTATAAGTTTAAGCTCCTAATTCCTTTACAATCTCTTCCAATAAATCAAGGAAGAAGATGGTGAATAGTAACCTTCAAGAAATAACTTTGGTTTTCTTGATTTTTTATGAAAGTTCAAGGTAGCTTAAGCATAGATCAAGGCTTCCATGGGCATTCTAAGGATCTTTCATTGTTTAAAAAGCTTCAAGGAAGGTATAAATCTAAATTATCTTAACATTAAGTTGTTTGGTATAAATGGTTATGATGATGGAATGATAGATTAAGTGTAGTGGTTGTTTTGTCATGTTGAGATCTTAGTGGTTAAGTGCTTTTGTTGATTTTGGAGTTAAAAAGTAGCACTAGTTGTTCTTGATGATTCATGGTATGATTTGGGCTTGGTTTATATGGTTTAAAGTGGTTGATGAGTGATATGGTCATATGGTTGTATTGGGATTGATTGGTAGTTGGATTGATGTGAATTGGAATGTTATAAATTTGGGAAATCGCGTAAATATAGCCGTCGTAATGTCCGATTTACTTTAGACTGCTTTTGTTCATAATATTAGGACCCGAGAACCCCCTGCTAGGTTTTTACCATTGCCATGTTTAGATAGTTCATGTTACGAGCTTCGTTTTGATATGTAGTTCGTTTGATTCCGATGTACGGTTTAGGAGAAATGACCGTTTTAAGTAACGGCGTTTCGCGAACGAAACATTTCCCCTCGCCTTACTTTGAAACCTTGGTTAAAGACCTTAAATGACTAATTGGAGTATGAAACAATTATGTTAAATGGATTAGGCAGTTGGTAAGGCACTCGCGAAAGAATTGCTTTAAAACTCGTAAGGGGTAATTTATTAAAAATGGTGGAGCCGAGGGTACTCGAGCGACTTAAGTAGATCGTTAAGCGCGAAAGCGAACGTTATGACTCTAATTGGTTAAAGTCTAGTTTCTTAAGCGACCGGGGTTTAATTCCGACTTATGTTGTTGTTCATAGGTTATCGGACCCCCTCTAAGCGTAAGTCTATCCGGGAGCACTCAGGCAAGTTTTCTACCCGTTATATTGTTGTTGTGATGTAAATATATGTATATGCATTATCTTGTGATAAGTGCATGATTGTTATTAGCAAATTTTGCGATATATTGGAGCATGCTGATATGATATATATGCATATCTGTTTCGTAATCTTGTTATATATTGTTGATTCAATTGCTTATAAGTTGCATAATACCTATGCTAGAGATAAGCAGTAGTTACGTATACCCTTAGTATAGGGGACCCAAAGGTGAACATATTTCTAAACCGGGAGTCGATGTTCCCGAGAATAATATATATATTTTTATATATATATGGTTATAGTTTTCAAAACTATTAATCGAATAAGGTTTATTCGATAACTTTAACTTTATTTTATTATTTGAATATTACTTGAATATTCATCCGAGAGCTTATGACTCCTTTTATTGTATTAGTTGAATATTATTTCGAATATTCATTCGAGGGCTTATGACTCAGTTTATATTATTAATGATTATTAATGGGATATTCACTTGAGGATGTATGACTCCTTTATTTTATTTAATGAATATTGTTTATAATATTCATTCGAGGTATTATGACTCCGCTTATTATTGTTTAATATTCTTTATTTTATTAAAGAATAATGTTCGATAATCAAACTTACTTTTGATATTCAAATAAAGATATACTTTCGTATAAGTATATCTTTGATTATTTACTATTCATTTCAAGTATAAGTTTTCCAACTTCTACCTCAATTAGTTTTTATGGGAATATTATTTAAATAATAATATTCAGATATTTCTTTTATATTGAGACTGATTTACTTTATTAAATCAGCATTATTCCAAACACTCTTTAAAGTGTTTTCGAGTCCTTAAAATTATTTTCAAAAGTTAGAGCGGATCCCAAAACTCATTTTTATATTTAAGATCCTCCTTTCGAAGGGGATTTAAATACTCGCTCAAAACCTGAGGGATCCGGCTCTGTGGTGTGTTTTATATTCGCAACAAGGTTGCTGTCTTGATAAAAGAGTTTTTAATTACTTACCCAATACTCGGGAAGTAAAATTCTTGGAACAAGTTAATCCATTAACAGGCATCGCCTGGGAAATATCGGTGAGTTTTCCTTTCCAACTAGATACGACTTCTTGGTGGAGCCGTATCAACAAGTTTCTACTTGGGGAAAGGGGGGACGAGCTTTACGTTTCAGAGTCATGGATTTCATCTGAACTAGGAGTGGCGTAAGTGGTCGAGTAGCGCCGGCCCAGCCTTATTATATTGGCCCAAATGGCCTGGAAGTTCTGCTAAGGCGGTCCATTCCTTAGGAGTTCAGTGTTCGGTTGACAAGTAAATCCGACAGGTTCTCCTCTACATGTAGAAAATGGTGGGGTTGCACTACTACGACTGATTATCGTAAGTGGTCTTCCTGGCGCGGCAAACTCCCGTAATGAGTTCATCATCCAATTGGATATTCCTGCAACATTACCCAGAGCACTTCAATAGAAAGGCTACGGTTGGGCGATTGTTGAGTGTTGGCAGGGTCGAGTTTTCAAAATGATGTTTTCATCAAATGAAGTATCTCGTAACTTCATTTCATTTTGAGGATATTTCAAAGATTTAATCTATTCAAATCTTGTCTTGTAGTCTCATCTTTGTGATGAACTTTTGAAACTAATTATAACTTGAACGGTGGTAGTTCAAGTAGTATTTGGAAAAGATGTAAGTATATTGGAGTATCTTGTAACTTCATCTTTTAAACCTATATCTAGTTAATGGTTGTCTTATGAATGACAAAGATTTTCAGAAAAACGTTGAGACAAGGTTAGATATATGAGATCACCTTGCAACGATATTTTTATACAGTTATAAACTGGAACTCTGTGTATATTATACATGGAAGAGGACTTCCAAGATTTTGAAAAGTATATATGTATATATAATGAATATTTTGCGACTTCATCGCATTAAGATATCAAACTTGGTTCATTTCTTTTGACCAAGACTTTCATGAGTACTATGAGAAGGCTGATATATTGTTATTATTATACATATTATTTTGGTGGGCTTGATGCTCACCCTTGCTTTCTTCTTTCATCACACAACATCAGATAGACAAGATGAACAGGACCAAGCTCCCAATTCGCGAGCGGATAGGAAACGTTCCGCAGCTTCCTACAGGCATTGAAGTCGCTGTAGCTGAGGTGGGAACTACCAATAGACTAGGCTTCAACTTTTGATGTACCAGATTTATGTATATTTATGAATTTTAATAATGGCAAAGAAAATGTAAATTTATTCAGAAAACCTTTTAAGGTGTATTGGCAGATAATTATGGAATAAAATGACTTGTGATTATTTTTGGATGTTCATCTCTGAGACTATAACGTGTGGTGTGTGTGTTTATTGTGGGGTCACAGTACAGAGTAGTTGATTAATTATTAAGATTGGGTGTTATTAAGGAAAATAGAACTCGTGACAACCCGGATCCCCGACCCCGGATTTGGGGGTGTTACATTTAAGGTGCGAATTGTGAATAAAATAAGATTAAAACATAAAAACACGGCTAATAATTAATAATTGTATTTAATTGGTAACTGAGAATTTTGGACTGATATTGATGACTGAAATCGGTGGTTGGATTTTAATTGTGATTGATTGTGGCTGTGATTGTTTTGAGGTCGGGATGTTCGACGGGTTAGCTGATAATCAAAGGAGGTGCTGCCCGATTTATGGAAAAATTTAATTACGGAAATACGAGGACGTACCCAGTGGCTATCGGAACGTTGATCAATTATATGTAACTATTTTGTACAAAACCTGATTATGTGTTGCGATGGAATACTTTGTGAAACCGATAACCCTAATTTCGTAAAAGGACAAATATACCTATATTATGAAAATGAACACAGAACCGACTTTTGAAGACGTGAACCCTAATTGATACTGTAATAACCCCAAAATTTTCAACTTTTTGTAACCCTTGTGAATAGTGTTATAGCTGAATGAAGAAACTTTTCATGCCACACTATGTAGGGGTTCTGTTATGGATATTCTGGGATATTATTAGTACTCTATGAAGTATATAAGTGTATGTAAAGATCGTCAGAATCCAATTCCGAACACTTTGGTTTTTCCCGGAAATCCACAAGATACGGAGAGAATTGAGTATAAGGTAACAGGATAAAAAGGATTTAAATTAAAGGATTATAATAGAGGATCATAAAAAGGAATATAATGTATTGAGAAAGGTTAAGGGAACCTAAGTAATAAGATCCCGGGTATGATCCTTCAAACGATAAACGAGAACGAAAGTTAAGCAAACCGTATAACAGATCAGCGGTCATTAGGCAAACGATTAGGAAGTTAATCAAAGGGATTAGGGGGAATGATGTCATCCAACCAATAGAAAGAGGACAAGGAAGGGAGGATGACATCATGAGGATGACATAAGCATGACATGGGAAGGAAGGAGGTGTGGTAGCTTTGTAACCACACAAATCCAAGGGCAAGAAGGTAATTGACTAAAGCAAGCACAAAAACCAATCAACCAAGCCAAGTAAAATCATTTTCATCAAAAATCAAAAGCAACCAAGGCTTTGTTCTTCATTGCTCACGGCTTTTCACTATTCAAAAGGCAAGAGAAATTCAAAATCCAAGATCCAAGCTTCCTAAATTGGTAAGATAATTCCCTAATCATCTTCATGCTTAGTTAGGACTATATCATGAGTTTAAGCCATTAATTCTTTCTCTATCTTCTTCATTTAATCAAAGAAGAAGACAATGAATAGTGTTTTCAAGTTTTTAACTTGAACTTTTTCTTGTTTTTCTTGAAGATCCAAGCATTCTTAAGACTTCTCAAAGCTTCTTAAGGCTTCCTAGCTCCACCCACCACTTCAAGGAAGGTATACCATCTCCAAACCCTAGATTCCTATATATTATAAGATGATTTTGATTAGTGGGTTGATATTGTAGTTTGTTGTTATGATTTAGAGTTTGGGATTTGGAATGGTAGTGAAATGGAATGGTAATTGTTGTGGTTTTGATTTAAAGGAACTTAAGTATGATTAAAGTTAAGTTTAAGCATAAGTATGAATGATTAAATTGAATTGGTTGGGGTTGTTATGATGTGATAAGGATGGATGTTTGTTGTGTGTTGGATTTGAGGTTGGTTTGTGGTTGGTTTTGTATGGTTTAAAATTTGGAAATCGCGTAAACATAGCCGTCGTAACGTCCGATTTTCTTTGGACTGTTTTTGTGCATAGCATTAGGACCCGAGAACCCCCTGCTAGATTATGACCACTGCCATGTTTAGATAGCTCATGTTACGAGCTTCGTTTTGATATGTAGTTCGTTCGATTCCGATGCACGGTTTAGGAGAAACGACCGTTTCAAGTAACGGCGTTTCGCGAACGAAACTTTTTCCCTCGCCTTACTTTGAAACATAGGTTAAAGACCAAAAAGGGTTAATTAATGTATGAAACATTTATGGTAAGTGTGTTAGGCAGTTGGTAAGACACTCGCGAAGGAATCGCTTTAAAACTCGTAAAGGTTAAATTATTAAAAATGGTGGAGCCGAGGGTACCCGAGTGACTTAAGCGAATCGGTGAGCGCAAAACAAGCGTTAGAGTCTAAGTTAGTTAAAGTATAGATTTACAAGTGATTTTGGTTTAATTCCAACTTACTTGTTGTTTATAGGTTACCAGACTCGTCCCGAGCCTTTCTCACCCCCAAGTCGCTCAGGCAAGTATTCTATCCGTTATACTGTTGTTGTGATGAATATATGTATTTGCATTATTTTGCGATAGATGCATGTTGGATAATTAGCAAATGATGTGATATATTGTAGCATGTGATATGGTATATATGCATGCCTGTTTCATATTCTTGGAATATATATCTGTTGGTTCAGTTGATAATACCTATGCTAGAGGATAGCGGTAACTTGCATATACCCTTAGTATAGGGACCCAAAGGTGAAAATATTTTCTAAAACCGGGAGTCGAGGATCCCGAGTAATTTTGTATATATGGATATGGATATATATATATATATGGTTATAGTTTCCAAACTATTAATCGAATAAGGTTTATTCGATAACTTTATTTTATTAATGAATATTATCTTGAATATTCATTCGAGGACTTATGACTCCTTTATATTATTTATTGAATATTACTTGGATATTCATTTGAGGATCTATGACTCCGATTATTTGCTGAGATATATTCTTTATTTTATTAAAGAATAAGGTGTAAATAATCAAACTTATTTTCGATTATTCAAATAAAGATAATACTTTCATATAAGTATATCTTTGGTTATTTAATACTCGTTTCAAGTATAAGTTTTAATACTTCTACTTCAATTATTTTTATAAAGATTATTCTTTATGGGAATATTATTTAAATAATAATATTCAGTCATTTTCTAAATATTCTGGGGACTGATTTACTTCATTAAATCAGTTTTACTCCAAACACTCTTTAAAGTGTTTTCGAATCTTTAAAATGATTTTCAAAAGTGAGAGCGGATCCCAAAACTATTTTTATATTTAAGATCTTCCTTTTAAAAAGGGGATTTAAATACTCGCTCAAAACATGGGGGATCCGGCTCGGTGGTGTGTTTTATATTCGCAACAAGGTTGCTGTCTTGGTAAAAGAGTTTTTGATTACTTACCCAATATTCGGGAAGTAAAATTCTTGGAACAAGTTAATCCATTAACAGGCATCGCCTGGGAAATATCGGTGAGTTTTCCTTTCCAACTAGATACGACTACTTGGTGGAGCCGTATCAACAAGTTTCTACTTGGGGAAAGGGGGAAACGAGCTTTACGTTTCAGAGTCATGGATTTCATCTGAACTAGGAGTGGCGTAAGTGGTCGAGTAGCGCCGGCCCAGCCTTATTATATTGGCCCAAATGGCCTGGAAGTTCCGCTAAGGCGGTCCATTCCTTAGGAGTTCAGTGTTCGGTTGACAAGTAAATCCGACAGGTTCTCCTCTACATGTAGAAAATGGTGGGGTTGTACTACTACGACTGATCATCGTAAGTGGTCTTCCTGGCGCGGTAAACTCCCGTAATGAGTTCATCATCCATTTGGATAATTCTGCAACACTACCCGTAGCATTTCGATCGAAAGGCTACTAATGGGTGGTTGCCGAAGCATTGACAGGGTCAAACATTTTTATTGGTGTATCCATTAAATGAAGTATCTCGTAACTTCATCTCTTTTCAAAATATTTCAAAGATCAAATATTTTCAAGTTTTATTTGTGGTCTCATCTATGGGATGACCTCGTGAATCTTATAATACTTTGAACGGTGATAGTTCAAGTAGCTTTATAAATGATATAAGTGTGGGGAAGTATTGGTAACTTCATTCCTTGTTTTTACTTATATCTAGTAAGTAATTATCTTACACACGATAAAGATTCTAGTAAGTATCCATTTAGATACTTGTATTATTGTTATCACTACATATTATCTTGCGAGCTGTAAGGCTCACTCTTGCTTTATTTCTTCATCACACAACAACAGTTAGGAGAGATGGCCAGACTCCAGCAGACCCAGCGCAAGCGCGTGGGAAGCGTCCCGCGTCTTCCCGATGATGTTGTAGCTGCTATAGCTGCAGAGGTAGATCCATTGTAGTTCAGACCATCTACTTTTGAGAATCAAATTATGTATAATTATAACTTGTGGCAGATAATGGCAATTAACTGTAAATTATCAAGTAATCATTTTGGGTTGTAAAAATTTTAAATTGTGGATTCAAAGACTTGTACTTATTTCAATTTCATCTCTGAGACTATAACGGGGTGTGGTGTGTGTTAGTGTGGGGTCACAGCATGAGGTTATTTATTATTAATTAAGTGAAGTGATATTGTGGAAAGAAAGACCGTGACAACCCGGATCCCCGACCCCGGATCTGGGGGTGTTACAGAAATGGTATCAGAGCTAAGCGTTATAAACCTCAGAGATGATGCGACGATATAATAATAAACTCACAAAGATAATAAGAACTCTTGCCAAGTTCATGGTCGGACTACTTAAAGTAGTACTGACAGTTAAAACCCTTACGGGAACCCTTATAAGTATCATGATAGTAACTTAGCTCGTTTAATGTGTAGGTGCCTGAGATAGAGGACCCTGAGATGTTCGAGCGTGAGCATGATGAGGCATTGCTAGATGTTGAGGATCAGGAGGAGCCTGAGATGGAGGAGGATGAGGAGGACCCCTCAGAGGAGCCTGAGACGGAGGTCATTGCTGTTTCAGATGAGGAGGACTCCTCAGAGGAGTCAGAGACAGAGGTTATTGCTATTCCAGATGAGGAGGACCCGGATGAGGTCCCAGTAGCTGAGGAGCGTGTTGGACCTATGGTAGTGTATGCTGGTATCCCTTTACCCACACTTCCGGTGGTCAGAGCCCCTACCCCTCCACCACTATCTTGGATTCCTGATGATGACAGCTCAGAGACCCATACTTCCGAGCCTAGGCAGACCGAGGAGGCACCCTCAGCGGCTCCGGATTCACCACCTCTTGACCCTGCCCACAGGCAGTCTTCGTTAGCTCATGGATATGTTCAGGATGTATTGAGGACCCGAGTGGCTGTTGCCGAGGGCCGACTAGATGAGGCCAGGAGGGAGTTGGATGCAGAGAGGGCGGGTAGGCGTACCCGAGCTTATGAGACCAGGGCTTCTATACCCCGATCCTTGAGGAGGGAGCTTACGGGGATAGAGCTCACATCCCGAGCGAGGCTCAGAGCGCTCCAGGGGGACAGGCATGGTAGGATCTCCAGGCGGCAGGCCGACTATATCTTCCGTCGTGCGATGGAAAGGGTTTGGGAGCTGACCCGCTCCAGTGTGTGATTCAGGATTGATGATGGAATAGTCTAGTTGTCTAGTTAGCCGAGGCCTTAGTAAGAGCCAATTTTCTGGGATAGTTGACTTGTATATAGCATCCCTTTTTCTGACTAGACAGATAGACTCTTGTGTATCACTTTTGGGATAGATGACTGTAGCACTGTTGTACTTTTGACCAGATCAAACTATGTATTTCTCGCATTATGTATATATTTGTTTCCTTTCGGTTCAGTTCCATAGTGACGGGATCACTGTTTTATCATTATTATTACTGCACTTCGTATTAGAACTTTCTTAAAATAATAGAATTGCGATATACGTTCTCCCCATTATAAGAGCTGTGCAAGGCACAATGTTGTATATGATTGTGACCTAACGTTGAATTTTCCTAATGATTGTTTTTATTATTATCAGAATAAGCCACCTACTGCGAGGACTTTCAACATGACAGTCCAGGATGCTATGAAAGATTCAGATGTGATAGCAGGTACCCTTTCTCTAAATTCAGTCAGTGCAAATGTTTTATTTGATTCGGGAGCAACTAAATCTTTTATATCAAGGGACTTTGCGCGTAAGTTAAGACTTAAGGCTAAACCCTTGATAGAACCCTTACAAGTAGAAATAGCCAATCATGAGATTATTCCTGTTAACTAGATTCACCCCGCCTGTGAGATAGGCATAGGGGAGCAATCTTTCAGTGTTGATCTGATTCCTTTTAAATTAGGGGAGTTTGATGTGATTTTGGGAATGGACTGGCTATCTAGCAACGATGCTCAGATAGACTGTAAAGGGAAGAAAGTTAAGTTAAATGTCCCAGGGAAGAAAGAAGTTATATTTAGAGGAAAGAGGCAGACGCAGAAATTTTTGACTATGGCCCAGGCCAAAAGGATGCTACGAAAAGGAAGTGAGTCTTACCTAGCCTATGTGGTGGACACGCAGAAGGAGGTGCCCAACTTACAAGATATTCCAGTAGTCAACGAATTTGAAGATGTATTCCCCCAAGACCTTCCGGGATTACCACCCGATAGAGTGATTGAATTTGCTATTGAGTTGGCCCCAGGGACGGCGCCAGTTTCAAAAGCACCTTACCGGTTAGCCCCGTTAGAAATGAAGGAATTAGCTATCCAATTGCAGGAACTCTTGGATAAGGGTATGATAAGACCCAGTGTGTCTCCGTGGGGAGCACCAGTTTTATTTGTTAAGAAGAACGATGGGAGCATGAGGTTGTGCATAGACTATCGAGAGTTGAACAAGCTAACCATAAAGAACAGGTACCCATTGCCTAGAATAGACGATCTGTTCGACCAGCTAAAGGATGCTGTTTATTTTTCCAAGATTGACCTGAGAACTGGATATCACCAACTAAAGATTAAACCCGAAGATATTTCCAAGACAGCGTTCCGTACCAGGTATGGGCATTATGAGTTCTTGGTAATGTCCTTTGGATTAACCAACGCCCCAGCGGCTTTCATGGATTTAATGAATAGAGTATTTAAGAAGTACTTGGACAAGTGTGTGATAGTTTTTATCGATGATATTTTGATCTACTCAAGGACTGAGGCAGAACATGCAGAGCATTTGAGGATAGCTCTAGGAATACTCAGAGAGGAGCAGTTATATGCCAAATTCTCGAAGTGTGAATTCTGGCGGAATGAAGTACAGTTTTTAGGACATGTGATCAATAAAGAAGGAGTATTGGTCGACCCCTCCAAGATAGAGGCGGTCTCAAATTGGGAAAGGCCAACCACACCCACAGAGGTAAGGAGTTTCATAGGATTGGTCGGCTACTATCGTAGATTTGTACAGGACTTTGCGAAGATCGCAGCCCCTTTGACATGACTTACTCGTAAGACAGAGAAGTTCGAATGGACGGAGAAATGCGAGAACAGTTTTCAGGAATTAAAGAAAAGGTTGATAACGGCTCCGGTATTGGCATTGCCGGACGGAAAAGGAGATTTTGTGATATATAGTGACGCGTCGCACAAAGGATTAGGATGTGTGCTTATGCAGCACGGTAAAGTTATTACGTATACGTCGAGACAACTGAAGGAATACGAGGTTAGATATCCTACTCATGACCTTGAGCTCGCGGCAATAGTATTTGCTTTAAAAATTTGGAGGCACTACTTGTATGGAGAGAAGTGCGAGATTTTCACAGACCATAAGAGCCTCAAGTACATATTTACGCAGAAAGAGCTCAACATGCGCCAGAGGAGATGGTTAGAACTAATCAAGGACTATGATTGTGAGATTCTCTATCATCCAGGGAAAGCCAATATGGTGGCTGATGCCCTTAGTAGAAAGGAAAGACTCAGAATGATAACGACTTCGGAAGAGTTGATAAGGGATTTTGAGAAAATGGAAATAGAAGTAAAGGTAACCGGAACCGGAACTGAAAAGCTTTTTGAGATCTCAATGCAGCCAGAGTTATTGGAAAAGATCAGATTGTGCCAGGAGAAAATAATGAATGAAGGCAGAGAGTCAATGACTGGAGAGGAGATCCATACTGAGAAAGATGATAAAGGGATAATGAGGTACTCCTACCGAATTTGGGTTCCGAATGTTCAAGAACTTAAAGATGAGATTTTGGATGAAAGCCATAGTTCGAGGTATTCCATTCACCCGGGAAGTACCAAGATGTATAGGGATTTGAAGGAATATTACTGGTGGCCCAACATGAAGAGGGACGTAGCAGAATGGGTAAACAAGTGTTTGACTTGCCAAAGAGTAAAGGCAGAGCACCAGAGACCCAGTGGACTTTTGCGACCCCTGGAGATTCCCGAATGGAAATGGGAACAGATAGCGATGGATTTTGTTGTAGGCTTGCCAAGGACGAAAGCCAATCACGACGCCATTTGGGTAATTATAGACCGACTGACAAAGTCAGCTCATTTCATTCCTATCAATGAGAGATACACAGTCGATAGACTGGTGGACATTTACCTTAAGGAAATAGTGACGCGACATGGAGTCCCAGCGTCCATTGTCTCAGACCGAGACCCCAGGTTCAACTCCAGATTTTGGAGGAGCTTTCAGGAATGTGCGGGGACCAAGTTAAATATGAGTACCGCGTACCATCCCCAAACGGATGGACAGAGTGAAAGGACCATCCAGACACTAGAGGATATGTTGAGAGTCTGTGCAATAGACTTTAAAGGAAGTTGGGATGATCACTTGCCGTTGGTCGAGTTTTCTTATAATAATAGCTTTCATGCTAGCATCGGAATGCCGCCTTATGAGGCTCTGTACGGAAGAAGGTGTCGATCTCCCTTATACTGGGATGAAGTAGGAGAGCGGAAGATGCTCGGACCCGAAGTGGTCCAAAGGACCAAAGATATAGTGGATCTTATCAGAGGGCGACTTGTAGCAGCCCAAGACAGACAAAAGAAATACGCAGACCTAGCCCGAAAGGACAAGGAATATGAAGTAGGGGACTTAGTACTGTTGAAAGTATCCCCTTGGAAGGGATTAATGAGGTTCGGAAAGAAAGGAAAACTAAGCCCAAGATACATTGGACCTTTTGAGATATTAAGACGGATTGGAAAGTTAGCTTACGAGCTATCCCTACCCCCTAATTTGCAACAAGTTCATAATGTGTTCCATGTGTCAATGCTAAGGAGGTATCATCGGGATGCCAGGCACATAGTGGAGTACGAGCAGGTGGATATGCAGCCAGATCTAACTTACGTGGAGAAGCCAGTAAGGATTATGGATAAGAAGGAGCAGGTGCTTCGGAACAAAGTGATCAAGCTAGTCAGAGTACTATGGCAGAATCATAATGTGGAAGAATCAACTTGGGAACTAGAGAGCACAATGCTAGAAAAGTACCCCCATTTATTTTCTGTTTGATTCCGGGACGGAATCCTTTTAAGGAGGGGAGACTGTAATAACCCCAAAATTTTCAACTTTTTGTAACCCTTGTGAATAGTGTTTTAGCTGAATGAAGAAACTTTTCATGCCACACTATGTAGGGGTTCTGTTATGGATATTCTGGGATATTATTAGTACTCTATGAAGTATATAAGTGTATGTAAAGATCGTCAGAATCCAATTCCGAACACTTTGGTTTTTCCCGGAAATCCACAAGATACGGAGAGAATTGAGTATAAGGTAACAGGATAAAAAGGATTTAAATTAAAGGATTATAATAGAGGATCATAAAAAGGAATATAATGTATTGAGAAAGGTTAAGGGAACCTAAGTAATAAGATCCCGGGTATGATCCTTCAAACGATAAACGAGAACGAAAGTTAAGCAAACCGTATAACAGATCAGCGGTCATTAGGCAAACAATTAGGAAGTTAATCAAAGGGATTAGGGGGAATGATGTCATCCAACCAATAGAAAGAGGACAAGGAAGGGAGGATGACATCATGAGGATGACATAAGCATGACATGGGAAGGAAGGAGGTGTGGTAGCTTTGTAACCACACAAATCCAAGGGCAAGAAGGTAATTGACTAAAGCAAGCACAAAAACCAATCAACCAAGCCAAGTAAAATCATTTTCATCAAAAATCAAAAGCAACCAAGGCTTTGTTCTTCATTGCTCACGTCTTTTCACTATTCAAAAGGCAAGAGAAATTCAAAATCCAAGATCCAAGCTTCCTAAATTGGTAAGATAATTCCCTAATCATCTTCATGCTTAGTTAGGACTATATCATGAGTTTAAGCCATTAATTCTTTCTCTATCTTCTTCATTTAATCAAAGAAGAAGACAATGAATAGTGTTTTCAAGTTTTTAACTTGAACTTTTTCTTGTTTTTCTTGAAGATCCAAGCATTCTTAAGACTTCTCAAAGCTTCTTAAGGCTTCCTAGCTCCACCCACCACTTCAAGGAAGGTATACCATCTCCAAACCCTAGATTCCTATATATTATAAGATGATTTTGATTAGTGGGTTGATATTGTAGTTTGTTGTTATGATTTAGAGTTTGGGATTTGGAATGGTAGTGAAATGGAATGGTAATTGTTGTGGTTTTGATTTAAAGGAACTTAAGTATGATTAAAGTTAAGTTTAAGCATAAGTATGAATGATTAAATTGAATTGGTTGGGGTTGTTATGATGTGATAAGGATGGATGTTTGTTGTGTGTTGGATTTGAGGTTGGTTTGTGGTTGGTTTTGTATGGTTTAAAATTTGGAAATCGCGTAAACATAGCCGTCGTAACGTCCGATTTTCTTTGGACTGTTTTTGTGCATAGCATTAGGACCCGAGAACCCCCTTCTAGATTATGACCACTGCCATGTTTAGATAGCTCATGTTACGAGCTTCGTTTTGATATGTAGTTCATTCGATTCCGATGCACGGTTTAGGAGAAACGACCGTTTCAAGTAACGGCGTTTCGCGAACGAAACTTTTTCCCTCGCCTTACTTTGAAACATAGGTTAAAGACCAAAAAGGGTTAATTAATGTATGAAACATTTATGGTAAGTGTGTTAGGCAGTTGGTAAGACACTCGCAAAGGAATCGCTTTAAAACTCGTAAAGGTTAAATTATTAAAAATGGTGGAGCCGAGGGTACCCGAGTGACTTAAGCGAATCGGTGAGCGCAAAACAAGCGTTAGAGTCTAAGTTAGTTAAAGTATAGATTTACAAGTGATTTTGGTTTAATTCCAACTTACTTGTTGTTTATAGGTTACCAGACTCGTCCCGAGCCTTTCTCACCCCCAAGTCGCTCAGGCAAGTATTCTATCCGTTATACTGTTGTTGTGATGAATATATGTATTTGCATTATCTTGCGATAGATGCATGTTGGATAATTAGCAAATGATGCGATATATTGTAGCATGTGATATGGTATATATGCATGCCTGTTTCATATTCTTGGAATATATATCTGTTGGTTCAGTTGATAATACCTATGCTAGAGGATAGCGGTAACTTGCATATACCCTTAGTATAGGGACCCAAAGGTGAAAATATTTTCTAAAACCGGGAGTCGAGGATCCCGAGTAATTTTGTATATATGGATATGGATATATATATATATATATATATATATATATATATATGGTTATAGTTTCCAAACTATTAATCGAATAAGGTTTATTCGATAACTTTATTTTATTAATGAATATTATCTTGAATATTCATTCGAGGACTTATGACTCCTTTATATTATTTATTGAATATTACTTGGATATTCATTTGAGGATCTATGACTCCGATTATTTGCTGAGATATATTCTTTATTTTATTAAAGAATAAGGTGTAAATAATCAAACTTATTTTCGATTATTCAAATAAAGATAATACTTTCATATAAGTATATCTTTGGTTATTTAATACTCGTTTCAAGTATAAGTTTTAATACTTCTACTTCAATTATTTTTATAAAGATTATTCTTTATGGGAATATTATTTAAATAATAATATTCAGTCATTTTCTAAATATTCTGGGGACTGATTTACTTCATTAAATCAGTTTTACTCCAAACACTCTTTAAAGTGTTTTCGAGTCTTTAAAATGATTTTCAAAAGTGAGAGCGGATCCCAAAACTATTTTTATATTTAAGATCTTCCTTTTAAAAAGGGGATTTAAATACTCGCTCAAAACATGGGGGATCCGGTTCGGTGGTGTGTTTTATATTCGCAACAAGGTTGCTGTCTTGGTAAAAGAGTTTTTGATTACTTACCCAATATTCGGGAAGTAAAATTCTTGGAACAAGTTAATCCATTAACAGGCATCGCCTGGGAAATATCGGTGAGTTTTCCTTTCCAACTAGATACGACTTCTTGGTGGAGCCGTATCAACAAGTTTCTACTTGGGGAAAGGGGGAAACGAGCTTTACGTTTCAGAGTCATGGATTTCATCTGAACTAGGAGTGGCGTAAGTGGTCGAGTAGCGCCGGCCCAGCCTTATTATATTGGCCCAAATGGCCTGGAAGTTCCGCTAAGGCGGTCCATTCCTTAGGAGTTCAGTGTTCGGTTGACAAGTAAATCCGACAGGTTCTCCTCTACATGTAGAAAATGGTGGGGTTGTACTACTACGACTGATCATCGTAAGTGGTCTTCCTGGCACGGTAAACTCCCGTAATGAGTTCATCATCCATTTGGATAATTCTGCAATACTACCCGTAGCATTTCGATCGAAAGGCTACTAATGGGTGGTTGCCGAAGCATTGACAGGGTCAAACATTTTTATTGGTGTATCCATTGAATGAAGTATCTCGTAACTTCATCTCTTTTCAAAATATTTCAAAGATCAAATATTTTCAAGTTTTATTTGTGGTCTCATCTATGGGATGACCTCGTGAATCTTATAATACTTTGAACGGTGATAGTTCAAGTAGCTTTATAAATGATATAAGTGTGGGGAAGTATTGGTAACTTCATTCCTTGTTTTTACTTATATCTAGTAAGTAATTATCTTACACACGATAAAGATTCTAGTAAGTATCCATTTAGATACTTGTATTATTGTTATCACTACATATTATCTTGCGAGCTGTAAGGCTCACTCTTGCTTTATTTCTTCATCACACAACAACAGTTAGGAGAGATGGCCAGACTCCAGCAGACCCAGCGCAAGCGCGTGGGAAGCGTCCCGCGTCTTCCCGATGATGTTGTAGCTGCTATAGCTGCAGAGGTAGATCCATTGTAGTTCAGACCATCTAATTTTGAGAATCAAATTATGTATAATTATAACTTGTGGCAGATAATGGCAATTAACTGTAAATTATCAAGTAATCATTTTGGGTTGTAAAAATTTTAAATTGTGGATTCAAAGACTTGTACTTATTTCAATTTCATCTCTGAGACTATAACGGGTTGTGGTGTGTGTTAGTGTGGGGTCACAGCATGAGGTTATTTATTATTAATTAAGTGAAGTGATATTGTGGAAAGAAAGACCGTGACAACCCGGATCCCCGACCCCGGATCTGGGGGTGTTACAGATACGTATATTATTATATTGAGAATGTTACGAGTCGGGTTTGTTGACGTATGGGTAGGTTGTTAGCGAGGACAGTCAAGCATATTCGGACGTCTAATTTAGGGTATTTTGGTTCCTGTAGGTTCCAGTTGAAATCCTTAGCATCCCGGTCAGTGCAAAGCTAGTCAGAAATTAGTGTTAAAGCATATTAAGGCAAGTACCCCTGACCATATCTTTATGGTTCAGCATATATGAATATAATGTTGTTTTATTCTCATAGTGGAACAGAATGAATTAAGTTACGTATTCCCTGGGTTTTAAATGGTTTTGCTAACTTGTGTTTTGGGGGAAAAGTAACTTCTGAAATACCTATCTCTAAGTTCTGAATAAAATGAAAATGTTTTGGAAAATGTGATGTGTTATAATTGTTTTGATAAGAGATAGGTAAGTGATTTGGAAAACTGGATAAAAATGATCAGATAATTGGATGAGTGTGTGCAGAAGGCCCGTAACGGCCTGGAAGTTAGCGTAAGAGGCGAAGTGGTTGCGCACCCTATTATAACCACCAGCCCAGCGTGACAGAGACCTAGCTAGTCTCTGAGTTCCGGAACAAGTTTCATAAGATAGCCTGATCAGCTGTCTCACCAGGGATCATCTAATACTTTTATATTTGAGCAAGTGATTTTATGGTTCCCGTAACGGAACAATTAGTTTTATAGGTCCCGCGATGGGATGAATGATTTGAAAATGGAAGTAGCATGCTAAAATTTAACCTTACTATTTTACACAACACTATTAATAAAATGATTAGAGAGCATGCTAGCTATTAAAGATCCAATTTCAACAGTTTATCAGTTTTATCTGTTTACACTTGTTTTACTTACCAGTTGTAAATTCTGTACCTACAATTGTTTATTGTAAACTGTTTTAGTTAGTATTCATATAGTCGTACTGCTGAGCGGTTGATCGCTCACTCTTGCAAGTGTGGTTGTATGTTTTTGCATTGCAGATGCCTAGGAGATGTTGTTGTTTTGCTAAGGGCCAGTTTCTGATTCCTCTTGTGTCGAGCTCCTCTGCATAGGTGGTGTCTGGCGAAGTGAGGTCTATGGGTTGCTGTAGAATAATAGTCATGGCAGGTTATTTTTAATAAGATGGTTTGTAATAAGTGTGTAACCTAAATTAGACTTGAACCTGGAAAAGATCTTGTGGAGAGTTGTTTATATTAAAATAAAGTAAGTTAGTTTTATTATAATTGTAGTGTCATGTTGTTGGTGACGTCAACTCCTGACCTGGGGTTGAGGCCGTCACAGAAGACCTCAGTATATAATATTGTTGGTCTGGCTGTTAATAATGTAGGTGGCAAGCAATTGATTTCATAAGACTAAATCATAGTACAATTACTTTCTTCTATATCTCCAATCCAGAAACAGCCGCTTCAAGGTGGAATATAGTCTCCTTGAGTGCTTCCAAGGTATATGTGTGTGTGTTTCTAATTACACCTTTGAATAGGTGGGTCAGGATTGTAAGAGATAATGAAAGATGCAGAAAATACAGAGGATAAAGTGTTTGTATGGAAAAGCTTATTAAGTCTTATTGATTGGTAATACTTATACAGGAAAATAAGTAAACACATGGAAACAACTAGCAAGCTAACAACCAGAGAATTAAGTCATGATTCTTCTCAATCTAGTCCTGATTCTTCTCCTAATTATTCTCCAATCCCACACTCCTAAACATGTGCCGTGATCACATATCATGAAGTAACAATCTTCGTTTATTCCAAAACAAAACAAATCAAATAAACTAGATATGTTTAGATTATAAAATAATCCCAACATACTTCCCCTTAATCTAAACATCATTGAGCTTCTTGACTCCCAATAGGCTTCTCATTTTTTCGAACTTTGCAGCTCCCATCGCCTTTGTCAGGATATCTGCACGTTGTTCGCTGGTTCTCATATGTCTTATGATGATCAGACCTTTTTCAACACAATTACGGATGAAATGGTATCTCAAATCAATATGTTTGCTTCTCCCATGAAAGACTGGGTTTCGAGCAAGGTCCACTGCTGACCCGTTGTCGACATACAATATAACTGGACCAGGTTTTATATCAGAGATGCAACTTAGAACTCGTTGAAGCCAAATAGCTTGACACACAGCAGTAGTAGTGGCCATGAATTCTGCTCCGCATGAAGACAGAGCAACGCAGCGTTGCTTTTGTGAAACCCAAGTAATCAAGTTTTCATCAAGGTAGAATGCCATACCTCCCGTACTCTTTCTGTCGTCCAAACTTCCTGCCAGATCACTATCAGAGAACCCAGCTAGAATGTAGTTTCCCAGTCCTTTTGTATACACCAGGCCATAATTTATGGTTCCCTTTACATAACGACAAATTCATTTTACTGCATCTAAATGTAGCTCGGTAGGTCTCTCCATATAACGGCTGACTATTCCAACAACAAAAGCAATGTCTGGGCGTGTGTGCACCAGATATCGCAGTCCACCAACAATACTCTTATACTGAGTAGAATTCACAGCTTTACCAGTTTCATCCGCATGAATTTGCAGGTTGTGATCTATGGGGAACTTGATAGTATTGCATTCAGCAAGACCTGCTTTCTCAAGTACTTTTCTAGCATAACTTGCTTGCTTTACCTCAATGAAACTGTTTCCTTGAGTTACCTCCACACCCAAATAATAAGAGAGCTTACTAAGGTTAGACATATCAAATTCTACACTCATTTCCCCCTTGAATTTGATAATGTGTGATGTACTGGTGCCTGTGATGATCAAGTCGTCCACGTAAACACCCACGATTAAGGAATCAACTCCGATTTTCTTAGTGTAGACGGCATGTTCAAACAGACACTTTATGAAACCTAGCTGCAGCAAGTAATGATTTAAGCGTGAGTACCAAGCCCGAGGGGCTTGTCGTAAGCCGTACAAGGCCTTTAGGAGTTTGTAGACCTTGTCCTCATGCCCCTTTCGAACAAAACCCTGGGGTTGCCGGATGTAGACCTCTTCAAGTAAAATACCATTGAGGAAGGCAGACTTGACGTCTAAATGATGGACCACCCAGTTATTATAAGCTGCCAGTGCTAGGAGTAAACGAACAGTCTCTAACCTGGTCACAGGGGAAAACACCTCGTCGTAGTCAACACCTTGACGTTGCACATAGCCTTTGGCTACGAGTCGAGCTTTATGCTTGGTTACTTCACCATTTTGATCTTTCTTGACTTTGAAAACCCATTTCAAACCAATAGCCGTGTGGCCCTTTGGCAGAGTCGTGAGCTCCCACGTCTGGTTTTTTCCAATGGAACTGATTTCACTTTGCATTGCTTCCTTCCACACATCATCTGTAACAGCTTGTTCAAAGCACACAGGTTCATCAATCCCCATCAGAAATAGACCTTCTTCGAGTTCAACTGAAACTGAATCAGCATAAATATCATCGAGAAGCCGAGTGTGTCTAGGTTGTTTACTGGAATCACTGGCAGTGTTAGTGTCTGTGCTCTCATCCTGAGAAGTCATGGCGGGGTTCTGAGGCGTCACAGGCGTAGTCGCCTCGGGATGAACACCGTGTTCATGGTCATCAGAGGAATCTGAGATAAGTCCCTCGATAACCAGCTGGTCTCCTGTATGTGCTGGTGCAATATTCACATCTGTTTCTCAGTCCCAACCATTATTTTCATCGAAGATGACATCTCTGCTTATATGCACATCCCCAGAAAGTGGATCGAACAGTCTGTAGGCTTTTGTCCCCGGTTCTCGACCAATGTGAATCAGCCTTTTACTTCTTGCATCAAGTTTTCGTGTATGTGCAGCGGGCACTTTCATGTAAGCTATACAACCAAAAATTTTCAAATAACTCACATTCAGTTTTCTGTCAAACCAGGCTGTATACGAAGTGGTTTCATACATCGATCTTGTTGGGAGTTTATTAAGGACGTAGACGGCATAACGAACAGCTTCCCCCCAATATTTTGCTGGCATATTCCTTTCACCCAACATGCTTCTCGCCATGGCAGCCACTGTGCGATTACGGCGCTCCACAACACCATTTTGTTGGGGTGTATAAGGCGCCGTAAAATGTCTTAGTATGCCTTGGTCATCACAGAATGCTTGAAATTTCTTGGAACAAAATTCTCCACCCCGATCCATTCGTAATACCTGAATACTTTGTTTGTTTTCATTCTCAACAAATAACTTAAATTTCTTGAAGTGTGTTAGAGCCTCATCTTTTGTTTTCAGAAAGTAGACCCACATCATACGGGTATGATCATCCACCAACAACATAAAGTATCGATTTCCCGGTGTTTGTTTAGACATGAGACATCCACTGCAGATTTTCCCAGGTTGAGTGATAGGAGGAAGTCCGTGTGCCATCTGATTTTTGGACATCAAATGCAAGGCTTTGAAATTTATGTGGCCGAGACGTTGATGCCACAACCAAGCTTCCTCTTCATCTTTTGTCAGTAGGCATATTGGTTGTGCTTCTTCAATCTGAATTTTATACAGTCGATTGCTAGACCTCCTGACCCGCAACAGTAAACGACCACTTTTTTCATATACCCAGAGATGCTCACCATCTATAACAACCCGATTTCCTTCCTCAGAAAGCTGTCCTAAGCTAATAATGTTGCTTCGTAAAGTGGGAATGAAATACACATTACTTAATGTTAGATATATTTGATAATTTCATGGCTAATATGATTTATGTTTTGTTTTCAGATCTTACTTAAACAGGATAAATCAGTACTTACTCGAAGTCAGGACTTAAGGATATCAGTACTTATATTATCAGGAGATAATCATCAGAAGATGGATATTAGAACTTAAGTACTGAAGGACGTTCAGATAAGGACAGCAGCTGATTAAAGGAAAGAAGATCGAGATAAGCATAAGAAGAGATATGCATGAAGAAGGAGTTCTATGAAGAATAGAATTCTTGGAAGAAAAGATATCTGATTGATATATTTTAGGAAGCAGAATTATATTCCATATCAATTAGCGATTATCTTGTAACTGTGTAGTATATAAACACAGACATAGGGTTTATAGTATATGTGTTATCATATTCGAGAAGATTATTCAATATAACCCTAGCAGCTCTCGTGATATTTGTTCATCACTGAGAGGTAACAGTTTCATACTATAACAGAGTTTATTGTTTCAATAAAGTTTGTTTTCAGTTACTTGAGTTATTAAAGTTCGATTTGATTGTACTATACACTGTATTCACCCCCTCTACAGTGTGTGTGTGTGTGACCTAACAAGTGGTATCAGAGCTTACTCTGTTAGCGTACAAACAGTTTAAGATCCATATACAATCATGTCTGAAACAGAAACTCCAACTAAGCCCACCAAAACTGAAGAACCTCCAAAGACACAAATTCAAAGCCGATATGAGACCATCAGAGTTCCCATATTGAGACCATCTGAATATCCCATATGGAAGGTGAGGATGACCATATTTCTGGAAGCAACAGATCCAGAATATCTTGATAGAATCAAGGAAGGGCCTCACAAACCAACCAAGCTCGCGGTTGCAGTTGCAGGCGAAGCAGCAAAGACTGTACCAAAGGAGAAGAGTGATTACACTGATGAAGATATCACATCAATTGCTAAGGATGCTAAGGTACGACACTTACTTCATAGTGCCATTGATAATGTAATGTCAAATAGGGTAATAAACTGCAAGACTTCAAAGGAGATATGGGATACCCTGGAAACAAGGTGTCAGGGAACTGATATGATTAAGAAGAATAGGAAGATAATACTCACTCAAGAGTATGAACACTTTGACTCAAAGGCTAATGAGTCATTGACTGATTTATAAGATAGATTTGTCAAACTCTTGAATGATCTGTCACTGGTTGATAAGGAGTATGATCTTGAAGATTCAAACCTTAAATTCCTGTTAGCTCTTCCTGAATGCTGGGATTTAAAGGCTACAATAATAAGAGACAACTACAATCTTGATGAAACAACTCTTGATGGAATTTATGGAATGCTCAAGACTCATGAACTTGAGATGGAACAAAGAAGCAAGAAGAAAGGAGGAAAGTCAAGGACAGTAGCTCTTAAGGCTGAAGAAGAATCCCCTAAGGTAGCTACCTCAAGGAAAGATAAGGGTAAAGCTCTTTTCATAAAGTCTGATACTGAGTCATCAAGTTCTGAAAGTGATGATGACTCAGAATCTGAAATCTTGCCTGAGACGGATGCTGATGAAGAGATGATGAAGCTGTGTGCTCTTATGGTGAAAGGGATCACAAAGATTGCATACAGGAAGTTCAGGAAGGAAAAGAAGTTTTCCAGGAAAGGCATAAGTTCTGATAAGAAGAATTTCAGAAGATCTGAGGGCAGAGGAGGAAAGTCTGACAGAGGAGATTACACCAATGTCAAATGCTATAACTGTGGTGAGAAAGGCCACATATCTCCTGATTGCAAGAAAGTGAAGAGTGACAAAGGTAAGGCTTTTGTCACAAAGAAGAAAATTTGGACAGACACCTCAGACTCTGAAAGTGAGGAGAATTATGCCTTGATGGCAAATGCTGATAAGGTAAGTGCTGAAAGCAGTTCTGAAGCTGCTGAATCAAAGGTACCTCAGACTACTTATGCTTTTCATACTGATGATATTAATGAGTTGAGAAGATATCTTAAAACCATGTTTGTTAGTTATAGAGATCAAACTTTAACATGTGAAAGATTAACTTCTGAAAATCTTGCTTTTAAGAAAAGAAATGATTTCTTGGAAAAGAGTTAGTTATGTTCCATCAAACTCAGAAAGATAGAGATGATGCTTTTTATGTTAGGGATAAAGTGCTAAAAATGAATGAATCTCTAAAAACTGAGTTAGAAAAGGAAAGAGAGGTTATCAGAACTTGGACTAACTCTGGCAGAACAACTCAAAATTTGCTAAGTAGTGAAAACTGGAAAGAGGGTTTAGGTTATGGAGAGGATAACAATGATAAAGGAACTGTAGAAATTAAGCCTGTTGTTGTTAAGCAAAAGCCAAAGCTAAAACCTGTTAAGTTTGTAGCTGTAAAGTCTGATAATGAGAAATCAGAAGTTAAAAAGGAATTAACTTCTGACAAACTAAAACAGGAAAAGACAGCTGGAGTAAATATAGGCTTAATGACTAAGAAGCAGCTTAAGCATAAGCTGAAAGATGTTAAGAATGCAAACAAGGTAAAATCACCTAGGAAAAATAGGAATGGAAAGGAATGTATGAATAAAAGCAATGATGATAAACCTGTTCCTAAAGCTCCTAGGAAAACGTGTCATAACTGTGGAAGTTCTAACCATCTGGCTTCTTTTTGCAGGAAGAATAAGAACATAAACTCCTTACCTTCAAAGTCAGGAGTTAAGAGTTAGTCTGTTAGATATAAGCCACAAAACCCTTGTTTTCATTGTGGTACTTTATGGCATTCCATTTATACTTGTAAGGAATATCATAGTTTGTACTATGATTATTATCAAATAAAACCTTCTTTAAAGAAAGTTTCCGTTGTTCTTTCTAGTGTAAATTCTGATTCAAAGTCTGATAGTGTAAATTCTGATAAGAAAAATGTTAACATAAACTCTGATGCTAAATCCGCTACAAATGTTAACAAACTTGATAAGGCCAAAGGATCCAAGCAAGTCCGGTCCTTAAAACTAATCATTAGTGGTCTTTGTGATTGCAGGGCAACAAGAAAAACATCCTAGTTCTGGACAGTGGATGTTCAGGACATATGACTGGAAATAAAGCCCTGCTATCAGACTTTGTAGAGAAAGCTGGCCCAAGTGTTTCTTATGGAGATGGCAACATTGGAAAAACATTGGGATATGGCAATATCAATCTTGGGAATGTCATCATCAAAGAAGTAGCTCTGGTCTCAGGACTTAAACACAATCTGCTGAGTATAAGTCAAATATGTGACAGAGGTTATCATGTTGATTTCTTTGAAGAACACTATGAAGTTGTAAGCAAATCTACAGGCAAAGTTGTTCTGAAAGGATACAGGCGTGGTAACATTTATGAAGCTAAGCTTTCAACAAGTACTGATGGTTCTGTAATCTGTCTGATGAGTAGAGCATCAATTGAAGAAAGCTGGAATTGGCACAAGAAACTCTCTCATTTAAATTTCAACAATATAAATGAGTTGGTCAAGAAAGATCTTGTGAGAGGACTTCCAAAATCAGTATTTGCTCCTAATGGCCTTTGTGACTCTTGTCAGAAGGCTAAACAAAGAAAATCCTCATTCAAGAGCAAGACTGAATCATCAATTCTTGAGCCTTATTACCTACTACATGTTGATCTATTTGGTCCAGTAAATGTCATGTCTATTGCAAAGAAGAAATATGCTATGGTCATAGTGGATGAGTTCACAAGATACACATGGGTGTATTTCTTGCACACAAAAAGTGAAACTGCCTCTATCTTGATTGATCATGTCAGGCAACTGGATAAATTGATCAAAGATTCTGTGAAAATTATAAGGAGTGATAATGGTACTAAGTTCAAGAATCTGATAATGGAAGAGTTCTGCAAAAACCATGGAATCAAGCAGGAATTCTCTGCTCCTGGAACTCCACAGCAAAATGGAGTTGTTGAAAGGAAGAATAGAACTCTCATTGAAGCTGCACATACAATGCTTAAAGAAGCAAAGCTTCCAACCTATTTCTGGGCTGAAGCTGTGCAGACTGCTTGTTTTACTCAAAATGCAACACTCATTAACAAGCAAGGAAAGACACCATATGAGATGGTGAAGAAAAAGAAGCCAAATCTGAAGTACTTTCATGTATTTGGATGCAAGTGTTTTGTCCTTAAGACTCATCCTGAACAGCTATCTAAATTTGATTTAAAAGCTGATGAAGGAATATTTGTTGGATATCCACTTTCCATAAAAGCCTTCAGAGTCTATAACTTGAAAACAAGAGTGGTCATGGAATCTATCAATGTCTCTTTTGATGATAAGAAGATTAGAGGACTTGAAGATTTTATTGATCATGTTCAGCTGAGATTTGAAAATGAAGACTCAAATTCTGATACCGAAAATCGTGATAGTCTAAATCCTGATACTGCAAACTCTGATGGATTAAACTCTGACGTTATTGAAACTGTGGTAACTACGTCAAAGGAAGATGCACCTATGCAGGGGGAGCACACTCAAGAAATTACCACATCTCAAGAAGCATCAGAACATACATCTGGCTCTTCAAGTTCTGATTCGTCAAGTTCTGATAAGCCAAGTTCTGATAGTTCTGAAAATGTAAATTCTGAAGAATCCAACTCGGAGAGCATAGTTTCAGGGGGAGCATCAAAAAATGAAAATGAAGACAGCATGGATCATGGGGAGCATCCAGTTCTAGAGAAAACCTTCCATCTGCAAGGAAGTGGACTAAATCACATACACCTGATTTGATAATTGGAAATCCTGATGCAGGTGTCAGAACTAGAACAGCTACTTTAAATGAATGTCTTTTCAACTCTTTTCTTTCTCAGACTGAGCCAAAGAAAGTGGAAGAAGCTCTTCATGATGCTGATTGGGTGCAAGCAATGCAGGAAGAGTTAAATGAATTTGAAAGAAATAAAGTCTGGACCCTAGTGCCAAGACCAAAGAATAGATCTGTTGTTGGTACAAAGTGGGTATTCAGAAACAAAACTGATAGTGATGGCATAATTACAAGGAATAAGGCAAGGCTGGTTGCACAAGGATATTCTCAACAGGAGGGAATTGATTATGATGAAACATTTGCACCAGTTGCTAGATTGGAAGCCATAAGGATATTTTTGGCTTATGCTGCTCACAAGAAGTTTACTGTCTTTCAAATGGATGTGAAAAGTGCTTTTCTCAATGGAGAATTGGAGGAAGAAGTATATGTTGAACAACCTCCAGGCTTTGTAGATTCCAAATATCCAGATTGTGTCTACAAGCTTGATAAAGCACTTTATGGACTTAAGCAAGCTCCTAGAGCATGGTATGAGACTTTAGCTCAGTTTCTTCTGGAAAGTGGATTCAACAGAGGAACAATAGACAAAACACTGTTTTACCTCAACCATGGAAAGGACTTACTTCTGGTCCAGATATATGTTGATGATATCATTTTTGGTTCTACAAAAGACAGACTTTGCAAAAAGTTTGCCAAATTAATGCAATCAAGGTATCAGATGAGTATGATGGGGGAACTTAGCTATTTTCTGGGCCTTCAAGTCAAGCAGAATGAAGAAGGCACTTTTATTTGTCAAACTAAGTACACCAGAAATCTGCTGAAGAAATTTGGAATGCAAGACTGCTCAAGTGCATCTACTTCCATGGCCACTGCAAGAAAACTGGACAAGGATACTGGTAAATCAGTAGATATTACTGATTACAGAGGTATGATTGGCTCTCTACTCTATCTAACTGCTAGTAGACCTGATATCATGTATGCTACCTGTCTTTGTGCAAGATTTCAAGCAGATCCAAGAGAACCTCACTTAACAGCTGTAAAAAGAATATTCAAGTATCTTAAGGGAACAGCTGATCTGGGATTGTGGAATCCCAGAGAATCAGATTTTAAACTAATAGGTTACTCAGATGCAGATTTTGCAGGTTGCAAAATTGACAGGAAAAGCACAAGTGGAAGCTGCCAATTTCTTGGAGGCAGATTGATTTCTTGGTTTAGCAAGAAACAAAAGTCAATTTTCACATCAACTGCAGAAGCAGAGTACATTGTTGCAGGAAGCTGTTGTGCACAGATTCTTTGGATGGAGAATCAGTTACTGGATTATGGGTTAACATATTTCAAAATCCCTATTTACTGTGATAATCAAAGTGCTATTGCTATGACAGGTAATCCAGTTCAACACTCAATGACAAAGCACATCAGCATCAGGTACCACTTCATCAGGGAACATGTGGATGAAGGTACAGTGGAATTGCACTTTGCTCCAACAGATCAACAACTAGCAGATATCTTCACCAAACCATTGTGTGAAGCTACTTTTACAAGATTGGTAAATGAACTTGGAATGGTTTCAGGTTCTTTTTCTAAATCTGCTTAGTTTTGTTCTGATGCATCAGACTTTGTGATCAGTATTTATAGAAATTACTCTCTTTGTGTATTCTGTGCTTAATTGAAAACTTGCTTAAGTACTGACTGTTGTCTGATGTAACTTTCTAAACTCTGATAGTGATATGTCTGTTTATGTAACTATTCAATCCTATGAGGATACCTGTGCTAGATGTTGACCTAGTAAACTTCAATATACTAATGATCCCATGTTAGAAGTAACTATTTATGTGGAAATCCATTGACACAAGCAATTTATGATATTGAGCTTAGTTGAGTTTACTTTGTTTATCTTATTACTAAGTCACAAACTAGAATATTGCTTCTCATCTGTTAAGTTCTGATGCTAAAAAATTTGTTGAATGTACTAAGTGCTGATAAACCTCACTTATCAAAAGAAAAAGAAAAAGAATCAAGGATTAAAATCATATACTCCTTTGAGATCTAGAGTAAAAATGTGGAAGGGACGACCCAAGTGCATTGCTGGTATTAAGTAAATATGCATCAGAAAAGCAAAATATTTTCTTGGTGACTTTTCACAGTCTATGATTACTGGAGAAATACTCTGATAATAGCATGAATTCTGATAAGCAGTCGTGACTCACTTACACTGAGAAGCCACTGTAAAATGGAATTTAAAAAGATGCACAAAATTAGCACAAAATAGTTGGGGTGGACTCAAGCATGAATTCATTCAATAGTAGGTTTCAGAATAATGACAGGTTTTTAGTAAAGTTTTAGTTATGCCTTATTTCTAAGATGTACTGAAGTGAATTTGACTTTACTCTTTGTCTGATATTTAGCTTAATGCACACACTCCACACTCCATATGAATGATGAAAATAACTGTGGTGATCTATGTTATTTTAGATGAACAGTTTTTGTGTTGCATTACACAATTTCTGAGGACAAGTTCTGATTGCACGTTCTGATGATTAAGTTCTGAAGAACCTATATCAGAACTTGTGTGAGGACTTACTAAGATAGGCATTCATTTATCGAGTTAAGAAATCATGTTCTGATAACTGTTAAGTTCTGATATAAGTCTAAGTTCTGATATTACATTCTGATCCTTTACTTGACTTATTTGTGGATACAATCTAAAAACAGTCTCATTTTAAATCAGAACACATTTGGGTAGAATATTAACAGTCAATATCATTAGGGATAGTGGTTCACGTACACGTACAATAATTTTTACTTATTACTTGTGCGCATTAACCCTGACTTACACTTCCAATGACTGTTTTTCGTCCTCCCAGTCTAGGGAGACGAGGTAGAATTAATTCTACCTGTCAGCATTAAATTCCCTTGCGTCTCCTGGCATTCTTTTGCCTATATAAACAACCACTTCACATCAGCCTTCTCATCAACTCTTTTATCACAAACTCATCTTCATACTCTTTATATATCAAAAACACCATGGTCAATTACAAGATGTTTTTGAACTATGAAACATTCAACATGGAGCTGAGCTGTGAAGCCTGGCAGCAGGAATGGCACGTCACTGCCATTCCTGATGAGATATGGGACTCAGTTCCCCGGGAGGTACTCACCCATCTCCTGTTCTTTTTCATGGATTACCATCGCCATCGGGAGCGATTGGAGGAGGAAAGGCTGGAAGCTCTCCGCCAGCAAGAGCAAATCATCAGACTCGCTATTCTGTTTGTCGAGAGTAGGAAAAAGAAATGATGTATTTTCTTCTTCCTGTTTTTCTTCATCATCAGCCTTGCCCTGCTTCTTGAGCTAGGACAAAGGCTATTGACGTTAGGTTTAGCAGCTTAGGGCAATCTTGTAAAAGTTCTGATGTAATTTTAAATTTCATGAATGTATTCTCTTGATATATTAATGAAATTTGTTTTTTTTCAAGATCTTGTCTCTGAGATATTTTGTAATGCATTGATAAATCCTGATAAATATTCATATTCTGTTGACCATATAAATTTTGTTTTAAATTAAGTTCTGATTTTAATTTATCAGTACTTGCTTATCTGATTTATTTTGGTCATTTTCACTCGATTTTTTTTTCAGAATATTGGTGTTGTAGTAAAAAAAATTTGAATAAGTGGGAACAGTTTCAATTCTGAATTAAAACTGATTTCCCTTGATTAATGGAATAACTGGGTAAGTGGAACGGTTTTTCCTTGAAAAACTGCAAGTGGGTAAGTAATGAATACTGTTTTCCCGTGCCCATTAACTATTCGTTATTACTGCATGTCTGACAGGTGTCCAACGGTTACATTTTTTCAAAAGTATAAGTAAGACAGATAGCGGATTTTCTAATCTTTTATTCACTTTTATATTTTTTCTCTCTATTTGCTTTTACTCTCTTTCTTCTTCTAATGTTGGTTTTTCATATAGACATTCTATCAAACACCTAACAGGCACTTATAAATCTCGATTATTCTCATGGCACCTAAGGATTTGATCATTGATGGAGCCAAATTTGTTCCAAATAACTATGCTGCGATTCTTGATAATGCTGAAGCTCCATCTGAGTTGCATTTTGTGCAAGATCTTCTTGCACACAGTGAAATTGGGTATGCATTGACCCAACCTTCAACCTTTTCGAGCCACCAAGTTCTGACATTTTGGAGGACTGGAAACTTTGATAATGGTGGTACGTATGGTACTCCCAGTATTGTTTTCGAAGTGGATGATTCTACATATGGGGTAACTCCTGGTACAATTCGCAAGGCCCTACATTTACAAGAAGGATGTACTTTTTCAACCCCGGAGGAATCAGCTCTTAAAGAGTTCATGGCTAGTTTGGGGTATGAGCAGAGTTTGGCAAAACTTGGGCAGTTGAAACGGGCTCATCTCAGAAAGGAATGGAGCTTCTTCTTCGACTGCATCACTAAAGCTTTTGGGAATAAGTGTTCCAACTTTGATGATGTCCCTATAATGAGTCAGCACATCAGGTATGCTATCCTTAACCAAACTCATTTTGATTTTGCCAATGCTGTGATAGGTTTTATTGGGGATAGGATGACAGAAGATAGGAATGTTGTCTACTTTGCTAGATTTTGTCAGCTTATTTATAACCATTGTTGTGCTGATAAACCCCAACCTACCACTTACTTAACTCCATCTTTCAAAATTGCACAACGAGCCTTTACTGATTTGGTCAATGCTGATGTTAAGAAAAAGGTGGTTAGACCTTCACAGATTCCTCAGTCTGTAAAACAGATCTTAATAAATGCTAATCCTGATACCTATAGATCTGTTTATCCTGATATCCAACCAACCACACCACACCACCCATCAGAACATACCACTCATACTAATCAACCTACCCTCAGGACATATCTCAAATCATATCTCTCAACTTCACAGACAGCTCAACCTTCATCCTCAGGACCTACTGTGAAGTCCTCATCCTTCAAGCCCAAGAAGACAAAGACTGTTCCTCAAACACCTCAGAAGAGAAGAAGGATTGCTTCGAGAGATGAGTCTGACAGTGAGGAACAGGTTTCTCCATCAGAACCTGTTGTCAAAGAAGCTGAGAAAGTTTCTTCTCAGAAGGATTCTGTAATTGGGGGATCTAAGCTTCTCAAAAGGCTTAGAAGAATGACTGTTGCTGACACTCCCAAGGAATCCCTACCTTCAAAGAGATACAAGAAACAAAGAGCTAACAGGCCAGTTTCAGATGATGAGGAAGCAACAGCTAAGGAAGGGGATCAGGAATCTCTGATCTCACAAGAACCAGAATCTACTAAAGCCACTACTTCTCCATCAACTCCAACTCAGGAAACTGCTACTGAAAAGGCCAATCCAACATATGTTCAAAAGTCTGTATTTCCTGTTAATCCAGGCACAAGTGCTGAAATTGACATTCAAAACCTGGTTGTGCCTGAAATACTTTACATAGAAGCTCCAACAACAACTAATCCATCAACAACACTTGTTACTGATGTTGCTCAAACTCCAGAACTATCTACTACACCTTCTCTGCATCTAGATGTTGATGATCAGAATATAGGTGAGCATCAGGATATGGCTGTTGATCAGAACTTGGAACCAGATCTACACTTAGAGGATGATGTTGAAGCCTCAATTGCTTCTCCTATTGTTGTTTTATTAGAAGATGCTGATTCTGTAAGTTCTGATGCTGCAAATGCTGTAGATACTGGTGCTATTGCTCCACAAGCAGATAATGATGAACCAGGTCTTTCAGGACATGCCCCTCAACACACTGTTCTTAAGTCTGAATTAGTTAAGAAGTTTATTACCATAGAAGTACCAGTGCCTTGGAGTGAAACTCCTGCAGGACATGAGTGGACTAAGGAATGGAACTCAGTTACCTGTGCTCCATCTGCACGGCATTTTGCTGAGCACTTGACTAAGGCTGATGAGATGTTAATTACTGATGATTTCAAAACACAGCTTAGAGTCACTGTATTGAGTACTAAACATCTACAAGGTCTTCGTTCAACTACTCATGCAGAGCTACACAAGATTCAGGAAGAATTCATTAAGCAAGACCAAATTCAGAAAATTGACAAGAGAAAATTCTTCCAACCTACCTTTGACAGAGTTGCTACTACTGAGAAGACTCAAGAGAAACAACAAGCTCAGATTGATGATATTCTAAAAAATCAATCTTCTCAGCAATCTCAACTTAATGAATCCAAGCCTCAGTGGAATTGCTTGTCTCTCTTCTCTTACCTGCTGATGCCAAAAAGGGGGAGAAAGTAATTAAGTCCAAATGCAAAACTGATAAGACACTGAAGGGGAAGGATGATGAAAAGGATGACCAAGGAAACTCTGGAATGGGTAGAGGTCATAGTCAAGGTAGAGGTTTCTCATCAAGAAAAGCTGAAATCACAAGTCACAGGACAAGTTCTGATACTGGAAAAAGAATTAGTTCTGCTACTGGTAAAAGGATAAGTCCTGATGAACTTTTAGATCTTGATGAAGAAATGTCAAGACAGTTATTTTTTCAGGAAAATCCAGGAATGGACTTGGAGAGTCTAATGGAAGAAGAAGCCAGACTTAAATCAGAAAAAGTCACATCTAAATCTGAGGCTTCTGGTAAAAAGACACTTCCAAAAGTCAAAGGCATTGTGATAAAAGAAAGGACAAATACTGAAGCAATCATGGCTAAATCACAACCGTAGATAGATCCAAGATCCAAGGGTAAAGAAAAAGTTGGTGAACCTATCAAGGTTTATGTGCCTCCTGTGAATGAAGAAATTACTGATGAAAAGGATGATCTTGTTCTGATTTCAAGAAAAGTTTTTAAGACAACCTCTGACATGGCTCAAGTTGTTCAGAGTCAAGAGACAGTAAGTTCTGATATTTCGAAGAAGCAAGTAACCTCTGACATAGCTCAAGTTAACTTGATATCAGAAGATATATCAAAGAAACTCCTACCAGGATTCACTAAAGTAAAACAGACTCAACCTTTGAAGACTGCTGCAAGTGGTTTTGAAGCAAGAGTGGTTACTGGAAAGGAAGCAAGAGATAAAACTGGATTGGGAAGTGCTGATGAAAGAAGAATACAAAACACTACCAATGATCCAACTTCCTTGAGTGAACCAGGTATTGGAGCAACTCCTGAGAGATTGAATCAACTAGAATCTGTGCAAATGGTTTACCATACCTACTTGAAAGAACACATCCTGTTGTACTTCATGACAGATGGTAGGGTTTATCATATAAGGGAAAATGTCATTCCACTGAAGTATTTTGAAGAGCTGGAGCATGTACTATTCTTACTTCAAGTGAATGACTCAATAACAGACAGTGCTGCAAACTATTTGAAGAATCAGATTCAGAGACAGAAAAGACTTTATTCTGTTAAGTCTGACAGCACATATCTTCCAAAGTACAGAGATCACAAGGGTGATATAGTTGAAATGAAGCCCAACACTGCTAAGATTATAACTACCTTTTTGGGTTGCAGGGTTGTGGAATTCAATCTAGAGTATGATAAGGCATATTTCATCAGACTGGATCAGGATATAAGAAAAGCTAAGATTAATGATCTCAGGGCTGCAATCTTTCAAATTGGTGAAGATACTGCAGAACTTAAAGATGCTAAAAGGAGGATGGTTGATGAACTTAGATATGCTGAGAGATGTTTGTTGAAGAGCTATCTCAGAACAACTCCTGACATCAGAGAGATCAGAAGATGAAGCCAAGTCGAGATCTACAACTGCTTAAATTCTGATATGAATATAGACTGAAGTTGTTATCAGAAGTTAACGATTGGTAAAGCTTTAAGGACTGTAAGTTGTAGTTATCTAGTCTAATTCTCATGCATTTGTACTTAATGTTTTTGACATCATCAAATATCTGTTAAACTTGTATATTATGCTAATTTACAAGTTGGGGGAGATTGTTAGATATATTTGATAATGTCATGGCTAATATGATTTATGTTTAGTTTTCAGATCTTACTTAAACAGGATAAATCAGTACTTACTGGAAGTCAGGACTTAAGGATATCAGTACTTATATTATCAGGAGATAATCATCAGAAGATGGATATCAGAACTTAAGTACTGAAGGACATTCAGATAAGGACAACAGCTGATTAAAGGAAAGAAGATCGAGATAAGCATAAGAAGAGATATGCATGAAGAATGAGTTCTATGAAGAATAGAATTCTTGGAAGAAAAGATATTTGATTGATATATTTTAGGAAGCAGAATTATATTCCATATCAATTAGCGATTATCTTGTAACTGTGTAGTATATAAACACAGCCATAGGGTTTACACTATATGTGTTATCATATTCGAGAAGATTATTCAATATAACCCTAGCAGCTCTCGTGATATTTGTTCATCACTGAGAGGTAACAGTTTCATACTGTAACAGAGTTTATTATTTCAATAAAGTTTGTTTTTTGTTACTTGAGTTATTAAAGTTCGATTTGATTGTACTATACACTGTATTCACCCCCTCTACAGTGTGTGTGTGTGTGACCTAACACTTAAAACTCTGGTTTCTCCAGTTTTGCAAGCGATTCTGATAAATCCTTTTCCTTCGATTTCTACTAGCGAACCATCCCCGAATTTTACTTTGCCCCTTGCCGTCATGTCCAATTTCTCAAACTTGTCGCGCCGACCTGTCATGTGGTTACTAGCACCATTATCAAGGTACCAGGTTTGCTCTTCAGTTGTTTTGACATTGCTTGTTTCTCCTTTTTCACTGCAAGCAATCTCCCCCTCCACATTGTTTACAAAAAGTGCCATCAGTAACGCAGGTTCGTTGTCATACAATTGTGTTAAATTTGCTTCACCCTTTTGCTGCCTATTTCTTCCAGATTTTCGACACTCAGCAGCGTAATGACCGTATCCACCACAGCTGAAACATTTCACCTGACTCCTGTCTCGAGCGACTCTATTCTCTCTTCTCCTGTAGTCTCCTCCATCAGATGAGTTACCTTTGCCTGATCTCTTCAACCACTCTTCCCGAGTGAGTAGTAACTGACCTTCTTTGATCTCTTTCTTTTGCCATTCGTCTGCTGTCAATAATAGTTGTTGTTCCTCACCGCTTTCTGTAGGTTCTTTCAAGCGCTCCTCATGAGCTCGAAGAGATCCAATCACTTCCTCTATAGACATTGAATCCAAGTTCCCGAATTGCTCAATTGCTGATGCTATTTGCAAAAACTTGGTTGGAACGGCCCTCAACAATTTCTTTACAACATAGTTCTCTTCGATTGCTTCTCCTAACGCCCTGATGTTTGTAATCAAACCATTCAGTCTCATACAAAAATCATCCAGTTTCTCCGTGTCTTTCATCTTAAGTGACTCAAACTCCATTCTAAGGGTCTGGGCCTTTGCTTTCTTTACCTTGTCTGCTCCCTGGCACATGGTTTTGAGTGATTCTCACGCTTCTTTGGATGTTTTCTTTTCCGCCACTGCTAGCAGAATATCATCGGGAATTCCTTGGTAAATCATGGCCAGTGCTCTCTTGTCCGTCTTCACATCAGGTGCTACCTTGGGATCTTTTGGCTCGATTGCTTCCCACACCATATGTGCTTCCATAAGGACTTTCATCTTTATGGCCCGTGTGGTATAGTTTGCTCTGGTAAGTATTGGGATACTCAATCCGATGGATCCTTCCTTAGACTTGCCTGCCTCCATCCTTCGGAGTGAAACGATAGGGGCTCTGATACCAGATGTAAGAGATAATGAAAGATGCAGAAAATACAGAGGATAAAGTGTTTGTATGGAAAAGCTTATTAAGTCTTATTGATTGGTAATACTTATACAGGAAAATAAGTAAACACATGGAAACAACTAGCAAGCTAACAACCAGATAATTAAGTCCTGATTCTTCTCAATCAAGTCCTGATTCTTCTCCTAATTATTCTCCAATCCCACACTCCTAAACATACGCTGTGATCACATATCGTGAAGTAACAATCTTCGTTTATTCCAAAACAAAATAAATCAAATAAACTAGATATGTTTGGATTATAAAATAATCCCAACAAGGATTTGTTAGGAAATGCCAAAGCCTAAAAATAGCTTTTCACCGTGAGATTGAAGGTGTAATCTTATTATTTTCTTAAATTTTTTGCCTCAATTTTTAGAGAGAACACTATAATTATATTATTGTGAAAAGTAAATGGTGCATGATATAGTGACTTGAAAATTGATACAAACAAAGGATTGTTTGAGGAGTGAAGTAAGAAGTGTTAAATGTTTTTTGTAAAAATTGAGTAGTTTAATTGAACCTAGAACAACTCTAGTGCTATTACATTACTTTAACAATTTGGCTAATGAGTATTCCGGGGATTCCACTAAATCAACAGTTGGAATTTAGAGTAGTTACAAAGCAAATTTAGTACTTGGTATTTGAAGGGGTTGTAATTATGGTGCCATAACCCATAAGATGCAGGTTATGTGTAATCTCTATAATAATTTAATTGGTTTACTTTTGAATTTTTAAATATAAAATTTCTTGTGTTGACGAAGACTACTCAAATAATAATTCAATTGTTCATGTTTTATAAATTCAACAAGTAAATCTTATGACATTATGTGTATTTTTATAATAATTTGACTTTTTTATCTCACAAAATTGTCAATGATAAAAATTAATATAGAATATGAATTATTATAATTTAATTATTTTCGAATATGAATTATTATAAAAATTAAGTATTTATTATTAATGCATTTAATTCAAAATCATTGTATCACCAAAGACGAGGCCGAGAAGACATCTGAATAAAATTCTGCTCTAGATTAAAATGAAATCATCACTTATTTTTCATCTTATATTCCTATGAAAGGTGGAATAATAATATAGGGGCATCACTATGCATTTAAAATAATGTATATAGTTTATAAGTTTCGAAATAATAAAACCGCATATCCGTATATCTTAAAATATAATATAAAATTTTTTTATACTGAAACTTATTATAATACCTTAATAAAATTTGGTTTTGAATATTTTATTAAATGAATTTGTTATCCAAATAAAAAAAATTATTTTTACAATTACAAAAAAAATTAATAATAAAGTTAAATTTTAATTAACAAACGTCAAGTGAAGCGGGCAAAAATACTAGTCAGTTTATAATAGGTAAAATATTCAATTGTCCCACAGACACACACATTACTTAAATTAAATTACCGATTTATAAATCCATAATAATTCATTTATAAAAATAATAATATTTGCATGTTGATTATATTATAAATGTGGACAATACATGTTATTCGATCTATATATACATGTTGAATCAAAGACAAGTTCATTAAGTTTCATTGTTTCCCATTTCTGTTCCTCCTGTTTAGCTTGCAGACATTAATCCAGACATATTCAATGATCAAGCAGTGGATTAAATAATTGTGGTGATAATTAAGTACTCCATTCCAGTAGATTAGTCCTAATCCAAGGACTCAGTGCTATATATATGCTGCTGCGTGTTCATTGTTTAATACCAACTGGGATTCATTCCTCTCTATTGGTCACCTTTTTCAGAAGACCCAGGTTATTATTTTTGACAGCTCACAAATACTCAATGCTGACGGATAACATTTTTGTTGTTGAATAACACTCTACTTGCATTTGAGAGTAGAATGTCAACTTACTACCAACATCTATAATACAATAAATTGCAACTTTAAGTTGACTTGTAACTGCGACATTAATTTTAACTTGTTCAAACAACTGTAGCTACAATTATTATTTTGATAAGTCGGCTTTGCTTATTCAGTTTTTTTATATATTTATTTATTTTATATTTTCCGATTACACACTCGAACCCCAACCGATAACAATTGAAGTTGCGATTGGTGAAATCAATTCCGAACTCAACATTTGGTTACAGACTTACGATTGTTATTCGTTTTTTTTTATTATTATTTTTAAAACCGAAAATTTCCGGTTCCTATTCTGATTTTATTCAAAAATAAAATATGATTATTGAATAGGATTCTAGGGTCCGACCGTAACCCCAACCATGATTTCCTCTCATCTTGGATATTTTGGTATATTTCAATCAACAAGGATAGTGAATTTAGAGTTTAATTTAGTGTAAAATAAAATAGAGTAAAATAAGCTTTTAATGAAAGGCTGAAATGTTGTTTGTACTTGATTCTGTGGAAACACTATAAAAATAAATAGAAAAACAAATTTTCTAGTGTGCCCAAGGACATATGCTAAGAATCCGTATTTAATAAGTTGTCAAAATTTTATTGATGGGGAGACTTATTAATAATGATGGACCCCGTGCATGCACAAAATTCTCCACCAATAAAATTTTGACAACTCATCAAATACGGATTTTTAACATGTTCTTAGCACACACTAGAAAAACAGATAAAATCCCACCCGAATTTAGAAAACCAATCGAACAATAGGACATTAATATATTTAAGTATTAGGGTGGGAGTTCGGGAACTCCAATCTCAAACCCTCGCTAAAACGACTACTAATATCATGTTCAATTAATAGGTGGCTCTGAAACTTTAAATTGTAAAATAAAATCCCACCCGAATCTTTATTTCTTCTCACAAATATGAGTTAACTAATACTTTTCATATCTAATAATTCAAAATTTTGAGAAATTGATATATAGATCGAGATGCCGCCACTGGTCCCTTGTCCTCAATTTACAGGCACCTATAGATACAATTGTAAACTGAAAATAAAAGACATTGATTATTAGAAGCTGAAACACAAATACAAGGACATTGATTTAAGTACTGGTTTTGCTTTTTGCAGTTAGTTTTCCATCTTAATCCTTGATTCGTAATTTGAGAAGAAATTTATTTAATAAAGTTGACGTATGGGGCACATAACTTAAGCATCCATGTTATTGCTATATCTACACTCTTTATTAATAAGTTCAATAATATATAATTTAGTATTAAAAGTACCAAAATAACAAAATACCAAATTTAATACTTACCGGATATTAATAAGCAAAATCATGTATAGCTAGAAGTATCAAATTAACAAATTTTGGTATTTTCCTTACATAAATTGACTTTTATTCTCTATAAATTTTGTTTTTCACACAAATAGACTTTCATTCTTTGTAAATTTTATTTTCTTTGCAAACTACTAAGTAAATACTAATATGAATTGATTTATATTCTCTGTAAACGTTATTTATTTATAAATTATATTAAAATTTTATTAAGTTACGTTAAATTAAGTAAACTAATATATATTTACTTTTATTTTGAAAAACTACTAACTACAAAGTAAACTATTAACAAAAATTGACTTCTATCTCTATAAACTTTATTTTCTATTAGTTAGTGTCAATCCTATTGTCAATTTATTTTTAAATTGGATAATATTATTTTAAAATAATTAAGTAATAGCAAATGATTTTAATAACATTTATTAACTTTTAAACTGAAAATTATTGATTTAACGATCATATTTGTTACTATCCATCACAACATTTATTTACTTAAAATTAAAAAACATATTTTAATAATAACAAATTTATGGGCTGTATTTAGATTATATTAAGTAATATTAAATTAAGTTTAATAACATCTATTTACTTTTAATTTGTAAATTAATTTTTATCGATAATTACGTAATAATAAATAAACTATATTGAAAAGGCTAATTATAAGATAATTATCAAATAATATTAATTAATATTAAATTATCTAAAGAATATATATTTGGTTCTTAAGATAGAGATACAATTCGTTTCACAAAAATAAAACTAATATGTTAGATTTCTATATCAAGTAAAACAATACAAAACTAGAATTATAGTGGAAAATTTCATAACTGATTCGATCCTTTTTAACCACATAATTATTTTTTTCAAGTACCAATTTAATATTGATATTAATATATTAATTTTAATTCGTGTTTCAGAGAGATTATGAATAATTCTCTACAATATTAATTCGAAATTTTTAGTCTCTAGCCCGTGTTTCGGGTTATCAACTATTAAATTATCTATACTAATAAGCGAAACCATGTTTAGATCCCAAATCTTTGTACTCACTAAAAAATTATACAACTATTTTAAAAAAAATTATGTAATAAAATCTCAATTGACAAAAACTAACTTCTACTCTCTATAAATTTTATTTTCCTTCAATTTTTATTTGTTGCTGAATTTTAGAGTTTTACTTAATTTCGATTTTTTAACCGTATATTTTAACAACATTTTATCTACTACTAGTTAATGTTGCCCGCTACGCTATGGCATAAAAATGGTATAAAATAATAACATAATTTGTATATAATTCCAATCGGAAGTACACATTAAAAAAAATCTAATAATCAAAAAATAGGAAGTAATAATAATTTAATTACCTTAAATTAACAAATATAATTTAATAAATATATCTATATCATATTCTATAATTTATAGTTATTGAAAATAACAGAAATAATATATAACGCTAAATTAAAAATAAAAAACAATTTTAATATTTAAAAAATTGAATCGCTCGCATACCTTTCAAAGAGTTTATATGTAGAGTATTTTGTTTGTCACAGTAATTGATTTAGATGCCTTTTATTATCAAACATTTGGATGTCTCCTCTTTTCTAATTTACTTGTACTTTATGTGCTCCATTACTATTGCTATTGTTGTTTTTTCCTATGCCTAGTGGTTTTACGTAGATTATGATGATCAATTGTCAAATTAAAGGTACGTCTAATGTTAATTGGATAAGAATATTTCAAAAAGTCAAAGAAACATCCCACATTTGATTTACATGACATAAATAGTCACTTTGATATTTATTTAAATAATATATTATAATTTTTATTATAATTAAGATTTAATTTGAGTTCTGGAGATTTCTCCGTCTTTACGACACTTTGACTCTTACTTTCTTAAACTCTTACTATGGTAATAATTTTTAATTTAATCAGAATTTAACTAAAATACATTGATTTCGAAATAATTTCAGTGTTGTGTTTAATAATCTATAGATTTTGTGCAATATATCAACTCGTAGTATTTTTTAACATTATTAAGATTTAAAATTTGATTATTATGTTTTAACGATGATATCTCCATGTTTATTTTAAAAATGTATCAATTTGTAACAAATTTTATTATAATTACTATTAATTTTTATTCTTAAAGTTTCTTGGTGTCATTGAACTTTTAGTTTAGGAATGTTGTAAAAAAATTCATCTTATAGTTTAATTGTTAAAAATATAAATATTATTTTTCATCAACTTTTTGTTGCTTCAACTTTTAATTAAATGTTTGTATTTATTTAATTTTATAATGACTGATTTCTTTAACCCGTTCCTTAACAATGGCATACTTTTAACTCTTCATTTTTTAAAGTTTCTACTCCCATGGTGAGCTTTTTTAGTGACCCATTCTCAGTACTATTCTTTTTTACTTTTCTAGTACTATTATCCCATGTGCTTTGAACCAACTTATCCCATGTTTTAAATTAAAAAAAAATACTAAAGTGTCAAAACCAAATAAAATGCATAGTTATTTTTGAGGGAGAAATATATCGCATCTTTCATTCATATTTTTCTTTAAAAAGTTAATTAAATTGGCAGTTATAAAAAAAATTGATAATAAGAAATTAACATAATGAGTATCCAACCAACGAACTTAGATTTACGATCAGAAAGGACCAACATATATTTATTTTATATTAATACAAATTTAACATAATATTTTAATGCACATTATCACCTTGACGGCTTCATTTATTTTCTCCGATTCACCAAATCAAAAGAAAATATGTGTACACCCAAAATATATATGTGATTATTCTATATTTATATTGATATCAAAATATTCTTTTATATATATATATATATTTAATTTAAAATATACTTTTATGTTCAATAAGGATAAGATTGTATGCGTGCGCAAATAAATGAGGGTTCCCAAAACAAAAATGACTAAAGAATTGTAAAAGTAAACATGTTGGGAAGAAAAGAAAATAAGTTGAACCAAAGGAAAATGTTAGAAGAAATGTACTCTAAATTTGTGCATCCACTTCAAGTTTTAACCCATGCATCCCTAACCATAAAGTTTGAGAATTTTTGTCCTTTTCACCCCTTTTGAGCTTTGAGTGAATGAGGGTGACCAAACATACAAGCGTACTTGATTTGGATTTTTTAAATGAATATTACTCAAAAATTATAAAAAATTAACAATTGAATTGTATTTAATTCAAATTTTAAAATTTCATTAAAATTTAATAAATTGTAGAATATTTGTTTAGTAGTCTTTTCAAATTCTCATTTGTTCCAATTAGTATAAAAATTCAAACGGGTTACAAAGACCTCAGTCAAAAAGAACTCAACTTCATTTTTTTATCAAGAGCACATGTCCATCACAATAGTACTAAAGTTACATGTCCATTGATTAGGTAGAACTGGTAACCTGAAGATGTAACATAAGTTAGATAAATTAGTAACATTAATAGAAATTTTTGATTCTCAAAACAAAATATACAACTTCAGATCTTGAATCAATAATATTATATTCAGTCATTCCTCTTACATTTTTTTCTGAAATCAACAATACAAAATTTAGATTTATGTTCAATGATTGAATCACTTTTCTTATCCAAAATTAATCATTTTAAGAAAATTGTGACCAATAGAATAAGTGACTTTCAAATTCAGAGGTGAAGTGTGCATAATGTGTAAGTTGCAGAGAAGAAATGAAAAAGATGAATGACAATCTACATCGTATAACATGAAATGATCAAGAATGTTACATTAGAGAGAGTTCTACTGAGTTTATATATACAACTTAAGAAGCTTCTGCACATCACAATTCTACTAACTTATAACTAACTCTAATGTAACAAACTGTAAAGCCATAGTGATGATGTATAAGCATTATGCAACATTCGCAGCATCTTCTTTACATTTAGTAGTATGCTTATTGTATATAACAACAATTGCCAAACAAAAGCATAAAAAAATCCACAAGATGAGTTATTTTCATAAAATACCAATCTAAAGCCAAATGGCCCGATTAACGTTAAGAGAAATACATATCAAGCAAATCTATGTATTCAAGAAAAAGAAAAGAGTCTTAGCACATCTACCTTTCAAGGCATCGATATCATCATTGTGTTCTTGGGTGATAACATCATCAAATTATAAATATATTCAAGTAATTGAGAAAGTTATAAGAGTTGGTAGCAAGTACAATTAGCGATCGACGAAAGTATAAATTAGAAAAAAAATTACCAAATTATATATTCAAGTTATTGTTAAGATCTATCTCAAATAATGCACATAAAATACATAAAAACAATATCAAGCTCTCTCCGGACTATAATCAAACACCTTACATCCAAGCATTTATATCAAAACACATATTACAAAAAATCTATAAAAGATAGATAGCAAATTTTCAAACTTATCGTACATACCACAAGAACATGATGATCGACACAACTCTAACCAAAAGCATTGTATTACAACAAACTAAAATCATAAAAATAATATAATAAATGAATGAACGATAACTTTATGCACAAAATTACATACCACACTTTGTTGTAATAAATCTAAACAGGTCACCAACTCATAAAACCTGCAAATAAAAATCGCGTTTACATATTTACTATTCAAAAATTATATATGCACAAAAATATTCAGAGATACAATGATATACATGAAAAGAAAATGAGAGAAAAAGGTACTGAGTTGGATGTATGAAAGAGAAGAGATGGATGTATATATTGAATTTTAAAATCCAGATCCAAGTACATAAATTAGAAAGCGAGGGAAATTCTGATGATTTGAAAATTTGAAATCTAGGGAAATGTGTATCATATGTATGTCAGTATGAAACTTGTGTTAAATTGAAGCAATGTTTTCCTAATAGAAAATGTTTGATGAAGAAGAAAGAGACCTGCACGTGGGTATTTTTTTGGAAAGTAATTAAAAATATTATTTTTATACTTTTTCAATGGCATTCAGTGTAATTAAGTAGCAAGTCCTGGGGAAGGGGTGTAAATAGTCATGTATTTTTTGCCATCAGGATTTATTATATAGAATATATAGATATTTAGATTTGTATTTTACACGAATTATGAATTTCAGTTTTATGCAAATAATAATATAATACTATTATTTTTAATTTTGGGCACGTGCTTCGCACAGATTATTAATAAGCTAAATAATGTATAATTTGGTGCTAAAAGTACCAAAATACCAAAGTACTAAATTTGGTACTTACCGGATATAAGTTTACTTCTATTCTCAATAAACTTTGTTTTTAACACAAATTGACCTGATATAAGTTGACTTCTATTCTCAATAAACTTTATTTTTAACACAAATCGACTTATATTCTTTGTAAATTTTATTTTCAAAGATTGAAAAGGCTAGTTATAAGATAAATATCAAATTATATTAATTAATATTAAATTATCTAAAGAACAGATACTTGTTTCGTAAGATAGAGATACAATTCGTTTCACAAAAATAAAACTAATATAATAGATTTCTATATAAAGTAAAACAATACAAAACTATAATTATAGTGTAAAATTCTATAACTGACTCGATTTTTTTTAATCATATAATTATTTTTTGTAAGTACAAATTTAATATTGATATTAATATATTAATTTTAATTCGTGTTTTGCACGGATTATGAATAATTCTCTACAAATATTAATTCAATGTTTTTAGTGTCGGGCCTGTGTGTCGCACGAGTTATCAATTATCTATACTCTTTATTAATAAGCAAAATCATATATAATTTGGTGCTAAAAATACCAGAGTACCAAATTTTGGTACTTACATGACATAAGTTGACTTATATTCTTTATAAACTTTGTTTTTAACATAAATCGACTTTTTTTTTTGTAAATTTTAATTTCTTTTTAGTTAGTGTTCATCCAATTTTCTATTTACTTCATAAAATAAAAATATTTTTTTAACGATTTGTAAATTATATTAAAAAAAATTTAAGTTACGTTAAATTAAATAAAATAACTTATATTTATTTTTATTTTAGAAAAACTACAAACTACTAAGTAAACAACTAATACAAATTGACTTATATTCTTTGTACACTTTATTTATTTATAAATTGTATTAAAAATTTATTAAGTTACGTTAAATTAAGTAAAATAACATATATTTACTTTTATTTTGAAAAACTATGAATTACAAAGTAAACTATTAATACAAATTGTGTAAGGAAATGAATAACACACAGAGGGGGGTGAATGTGTTTAACTGTTTTTAGGTTTTTCTTGAATGTTTATGGTTGAACAAAGTAAATTAATTCTTGTAGTGAAATATTTTCATGTAGAATTTAAGCTTGCAGAGATCTTCAAAACTCACTTAATTTTATATTAAAATTAAGACTGTTTTGCTACAAAATTTCTAGGCTATTTGTTAATAAAGAGTTTAGCTTCTTATTGAGAGTGTTACAAGAAATTTGATCTAAATTGTAACAACTGACTAAGGACTAGTGTTAATTTTATAGCTCAGTTAACTGATGGTTTACGCGGTGTGTAATAAGACATGCTATTAGTTTTTCTAAACTGTCACTTGTCATTTCTATTTATAGAAAAGTAGATCTTTCATTTCTGTATTAGCATATCTTTAGCATCCCGTGTTTATTTTAATCTTCCTCTGGCAGTTAATCTTTACCATTGATCTTGCACACTCTTCAAACTGCTTTTTGTAGACTTGTCAATCCAGCTGTTGGATTATTTGTTGATTGTTTATCTTGGATATTGAACTGATCTGCAACTTTGTACTTTGAGATTGTACCTCGAGATCTCCAGTTCTTGACATCTTGATAAGTATATTGGCTTATCGAGATCTCTAATACTCTATATTTGGTTTGGCCTGTAGAGGTCTTCAGTTGTCTATAAGAGAATTTTGGGCTTTTCGAGATCTCTAGTCTTCACATCTTCACCTTGACTAATCGATAACTCTTAGTTCTCTAGTAACTTCTTGACTTGTCAATATCTCAGAGTTCTCTAGTCAAATTTAACTTGTCGATATCTCAGATTTCTCAAGTGAAATTTAACTTGTCGATGTCTCTAAGTTCTCTAGTGAATTTTGACTTATCGATATCTCTGAGTTCTCTAGTAGACTTAGACTTCTCGATAACTCAGAGTTCTCTAATGAATATAGACTTGTTGATAACTCTGAGTTCTCTAGTAGCTTTCCTGAATTCTCGATAAGCCGTTCTGGAGTTCTCGAGTGACTTCTCTATAACATTAAATATGTGACTTGTAGAGATCTTGACTTAGAGTATTTTTCCTAAAACAGATTTATTCAACTCCAAGCTTCTTCATAATTCTTCTGAGGCATGATCTTCTTGATCTTCTTCCAGATAGAATTCTTAGACTTGACATTATTTATAAAAAAAGGCTTCAGTCTACTCCTTTGACATTTTTACAGACTTCAAAATATTACAAGTACAAAATAAAAACTAAGATAACAACATAACTTACTTAGGGTTGGCCCCAAGCTAAGCTGATTACCAAAAATAACAGTTCATTAATCTTCTCCTTAGATCAGATATCCATTTGGCTTGCTTCATACTTTAATCAGGGATACTAATGATATTGTTATCTTCGGTGATCTTTGACATCATCACTTATATTTTACAATCTCCCCCAACTTGTTCATTATGGAATTATGGACAAGTTCTGATTGATGATGTCAAAACTCTAACTAAATGCAGAAGTAAATCTCTCCATCTTGTCTTCTTTTGTAAGTTGCATTTATATACATTTAGATTTACTCTTCTCTCCCCCTATCAAGAATAGGCTTTCTCTGCTTTTCCCTTATCCAGAAAAGAATATTATTATCTGGAAACATCCATCAGCTGTTTTGGCATTTATATATATTCTCCCCCTTTTTGACATTATCTCCAGGTAGAAAGATCCAGCTAGATGCACATTGTTCAAGCTTTTGTCATTGTCCATTTAGAACACCATCAGCAGCTACAAGCTTTAGTGAGATCTATAGTGATGAGTTCATCAAGTAGAATAGGAGTTTCACTTTGATCTGCATAAGAAGTTTGTCAGTAACAAAAGTCCTAAGCTCTCTGTTCTCTTGAATAATTAGTCTCACTACTTCTTCACAACACTAGTCTCATGACTTTTAAGAGTCAAAAGTTTACTCCCAAGGATTTCTAAATCCAGACACTCATCTACCTCTCCTTTTTCCAAGAAAGATCATGCCTCTCTTATTTTATGTTTTTCTATCAATTTTTTCTCTCATCCTCACATGAAAGGCCCAATATTTGTTTGACTTACAGAAATAAGAGGTGGCTGAGAAGAGTTGTGTGTGATCATATGATTATGGGTAATCCATATAGGTTTAATCATACTTGTTAGGTCCCAATGTGTTTGTAGAAGGGGGGGTTGAATACAAACAGTACCGAATAATCGAATTAAATGCGGAATAAAAAATGTGAAACAAAATTAAAGTTAAATAAGAATATTATTAAACTTGAAAGGTGTTACAACAACTGTATCGATTACAAGGAATTAATCTCAAATTAATTATCACAAATTTTAGAATAAATTCGACATGAACTTTTTCTATTTTTGCAATAATTAGAATCAAATGCTAAACGCGATTTGAGATTAAGTTCTAGGGATTTTAATCCGCTAGATTGTTACACAAGAGCAAGATAAAGATTTCTAGTGGATTGGATTTAACTTTACAATCTAGAAATTTAATCTTTAAGTATGCAGATGAAAAGATGAAATATTTCTTCTTGTTTTTCTTTTCTGCTTTTTTCTTGACTTCTGTGTTCTAGATTTATGAGTTGCTGCTTCTCTGCTTCTTTTTAATCAACAACCGAATAGAATTGAATTGGCATGACAATCCTATAGCTGGCAAGACTTTCGGTAGGACAATGGATTGAACTAGCAAGACAATCTGAATGAACTAGCATGACAATCAGAATGAACTAGCAAGACAATCATCCTCCTAGTGTAACTTTCGGTGAGACTATTGAAAATGGCCTAGCATGACAATCGGTATGACAATCCTGATTGTCATGCTAGTTCATTTTCAATTGTCTTGCTGATTTAATGCAGATTTTAATCCAATTTAAATTCTGAAAATTCCTAAAATTAATTCAGAATTAATTAATCAATTAATTCAATTAATAAATAAATTATTCTTCGCAGATATAATTTATTTTCTTAATTAAATTAGATGACTTAATTAATTAATAGAGAATTAATTCTAGTCTTCAACAGCACCCATCCTTCTGCAGATCTTCTGAAAATCACTGAAAATTATGAATCAATTCCACCACTTCAACGTTGACACTCGATGTACTGTCTGGTTCATGAGTGACTAACTTCTGTGACGTTTCTTCATGTCTTGACTTTGACACTTTGATTTTCTTCAGATTAAATCCTTGTAATTAATGATACTCTGACGAGATCTTTGTCACTTGATTAAATCCACGATCTTGATTTATATCACTGAGGCATGATCAACTTCTTGAACTTCTTCCAGTGAATTAACTCCTCAAGTCTGTAGATGAACCTTGTTTCTGAATCCTTTGACAGATATTACTTTGCGAGATCTCTCTGACGGTCGATCCACTATTTACTTATTACATTCTTATTTGAGTTGAGTTGAATCCTCGAATATACAAATAGGCCTATGACATATGACTTACAATCTCCCCCTATTTGTTTGTTAGACAATAACACACAAATACCTAGAGGATAACTCAAGTAACAAATAAGAAAAAGATATAAACATACATGCAAAGTAAATAGCAGAAAAGTTCTGGATGAGATTTAACATTTTCCAGATTCCAAGTAGATGTTCCTCTAGACTGAACATATCTTCAAGTAGTTCCATCTTCATTTGTACAACCACATTTCCTGTTGAGAAGCCCATATCTCTTGCTTCTCCCCCTATGAGAATCAACTGATTAAAGAAGATCACCTTCGTTTTACCACCTCTCCCGTACAATAGGATCCGCAGATAAAAACCAATGGTACTCCCCTAACAGCTTCTTCCCTTACTAGGAAATCACCTTATGTTTACCACCTCTCCCGTACAATAGGATCCGTAGTTACAAACAACAATGGTGTGGTGTAGTGTACATTTTTAGGATCTTTTTCTTCCTCCCTGCTATTTCTCCCCCTTAGTTGAGGAATCCTCCAAACTATTACTTAAGCTTTTATCTCCCCCTTAAAGAAGGAATGTATGCCGTCGTCTGAAGGAGTTCTCATATTTCACTTGGTTGGAAAAGAAATAACAAGTAGTTTCTCTTTCTTCCTCACTGTGAGTGTGTGATTCTGTTTAGTGTACCTCACATGTGTTTCACTCTTCTCTCCACTCGTGTTTACACTCTTTCTCACAAATGTATCACTCCTCTCATAGCTCCATAATCCAGCTGTACCTGCAAGGAAAATCACCTTAGCCATCATTAAGGAGGTCACAGGTGGTGCAATGGGAGTTCGCAAATCCCCATCCTTGTTAAACTCGTCAGATGAATCTGAGTCATAATCTACAAGTTGCTAGTTTCCCTTTTAGGGTTCCAGATTTGAATTCTGGGAAGGTAAACAATGATCCAACGAATTTAGCATAAAGATCAAGGTTCCCTTCTAATGTCTGTGAAGACATTTCCTTGTGACTCATCAGGTAATATCTGAATCATTGTCAACAAGTTGCCGATCTGCGCCTATGTCAGATCCACTATCCGCAGATGCATCCAGGGGATTTAAGCCTGGGGAGGTAGACACTGACCACTGACATATGGCTTTTGGATCAGTATCCTCTCCTAACACCTGTAAAGGCAATTGGTCCATTAACGAACCTTGAACAATCGAATCTGACCTTAAAATGGTCAAAACTCTTGTTTCCGTCAACTCATCCTTTGTGTGTGTAACCTCTTCTTGTGCATCAAGAATTGTTTATGTTTGAAGTGGTGACACTACATCGGATACCTTGGCTGACAGGCAAAATTCAATAGACGCACCCTGTTGAGAGAATGAATCTAGTAACTGTTTTTGTGCCTTTTCAGCCATTACATCTTTTTGAGAAGATGTATGGGGGCTAGCAGTTGTCTCGGTTTAAATACTACTCATCTATGTAGGAGACAGAGCTACTGGGTTGACTACAGAACCTTCCTTATGTGGTGCACTAGGCACTATCTCCCTCACGCTCATTCATACTACATTTAGTGGTAAGAGAGTGTTGGTTGGTTCTGTTTTTGTGTTTGTCTTTACAGTCTGGGATAGACGTTGTGGGTTTTCAACCTCATGACTGTTAATGAAAGAAAGTCATTGGAGACTGAACCTGTAACACGGAATATATGGTAATAGAGAGAAAATGATTTACAATAGTGATTTCAAAAGATTTTACATGAAATAAGAAATCACTAATGTAGAAAGAAGTTTAATTTTTATTTTTCACTATGAATGAGTTTTTGATAAAACATTGATCACTTAGGGTAAAGTCTAAGTAATTCTCATTCATGTCAAAAGCTTACAAATATCTGCAACTTAATGTTAACAACATATCATTGACCGATACTTGTCAAGTACTTTAGATACTAATTGTTATGTTGCATAAACAATATACCACTGCACATATAAAACAATATGATTGTGCCTAGTGATAAGATAGTTATAAATATGACGACTCTACTTATTCATATAAAACTGTAACTGCAGTTAGAGTGCCATACCATGTCCTTGATGATTGCTTGAGCAGTATACTAGTTCATACCAACCTGAAGTGAGACTGTGAAGAAGAGATTGCATAGTCCAATAGATCTGCAGCTGCAAAGTCCATGAACTGTGGTGCATTGACTTCCTCTTTTGACTCACCAACCAGGAGTACACTTGTACACATCTTACTAGAGTCCAATTCCAAGTGTAATGTGCATCAGGTGCCTGATATGTCATAATATTCTCAAGTCTCATCACTAGTGCTATATGTTAGATACTGCTTCCTGATAATAACCTAGCACAATATACAAAATTACAATGATAACATTCCCAGCTTGCAAACAGCCATATCCCTCGGATAAACCTTTGCTGTTATCTCCAAAGGTAACCAGGGGGCCAACTTTCTCAGTCCTCATTTGATAGCAGGGCTCTATCTCCGGTCATATGTCTTGATGATCCACTGTCAAGAATCCACACTACCGGTTACACCTGTTTAATGCCCTGCACTTCAAATGGATTAGACCTTCTTCGGAACCCAAACTTGGTTGGGCCCGACATACTTGTAGAATTGTCCTTTGTCAGGCAAAACAACATTTTTAATTTTAACGATCTCAACATCCTTAATGACTGAACATTTGACCTTGTAAACAGCCTTAACAAATTTCTGTTTAAGCTTAGGCACAAATGTCTCCTTTCTAGCCTTAGAAGGACTAGCAGTCTTAGACCTATCATGCTTCTTGTTATTCACATGCTGGCGAGGAGTAGTCTTATCATTAGACACATGCTTACCATTAAAATAAGCATACATCATATTAAAAGCACAAGACATACAATTAGCAACACCACATGCTTTATGAGAGTGATTAACAGCAGGCAATTTATGCATGGTAGACATGGCATTATTGTTATCCAACTCATGTGTGTCTGAGTTAGTCTCAGTTGCTTTCACAACTTTGACTGGAACTTTCGACTCACTTGACTTGGAAACAATCTTCTCATTAGCATGATCCTCAGCACGTATTTCTTCTTGAATAACAGAAGAGGTCGCATCAAATGGTTCAGCAATTGATGCTTTATAGAGGGGTTCATCAACACCCTTAAGCACATGTGGTACTTCCCTCCCTTTAGCACAGACATGAGGAGGGGAGTTTATGCCTAATTCTCCAATAGCAGCATTGTAATCATAACCTATTCCAGATGTTTGATTAACAGCTTGCTTACTGTAGAACTCTTTAGCCTTCGAACAAGAATTGAAGTAGGCTCTAACCTTAGTCTCAAGACCGGTGATCTTGTCTTTGAGAATAGTTTCGAGTTTTCTATAACAGTCAACTCTATTCTCTAGAAAAGATACCTATTCTTTTAATTTGTCTTGATTAATATGCACAAGTCTTAATTCATTGACCTCTTTCTCAAGGTCTGTGATCTTTAAACTTAACAGTTCATTATCACGACGTGCACAATCTAAGTTACCTCTTAGATGATAAACCATTTCAGCATCAGAAAGTTTTACCTCTATTCTTGACGATGAAGCTTTTCCATCAATAGCCATAAGAGCAAGATTTCCTTCTTCTTCATCTTCACTGTCAGTATCATCCCAGCTTCTTCCCTTTGCCAGATAAGCCCTTTCAGAGTTCTTTCTTACTTGCTTTGGCTTCCTACATTCTGTGGCAAAGTGTCCCAACCCATTGCAGTTATAGCATCTAATGGTGCTTCGATCAACCATCCCTGTTTTGTACCCACCACTGCTGGTGTTTGAGGATGAAGATCCACCTTTCTGGAATTTGTTGTAGTTGGACTTGTACTTAAGCTTGGGATTCCTCCTGAATCTGACATGGGAGAATCTCTTGACAATTTGGGCCATTGATTCATCTTCCAATTGCTCCAGCTCTTCCAAGGAATAAAAATCATCACTTGATTGATTTGTAGTAGGAGGATCATATTCTGCTACTAACTCATTTTCCTCACCCTTGGAAAACTATACCATTCTTTCTAACTGTTGAGATTGTTGTTGTTGTTGACCTTCAGCTACAAGTGCAGTAGATGTGCTGACCATTCTATCCTTCCCGTAGACTTCCTTCTGTTGAATCTGCTCCAACTCATAGGTTTTTAACACTCCATAGAGCCTATCCAAAGAAATCTCACTCAGATCTCTAGCTTCTCTAATGGCAGTGATTCTATGTTCAAGATGAGCTGGCAGTGTTAAAAGGAACTTTTTGTTGACCTCCCTGATTGAATAATACTTTCCATTGATGTTCAGGTTGTTGATCAACGCATTGTACCTCTCAAACACTTCAGTAATTCCTTCTCCTGGATTTGATTTGAAATGTTCATATTCAGAGGTTAGGATTTCCAACTTGTTCTCCCTAACTTCCTCTGTGCCTTCATTAATCACCTCAATAGTTTCCCACATGTGTTTGGAATTTTTACAGTTCATCACATGTCTGTTCATCAAGGGATCAAGGGAATCAATTAATATTAATTGAAGGCTGGCATCCAAGGAGGCTTCTTCCTTCTCAGCAGGAGTAAAATCTTCAGGCTCTTTTGGATAGGTTCTAGCTTCAGTAGTCACCATACCATCTATTATTACCTCCGGTTCAATAACCATCGGAGTTTTTATACCCTTCTTTAGCAAGTTTGAATATTTGGGATTTGCAACTTGTAAAAATAATAGCATCTTCTTCTTCCACATGATATAATTCTCTTTATCAAATTGTGGAATTTTAACGGTTCCAACTTTATGTGAAGTCATTATGAATTTTTGAATAAATAAAAATTCAAGGAGTTGAAAAATCACAAAAGTCTAGGATCTTGATTTGTTCGTTAATCAGAAGGCTCTGATACCAATTGTTAGGTCCCAATGTGTTTGTAGAAGGGGGGGTTGAATACAAACAGTACCGAATAATCGAATTAAATGCGGAATAAAAAATGTGAAATAAAATTCAAGTTAAATAAGAATATTATTAAACTTGAAAGGTGTTACAACAACTGTATCGATTACAAGGAATTAATCTCAAATTAATTATCACAAATTTTAGAATAAATTCGACATGAACTTTTTCTATTTTTGCAATAATTAGAATCAAATGCTAAACGCGATTTGAGATTAAGTTCTAGGGATTTTAATCCGCTAGATTGTTACACAAGAGCAAGATAAAGATTTCTAGTGGATTGGATTTAACTTTACAATCTAGAAATTTAATCTTTAAGTATGCAGATGAAAAGATGAAATATTTCTTCTTGTTTTTCTTTTCTGCTTTTTTCTTGACTTCTGTGTTCTAGATTTATGAGTTGCTGCTTTTCTGCTTCTTTTTAATCAATAACCGAATAGAATTGAATTGGCATGACAATCCTATAGCTGGCAAGACTTTCGGTAGGACAATGGATTGAACTAGCAAGACAATCTGAATGAACTAGCATGACAATCAGAATGAACTAGCAAGACAATCATCCTCCTAGTGTAACTTTCGGTGAGACTATTGAAAATGGCCTAGCATGACAATCGGTATGACAATCCTGATTGTCATGCTAGTTCATTTTCAATTGTCTTGCTGATTTAATGCAGATTTTAATCCAATTTAAATTCTGAAAATTCCTAAAATTAATTCAGAATTAATTAATCAATTAATTCAATTAATAAATAAATTATTCTTCGCAGATATAATTTATTTTCTTAATTAAATTAGATGACTTAATTAATTAATAGAGAATTAATTCTAGTCTTCAACAGCACCCATCCTTCTGCAGATCTTCTGAAAATTACTGAAAATTATGAATCAATTCCACCACTTCAACGTTGACGCTCGATGTACTCTCTGGTTCATGAGTGACTAACTTCCGTGACGTTTCTTCATGTCTTGACTTTGACACTTTGATTTTCTTCAGATTAAATCCTTGTAATTAATTATACTCTGACAAGATCTCTGTCACTTGATTAAATCCACGATCTTGATTTATATCACTGAGGCATGATCAACTTCTTGAACTTCTTCCAGTGAATTAACTCCTCAAGTCTGTAGATGAACCTTGTTTCTGAATCCTTTGACAGATATTACTTTGCGAGATCTCTCTGACGGTCGATCCACTATTTACTTATTACATTCTTATTTGAGTTGAGTTGAATCCTCGAATATACAAATAGGCCTATGACATATGACTTACAATACTCATTTCATCAGAAGAGAGAATACCAGTTTGAGGTTGTGAGGTGGATGATACATCAGAAACACCTGTGACTAGGGTCACAGTTTAACTCACAGATTGCTCTGTGGTTTTGATAGTATGTTGTCTTCCGAACCTCCAATTGAATTGGAGGGGATTTGACTAGGTTACTATCTTGTACACCAGCCTCAAACCCTTGCGTGTCTTGTAACACACCGACACTTAAATGTGCTATACTTGCCTTTCTCATGATGGTATCATAGGCAATTGTACTTCTAGCTTCAACTGCTAAGGCAGCTTCTGCTAGAGTTATGAGGGGAGTTGTCCCTACATGAGGAACCTCCAATTGAATTGGAGAGGATTTAGATAGCTCCCCCTTAGGAGTACTACCCTCAAACCTTTCAGTCTGTGAAGACTGTTTTGCACATGAAGGTGCAGTAATGATATTCATGGGATCTTCAGTGAAAACTGATGAATTCCTCATGTTTGTGGTGGTTTCTTTTCTCAAACAACAAAACAACTGAAGAACAATTTGAAGTTTCTGTCCTTTTATAAAATAGGTTTCTTTTGAGAGTCACCTGAGTGGATTTGTGTTTGAGTTTGTGTTTGTGTTGCTGTGCCTGGGTGAACTGCAGTTTACCTGTTGATTGATTATGTGAATTTCCTGTTGTTATCTGAATAGATTGTGTTGGACCTGTAATGCATTGAACATATGTAATCTTTTTGGAGTTTAATTAGACATATGCATTGTAAGATATTTAGTTGCAAGCATTTTTGCAGAAAAGATAATAATCAATTCATATATAAACACATAGCAATTATTACACAAACAAAAACAATGATAGAGAAGAAGTAGAATTTTTATTGATAATGGAAACAGAGTACATTAAGATATAGATTTTAACAAGTAAATCCTAATCCTAATAACTCTAGTTTCTGCTTCTTCTTCTCGGCCTCTACCCTCCTCACCCGACGCTGGTAAGCTCTGGACATGGAGTGTGAAGAGAGATGATTGTAATATATTTTAGTGTAATTGGATTAACTAATTGACCAATGTGATTGTAATATTTCATCAAACAAGTTGAGAGAGTGCGGAGTGCATGCTTTTTTGAGTTTATTATGATTTTCGGTATTGGCGGGGGTTCGTGTTAATGTGAAAAGACATGTTTTTTAGACACAACCGCATACCTCAAAGGATGTGTCTTAGGACATGCCTTTTGGACATGTAGGGATGTGTCTTAGGACATGTCTTTTGGACGTGTATGGATATGTCTTAGGACATGTCTTTTGGACATGTATGGATGTATCTTAGGACATGTCTTTTGGACATGTATGGACGTATCTTAGGACATGTCTTTTGGACACCTATATAATACTTGCAACAGATTTGGTCATTGAGATAGAAAAAATAAAAGGTTGGTTGTTGAATTCACACAAAATACATCATTCTCTGTTCTTATATTCTGATTTTATCCGGTTGAAAAGTTTGGATAACCGCCAAATTGTTTCAATCTGAGATTGTTTGTCAAGACTTCATAATAATCCAAGTTATCCTCCATTTTTCTACAACAAAGATTGAAACAAATTTGTTTTCTGAAGATGGCGAACAACGAATCTGTAAAAGACATGACTAGAAAGTTTGCAAAACTAGACAAGTTTGAGGGACATGACTTTAGAAGATGGCAAAAGAAGATGCATTTCTTGTTAACCACATTAAAAGTTGTGTACGTTTTGAGTACTCCAATGCCATAAATGATTGAGGAGGAAACTGTAGAACAGACTAGAAGACGTTGCAAATAGGAGAATGATGACTACATCTGTCGGGGTCACATCTTGAACGGTATGTCTGATTCTCTTTTTGATATATACCAAAATGTTGAGTCTGCAAAAGAATTGTGGGATTCCCTTGAATCCAAGTACATGGCTGAAGATGCTTCTAGCAAAAAGTTTCTAGTTAGTAATTTTATTAACTATAAAATGGTTGATACTAGACCGGTCATGGAACAGTATAATGAACTGTTAAGGATTTTGGGACATTTTGTTCAACACGACATGAAAATGGGTGAATTCATTTCGGTTTCTAGTGTTATAGACAAACTGCCACCCTCGTGGAAAGATTTCAAACACACCCTGAAACATAATAAGGAAGAGATGACTTTGGTTGAACTTGGAAGTCACTTCAGAATCGAAGAGGCTTTAAGGGCTCACAAAATTGAGAATAATCCTAAGGGAAAAAATCAAGTCGGAAACTCTTCTGTAAATATGGTTAAAGATGGTGGATCTTCTAAGAATTCAAACAAAGACAATGGTAAGAAGAGGAAGTTTAAAGGAAATAACAATACCTGTTCCAACAAGAAACCAAAATTGGCATGTTGGAAGTGTGGCAAACCTGGTCATTTCAAGAAGGATTGTCGGGTTGGTAAAGGCAAGCATAACGCTGGTCCAAGTGGATCTAAGGATCCAGAAAAGCAACAAGGTCAGATTTTAGTACAAAATTATAATTCTGGGCAGAATTATGTGTCACTAATATCTTAGACATTTTATGTGCAGGATGATAATGTTGCATGGTGGATTGATTCTGGAGCAACAAGTCATGTGTGTAAAGATCTTCGTTGGTTTGAAGATTTTCAACCAATCAAAGATGGATCTATGTTAAAGATGGGAAATGTTGCAACTGAACCAATCAAAGGACTAGGAAATGTAAAGCTTTTTTTTACTTCTGGAAATATGTATTATTAAATAATGTGTTGTATGTTCCTGGAATTTGAAAGAATCTCTTGTCTGGTGTTGTATTGAATAATTGTGGTTACAAACAAGTGTATGAAAGTGACAAGTATATCTTGTCAAAGCATGGTACTTTTGTTGGCTTTGGTTATTTATGTAATGGCATGTTTATGTTGAATGTTAATGTCTCTTTTGATGATGAATCTGCTTGTATGACTTCTAATTATGCTAGCAATAATTCGAATAAATCTAAATTGTGGCATGCTAGACTGGGACATGTACATTATAAAAGAATAAAGGATATGTCTAAAATAAGTCTCATACCTGCTATTGATATAAACAATGAGAAATATAAAATATGTTTGTTAACTAAGATAACCAGAAAGCCTTTCAAGGACGTAAATAGAATATCTGAAGTGTTGGAACTGATACATAGCGATTTACGTGATTTTCATGCTACACCTTCGTTGGAAAATAAAAAATATGTCATTACATTTATTGACGATGCATCTAGATATTGCTATGTTTATTTGTTGAATACTAAGGATGAAGCTCTTGATAAATTTAAAATTTATAAAGAAGAAGTAGAGCTACATAAAAGTACTATGATTAAAAATCTGTGTACTGATAGAGGAGGTGAGTATTATGATCCAGTATACTTTCAATCTTCTGGTATAATACATCAAACCACTGCTCCTTATACACCACAACAAAATGGTGTGGCAGAAAGGAAGAATAGGACTTTGAAAGAGATGGTTAATTCCATGTTATCCTATTCGGGTTTGAATGAAGGTTTTTTGGGGTGAGGCTATGTTAACAGCCTGTTATTTGTTAAATAGGATTCCTACTAAGAGGAATAAATTTACCCCTTATGAACTTTGGTATAAAGAGCCACCAAAATTGAGTTTTCTGAGAGTTTGGGGATGTAGGGCAGTTGTAAGGCTCACTGAACCCAAAAGGAGAAACTTGGGTGAAAGAGGTTTAGATTGTATTTTTGTGGGGTATGCTGAGCATTTCATTGCATATAGGTTCTATGTATTAGAATCTAATGATTATGTATCTGTGAATACGATTATCGAGTCAAGAGATGCTGACTTTGATGAAAATAGATTTACATCTATACCTAGACCAAGAGACATGATTCAGAATTCTTTCAGTAGGAACTCGGTTCAAACTGAAGATGTTCATGGACCTTCTGAACCAAGGAGAAGCTTTAGAGCTAGAAAAAACAAATCATTTGGACCTGATTTTCAACTTTGTTTGGTTGAAGGTTCAAGAGATGAGGTTGAGATTGAGTCTGAGTACCAATATTGTTTTATTATTGAGGAGGATCCAAAAACATTTAATGAAGCAATGACATCAAGGGATGTTGCATTCTGGAAAGAAGCTATTCAGGATGAGATGGATTCTATCATGAATAATAACACATGGGAATTGAGTGATCTACCTCCTGGCTGTAAAGCATTAGGAAACAGATGGATCTTCAAAAGAAAAATGAAAGTGGACGGTACCATAGACAAATTTAAAGCCAGATTGGTTATACAAGGCTTTAAGCAAAAAGAAGGGATTGATTACTTTGATACTTATGCTCCTGTTGCTAGGATTTCTACTATCAGGTTGTTGATAGCACTTGCATCTATACACAACCTTGTAATTCATCAGATGGATGTAAAAACTGCATTCTTGAATGGTGAATTATATGAGGAGATTTATATGAAACAACCGGAAGGGTTTGTTATGCCTGGTAGTAGCACAAGGTGTGTAAGTTGAAGAAATCTTTGTATGGTCTTAAACAAGCACCAAAAGATTGGCATCAAAAATTTGATAATGTGGTTGTCTAATGGTTTTCTTCATAACCAAGCAGACAAATGTGTATATAGCTAGTTTGATGCTTCTGGTAAAGGAGTTATAATTTGCTTATACGTAGATGATATGTTGATTTTTGGTACTGACCAAAATCAAGTGGATAAAACCAAGAAATTTTTGTCATCTAATTTTGACATGAAAGACTTGGGAGAGGCTGAGGTGATTCTTGGTATAAAGATCAAGTGTACGAAAAATAGTATTTCAATTTATCAATCTCATTATATTGAGAAGATTTTGAAAAGATTTAACTTTAATAATTGTTCTCCAGTTAGCACTCCTATTGATCCTAGTCTTAAGCTAGTATCTAGTAAAGGAGTTGTAGTATCTCAACTTGAATTCTCAAGAGCGATTGGTAGCCTCATGTATGCCATGATAAGCACTAGGCCAGATATAGCCTATATTGTTGGTAAGCTTAGTAGGTTTACTAGAAAACCAAGTTCACATCATTGGCAAGCTTTAAGCCGAGTGTTCAAGTACTTAAAAGGAACCATGGATTATGGTTTGACTTATACTGGATTTCCTTCGGTTCTTGAAGGTCATTCTGATGCAAGTTGGATTTGTGATAAAGAAGATCATTCTTCCACGAGTGGTTGGGTATTCCTTCTTGGGGGAGGTGTTATTTCTTGGGCATAAAAAAAATAGAGTTGCATTACTAACTCAACAATGGAATCTGAGTTTGTAGCATTATCAGCTGCTGGTAAAGAAGCTGAATGGCTAAGAAATCTGATTTATGAAATTCCTTTATGGCCTAAACCTATATCTCCCATATCTATCAGATGTGATAGTGAGTCTGCCTTGGCTAATGCTTATAGAGAAGTGTACAAAGGCAAGTCTAGACACTTAGGTGTTAGACACAGCATGATTAGAGAGCTTATCATGCATGGTGTTATATCAGTGGAGTTTATAAGAACTCAACATAATTTAGCCGATCATTTGACCAAAGGGTTGAGAAGAGATCTTGTGTACAAATCGGCTGTAGGGGTGGAATTAAAGTCCATCTAAAATTTCTCATGTTGAGATACCCAATTCCCATCTAATATGACATTAGATATTGAATTCAATGCGGAAAACTTAACATCTAGAGATTGGAACACATTAATAGTGTCATCCCAAGGTATGTGTTCAGACCTGGAAGTTCAGGAGGTTGAAGTTTATCTTCTTAATAGTTCTTTTGAAAAATTGCATATGCAGGTGCAAGAATAAAAGAGCTACCTATGTGAGCATGAAGTTTAGCCGCTTCAAGAAGTTAGGACTTGACTTTATTATGCTTATGAAGGATTAGGACACAAGGCTAGTAAAAGATAGTGTCAAGTGAGAACATTTGAGAATATAAATTAATGTGTATATTATCTTCATGTATTCATTATGAATAACAGAGGTTCAATCAGTTGTGATACCTTGATATTCGAATATCTGGAATGTGTAATATACTAATATGAAATTCAATCATCATGATATTTCATTTATACATAAATTTGTTGTTTGTTGTGATTTTGTTTAGTTAATCATGGATTACGCTAAAATGGGGGAGGATTGTTAGATATTTTAGTGTAATTGGATTAACTAGTTGACCAATGTGATTGTAATATTTCATCAAACAAGTCGGGAGAGTGCGGAGTGCATGCTTGTTTGAGTTTATTATGATTTTCGGTATTGGCGGGGGTTTGTGTTAATGTGGAAAGACATGTCTTTTAGACACAACCGCATACCTCAAAGGATGTGTCTTAGGACATGTCTTTTGGACATGTATGGATGTGTCTTAGGACATGTCTTTTGGACATGTATGGATATGTCGTAGGACATGTCTTTTGGACATGTATGGATGTGTCTTAGGACATGTCTTTTGGACATGTATGGACGTGTCTTAGGACATATCTTTTGGACACCTATATAATACTTGCAACAGATTTGGTCATTGAGATAGAAAAAATAAAAGGTTGGTTGTTGAATTCACACAAAATACATCATTCTCTGTTCTTATATTCTGATTTTATCCGGTTGAAAAGTTTGGATAACCACTAAATTGTTTCAATCTGAAATTATTTGTCAAGACTTTAGAATAATCCAAGTTATCCTTCATTTTTCTACAACAATGATTCTCTGTTAGGTCACACACACACTGTAGAGGGGGGTGAATACAGTGTATAGCATGTAACACCCCCAGATCCGGGGTCGGGGATCCGGGTCGTCACGAGTTCCATTTCCCTTAACAACACCCAATCTTAATAAATAATCAACTACTCTGTACTTTGACCCCACAATAAACACACACACCACAAGTTATAGTCTCAGAGATGAATATCCAAAAATAATCACAAGTCGTTTATTTCCACAATTATATGCCAATACACCTTAAACAGGTTTCTGAATGAATTTACATTTCTTTGCCATTATTACAATTCATAAATATACATAATCTGATACATCAAAAGTTGGAAGCCTAGCCTATTGGTAGTTCCTACCTCAGCTATGGCGGCATCAGTGCTTCTGGAAAACTGCGGAACGTCCCCTAACCTCTTGCGAATCGGAAGCTTGGTCCGGTTCATCTTGTCTATCTGATGTTGTGTGATGAAAGAAGAAAGCAAGGGTGAGCAGCAAGCCCACCAAAATAATATGTATAATGATTGACAATATATGAGCCTTCTCATAGTACTCATGAAAGTCTTGGTCAAAAGAAATGAACCAAGTTGATATCTAAATGCGATGAAGTCGCAAAATATTCAGTATATATATATACATATATACTTTTCAAAATATTGGAAGTCCTCTTCCATGCATAATATACACAACGTTCCAGTTTATAACTGTATAAAAATATCGTTGCAAGGTGATCTAATATATCTAACCTTGTCTCAACGTTTTTCTGAAAATCTTTGTCATACATAAGACAATTATTAATTAGATATAAGTTTAAAAGATGAGGTTACCAAATACCCCAATATACTTATATCTTTCCCAATACTACTTGAACTACCACTATTCAAGTTATAATTAGTTTCAAAAGTTCATCACATAGATGAGACTATAAGACAAGATTTGAATAGATTAAATCTTTAAAATATTATCAAAATAAAATGAAGTTACGAGATACTTCATTTGATGTAAACATCATTTTGAAAACTTGACCCTGCCAACACTCAACAATCGCCCAACCGTAGCCTTTCTATCGAAGTGCTCTGGGTAGTGTTGCAGAAATTATCCAATTGGATGATGAACTCATTACGGGAGTTTGCCGCGCCAGGAAGACCACTTACGATGATCAGTCGTAGTAGTGCAACCCCACCATTTTCTACATGTAGAGGAGAACCTGTCGGATTTACTTGTCAACCGAACACTGAACTCCTAAGGAATGGACCGCCTTAGCGGAACTTCCAGGCCATTTGGGCCAATATAATAAGGCTGGGCCGGCGCTACTCGGCCACTTATGCCACTCCTAGTTCAGATGAAATCCATGACTCTGAAACGTAAAGCTCGTTCCCCCTTTCCCCAAGTAGAAACTTGTTGATACGGCTTCACCAAGAAGTCGTATCTAGTTGGAAAGGAAAACTCACCGATATTTCCCAGGCGATGCCTGTTAATGGATTAACTTGTTCCAAGAATTTTACTTCCCGAATATTGGGTAAGTAATCAATTCATTTATCAAACAGCAACCTTGTTGCGAATATAAAATACACCACAGAGCCGGATTCCCCAGGTTTTGAGCGAGTATTTAAATCCCCTTAAAAAGGAAGATCTTAAATATAAAAATGAGTTTTGGGATCCGCTCTAACTTTTAAAAATCATTTTGAAGACTCGAAAACACTTTAAAGAGTGTTTGGAGTAAAGCTGATTTAATGAAGTAAATCAGTCCCCAGTATATTTAGAAAAAATGCCTGAATATTGTTATTTAAATAATATTCTCATAAAGATAATCCTTATAAAAATAATCGAAGTAGAAGTATTAAAACTTATACTTGAAATGGATATTAAATAACCAAAGATATACTTATATAAAAGTACTATCTTTATTTGAATAATCGAAAATAAGTTTGATTATTTACACCTTATTCTTTAATAAAATAAAGAATATATCTCAGCAAATAATCGGAGTCATAGATCCTCAAATGAATATTCAAAAATATTCAATAAATAATATAAACTGAGTCATAAGCCCTCGAATGAATATTCAAATAATATTCAATAAATAAAATAAAGTTAAAGTTATCGAATAAACCATATTCGATTAATAGTTTGGAAAACTATAACCATATATATATATATAAATATATATATATCCATATCCATATATACAAAATCTACTCGGGATCCTCGACTCCCGGTTTTAGAAAATATTTTCACCTTTGGGTCCCTATACTAAGGGTATATGCAAGTTACCGCTATCCTCTAGCATAGGTATTATCAACTGAACCAACAGATATATATATATATGGAAAGAATGCGAAACAGGCATGCATATATATATATACCATAGCAGCATGCTTCAATATATTGCATCATTTGCTAATTAACCAACATGCATCTATCGCAAGATAATGCAAATACATATATTCATCACAACAACAGTTATAACGGGTAGAAAACTTGCTTGAGCGATTGGGGTTACGAATGGCTCGGGACGAGTCTGGTAACCTATAAACAACAAGTAAGTTGGAATTAAACCAAAATCACTTGTAAATCTATACTTTAACTAACTTAGACTCTAACGCTTGTTTTGCGCTCACTGATTTGCTTAAGTCACTCGGGTACCCTCGGCTCCACCATTTTTAATAATTTAACCTTTACGAGTTTTAAAGCGATTCCTTCGCGAGTGTCTTACCAACTGCCTAACACACTTACCATAAATGTTTCATACATTAATTAACCCTTTTTGGTCTTTAACCTATGTTTCAAAGTAAGGCGAGGGAAAAAAGTTTCGTTCGTGAAACGCCGTTACTTGAAACGGTCGTTTCTCCTAAATCGTGCATCGGAATCGAACGAACTACATATCAAAACGAAGCTCGTAACATGAGCTATCTAAACATGGCAGTGGTCATAATCTAGCAGGGGGTTCTCGGGTCCTAATGCTATGCACAAAAACAGTCCAAAGAAAATTGGACGTTACGACGGCTATGTTTACGCGATTTCCCAATTTTTAACCATTCAAAACCAACCACAAACCAACCTCAAATCCAACATACAACCAACATCCATCCTTATCACATCATAAAAACCCCAACCAATTCAATTTAATCAATCATACTTATGCCTAAACTTAGCTTTAATCATACTTAAGTTCTTTTAATCAAAACCACAACATTTACCATTCCATTTCACTACCATTCCAAATCCTAAACTCTAAATCACCACAACAAGCTACAATATCATCCTACTAATTAAAATCATCTTATAATACATAGGGATCTAGGGTTTGGAGATGGTATACCTTCCTTGAAGTGGTGGGAGGAGCTAGGAAGCCTTAAGAAGCTTTGAGAAGTCTTAGGAAAGCTTGGATCTTCAAGAAAAACAATAAAACTTCAAGTTAAAAAACTTGAAAACACTATTCATAGTCTTCTTCTTTGATTAAATGAAGAAGATTGAGAAGGAATTGATGGCTTAAACTCATGGTATAGCCCTAACTAAGCATGAAGATGATTAGGGAATTTACTCACCAATTTAGGAAGCTTGGATCTTGAATTTTTGAAAATTCTTGCCTAATGAATAGTAAAAAGCCGAGAGCTTCAAGAACAAAGCCTTGGTTGCTTTTTGATTTTTATTGAAAATGATTTTTGCTTGGCTTGGTTGCTTGGTTGTTGTGCTTGCTTTAGTCAATTACCTTCTTGCCCTTGAATTTGTGTGGTTACAAAGCCACCACACCTCCTTCCTTCCCATGTCATGCTTATGTCATCCTCATGAAGTCATCCTCCCTTCCTTGTCCTCTTTCTATTGGTTGGATGACATCATTCCCACTAATCCCTTTGATTAACTTCTTAATCGTTTGCCTAATGACCGCTGATCTGTTATACGGTTCGCTTAACTTTCGTTCTCGTTTATCGTTTGAAGGATCATACCCGGGATCTTATTACTTAGGTTCCCTGAACCTTTCTCAATACATTATATTCCTTTTTATGATCCTCTATTATAATCCTTTAATTTAAATCCTTTTTATCCTGTTACCTTATACTCAATTCTCTCCGTATCTTGTGGATTTCCGGGAAAAACCAAAGTGTTCGGAATCGGATTCTGATGATCTTTACATACACTTATATACTTCATAGAGTACTAATAATATCCCAGAATATCCATAACAGAACCCCTACATAGTGTGGCGTGAAAAGTTTTCTCATTCAGCTAAAACACTATTCACAAGGGTTACAAAAAGTTGAAAATTTTGGGGTTATTACAGTCTCCCCTCCTTAAAAGGATTCCGTCCCGGAATCAAACAGAAAACAAATAGGGTACTTTCTTAGCATTACACTTTCTAACTCTCGAGTCAATTTTCCACATTGTGGTTCTACCACCAAACTCTGCCTAGTTTGATAATCCTTCTCCTAAGCACTTGTTCCTTTTCACTCTATAACCCTTCCTGGTTGCTCCATATAGGTTACGTCGGGTTGCATATCTATGCGCTCATATGCCTCTATTTATCTGGCATCTAAATTACACTTCCTTAACATTGATACGTGAAACGCGTTATGACTCGCTACATGTTCGGGGGTAGGGCTAGCTCATATGCTATCTTCCCAATATGTCTTAATATATCCAAGGGTCCAACAAATAGTAGACTTAGCTTTCCTTTCTTTCCGAACCTCATCAATCTTTTCCAAGGGATACCTATAACATTACTAGGTCCCCTATTTCATACTCTTTATCCTTTCGTGTCAAATCAACATACTTATCATGTCCATCTTGGGCTACTACCAGCCGTCCTCCGATTAGATCTATCATATCCTTGGTCCTTTGGACTACTGTGGGTCCGAGCATCTTGCGCTCTACAACTTCATCCTAACATAAGGGAGATCGACATTGTCTTCCCTCAAGGATCTCATAAGGCGACATCTCGATAATGACATATGATCTATTGTCGTAAGATAACTCAATCCGAATTAAGTGATCATTCCAAATTCTTTCAAGTCTATTGCACAGACTCTCATTATTGCTTTTAGCATTAGAGCTTTTGCTTCTCAATACCCATTCTTTTCCAGTTCGTAATCGCTACTACCTTCCGTTCCTAATATTATACTGGTTATACTTTTGCTCGTTAGCGTTCTATAACCTTTTAATAACCACGTCAACCTTAGTATCACGAATATGTTCCCATTCCGCATACTACCACCACTTTATTACTCCTTTTTCAGTTGTTTCTATTTTCCAAAATTTGATCTATCAAATAGAAGTAAAGGAATTTGTTGAGAGATCACTATGATCATGAACACTTGTTATATCGCATAGTTAGTACAGAAGGTGGCCAGCCTTTAGTACTTGACAAGCAATTAAACAATAGCTGGTATCCTACTCGGCTTCTATCACACAGATAGATAGTCATTCGGCAATACCTCCCCTTCTGGAAGGGTTGTTCTTCTCAGCTTACATGAAATGAAAAGAAGAGAAAAGAACGAACTGAAGAGAATTGTATATATGAAAAAAATATACTGCCACAAAATATCTGGCTTGGAACCTACCTCTAAACTATAGAGGTTCGTCATAGAAGAACAAAACATATATGTATTTATATCAACATCAAGTATTATAGCATCGCATTTCACGTGCCTAAATATTTTCGCTATCCCGTCCATCATTCTATGGACCCACACTCTTCCTCGAGCTTATACATAATCACCTTTGAAACTCCCTCGACATCGAAAATCGAATCTGGGATCTCATTCTATACATCATCGTTACTAGAATTCTATGTTTGCACCGCAACCTTCCTCGTATAATAATACGACTCTCTATTGATAAGAAAGAATAATTATTCACTAGGTAGATACTCTACTTAATTAGTCTATCAATGATAACTTATACACTACCACGACCCGATTAGTGGTACTCAATCTCAACACCCATTCCAATACAACTCTCACGGTTGTAATCAGCTCATTACTCACAGAATCATTGCTGCCTTACTATGGTCCACCACTGACCTACTGTAGTCATTCATTTTCCATGAAGTCTTAATAGCTAACCATACGGAGTCTATCCATGTCGTATCAAATCATTCTAAGGAGGTAACATAATCACCACTCCTGATTCATGAAGAACACTCCTGATCCTGACATACATACATGACATGAAGCAATTAAAAGTGCAGAAGAGTTTCAATCGAAGCAACGATAGCAGGTTAATACCATTCTTAATCATACGCCCTAAGTAGAAGAATTAACTCAAGGGTTCATCTAGTCCTTTTTGAAACATGGTTCTGGCTCATCTCAAGATAGGACCTTATAAGATAGATAGCCCGTTCATGGCGATTACACGAATTAAACCTTTACCAACTACTATTACGGTTGGGTATTGCACAGTCATCAGGAGGAATGTCAATCTTCCAAACCATAATATAACCTTCACAGTTTTAACCATCATCACTGTATTCTTTTGGCACAAGCGCCTATAATTATCCTCTTACCTTTAAAGTGTCGGCCACCTCTTTAGCCTTTCCTGATAGTAAAATTTCCTTACAGTCAATGTCATTTTAACCACCTCCAAATATATTTCCTACCTTATTTCAATCACAGCTTATGTGAAGATGTTTTCCTTAAAATCTGATGAGTAAAAAAAAAATCACCATTTTTCCATAAGTTATTGCCTCAGTCTTTAGAGGTTAATCACTGTCATGACTGACGCTCAATCATAATTAGAACATCTTTTATCTTAAGTCCTAATTGCCCTGAACAATTTCGACCATTACTGGTTCGATCCATACTTTCTCGTGGTTTAGCACGTGCCTCACTTGGCAACATTATAATTACGTCATATTTCCTTTATCAACATTTCTATTCTTGAGAATTTTGAATATTACCTTTTTCCTTGTAAAACCTCTAAGGTTATCCTTCAATCGTTCCTCCTGTATTCCCTAGATACAGGGCATATCAAAATACCATTCACTATTACTAGAACCATTGTCTATATACTTCTGAAAAATTTCTCCACTGATCCTTAAAGGTTATTATTACCTTAATGCTTTCCAATTCATACTGTCAAAACTCATACTATCCCTATCAAGGGTGAAATGCCAACCTTTATGCATTCCCCTAGGATTCGTTTTAAGTTACCGATGTTCTATCCTTAATTCCACCTTTAAAAAGGTACAAGCATCCTTCCATGGATAAATAAAGTCATATATCCCTGATATGGGTATCTTATTCAATTATTCCCACCTCGATAGTAAATGCCTAATTTCACAATAACATCTGTATACAAAATGAGGTTAATCAAAATGGCCTCCAAAAGATAACAACGGTTATCCGCTTTTCTTGCCTAATCTGGTAACGATAACAAGGATGTTCTGGAAGATATTGGTCGTGTTCAACGTGAACTTCTTCTTAATAATTCCTTATTTACTTTTGTTGTTTATCTCAATAGTCATCTCAATGTTGGGATATCTTTCATATCTGGCGTCTCCCTTTCTGGGTATCATGCCACCGGTCTTACACTTTACCTTCTTGAAGGTCACTTCCTTCACCCAATTTTCTTAATTTCTTACTTTCTTGTCTCCTCAGTCTATCCACGTCTCATTATTTATCCTTCGAATTATCTCAAGGTTTCCTCGAATCTTCCCAACTTACAGGGGATAAAATATATGTATCTCTTATACCTTCAACCATCAATTTAACTCATGGTGAATCACTCTCATCCGGACGATTACCTACTTTTCTATTTCTATTTCTACGAGTCTTTATGGTTTCCTCATACCCAACTCCCTTATCATTCCTCAAACTCTCTTGCCTTTATATTCCTTTCTCTTATCGTTATTTCATGAACCAACACAACATAAGCATTGATTTCAAACATCCCGTCATTTTGGATTCGTGTCTTCAGAACGAATCTTGATAACTTTTACAACTTAGATTCATAATTCATCATACTCGTCTGCCTTTGTTCTGGCTCTTAAGCTTTTACACTATCTCCATAACCTTGAGAAGTACTTTCCCGAAAACAATTGACTGGACTTAAATCAGTTTATTCTAACCTCTGGCTCCGTGCCTTTCTTGGTCTTTCACCAACGGGTGGTCTCTCTCTTAGGAGGGTAAGTGACAAAAACGGTCTTTGGTGGTTCATCAATCATTTTGAATCTCAAATGATTCCTATATTTCCTTTAGTCAGGTTCTTGCCTCGGCTGGGTCAGCCTGTTCCTTGGAACTCTGAGAGCTTAGCGATTTAAAGGTCATGAAAGAATTTCACACCACATTGTTTCCTCAAGGTGGTGGTTGGGAATAAAATATAAGTTCTGTTTAGACAGGTTCATGAATTTCTGTATAGGAGTACCGTCTCGGGTCTCCTTATCTCGCTCGACTTTTGCTTTCTTAGTCTAAATATTTCTTCCTACTCCCCATAATTGGAGTCATCTTTTAATTTAAAATCTTCATTTTCCACTTTATTATATTCCGGGTTCTTTATATCTTAATTGCAACCTCCCTGATTATTACGTTCCAGGTTTGCCCTTAATCTTTTTCCTTGTGGGGGCATATTACTTGGAAAATTTTGAGAATCTCCGGATATTTGTCTTACTTACTTTGCTTAAGTCTTCCCCTTCGTTTAGTCCTTGCACGATTGTAAATCATGAATTCTTAAGTCCGATAAACTTCATGACACTCTCTTAAGTGTTAATAGAGCAATTAACAATGTGATTTATCACAAACAAACTGACCTGAACTGAAATTAACGAATATATACATAACCATTTGTTCGAGGGTACAACAACTGAACATATTACAGATGGTTACATCATTTGAACTTATCGCTCCTATCCCAAAAGTACTACCGTAGATAGTCATCTCATCATTAAAACTAATCATTCATCACTTAGGCTAATCCTCCAAAAGCGGTGCTACATGAAACCCTTGTTTGATTGCTCTGGCTCTACACACTACCATGGATTAAGAGATGCGAGCACGCACGACATCCCTAACCTGCTCCATCACAGAGGTGATGAGGTCTAAGATAGTCGCAAGTAGAGCCGGATTGACCTGACCCTCAAGATGGCCTCTAGCTGTAACACGGGTGGTAGCCTCAATCCTTTCCATGCTATACGCTAATCCTGCCGGAAGTATCCCGCCCTCAATCCTTGGTGCAGTAAGTCGATCCAACAGATCATTCCTAACATTACGGGCCTCAGACAGGCCACCCAAAGTCATATAATAATTGGCGATAAGAGAAGCCTGAGTGGTAGCATCTAGCAGTCCATGGGGTGCGGGTGGTGCAGACCCAGGAGATCCAAAGGGATAACCAAGCACGGTATCAGGTGACAATGGTTCAGGGGATAAAGGTGGCATTTCCTCAGTATGTGCTGGGCTCTGTACAGGGGATGGGACAGGAATTGGTGGAACCTCATGGATGTCTACAGGAGCCTCTGGAAGAGGGTTTGATACTGGTATAATTGGGGTCGTGGAAGGCCCCACTCCTTCTGCCCTCATTAACCTTTGTGCCCTTGGTAACTCTTCATCCTCTAGGGCCACCCTCGCGGCCATTCTTGCTCTGGTAGTCGCCCTGACTATGGTCATCAGTTCCTCAGCGGTCCTCTCTTCATTCTCATCGGGATCCTCCATGAGATCCTCCTCAGCCACAATCCTTTCCGGAATAACATCCTCAACCGCAACATTCTCTATCTGAACCTCATCCGGTCCCTCATTAGGGTACTCCATCGGATTCACAATTTGATCTCCAACTTGTAATAAAACATCCTCCTGTTGATGCTCCTGAACCTCAAGGTTCGGTGCTCCGCTGCCCTATACGAGAATGAACTACGTTACTATCACGATACTTATAAGGGTTCCCGTAAGGGTTTTATCTGTCAGTGCTACGTTAGGTAGCCCGACTATGAACTTGGCAAGAGTTCTTATTATCTTAGTGAACTTATTATCTTAACGTCCCATCATCTCTGAGGTTTATAACGCTTAGCTCTGATACCATTTCTGTAACACCCCCAGATCCGGGGTCGGGGATCCGGGTCGTCACGAGTTCCATTTCCCTTAACAACACCCAATCTTAATAAATAATCAACTACTCTGTACTTTGACCCCACAATAAACACACACACCACAAGTTATAGTCTCAGAGATGAATATCCAAAAATAATCACAAGTCGTTTATTTCCACAATTATATGCCAATACACCTTAAACAGGTTTCTGAATGAATTTACATTTCTTTGCCATTATTACAATTCATAAATATACATAATCTGATACATCAAAAGTTGGAAGCCTAGCCTATTGGTAGTTCCTACCTCAGCTATGGCGGCATCAGTGCTTCTGGAAAACTGCGGAACGTCCCCTAACCTCTTGCGAATCGGAAGCTTGGTCCGGTTCATCTTGTCTATCTGATGTTGTGTGATGAAAGAAGAAAGCAAGGGTGAGCAGCAAGCCCACCAAAATAATATGTATAATGATTGACAATATATGAGCCTTCTCATAGTACTCATGAAAGTCTTGGTCAAAAGAAATGAACCAAGTTGATATCTAAATGCGATGAAGTCGCAAAATATTCAGTATATATATATACATATATACTTTTCAAAATATTGGAAGTCCTCTTCCATGCATAATATACACAACGTTCCAGTTTATAACTGTATAAAAATATCGTTGCAAGGTGATCTAATATATCTAACCTTGTCTCAACGTTTTTCTGAAAATCTTTGTCATACATAAGACAATTATTAATTAGATATAAGTTTAAAAGATGAGGTTACCAAATACCCCAATATACTTATATCTTTCCCAATACTACTTGAACTACCACTATTCAAGTTATAATTAGTTTCAAAAGTTCATCACATAGATGAGACTATAAGACAAGATTTGAATAGATTAAATCTTTAAAATATTATCAAAATAAAATGAAGTTACGAGATACTTCATTTGATGTAAACATCATTTTGAAAACTTGACCCTGCCAACACTCAACAATCGCCCAACCGTAGCCTTTCTATCGAAGTGCTCTGGGTAGTGTTGCAGAAATTATCCAATTGGATGATGAACTCATTACGGGAGTTTGCCGCGCCAGGAAGACCACTTACGATGATCAGTCGTAGTAGTGCAACCCCACCATTTTCTACATGTAGAGGAGAACCTGTCGGATTTACTTGTCAACCGAACACTGAACTCCTAAGGAATGGACCGCCTTAGCGGAACTTCCAGGCCATTTGGGCCAATATAATAAGGCTGGGCCGGCGCTACTCGGCCACTTATGCCACTCCTAGTTCAGATGAAATCCATGACTCTGAAACGTAAAGCTCGTTCCCCCTTTCCCCAAGTAGAAACTTGTTGATACGGCTTCACCAAGAAGTCGTATCTAGTTGGAAAGGAAAACTCACCGATATTTCCCAGGCGATGCATGTTAATGGATTAACTTGTTCCAAGAATTTTACTTCCCGAATATTGGGTAAGTAATCAATTCATTTATCAAACAGCAACCTTGTTGCGAATATAAAATACGCCACAGAGCCGGATTCCCCAGGTTTTGAGCGAGTATTTAAATCCCCTTAAAAAGGAAGATCTTAAATATAAAAATGAGTTTTGGGATCCGCTCTAACTTTTAAAAATCATTTTGAAGACTCGAAAACACTTTAAAGAGTGTTTGTAGTAAAGCTGATTTAATGAAATAAATCAGTCCCCAGTATATTTAGAAAAAATGCCTGAATATTGTTATTTAAATAATATTCTCATAAAGATAATCCTTATAAAAATAATCGAAGTAGAAGTATTAAAACTTATACTTGAAATGGATATTAAATAACCAAAGATATACTTATATAAAAGTACTATCTTTATTTGAATAATCGAAAATAAGTTTGATTATTTACACCTTATTCTTTAATAAAATAAAGAATATATCTCAGCAAATAATCGGAGTCATAGATCCTCAAATGAATATTCAAAAATATTCAATAAATAATATAAACTGAGTCATAAGCCCTCGAATGAATATTCAAATAATATTCAATAAATAAAATAAAGTTAAAGTTATCGAATAAACCTTATTCGATTAATAGTTTGGAAAACTATAACCATATATATATATATATATAAATATATATATATATATCCATATCCATATATACAAAATCTACTCGGGATCCTCGACTCCCGGTTTTAGAAAATATTTTCACCTTTGGGTCCCTATACTAAGGGTATATGCAAGTTACCGCTATCCTCTAGCATAGGTATTATCAACTGAACCAACAGATATATATATATGGAAAGAATGCGAAACAGGCATGCATATATATATATACAATAGCAGCATGCTTCAATATATTGCATCATTTGCTAATTAACCAACATGCATCTATCGCAAGATAATGCAAATACATATATTCATCACAACAACAGTTATAACGGGTAGAAAACTTGCCTGAGCGACTGGGGTTACGAATGGCTCGGGACGAGTCTGGTAACCTATAAACAACAAGTAAGTTGGAATTAAACCAAAATCACTTGTAAATCTATACTTTAACTAACTTAGACTCTAATGCTTGTTTTGCGCTCACTGATTTGCTTAAGTCACTCGGGTACCCTCGGCTCCACCATTTTTAATAATTTAACCTTTACGAGTTTTAAAGCGATTCCTTCGCGAGTGTCTTACCAACTGCCTAACACACTTACCATAAATGTTTCATACATTAATTAACCCTTTTTGGTCTTTAACCTATGTTTCAAAGTAAGGCGAGGGAAAAAAGTTTCGTTCGCGAAACGCCGTTACTTGAAACGGTCGTTTCTCCTAAATCGTGCATCGGAATCGAACGAACTACATATCAAAACGAAGCTCGTAACATGAGCTATCTAAACATGGCAGTGGTCATAATCTAGCAGGGGGTTCTCGGGTCCTAATGCTATGCACAAAAACAGTCCAAAGAAAATCGGACGTTACGACGGCTATGTTTACGCGATTTCCCAATTTTTAACCATTCAAAACCAACCACAAACCAACCTCAAATCCAACATACAACCAACATCCATCCTTATCACATCATAAAAACCCCAACCAATTCAATTTAATCAATCATACTTATGCCTAAACTTAGCTTTAATCATACTTAAGTTCTTTTAATCAAAACCACAACATTTACCATTCCATTTCACTACCATTCCAAATCCTAAACTCTAAATCACCACAACAAGCTACAATATCATCCTACTAATTAAAATCATCTTATAATACATAGGGATCTAGGGTTTGGAGATGGTATACCTTCCTTGAAGTGGTGGGAGGAGCTAGGAAGCCTTAAGAAGCTTTGAGAAGTCTTAGGAAAGCTTGGATCTTCAAGAAAAACAATAAAACTTCAAGTTAAAAAACTTGAAAACACTATTCATAGTCTTCTTCTTTGATTAAATGAAGAAGATTGAGAAGGAATTGATGGCTTAAACTCATGGTATAGCCCTAACTAAGCATGAAGATGATTAGGGAATTTACTCACCAATTTAGGAAGCTTGGATCTTGAATTTTTGAAAATTCTTGCCTAATGAATAGTAAAAAGCCGAGAGCTTCAAGAACAAAGCCTTGGTTGCTTTTTGATTTTTGATGAAAATGATTTTTGCTTGGCTTGGTTGCTTGGTTTTTGTGCTTGCTTTAGTCAATTACCTTCTTGCCCTTGAATTTGTGTGGTTACAAAGCCACCACACCTCCTTCCTTCCCATGTCATGCTTATGTCATCCTCATGAAGTCATCCTCCCTTCCTTGTCCTCTTTCTATTGGTTGGATGACATCATTCCCACTAATCCCTTTGATTAACTTCTTAATCGTTTGCCTAATGACCGCTGATCTGTTATACGGTTCGCTTAACTTTCGTTCTCGTTTATCGTTTGAAGGATCATACCCGGGATCTTATTACTTAGGTTCCCTGAACCTTTCTCAATACATTATATTCCTTTTTATGATCCTCTATTATAATCCTTTAATTTAAATCCTTTTTATCCTGTTACCTTATACTCAATTCTCTCCGTATCTTGTGGATTTCCGGGAAAAACCAAAGTGTTCGGAATCGGATTCTGACGATCTTTACATACACTTATATACTTCATAGAGTACTAATAATATCCCAGAATATCCATAACAGAACCCCTACATAGTGTGGCGTGAAAAGTTTTCTCATTCAGCTAAAACACTATTCACAAGGGTTACAAAAAGTTGAAAATTTTGGGGTTATTACATAGCACAATCAAATCGAACTTTAATAACTCAAGTAACAGAAAACAAACTTTATTCAAAACAATAAACTCTGTTACAGTATGTAACTGTTCTCTCTCAGTGATGAACAAATATCACGAGAGCTGCTAGGGTTACAATGAATAATCTTCTCGATTATGATAACACTTATAGTGTAAACCCTATGTCTGTGTTTATATACTACACAGTTACAAGATAATCGCTAATTGATATGGAATATAATTCTGCTTTCTAAAATATATCAATCAGATATCTTTTCTTCCAAGTATTCTATTCTTCATAGAATTCCTTCTTCATGCATATCTCTTCTTATGTTTGTCTCGATCTTCTCTTCTTGTGAATCAGCTGCCTTCTTTTTCTGAACGTTTCCTTTAAGTTCTGATATTATCTTCTGATAAATATCTTCTGAACCTTAAGTACTGATGACTTAAGTTCTGACTTCAGTATAAGTGCTGATTTCAGTTAAGTACTGATTTGTCCTGTTTAAGTAAGATCTGTAAACTAAACATAAATCACATTAGTCATGACATTATCAAATATATCTAACAATCTCCCCCAACTCGTAAATTAGCATAATATACAAGTTTAACAAATATTTGATGATGTAAAAAACTTTAAGTACAAATGCATGAGAATTTGACTAGATAACTACAACTTACAGTCCTTAAAGCTTTACCAATCTTTAACTTCTGATAATAACTTTAGTCTGTATTCATATCAGAATTTAAGTAGTTGTAGATCTTGACTTGGCTTCATCTTCTGATCTCTCTGATGTCAGGAGTTGTTCTGAGATAGTTCTTCAACAAACATCTCTCAGCATATCTGAGTTCATCAATCATCCTCCTTTTAGCATCTTTAGGTTCTGCAGAATCTTCACCAGTTTGAAAGATTGCAGCCCTCAGATCATTAATTTTAGCTTTCTTTATGTCCTGATCCAGTCTGATCAAATATGCCTTGTCAGACTCAAGATTGAATTCCACAACCCTGTAACCCAGAAAGGTAGTTATAATCTTAGCAGAGTTGGGCTTCATCTCAACAATATCACCCTTGTGATCTCTGTACTTTGGAAGATATGTGATGTCAGACTTAACAGAATAAAGCCTTTTCTGTCTCTGAATCTGATTCTTCAAATAGTTTGCAGCACTTTCTGTTATTTTGTCATTCACTTGAAGTAAGAATAATACATGTTCCAGTTCTTCTAAATACTTCAGTGGAATGGCATTTTCCCTTATATGATAAACCCTACCATCTGTCATGAAATACAACAAGATGTGTTCTTTCAAGTAGGTATGGTAAACCATTTGTACAGATTCTAGTTGATTCAATCTCTCAGGAGTTGCTCCAATACCTGGTTCACTTAAGGAAGTTGGATCATTGGTTGTGTTCTGTACTCTTCTTTCATCAGCACTTCTCAATCCAGTTTTATCTCTTGCTTCCTTTCCAGTAACTACTCTTGCTTCAAAACCACTTACAGCAGTCTTCAAAGGTTGAGTCTGTTTGGCTTTGGTGAATCCTGGTAGGAGTATCTTCGAAGGTTTAACATGAGCAATGTCAGAGGTTTCCTTTGACTTATCTTCTGATATCAAGTTAACTTGAGCTATGTCAGAGGTTACTTGCTTCTTTGAGATATCAGAACTAACTATCTCTTGACTCTGAACAACTTGAGCCATGTCAGAGGTTGTCTTAGAAACTTTTCTTGAAGTCAGAGCAAGATCAGCATCTTCATCAGTAATTTCTTCATTCACAGGAGGCACATAAACTTTGATAGGTTCACCAACTTTCTCTTTGCCCTTGGACCTTGGATCTATCTGCAGTTGTGATTTAGCTTTGGTTGCTTCAGGATTTGTCCTTTCTTTTATCACAATGCCTTTGAGCTTTGGAAGTTTCTTTTTACTAGAAGCTTCAGATTTAGATTTGACTTTTTCTGATTTAAGTCTAGCTTCTTCTTCCATCAGACTCTCCAAGTCCATTCCTGGATTTTCCTTAAAAAATAACCGTCTTGACATTTCTTCATCAAGATCCAAAAGTTCATCAAAACTTATCCTTTTACCAGTAGCAGAAGTAATTCTTTTTCCAGCATCAGAACTTGTCCTGTGACTTGTAATTCCAGCTCCTCTTGATGAGAAACTTCTACCTTGACCATGACCTCCACCCATTCCAGAGTTTCCCTGGTCATCTTTTTCATCATCCTTCCCCTTCAGTGTCTTATCAGTTTTACATTTGGACTTAATTACTTTCTCCCCCTTTTTGGTATCAGCAGGTAACATAAGAGAGACAAGCAATTCCACTGAGGCTTGGTTTTCATCGAGTTGAGATTGTTGAGAAGCTTGATTTTTCAAAATATCATCAATCTGAGACTGTTGCTTCTCTTGGGTCTTCTCAATATAAGCAACTCTGTCAAAGGTAGGTTGAAAGAATTTTTTCTTTTCAATTTTCTGAAATGTTTCTTGCTTGAGTAATTCTTCCTGAATTTTATGTAACTCGTCATGAGTTGTTGAATGGAGACCTTGCAAATGTCTAGTACTCAATGCAGTGACTCGAATCTGTGTCTTGAAATCATCATTAATTAACATTTCATCAGCTTTTGTCAAGTGCTCAGCAAGAATCTTTTCAGATGGAACAAAGGTAACTGAGTTCCATTCCTTAGTCCACTCCTGTCCTCGAGGAGTTTCACTCCAAGGCACTGGTGCTTCTCTTCGAGTAAACTTCTTGACTAACTCACTTTTGTGAACAGTTTGCTGAGGTGCATGTCCTGAAGGACCAGCTGCATCAGCATCTGCATTCATAGCAGTATCACGAGTAGGGTCAGCATTTGAAACATCAGAACTAACAGAATCAGCATCTTCTGATAGAACAATAGTATGAGAAGCAATTGAGGCTTCAGCATCATCCTCTAAGTGCTGATCTGGTTCCAAGTTTTGATCAACAGCCATATCCTGATACTCACCTATATTCTGATTATCAACATCTAGATGAAAAGAAGGTGTTGGAGACAATTCTGGAGTTTTAGTAGCATCAGGAAAAGGTGTTGTAGATGGATTAATTGTTGTTGGAGCTTCTAAGTAAAGTACCTCAGGCACAACCAGGTTCTGAATATCAATTTCAGCACTTGTGCCTGGATTGACAGGAGATACAGTTTTATGTACAAGAGACACAGATGGTGTGTTGGCCTTTTCTGTAGCAGCTTCATGAGTTGGAGTCAATGGAGAAGCAGTGGCTTCAGCAAATTCTGGTTCTTGTGAGATCATAGATTCCTGATCTCCTTCCTTAGCTGCTGCTTCCTCATCATCTGAAACTGGCCTTTTAGCTCTCTGTTTCTTGTATCTCTTTGACGGTGGAGATTCCTTGGGAGGTTCAGCAGAAGTCATTCTTCTAAGCCTTTTGAGAAGCTTAGATCCCCCAATTCCAGAATCCTTCTGAGAAGAAACTTTCTCAGCTTCTTTAACAACAGGTTCTGATGCAGAAACCTGTTCCTCACTATTAGACTCATCTCTCAGAACAATCCTCCTTCTCTTCTGTGGTGTTTGAGGAACAGTCTTTGTCCTCTTGGGCTTGGAAGCTGAAGGCTTCACAGTAGGTGCTGAGGATGAAGGTTGAGCTATCTGTGAAGTTGTGAGATATGATTTGAGATATGTTCTGAGGGAGGGTTGAGGTATAGATGTATGAGTGGTATGTTCTGATGGTTGCTGTGGTGTTTGGGATGTGGTGGTGGGTTGTACATTAGGATAAACAGATCTATAGGTTTCAGGATCAGCATTTACCAAGATCTGTTTTACAGATTGAGGAATCTGTAAAGGTCTAACCACCTTTTTCTTAAGGTCAGCATTTACCAAGTCATTAAAGGCTCGTTTTGCAATTTTAAAGGGTGGATTTAAAGAATTGGCTAGTTGAGGGGCATCAGCACAGCAAAAGGTATATATAAGCTGACAGAATCTAGCAAAGTAAACTACATTTTTATACTCTGTCATCCTATCCCCTATGAAACCTATCACAGCACTTGCAAAATCAAAATGAGTTTGGTTAATAATAGCATACCCCCATGTGCTGACTCATTATTGGAATGGCATCAAAGTTTGAACACTTATTCCCGAAGGCTTTAGTGATGCAGTCGAAGAAGAAGCTCCATTCCTTTCTGATATGAGCCCGTTTCAACTGTCCAAGCTTAGCCAAACTCTTTTCATACCCCAAACTGTCCATTAACTCTTGTAGAGATGATTCCTCCGGTGTTAAAAAAGTACAGCCTTCTGGTAAATGTAAGGCCTTGCGAATTGTACCAGGAGTTACCACATGTTCAGAATCATCCACTTCAAAAACAATATTGTGAGTACCAGTTGCACCACCATTATCAAAATGCCCAGTCCGCCAAAACGTCAGAACTTGTTGGCTTGAAAAGACTGAAGGCTGGGTCAATGCATACCCAATTTCACTGTGTGCAAGAAGATCTTGCACAAAATGCAACTCAGACGGAGCTTCATCATGATCGAGAATTGCAGCATAGTTATTTGGAACGAACTTAGCTCCATCAATGATCAAATCCTTAGGTTCCATGAGAAGAATCGAAAATTAAGAGTGCCTGTTAGGTGTTTTATAAAATGTTTGTATGAAAAACCAACGTCAGGAGATGAGAGATAGTAAAAGCAAAGAAAGAGAGATAAAGTGTAAAAGTAAATAAAAGATTGTATAATCTTCTCTCTCTCTTACTTATACTTGGTAAAAAAATATAACCGTTGGACACCTGTCAGACATGCAGCAATAATGAATAGTTAATGGGCACGGGAAAACAGTAATCATGACTTATCACATGCAGGTTTTCAAGGAAAAACCGTTCCACTTACCCAGTAATTCCATTAATTGAGGTAAGTCAGTTTTAATTCAAAATTTAAACTGTTCCCACTTATTCAATTATTTTCACTGCAAAACCAATATTCTGAAAATAAATTTCAAGTGTGAGAATGACCAAAATAAATCAAGGAAACAAGTACTGATATTTTATAGTCAGAACTTAATTTAAATCAATGATTAAAATGATCATCAGAACATGGATATAGCAGGATTTAACAGTGCATTTAAATGTGCAAACATCTCAGAGACAGAATCTTGCAAAAATAAGAAATTTCATTAATATATTAAGAGAATACATTCATGAAATTGAAATTACATCAGAAAATTACAAGACTGTCCTAAGCTTCTAATCCTAACATCAACAGCCTTAGTCCTAGCTTAAGAAGCAGGGAAAAGTTGACGATGAAGAAAAACAGGAAGAAGAAAATAAGTTATTTCTTCTTCCTACTCTCTACAAAAAGAATAGCGAGTCTGATGATTCGCTCTTGCTGGTGGAGAGCTTCCAGCCTTTCCTCCTCCAATCGCTCCAGATGGCGATGGTAGTCCATGTAAAAGAACAGGAGGTGTGTGAGAACCTCCTGGGGAACCGAGTCCCAAATCTCATCAGGAATGATAGTCACGTGCCATTCCTGCAGCCATCCCTCACGGATTAACTCCATGTTGAAGGTCTCATAGTTTAAAAACATATTGTAGTTAACCATGATGTTGTGTATATGAGGGAAAAGAGAGTAAGTGTTTGAGGAAGGGAATAATTTGTAGGCTGATGTGAAGTGTTGGTTTATATAGGCAGAAGAATTCGAGGAGACGCATGGATAATTTAATGCGGACAGGTAGAAATAATTCTACCTCGTCTCCCTAGACTGGGAAGACGAAAAACAGTCATTGGAAGTGTAAGACAGGGTTTAATTCGCACAAGAAACAAGTAAAAATTACTGTGCATGTACGTGTTCTACCAACCCTAATTATATTGACTGTTAATATTCTACCCAAACATATTCTGATTTAAAAAGGAGACTGTTTCAAATTGTAACCACAAATAAGTCAAGTAAAGGATCAGAATTTAATATCAGAACTTAGACTTATATCAGAACTTTACAGTCATCAGAACATGATTTCTGAACTCGAAAAATGAATGCCTATCTCCGTAATTCTTCACCCAAATTCTGATATCGATTCTTCAGAACTTAATCATCAGAACGTTCAACAGAACCTGTCCTCAGAATTTATGCAATTTGACACATAAACTGTTCATCTACAACAACATGGATCACCACAGAAATTTTCATCATTCATATGGAGTGTTAGTGTGTGCATTAAGCTAAATATCAGAAAAAGAGAAAAGTCTGATTCACTTCAGAACATCTTAGAAATAAGGCATAACTAAAACTTTACTAAAAATTTGTCATTATTCTGAAGCCTACTATTGAATGAGTTCATGCTTGAGTCCACCTCAACTGTTTTGTGCTAATTTTGTCCATCTTTTTAAATTCCATTTTACAGTGGCTTCTTAGTGTAAGTGAGTCACGACTGCTTATCAGAATTTATGCTATTATCAGAGTATTTCTCCAATAATCATAGAGTGTGAAAAGTCACCAAGAAAAATATTTATTTGCTTTTCTGATGCATTTTACTTAATACCAGCAATGCACTTGGGTCGTCCCTTCCACATTTTTACTCTATATCTATGTTCTTATATTCTGATTTTATCCGGTTGAAAAGTTTGGATAACCACTAAATTGTTTCAATCTGAAATTATTTGTCAAGACTTTAGAATAATCCAAGTTATCCTTCATTTTTCTACAACAATGATTCTCTATTAGGTCACACACACACTATAGAGGGGGGTGAATACAGTGTATAGCACAATCAAATCGAACTTTAATAACTCAAGTAACAGAAAACAAACTTTATTCAAAACAATAAACTATGTTACAGTATGGAACTGTTCTCTCTCAGTGATGAACAAATATCACGAGAGCTGCTAGGGTTACAATGAATAATCTTCTCAATTATGATAACACTTATAGTGTAAACCCTATGTCTGTGTTTATATACTACACAGTTGCAAGATAATCGCTAATTGATATAGAATATAATTCTGCTTCCTAAAATATATCAATCAGATATCTTTTCTTCCAAGTATTCTATTCTTCATAGAATTCCTTCTCATGCATATCTCTTCTTATATTTATCTCGATCTTCTCTTCCTGTGAATCAGCTGCCTTCCTTATCTAAACGTTTCCTTTAAGTTCTGATATTATCTTCTGATAAATATCTTCTGAACCTTAAGTACTGATGACTTAAGTTCTGACTTCAGTATAAGTGTTGATTTCAGTTAAGTACTGATTTGTCCTGTTTAAGTAAGATCTGTAAACTAAATATAAATCACATTAGTCATGACATTATCAAATATATCTAACATTCTCTCCTGTAACTCCAGAGCAGCAAGGCATTGCTGCTCAGCCACCATAGCACGTCTCTCCTGCTCCTGAGTGACTTCTCCCTCAAAGAAAAGGAAGTTTAACTGATCGTCCCATGAGAGTTCGTCAAAAACGTCGAGTGGAACATCAAAAGGGATGCATACGATCCCTTTGATACGGACTTGAAGCCCAAAAGGGTCATAATAGACCCTATTGTCAGCCAAGTGATGGGCTGGAAGATAAACACCGTTGTTGAGCGTGTGAGAAACAGTGGCAGCCATTGGAGAGAGATGAACAATGAGTGAGTTTTGAGGTTAGGATATTTGTTGAGAAAGAGAGCAGTGATAGGTAATGAAGACCGAAGGGTTTGAATTTACAGGAGGAGAAAAGAAAGAACACAAGAGACTCTTGAGTTGCCCGGTTAAGTGTAATAATCACACAAACATACTTTACGAGTATCTAGACAGTTAGAAGAGACTAAACTTTCTAGTTACTATTCCCCATGCAAGTACTCAAGAAGCTTAGTTCACTTTCTAAGTTAACTATTCCCCATGCAAATAATCAAGTACCCCTACACAAAAAGTAACCCTTCCTATCAGCAAAATATTTCACTAGCTAACTCATCAAAACAAATAATGATAAGGAATTATTTTGAATCCAATAGTCAAATAAATTCAACTATTATCAGCATTCTCAAAACATCACATATAATGTACTAGTCTACTTACATAAGACGAACATATTCCACATTTTAAAAAAAATTGCACATAAGCACATAAATGTGTCAATAAGTCTGAGTAATTATAGACAAAGTATGTCAAAAGTATTTTGCTGAACATAATTTATGAATTAAATTATCTCAGTTTTTCATACTTTTTGCTTCTTCTGATAAGTTATTTATTAACTTCATATATTTAGGATATAAATTAACAAATATTCAGTTTACCTAAAATTTTGAGAAATTCCAAGTTTAAATATGTATCGAGAAGTCTGGGTATTTATAGTAAAAGTAAATGACTTTTCGAGAACTCAAAAATAGACGTTTGGAGTTTGTCTATCGAGAAGTCATTTTAAGAAATGAAATACATATCGTGAAGTCATTTTAAATTACTCTTTTAGAGAACTTCAAAATTGACTTATCGACATGTCAAATAAATACCCAGTTTGTCCAAAAAGTGGACTGAATTAATTCCAACCTTTATTTGAATAAATTCAACATAAAATTAGAATGAATTTTCCAGAAGTATTTTACCAAAATAATTTATTAAATTAAATTATTTCAGTTCCGAGTTATTGATAAGTCAAAAATTACACTTCTAGAGAACTCTGCGAATTAAAACTACTAGAGAACTCTACAAAAACTTATCGATAAGTCATATTAAGCCTATCGAGAAGTCAATCGAGAAGTCAGTAATTGACTTATCGAGGACTCACTTGAGAAGTCCTAAAATGACTTGTCGAGAAGTCAATTTGAATTATCGAGAACTCAGTTCTTTATATACTTTTGATTTTTTTTGTGATTCTACCTTGTGTTAATTTTACATATTGAGAATGTAAATTAACAACTGAGCAGTTTACTTAGAATTTGAAAAATTCCAAGTTAAATTTGAATTTGAAAAATAAATATGCAGAGATTTCTGAAATATTTATAATTCATATTTCAGTTAATTTCCAATAAAATCAAATTAATATTGATTTATTGGAGATTAATCTGCTGCAAAACATTAGCTAAGTTCTTGCCTTAAGATGAAGAATTAAGCATTCCAATTTCACTTACAAGTCTGGTGAAAGTTGTTTCATCCAAAGGTTTAGTAAAAATGTCAGCCAATTGTTTTTCTGTTGGTACAAAAATGAGCTCAATGTTACCATTTGTAGCATGTTCTCTAATAAAATGGTACCTAACATCAATGTGCTTTGTCCTAGAATGATTAAATGGATTAGCTACTATAGATATAGCACTAGTATTGTCATACATAATAGGAATTTTTCGTAACACTAGGCCATAATCCATTAGCTGATTTCTAATCCAAAGCACTTGAGTACAACAACTTCCTACAGCTATGTATTTAGCTTCAACTGTAGAAGTTGATACAGATTGTTGTTTCTTGCTATATCAGGATACAAGTATTTTTCCAAAAAATTGACAGCTTCCACTGGTACTCTTTCTGTCAACCCTGCATCCAGCAAAATCTGCATCTGTGTAACCAAAAATTTCAAAACCAGTTCCCTTAGGATACCATAGTCCCAAGTTTGGAGTTTTCTTCAAGTATCTGAAAATCCTCTTCACATCCATCAAATGTGATTCTTTTGGATTGGTTTGAAATCTTGCACACATACATGTTGCAAATATGATGTCTGGTCTACTTTCTTTTAAATAAAGCAATGATCCAATCATCCCTCTATAGTTTGAGATATCTACACTCTTGCCCTTTTTATCTTCATCCAACTTTATTACAGTAGACATAGGTGTAGATGCAGGTGAACAGTCAACCATTCCAAACTTTTTTAATAGATCCTTAACATATTTAGTTTGGCTGATGAAGATACTGTCACTTCTTTGATTGACTTGAATTCCAAGGAAGTAACTCAGTTCCCCCATCATACTTATTTCATATTCACTTTGCATAAGTTTGGAGAATCTTTGGCAAAGCTTCTCATTAGTAGAACCAAAGATGATATCATCCACATAAATCTGAACTAGGATCATATCTTCACCATATTTCTTGTAGAAGAGAGTCTTGTCTATGGTTCCTCTAGTAAAACCATGCTTCAGTAGGAAATCTGATAGTGTGTCATACCAAGCTCTAGGTGCCTGTTTTAGTCCATATAGAGCCTTGAGTAACTTGTACACAAAATTTGGAAATTTTGGATCTTCAAAGCCAGGTGGCTGTTGCACATAAACTTCTTCTTCTAGCTCACCATTTAGAAAGACACTTTTTACATCCATTTGATACACTTTAAAGTTGAATGTGCAGCAAATGCTAGGAAAATTCTTATAGCTTCAAGTCTTGCAACTGGAGCAAAAGTTTCATCATAATCAATTCCTTCTTGTTGTGAGTAGCCTTTTGCAACCAACCTTGCTTTGTTTCTGGTAATTATACCATTTTCATCCATCTTGTTCCTGAACACCCATTTTGTTCCAATAATACTTCTATTCTTTGGTGCAGGAACTAATTTCCAGACTTTGCTTCTTTCAAACTGATTCAGTTCTTCCTGCATGGCAGATATCAAGTCAGGATCTAGAAGAGCTTCATCAATTTTCTTAGGTTCTACTTGAGATAGAAAATATGCATGTAGGCACTCATTAGCAGTTGCACTCCTAGTCCTCACACCAGCAGTAGGATCACCAATAATTACATCTTCAGTGTGACTCCTATCCCTCTTCCTTGTATGAGTTTGTTGACTTGTTCCTTCATTATTTTCTTCATTGTTGGTATGACTATTGGATCCTTCTTGTCTTTCTTCCCCTGAGTTTGTGCTCTCAAATTCAGGTGTTTGAGATGAGTTTCCATTTTCATGATTTTCTTGTTGAGTAATCTCTTCATTTAATGTCTGTTGTGCATCAACTTAATCTTCTCCATCAGAGTCACTATCAATGTTGAGGTTTTCAAATTCCAGGGCTTCAACTTCATTATCAACAAGGCATTTCAAGCCTGGACATTTGTCATCATCAAAGGTCACATCTGTGCTCTCCATAATCTTCTTTTGATCGATCACATAAACTTTGTAGGTTGTTCTTTCTAGTGAATATCCTAGAAAAATTGTTTCAAAAACCTTTGAGTCAAATTTTCCCACATATTCAGAGTTGTCTTTCAAAATATAACACTTGCTTCCAAACACATGAAGATGCTTTACAGTAGGCTTTCTCTTAGACATGATTGAGTAGGGTGACTTCCATGTGCCTTGTTAGTGAGATATCTATTTTGAGTGTAACATGCAATGTTAACAGCCTCTTCCCAGAAACTTGTTGGCAACTTGGCATCTTACAACATTGTCCTGCAGCTTCAACCAATGTTCTATTCTTTCTCTCAACTACTCCAATATGTTGAGGTGTCTTGGCAGCTAAGAATTCTTGAACAATGCCTTTGCCTTTGCAGAATTCACATAATGTAGCATTCCTGAATTCTGTTCCATTGTCACTTCTCAATCTTTTCACACACTTGTAATCTTCAGCCTGTTTTTCTATCTTCTTGATGTGCTCAATTATGATATGTGGAGTTTCATCTTTAGAGTACATGAACTCTACCCAAGTGTATCTTGAGAAATCATCCACCATCACAAGTGCATATTTGTTCCTTGAAATTGATAAGACATTTACTGGCCCAAATAAGTCCATGTGAATAAGTTGCAATGATGCACTTATAGAATTCACAATTTTTGACTTGTGACAAGATCTTTTCATTTTTCCTTTCTGACAAGCTTCAGAAACTTCAACTTGAGCAAATTCCAGTTTGGGCATGTCTCTTACTAACTCCTTTTTGACTAAGATGTTAATTTCCTTGAAATTCAAGTGAGACAGCTTCTTATGACATAGCTTGCTTTGTTCTTCTGATGCCTTGTTGTAGAAGCAGCAAATACCATCCTTATTTGTTGAGTCCAAGTCTGCATCAAACAAGCTTCTTTTCTTTGCTCCTTTCAGAGCAACTTCACAAGTTTTCTTGCTGGTAAAAGTGCATTCTTCTTTGTTGAATAGAACTTCAAAGCCTTTGTCTGCAAATTGGCTAACACTGAGAAGATTCACTTCAAGATCAGCTACTAGTGCTACATCATCAATGACAATATTTTCAGAAACAATCTTGCCATATGCCATTGTGAATCCTTTGTTATTGTCTCCAAAGGTCACCAATGGGCCAATTTTCTCCTCAAACTGTGATAGCAGGGCCTTATCACCTGTCATATGTCTGGAACATCCACTGTCAATGATCCATATGACTTTCTTCACCTTGCCCTGCACACAATGAGATTTAGTTGTGTTTAGTGACCCAAGCAGTGTTGGGTACTTTCTTCTTGTTAACTGATTTGGCAGAAGTAGAGTGAGTTGTTTCAGATAAAATAGAGTTCAATGATTGTTGTGCAGTCCCTTTCTGATGTAGACTCAATTTTTGTTTCTTTAAGATATACTCTCAGTTTGTGGCAACTCTTCATCACTTTCAAGTTGCAAGAGATGCAGTCAAACTTATCAAAAAATGAGTAGGGATCATTTAAATCTGTTACATTGTATTTGCAAGCTCCTTCAGTTGACTTAAAACCACCTTTTTACAAAGGTGAGTTAGATGATTAGCAGAGCCACATCTTTCACACTTCTTTCCAGGAGCATCTGCAACATAAGCCAGATTATTTCTTTTGTTTATCCCTATTTTCTCATTTCTATTTTTCTTCTTCTTTCCTGCATCTTGAATCTTTATTCCTTTGACATGAGTCTTGGTACTTTGATTGTCAATGAGATTTTCTTCAGCCTTAGAAGATTGAGTTAAGTTTGCATTTTTCTGTTCATTATCCTGATGTGCAATTTCTTTCTTGATAATCAATTCTTCTTCACTGAAGTCTACTTCACAAGCCTTGAACATAAGTGACCCGACCTTTTTCATCATTGCTGGAACATTTTCATTCTCTGTTGCTTTTCCTTTGTCCCTTATGTTTTTCTTTTTTGCTGTTCAAGTCATCATAATCAAAACCAATAGCAATATTTGCACATGGTTTGTTTTTCTCATGATACTGACCAACCAATTCAGATGCATTCTTGAAGGATTTCAATTTTACTTCATTTTTCTCCAGTTTTTCCCTTAGCACAGCCTCAATCTCATTTGCACACTTGAGCTTGTTCTTCAGATAACCATTTTCTTGTTTCAGGGCTTCAAGCTCCATTGTCAATAATTTAGTTCCTTGTTTTTCATTCTCAAGCTTCTCATTCAACTTTGTTAATCTGCTAACTTCTTCATTAGCAGCAACCATGCTTGTGTGAATATGAAACATTTATGTGCTCATCTTCTCAACAGTTTCCTTATATTAATTCACATTTAAATTAGTGGAGGTAAGAGTTGGTACCTGTGATTTAAATGAGGATGATTATTCTCGCTCCAAGGCCATGAGTGCATAGTTTCCAAGTTCTTCATCTTCATCATTTTCAGAGTCATCCCAACTTTTACTTTCTGCAATATAAGCTTTGCTTTGCTGTTTTCTCAGAAGAGCTTCATACTTTGCTTCAAGTTTAAGATAAGCTTTATCTTTCTTTGCCTTCTTGGGTTTCCTGCATTCTGTAGCAAAGTGGCCTAGTTCATCACAATTGTAGCACCTTATCTTAGATATGTCAACAAATCCAGTTTTATAGCCATTCTTGCTATCAGAATTATACTTCCCTTTTTCCTTCCAGCTGCTGTCTTTGTTGAAGGACTGTCCTTCATTCTTGAAGTATATTGGCTTCTTTACTCTAATATTAGAGAATTTCCTAGCCAAGTAGGCCATTGACTGATCTATCTCATCCAGTTCTTCAAGAGTATAGAACTCATCTTTTTCCAATTTTAGAATGACTTGTTCCTGTGAATCATTTGTTCTTTGCTCACTTTTTGAGACAACTGGAGTTTGAGATCTTGGTTCATCATTGGATGCTTGACTTTCATTTATAATTAAAGCACTTGAGCCATCCACAATATGTCCTTGACCAGATCTCAATGATTGTCTTTGAATCATCTCTAGTTCATATGTTTTGAGAATTCCATATAGAACTTCCAGTGTTATTCTGCTCAAATCTCTCCCTTCCCTGATTGCTGAGATTTTCTGTTCCAAATGATCAGGAAGAGTAAGCAAGAACTTTAGATTCACTTCTTCAGCTTCATAGTATTTGTCATGAAGTTGTAAGTCATTTATCAGCTTATTGAATCTTTCAAACATCAGTAATGCTTTTCTTTGGCTTAGCCATGAAACCCTCATACTGTGAAATTAGTATCCTTCTTTGATTAGATCTAACTTCCTCAGTTCCCTCACCGAGTATCTCAATCTTTTCCCATATTTCATTGGCAATGTCACAGTTGACAATGTTGTTGTACATTACATTGTCAAGTGACTCAATCAAAATTAATTGCAAGCTGTTATCCAGGGAAACTTTATCATTTTCAAGATCAATATACTCAGCAGGATCTTTTGGAGCATAGAGAGCTGGGATGATCCTGTTTCCATCTGTAGATTTCTCAATTCTAACCGTAGGAATGTGTTAGTCCCTTAACAATATAACAAGAATTACAGAAGAGGGGTTGAATGGAATTCTTGAAACTTTTTCTTGAATAAAAATGTTCTAACTCAAATATATATATAAGTGTGAATTGATTAGCAGAATGCGGAATAGTTACTTCAAATGAATCAAAACACAAGTAATTAAAAACAAGAGTCTTTAAAAACTTTCTGGTGGATTTGAATGATTCCACCAGAGATATATAATATATATTTAGAGAACTCTGTGTGCAAAAAGCTCACAGCTGCTTACAAAATGATAACAACTATGAACGAGAGAAATGCTAAGAATACAGCTTACAAATGTTTCTCTCTTGGTTGCTTGATTTCTTAATTACTATTCTATTGCTGCTTCTTGGTTTATATATCACCAAGATTACAAAGTAATAAGACAGGATAATAAAACAAAAACTATCAAGTCTAATATAATGCTACTTCATTACTTTATTCCAGCATCTTTGAATATCTTCATAATAGCATGGAAATGGCAATGTTTCTTTGTTCTCAAAAACCCAGTTGAATAGGCTACCACATTCCATTTGCATACACTCGACGCATGTGACTGTGTTGTCACTGTCAACAGATATTTGAATTCTTTATCCATCGGGTTTAGGATCATCCGTCGAGTTATTGATCATCCGTCGGGTTGTTGATCATCCGTCAAATTCATTGTTATTTATCCGTCGGGTAGCAATCAGGCACTTGACTCTACTTCATTTATGCAGAATTATAAGACATCATCTATGTACAATTAATCAACCTATTCTGCATATCTAGTTAAAGTCAACATGACTTAAGTACTACTACAGATTCTAAACAGTGTGTATGCAGAAATGTGCTACAGACTTATTGTTACATAATCTACTCACTCGATGGATAATAAGTCATCATCCGTCGGGACCAAAATGAGTTATCCGTCGGGACTATAATCCTTATCCGTCGAGTGCTACATTTTCACTAAGTAAAATCTACCAAGGTGTTTTGTTCATGAAATCATCAAGTACACAACATATACACAATATTCTCCCCCAATTTATGTCTACTGGAATTGTAGCCATAAATTAAGAGATACTTGATGATAACAAAACACCCTAAAAATACAAACTTTAAAAGACAGTAGATAATACTGAAAAGTGCTTCAATTAATAAAATGTACAAAGTTTTGCTCACAATCATTTTCAAGATGCTCCTCTAGCCTGAGCAGATTTATCCAGTTTCTTGAAGGTCTGGATCTCTTTCCAAGCTTTCTGTTGTTTTCTTCAATCTGATTTTGGAGCTGCCTGTGGAATTCCAGTTCATCAGATTCTGAGAGATTTAGCTTTTCTTGCATTTCCAAGAGAGTCTCACTGCTAGAGATGCTCAATTTGTCTTCTAATCTGAAAAATCTTCTCACTCCTTTGTCATCCATGAACTCCATCAGCCAGTAGGGCCTTAGATGCACTCTTCTCCCTGTGTAAGGGATGATTAGAGTCTTTGGGAGTGCATCTTTAGCTCTAACACTCCTTAGTTCTTCAATCTTCTTTAGAACCAATCTTCTTGTAGTAACATTGAACCCAAAGTTCTTCTTGAAAGATGAATAGACCTTAATCAGTACAGCTTGGCTTTCTTGAAGGATCATGTGAAGTGGCCACTAAATCTCATTTCCTCCCTTGTACTTGAACACTAACCTTTCAGGTAGGTTTCTGTATGCATCAATTCCTCTCACTTCATCTAGATAGAGATTTAGATCAGAAAACTCCTTGATGTCACACAAGTACATATGATCTCCTTTGTTGACTGTAGATTGAGCTTTAACTAGAGATTTGAATTTGAGAGGTGACAACTTTACTTTCTTGACTGCTCTTAACTTTGTTCTTTTTGGCTTGCTGAGGATTGGTAAATTGAAGTCAGGAATTGGTATATTTTCCCATTCTATTGGCTCATCCTTAGGCACAATAAGTTCACCATGAATGTTCATGTAAGGATCCACCACCTTGATATCTTCAAATACCACAGAGGGTTTTGATTCTTGAGTTGTAGTTGAAGTGGACTTCTTGGGAAACTGATTCTCCAATTCCTTATCAACAATGTCCAGTTTCCTTCTGGTTCTTTTAGCCAATTCCTTGATTCTTGGAGACTTCTTATGTTGTTCAACTTGCTTCTTTGGATCTTGAGATTCAATGATTTCAGATGGCTGAGCAGGAATTATTTGTGATGAACTTACAGCATGTAGCTTGGCCAAGATAGCAATTTGCTCTTTCTTTTGTTTAGCCTTTTTAGCATCTAGAGCAGCTTGCTTCTTTTCCTGCTTCAATCTATCCTTTTCTTCTCTCTTTTCTTGAGCAAATTGAGGATGTCCAGCCACCACATAAATTTCTTTCCCATTCTTGAAAATTTTAGCAATTCTCTTTTTGGAAGCTGAATCAGCTGGATCTTTGTAGAAAGCAATTGACCTTGATAGAAGCTTCTTTTCATCAGGCTTAGGTGTCTCATATACAGTGTCCAAAGGGTTCTTCAATGATAATCTTGAATAATTCACCCTTGGTTTCAGAATTATTCCAGCCTTTGGAGATTTGATGCAGGATGACTGTCCCCTTTCCAGATAGTCCATGCTCATCTCATTCACAGAAATTTGCTTGACATGAGAGTGATGGATGGCTGACTTTACTGGCTCCTTGACTAGTCCAAACTTCTTTTGTATATCCTCATCAATCTTCTCCCAGTTGATTGGCTTCAACTGCTTCATTCCAGCTGCTCTAATTTTGGCTGCTGCTGTATTTATCAGATCTATACTGCTTGTAACTAGTGGCTTTGAGATAGTAATTGAAGGCATAATTACTTTACTGATTTGAATTTGAAGCTTCTCCCCCTCACTTGGTCCTTTCTCCCCCTTTTTGTTATCATCAAGTTGAGCAGAGGAGGGGTTTTGAGCAGCCACCAGCTTTTGAAGTAAATCTGTCTGTTAGGCTTGATGAAGATGAATGGTTGTTAAAGATGCTTCCATGGCTGACATTCTTGTATCCAATGCATCTATCTTGGTTGCAAGATCAGAATTTTTTCTTAATTACCTCTTGATGTCAAGAATTGTAGCTTCTGGAAGCTTAGAGTCCATTTTGTTTGAAATGGCCTTCTTCATCTCCTCAATATCACCCTTGATGGGGTTTACATCCCTAGCATGTTGGAAGCCTTGAATTTGTTGAAGTTGCAGAGAGGCTAGATGTGCCTAAAGGAGCTTTTTGGTGATGGCATTTGAAGTGGTTTGAAGAGCAGTATTTATCTGATTGATTAGTTGGATCAGGGTTGTCTTGAAGTAGTGCTCATCACAGTGCTTTGAAAATGTCCATGATGGCATACCTGATTTTGAACTGGAACCTACTTCTCCCCCTATGTCCATTGCTTCATCTTCACTATCCCCACTTTCATCACCAAAGAAATTAGCTGAGCCACCAGTCTCATAATCCACATCACCAGCTGTATAGGGCAAAGCTGTGATGGCATCCTTAGCTCTTATCATAGACTATGTGGTATGCACTAGATTGAGCATCCTTTCTGCATTGTCATTGCCCTGTTCAGCTAGAAGTTGATAAGCTGGAACAGGGTGAGTAAATGCCTCAGCATCAAGGGAGGTGGAATCTATAACAGCTTTAGGTTGCTGAGATAGTCCCTCCCTCTCTGCATCCTGAACATTCATTAACTCACTAGCAATAACCTCTATCCTTGTAGCTCCAGTACCTGTATTTCTCTCGTTTTCTCTATTTTGTTGCATCAGGGTCTCACCCTGGCTCCCCACCCTCACACCCTCGCCTTCACCTTCTAAGGTGGGACTCCTCTCACTTTCTTTTGCCAATCCTGAAGAAATGGATTGCATAATATCACTCATTTCCTCTCTTTTTTCCTGGGAGCAACCCAGACTCTCACTCAAAACACTATTCTCTCTCAATCCTAATAGTGACTGTACAACCACTAATTCTTCTGCACTTGAAATAAATGAAGTTTGAAGCTGTGCAGAGATACTCGACAAGTGAGTGATATCCATCGGGTGAGTGGTTTTGCTATCCGACGGATAACTACTGTTAAGCTTATCCGTCGGGATACAATCACTACTCGACGGATGAGCAATATCCATCGAGAGAGTAGAAATGAATGAACTAGGAATGGAAACTATTGTGGACTCTGTGCTGATTGAAGATATTTTGGGCACAGATAATTCAACAGTTCCTGAAAGAATGGGCAAGTGAGCCAACAAATCATCTAAAAGATGATGCTCACTTGCACTAGATTTTGGCTTCCCAAACAAAGTTAAAGAAGGGGAATCAGGAATTGATGTTTTTATCATATCCACATCCAGTGAGTTTGTGGGTGAGTTTGGTGTTTGAGGTGCTTCTATTACTAGAGATTTTGGCTGTGACTCCACATTTATTGGAGTCACATCAAACTGAATTTGTGAAGGTGCAGTGGCTGTGTCTTTCGCACCAGTTTGCATAGTGTGTGTACCTTGTGCATCCTCAAGGGTTTTAGATTTCTTCTTTCTGGCATAAGTTTGGGGTGAGCTTGTGTCCCTAACCCTCTTGGCCTGTGCTCTTGGTTGAGAGCTATGTTCAATAACTACATCCTTTTGGGAGGATGCAGCTAGAAATGAGCTTTTATCCTTTTTAAGAACTGCAGTTTATTGGGAAACTGCAGTGTGGCTAGGCTGGGAACCACTCAACTTTCCATCCTTATCCTTAGGGTTTCTTTTATGTTCACCCCTTCCCTCACCTGTCTTACCCATATGCACACTCCCCTCTTTGATTTTGGTGGATTTTGCAACTGACATCTTTTGAGAGATACCAGAGGGGGCTTTCTTTGATTTGGATTTTGAAATATTTGCATGTTTGGTAGCTTGGGTAGGCAACTGTTGGGTCATTGACACAGTTGCCATAGCCACACTAGAACTCAAAGAAATTAGTGAGGTTGTAATAGTGGTAGGAATAGATGAACTTACCTCACTTACCTGAGGTGCTTCCATTACAGGGAAATAGAACAGTGGCACCTCCTTGTGATGATTAGCCCTGTTCAAATCTGCAATGAGCCTTCTCTCTTGAACCCAACAATCTAATTTTTTGTTAGGGTTCTCAAGTACAATACCCTCAGAGAGATGGTTAGCTAACATCATAAAGAATCTAGCATAATACACATTCTTACCTCTCTTATTTAACTCTCCTAGTTTAAAACCTAACTCAAACAAAACAAGGTCACTGAAATTATAGAATTTATCTGTAACTAGCATGTAGGGCATGTTAAGCATGGAGATATTGACTGAATCAAAATTACTGACTTTACCTGAAAAGACCTTTATCACTACATCACACATAAAACTCCATTCTTTCCTAAGGCTCAGTCTCCTAATATCACTTAACTTAGAAGTAGAAAGAGCATAGTTCATGAAATTAAGCATATTGATTATATCAGTATCAGTGTGTGGTGAGGTCACAGTGTTATCAGGAATCTTGAAACATGCTTTTGTAACATCACTATTGATACAGAATTCTTTACCTTTAATGGTGAGTGTGATTGTCTTATCTGTTGAGTTGTATGTAGCAGTGGTCCACATCTCTTCAACAACTTCACAAAAGATTGTGGGTGACTCCAGCATGGCATAACTAAGCTTGCAATTCTTCACAAAGTCCATCATCTTGTGATAGTCACCAGATTGCTGAATACCCTTGTTTACTAATGCAGTGAAATTGTTCTTCTCATAGATAAACCCAGTTCGAGACATAATCTTGACAACGGGCGCCATTGTTAGAGAATGAGAGCTTGAAGAGAAAGAGTAAGTGCTTTGAAAGAGAAAGAAATTTGAGCAGTTGATTTGAGAATGATAAAAGAAAAGCAATTAAAATAAAATAAGCTTTTATACTATCTCAAAGAATAACTGCTAAAAATAATAAAGTAAAATAAAGTAACCAATGAAAATTGCCTAAAATAGCCGTTTAAAAATAAATTGTAAAAATTCCACCCATTATCCGTCGTATTATGCTTACAAACTGTAAGTGTGCTCGATGGATAATGTTCAGGGAATTAATGGCTGAGATTAAGATAATTCGACGGATGAGGATTGACTGTTATCCGTCGAGTCATAAAAAATTCCAGAAAAATAATTGATTCTTATTTGCAAATAGTATACCGACGGATGATCAAACTCGATGGATAAGGATCATCCGTTGAGATGTAAATTTGTTAGTCCCTTAACAATATAACAAGAATTACAGAAGGGGGGTTGAATGGAATTCTTGAAACTTTTTCTTGAATAAAAATGTTCTAACTCAAATATATATATATATAAGCGTGAATTGATTAGCAGAACGCGGAATAGTTACTTCAAATGAATCAAAACACAAGTAATTAAAAATAAGAGTCTTTAAAAACTTTCTGGTGGATTTGAACGATTCCACCAGAGATATATAATATATATCGAGAGAACTCTGTGTGCAAAAAGCTCACAGCTGCTTACAAAATGATAACAACTTAGAACAAGAGAAATGCTAAGAATACAGCTTACAAATGTTTCTCTCTTGGTTGCTTGGTTTCTTAGTTACTATTCTATTGATGTTTCTTGGTTTATATATCACCAAGATTACAAAGTACTAAGACAGGATAATAAAACAAAAACTATCAAGTCTAATATAATGCTACTTCATTACTCTATTCCATCATCTTTGAATATCTTCATAATATCATGGAAATGGCAATGCTTCTTTGTTCTCGAAAACCCAGTTGAATAGGCTACCACATTTCATTTGCATACACTCGACGCATGTGACTGTGTTGTCACTATCAACAGATATTTGAATTCTTTATCCATAGGGTTTATGATCATCCGTCGAGTTATTGATCATCCGTCGGGTTGTTGATCATCCGTCGAATTCATTGTTGTTTATCCGTCGGGTAGCAATCAGGCACTTGACTCTACTTCATTTATGCAGAATTACAAGATATCATATATGTACAATTAATCAACATATTCTACATATCTAGTTAAAGTCAACGTGACTTAAGTCTACTACAGATTCTAAACAGTGTGTATGCAGAAATTTGCTACAGACTTATTGTTACATAAGCTACTCACTCGATGGATAATAAGTCATCATCCGTCGGGACCAAAATGAGTTATCCGTCGGGATTATAATCCTTATCCGTCGAGTGCTACATTTTCACTAAGTAAAATCTACCAAGGTGTTTTGTTCATGAAATCATCAAGTACACAACATATACACAACAGAATGAAAGGTCCATCCTTGAGGATCTGAATGTAGAGTGGATTGGTCATCTTGTTAAACAACATCATTTTCTTTTTCCATAGAGTGTAGTTAGCTTTGTCAAAGGTATGAATTTTGATGCTACTGATTTTCTGTGTATTCATTCTTCCAAGATCTTCAATCTGTTTACTTTTAGATTTAGCTCTGATACCACTTTTTAGGAAATGAATAACACACAGAGGGGGGGGTGAATGTGTTTTACTATTTTTAGGCTTTTCTTGAATGTTTATGGTTGAACAAAGTAAATTAATTCTTGTAGTGAAATGTGTTCATGTAGAATTTAAGCTTGCAGAAAATAAAGAACACAGATCTTCAAAACTCACTTAATTTTATATTAAAATTAGAGTTATTTGCAAAATGCATCCCCGTGGTTTGGCCAAAATGCATTTTTTACCTATACTTTAGATAACTGCACTTTGCATCCCCTTACTATTTCCGCGTGACAAATTGTACCCTTTTCGTTAATTTTGTTAAAATTTTCAGGGGTATTTTAGGAAATGTAAATATTAAATTATTTTCAGATTTTTATTTAAGGTTTATAACCCTCTAAACGATACATTCTGAAAAAATTTAAAGAACGGAAGTTGTAGAGAATAAAAAGATCTTCTCGAAATAAAAAGGTTCAAAATTGAAATATTTTTTTATAATTGTTTTTAATAAATTCAATAAGTATATATTTTATTTAATTTTAGCTTCGTAAATTTTTTGATAATTTTGAATGTTATTATTTTGAAAAGATTTTTTCGTTCTCTATAATTTTCGTTCTTTAAATTTTTTCGAAAAGTATCATTTAGAGGGTCAAAAAACTTAAATAATGATCTAATTATAATTAAATATTTTAATTTCCTAAAATGCCCCTGAGAATTTTAACAAATTTAACGAAAAGGGTGCAATTTGTCGCGCCGAAATAGTAATGGGATTCAAAGTGCAGTTATCTAATGTATAGGTAAAAAAATGCATTTTGGCCAAACCACGGGGATGCATTTTGCAAATAACTCTTAAAATTAAGACTGTTTGGCTTACAAAATTTCTAGGCTCTTTATTGATAAAGAGCTTAACTTCTTCTTGAGAGTGTTACAAGAAATTTGATCTAAATTGTTACAACTGACTAAGGACCAGTGTTAACTTTATAGCTCAGTTAACTGCTAGTTTGCACAGTGTGTAATAAGATATGCTATTAGCTTTTCTAAACTGTCACTTGTCATTTCTATTTATAAAAAAGTAGATCTTCCATTTCTGGCTTAACATATCTTTAGCATCCCGTGTTTACTTTAATCTTCCTTTGTCAGTTAATCTTTACCATTGATCTTGCACACTCTTCAAACTGCTTTTTGTAGACTTGCCAATCCAGCTGTTGGATTGTTTGTTGATTGTTTCTCTTGGATATTGAACTGATCTGCAACTATGTACTTTGAGATTGTACCTCGAGATCTCCAGTTCAGGTCTATAGAACACTTGACATCTCGATAAGCATATTGGCTTATCGAGATCTCTAGTACTCTATATTTGGTTTGGCTTGTAGAGGTCTTCAGTTCTCTATAAGAGAATTTTGGGCTTTTCGAGATCTCTAGTCTTCACATCTTCACTTTGACTTATCGATAACTCTTAGTTCTCTAGTAGCTTTTTGACTTGTCAATATCTCAGAGTTCTCTAGTCAAATTTAACTTGTCGATATCTCAGAGTTCTCTAGTCAAAATTTAACTTGTCGATGTCTCGAGTTCTCTAGTGAATTTTGACCTATCGATATCTCTGAGTTCTCTAGTAGACTTAGACTTATCGATAACTCAGAGTTCTCTAATGAATGTAGAATTGTCAATAACTCTGACTTCTCTAGTAGCTTTCCTGACTTCTCGATAAGCCATTTTGGAGTTCTCGAGTGGCTTCTCTATAACTCTGAATTGTCAATAACTCTGAATTGTCAATAACTCTGACTTGTAGAGATCTTTACTTACAGTATTTTTCCGAATACAGATTTATTCAACTCCAAGCTTCTTTATAATTCTTCTGAGACATGATCTTCTTGATCTTCTTCCAGATAGAATTCTTAGGCATGACACTGTTTATAGAAAAAGGCTCTAGTCTGCTCCTTTGATATTTTTATAGACTTTAAATGTTACAAGTACAAAATACAAACTAAGATAACAACACAACTTACTTAGGATTGGCCCCAAGCTAAGCTGATTACCAAAAATAACAGTTCATTAATCTTCTCCTTAAATCAGATGTCCATTTGGCTTGCTTCATACTTTGATCAGGGATACTAATGATATTGTTATCTCCAGTGATCTTTGACATCATCACTTATATTTAAAAATTGACATCTATTCTTGGTTTTATTTTCTATAATATAATTTTAAAAATAATTAAGTAATAGCAAATAACTTTAGTAACATTTATTAACTTTTAAACTGAAAATTATTGATTTAGCGATTGTATTTGTTACTATCCATTACAACGTTTATTTATTCTGAATTAAAAACCATATTTTAACGGTAACAAATTTATGGGCTGTATTTATATTATATTAAGTAATATTAAATTAAGTTTAATAACATCTATTTATTTTTAATTTGTAAATTAATTTTTATCGATAATTAAGTAATATTAAATATACTATATTGAAAAGGCTAATTATAAGATAATTATCAAATTATATTAATTAATATTAAATTATCTAAAGAACAGATATTTGGTTCATAATATAGAGATACAATTCATTTCAAAAAATAAAACTAATATGTTATATTTCTATATCAAGTAAAACAATGCAAAACTATAATTATAGTGGAAATTTTCATAACTGATTCGATTCTTTTTAACCACATAACTATTTTTTGCAAGTACCAATTTAATATTGATATTTAAATATTAATTTCAATTCATGTTTCATACGGATTATGAATAATTCTATACAAAAATTAACTCGATATTTTTAATCTCGGAGCCGTGTTTAGCACGGGTTATCAACTATCTATACGAATAAGAAAACCATATTTAGGTCCTAAATATTGCTACTCGCTAAAAAATTGTACAACTATTTTTAAAATTTTATGTAATAAAATTTTAACCGGCAAAAATTAACTTCTACTCTCTGTAAATTTTATTTCCCTTCAATTTTTATTTATTGCTGAACATCCAAGCATCAGTTTACTTGAAAATAACTGTATTAGTAAGTTAACATGTCAGATTTATATAAGTAAATAATTAGATGCATGCATAACTAAAACTATACGGTGAAATTTTAGAATTACACCTAATTTCGATTTTTTAAACTACATATTTTAACAGTATTTTATATATTATACTTAGATTTGTATTTTGTACGGATTACGAGTTTCAGTTTTACGTAAATAAAAATGTCATACTATTTGATAATGCCAAATCACCCTAGGGTTCTCTTTGTCTTCAACCCGGATTCAAACTCCGTTTGTATAGAAATAATGGATGTTATGTGGTGTATCTGTAGGTGGGGCACCCGCAAAACAGAATCGGAGGGGGTGGTGTCTCCGCGGCACCTCCGGTGTGAGAATGAGAAAGGATTTTGGAGGAGAAAGGGGTAAAACTGGAATTATGCGTGTATATTGTGGTGTGTGTATATGTGTGTATATGAGAGATGAAGTAACCCTTCTACATCTTTTGTTTAGCCTTTTATAGACTTCCCATTAGGGTTTAAGGGTTTATACCTTTGATCTGGACCGTAGGAATGTTCTGCATTGTCGGACGTGTGGACGTCCGTGATGAATTGATGTACTTCCGGATCTGGGTCGTAGGAAGGTTCTGAATCCGGTCTACATGGGTGGTGTAGATTTCGCCACGTGTCCTGGGTCTCCCAAGGTTATTGCTTGATGGGCCCTGGGCCCGAGCTCATCATGTTGGGCCCTGAGGTCTTATTAATGGGTCTATATTATTATGGGCTATTACTATTATTTTTAATTTCGGATCCGTGCTAACAAGAGTTATGCAGTAAAAATATAGCATTAAACTTCAGACCAGAAACCTAACACAAAAATGCACTTCTTTCTTTTACTTCTTTTTGTTTTACCATACTTCACTTGGAGCTTGAAACAGCTAGAGTCGGCAAAGTTCGTATACAATACCAGTGATTCCAATCACAGTATTATGAACGCCGATGTCACTATTGTCAGAGCAAATGCGGAAACCGTACGGTGCCATATCCTTTCGGCATCAACTCAAATGGCTTAAACTGTTCCGTAGACCCCGACTTTGGTATAACTTGCCACAACTCTACTCATCCTCCTCTGCTCAAATTAAGCCCTCGCGGCGGCCACAGCGCTATAGTTTATGATATTTCCAACTCCGAGTTGCGAATTTCTAATTATGTCGCATATAGATGCTATGACCAGCAAGGCTTTACATTCTTAGATAAAACCACGGACTTTGGTTTGATAGATACTTCATTTTTGTATTCTGCTGCAAATGTGTTCACTGTTGTTGGTTGTGATGACTTCGCCAACATATACAATGATCCATCTACCGTAAGCTTGCCCAAAGGATGCAGTACCACATGTGACAATAAAGAAAAAGTCAATGCAAATGGAACATGCACTGGCAGTGGCTGTTGTCAAGTACCCATTGATATTCTGCAGTATTTCCGAATGAATCTTCAGACCTATACCAACAATACAAGTGCAAGTATCTCATCATTTAACAAATGCGGATATGCGTTTATGGCTGAGAAAGGAAGGTTCAATTTTAGTGGTACGTCAGATCTTGATGATCAGATCGTATCATTCCATGATGGTTCCGGCTTCTGGAATAGGACTACGGAAAATGTTCCCTTAGTACTAGATTGGGCTATTGGGGATAAAGATTGCACTCAAGCAGCTCAGGATTCAAGTTCTCCTCTTTGCCACTCGAATAGTGCATGCATCAATGGAAGTCGGGCAAGAGGACGCAAAGGATTAGAATATCGTTGCAAATGCATAAATGGTTATGAGGGTAATCCATATCTTAGTCCAGGATGCAAAGGTAAGTGAATAAGTTATTCATTCTTCCTAATCTTTAAAATAACAGGTAACTAACGAGTTGATTTAATGTATACAAAACCTACATAATTGCTCACAAAATTGCAGCAACACTGTTGGAGGATTTAATTGCGCTTGCCACCCTGGTTACCACATTGACGATACTGATGCTAGGGGATGCATTGTTAAAGTTGGCTCCAAGTCCCAAATGATCAAGTATGCATTAGGTAAAGTAGCCCTCAGTAGTGGGGGTCCAGGTTCATATGTACATGCACATAAGTATATATTTATAATGCATAAATCTTTTACTATATATCAACATAATACTTTATGATTAGATTCACGGATCGATGTGCAGGTATAGGATTTTGTTGCCTTTCTGTAATCGTTGGAATGAATTGGGTGTATTGCATCTTGAGGAAGAGAAGACATGCCCAACTAAGAGAGAAATTTTTTGAGCAGAATGGCGGTCTCCTCTTAAGACAACATAGTATATCTGTGGGTGGCTCTATTTAGTCAACAAAACATTTTACTTATGAAGATCTGAAGAAAGCAACCAACAACTATTCTGCTGACAGAATAGTTGGACAAGGTGCTTACGGTATAGTTTAAAAAGGAATTTTACCTGATCAGCGCTTAGTTGCAGTCAAAAGATCCAAAGTATTGGATACAAGTCAAATAGGTCAATTTATCAACGAGGTTGTGATTCTTGCCCAAATTAACCATAGAAATGTGGTCAAACTTCTAGAAATGTGAAGTACCATTGCAGGTATATGAGTTTATATCCTATGGTACTTTTACATCATCATGTCCACAGTGTTGATGGAGGCTTGTCATGGTTATCATTGGACAACCGATTGAGAATTGCCTCTGAATCTTCTGGTGCCCTTGCATATCTTCACTCAGCAACTTCTATGCCAAGTATGCATAGAGATGTCAAATTAGCCAACATATTAGTGGATGACAATTGTGTTGCCAAAATATCAGAATTCGGAGCATCCAGGTTGGTACCCATGGATCAAACTAAAGTGGTTACATTGATCCAATGAACTTTGGGGTACTTAGACCCCGAATACTTTCATACAGGTGAGCTAACTGACAAAAGTGATGTTTATAGTTTTGGAGTGGTCCTTGCAGAGCTCTTGACAGGAAGGAGAGCCATTTATATGGAGAATTCTTTGCAAGAAAAAAATCTAGCTACATATTTCATTACATCCCTAGAGGAAAATAGATTATTCCAAGTTCTTGATCATCGAGTTGTGAGGGAAGTGGCTATGGAACAACTTGAAAAGGCTGCTCAACTTGTGAAGAGATGTCTTAATCCTAATGGCGAGGAAAGACCAACAATGAAGAAAGTGATGATGGAAATTGAAAGTTTAAGAAAACTTTCTAAACATCCATGGGGTAATCCTGGCGAGGAAAGACCAACAATGAAGGAAGTGATGATGGAAATTGAAAGTTTAAGAAAACTTTCTTAACATCCATGGGGTAATCCACATGCCAATGAAGATGCTTTGAGCTTAAAAGGTCAGCCGGAGATCGATCATTCAGATCTGTATGATGTTCAACTTAGTTCTTACCCTAATGTTTTGAATGACTCTCAACAATATAGCTCAAGTACTATTAGTTTGTTGAACGGGCCAAGTAGCCCTCGTTGAGATATCTCAAGTTTCTGATTTGTCATTTGTATAATATATGTAGCCTATGTATGATGCATCTGCATTTGATATGTACAATTTGTTCATTAAGTTCAAGTCATGCATCTGATTTGCAAGCGATGCCTGTATATAAAAGTGGCTTGTAATTTGGAATTATTATATGGAGCTTGTATACATGGTGTTGTGTCATGAAAAAATAGTAAGCAAATGGGCCAATGTTGAAGTGAGTTGAGTTAAGACTTGTTGGGCCAAGAGACAGGATATGGGAAGTTATTCAGCAAATGAGTAAAGGAGGCCCAAAGAAGAATTCAAAGCAAAGCCGAATTAATAGTGTAACAGCTGCAAGACTAATTCAGCAACTAACAAACATGCAAGTATATAAGGGAGAAAAATAAGGATAATGGGAGGATAGGGGTGATTTTTGAATGAACTAATCACAGGAAAAGGAGTTGGAAGGCAGGCCAACACATCGAGCAAAAAATCAGCATTTTAATCTTGTATTCTTACTTCAAAAACATTATAATCTTATTTAGTGAATTTGCTTAGTGGAACATATTTCACCTGCGGTTTTTACTTCTTCACGAGGTTTTCCGCGTCAACAAAATTTCTACGTCTCATTTATTTTCTTCAATATTTAATCATTAACACAGAAATTAAACTTAGAAATAAACTCGGTAAAAACACCAAAACAGTTTGGCGCCGTCTATGGGAATTTTTCTAAGGATTAAAGCAATCTACAAAGATGGCAGATGATGCACAAGCATCCCAACAAGGAGACAACATGAATGCAGAGTTATTGGCAGCTGTGAAAAAACTACAATCCGACATGGAAATTCTACGGTCCGAGAATGAAACTTTGAAGAAGGACTTGACAACGATCAAATCGAAAAGCAAAAGCAAGAGTCGAAATATGGCAAAGAGTGTAGCCAGAAAACTAAACATGGATGAAGCAGTAGATGAAAATGGCGACGACATGACCCTAGTAGACTACGAGAGTGACAGCGTGGTCGAGGACAACGTTGAAGGACAGAAGGATGTAGAAGACTCTGGAAAGAAGGCGAATGGAACACATGACAAAGGGAAATCCAAACACAGAAAGTCGAGGTCTAGCAAAAGTGTTCCCGAAGCAGTAAGGAAAGAGCTCCAAGAAGTGAAGGACATGTTCCAGCGCATTCCCGGGGTCCCCAAGCCAATGGAGAAGGCCACACCCACCAGCTATGCAGATTCTCCCTTTACGAGTGAGATAGCACAAGTAGAAATCCCAAAACGATTCATAATACCAAAAATGAAGCCGTACGACGGCTCGACAGATCCAGAAGAATACATCGCACAATACAAACAAAGGATGTTTACGGTACCAATTACTATGGAGCTCAAAGAACCCTGCATGTGTAAAGGGTTTTAATCAACCTTAGCTGGGCCAACCTTACAGTGGTTCGTAAGATTGCCCAACGGGAGTATTGGGATTTTTCCTAACCTGGTGGATGCATTCAACATGCAATTCGTGAGTAGCAGACGCTTTGAGAAGACAACAAGTGATTTGTACAAGGTATACCAAAAGTATCGTGAACCTCTGAGAGATTACCTAACGAGATTCAATCGAGAAAAGGTCACAATTACCAATTGTGACACCCCAACGGCAATTGAGGCATTTAGAAGAAGCTTGGAGAGAGAATCTCCCTTATATGAAGAGTTGACGAAGTACCCTTGCAAATCCATGGATGACGTCCAGGCTAAGGCGATGGCCCAGATTCGGTTGGAAGAAGACAAGAGAGAAGATGAAGACAAGTACTATTGTTATTCCTAGTGGACTAACAATGAGATTTACAGAAGGGGGGTTGAATGTAAATCTCAAAACTTTTTCAAGTTTTGAGCAGTTTTAAAGGCTTTGTGTTCAAGATAAACAAGTGTGTGAATTGCTTTAAGCTAATACATACAGATATATATTCAAGCACTAATGTAAAGAACACAACAGACCTTAAAAACTTTTCTGGTGGATTGTTGTTCCACCAGAGATGGTATTTCAGAAAATCTGTGATTCTAGATGTTGATCACAGCTGCGTCCTAGTACAAACTAGATAATTTTTCTCTCAAGATTTTTCTAAACAGCACTGGAAAAAATTCTTATCTAATTACTAGCTGCTACTTGGTTTATATATCACCAAGTGTACAAGTGAAGACAAAGATAAAAATACAATATTAAAATAAGTTCTCCACTTGTTTCTTCTCCATATCACTCAAGTACTTTGTTGACTATTGCCTCTTTGTACTAGAGTAGAACGGCTGCTTTTTCTGATGTTCCTGAAATTAGGCTTCCACATTTCAGTTATCTCTGTCAACCCATGTGCCTCTGTCTGCTGTTACAACTACCACTTATCAACTGCTATTTAACAGAACATCCGTTGAAGCCTTCATCCGTTGATGGCTTTATCCGTTGATGTGTTAGCAGTTGAAGCTCTATCCGTTGAAGCTTTAGAGACATCCGTTGAAGCTTTGTTTCTCATCCGTTGAAGGTCTTTAAGATATCCGTTGATACCACTTCATTTATATAAAATTACAAGGCATGAAATATTTACAATTGGCCTTCCTATTTGCATATCTTCTAGTAGTCAACATGACTTATATTTTCTCTCAACTTCTAAGAATTATATCTTAAATACAGAGACTGAAATGTGCTACAACACTAGACTTATTTCTAAGTAAAGCTGCACCATCAACGGATAGCCAAAGTGGTCTTATCCGTTGAGGCTACAAACACTAAACTTCTATTTAAGTGTTTTGTTAATCATATCATCAAACTAATGCACATATATTCCTAACAATCTCCCCCTATTTATGTCTATAAGAATTGTAGACATAAATTCAGGGTTAACTTGATGATAACAAAACACTTAACAAATATATGAATTGAAACTAAGTAGAAATTTAAAATTGCTGCATAAGTGTATGTACTAGGAGGTAATTGAAGATTTACAGAATTTCCAAGGGTGCTCCTCTAGTCTGAGCAAATCATCTTTTTCTTCTTTGTTCCCTTGTTTTCTTTCCTAGCCCTTTGTCATTTTCCTCAATTTGGAGTTGGAGTTGTCTGTAGAATTCAGCTTCATCTTCATCATTGATATCCAACTTAGATTGCATTTCCTTGAGAGTTTCATTGCTGGCAATCTTGAGTTGGTCTTCAAGTCTGAAAAATCTTCTGACTCCTTTATCATCTCTAAATTCCATCAACCAATGAGGTGATTTGTGGATTGTAATTCCCCTTTCTTGAATGAGTAAAGTTCTGGGCAAAGCATTGGGCTCCCTCCAAGTTTTCCTTATGTTGGCAATCTTGTTGAGAATTTCAGTCTTGGCAGTCCTGGTAAAGCCAGAATCCTTTTGTATGGCTGAAAAGACTCTGATCAAGGTAGAGTAGCCTTCATTCAGAATCCTGTAGAGAGGCCATGTTCTTTCCCCAGCTCCTTTGTATCTGAACACCAATCTCTCTGGTAGCTGTCTGTAGGCAGCTATTCCCCTTACATCCTCCAGCTCATCCAGATAGAGTTCAATGTCTGAAATTTCTTTTATGTCACAGATGTGAACATAATCTTCTTTAGAAATGGGTGGCTTAGGCTTAGGTTTTTGTTTTTGAGTGAATTTCTTAGAGGTTAGAGGAGGTGTAGATTTGGATTTTCTTTTCTGTTTCTTTGGTAGTGGAAGAGTGGTTAAAAAGGTAGGCAATTTGATGGTGTCCCAATCAATAGGTTCCTCTTTTGGGATGATTAGTTCACCATGGATGTTTATAGTGGGATCAGCAACACAAGGTTCAGGTATGGAAGGTAGTGGTTTAGATATTGATTTAGTTTCTTCAGTGTTATCGTCACTCCTTCTATGTGCCTTGGCCTTTCTTCTGTTTCCCTTCTGCCATTCCTCTCTTTCCTCCATACTCTCACCAAATATACTCCCAAAAACCTCATCTAGGTTTGCAATCTTGTCTTCACCCCTGACTTCAATTCCTTTCTCTCCTTCAACTTGACTTGACTTTAGCTGTTGTTCAAGCTTTGCTTGTGCTCTTTTGTCAGCCTTGAGTTTTTCAGCTTCTTTCTTCAACCTTTTGGTTTCTTCCCTCTTGGCCTTTGGAAATTTGGGATGTCCTTGCATCACACAGATATTCTTTCCCTCTCTAAAGATAATGGCCATTTTCATTCTTTCAACTATGTCCTTGGTCTCCTTGTGCTTTTTGATGTTAGCACCCAAAACTTTGTCTTCATCAGGCTTTGGAAGAGGAAAGTCCACTTCTTTCATCTGAGCAAAGTCTAGGGGGTTCTTTGTGGAGTCCTTGCTGGATCTAGTGCTGGGCTTGAGAACTATAGGTTTTAGATTCTTGAAAGAAGTCTCTCCAACCTTATTCCTCCTTTCTGGCTTGTGCTCCATAATGATTGGTTCAACCTTTGTGCTATGTTTCACAGATATTGATTTATCTTGTGTTGAGCCAAACACTTGTTGCACCCTTTCATCAATTCTCCTCCTTTGCTCTTTCACTTGAATTTCAGCTGCTGCTAGCTGGATTAGGTTAATTCCATCAGGCTTTCCTTTGATTTGCATAATTGGAGAAGTAGTGATGGCAGGAACTAGCACTTTAGATATCTGGATTTTTGTAGATGGCTCTCCTTCCCCTTCCCTTTTTCTCTCCCCCTTTTTTTATCATCAAGGAGAGGGGTCAAGCCTTGTGCCTTTGCCAGCTGCATAAGTAGACTTGTTTGAGATTGTTGGTTATGAAGAATGCTGGCCACAGAATTTTCAATAACTTGGACTCTGTCTTCTAACTTAGCCAGCCTCTTTTCAGTATTTGAATCCTTTTTCAATCTCAACAATAAGTCCTTCATTGTACCATAGGGCATGACTGAATCCAATTTTTCAGAATTGTAGGATTTCAAGTCAGCAATATCCTTCTTGAGTTCATCCACACTCAGATTCTGTCTTACTTGCTGCAACTTCATGAGATGCAGTGAGTGCAGGTGAGCTGTAAGGATTGCCTTGGTACCAGCATGTGAAGTTTTCTGAATGGCCTGTTGGATAGTACTGATTTGTTTAACTAAGGAGACATTGAATTGCCCTGATGTAGACTCCTTTGTCAAGGCCCATTCAGGTAAATTTGGAATAGAACTAGGGCCTTCATCTCCCCCTAAGTTCATGCTTCCATCAAAAGAAACAGAGTCATCATCATCAGAATTTACTCCAAATTCCTCAGATGACTCACCAGCTGTAGAAGGCATCTTGTTAATAGCAGCTTTATCCCTTTGAAGAGATTCTGTTGTATGTACTAGATGTAGTGTCTTTTCTGCCTCCTCATTGCCCTGAGCAGCCAATAACTGATAGGCTGACACAGGATGAGTAAAAGTGTCAGCATCCAAGGAAATGTTATCAATTACAGCTTTGTAATGTTGCTGAAATTGTCTTTCCTTTTCAGCATCATCCACAATCATTGACTCACTAGCAATGGCTGGATCCACCCTTATATCTGTTGTACCTGCCTTTCTCTCTTTTTCTCTATATTCTTGCATCAGGGGCTCCCCCTGGCTCACACTCCTCACTTCCTCACCTTCACCTACTAAGGTGGTACTCCTCTCACTTACTTTTGCCATGCTGGAAGAAATAGCATGCATATTTGAGCTCTCAATCTCTCCTTTTGCCTGGGTGCAACCCAGCCTCTCACTCAAATTGTCACTCCCTTCCCTCAGTCCTAAAAGTGATTGTACAGTAATCATGTCTTCTACACTTGGAATTCTTTCAGTTGTGTGTGTAGAGACTATCAACGGATATGAAATAGCCGTTGAAGGTGACACTGATGGTATCAACGGATAACTGCTGTTAAGCTTATCCGTTGAAGAACAACCACTTGTCAACGGATGAGTGATATCCGTTGAAGAAGGAAAAGAAGTAGAAATTGAAAGTGATATAACTGTTGAATTTGTGTGGATTGATTTGAGTTTTGGTGACACAGATCCTTCAATTACATCTGAAAGAATTTGCGGGTGATCCAACAAATCATCTAAAAGATGATGATCACCTGTATTTGAGTGGGGCTCCTCCCTGAGTTGTAAAGAGGGAGAATCAGGAATTGATGGGAATAACATATCCACATCCAGAGATGGTGATGAAGTGTGTGGTGATTGATGTGTGTTAATTGTGAGAGAATGGGGCTGTGACTCCACATTTGTTGGAGCCACATCAAACTGAGTTTGAGAAGGCATAGATACAGATGGATGTATCTGTGCAGTGTGTGCACCCTGTGTAGAAGATTGGGTTCTAGCCCTCTTTCTTCTAATAAAAGCTTTTGTTGGTGAGTGTTTGGCTTCTGTGTCCCTCCCTCGTTTGATCTGTGTTCCTGGTTGGGAACTATTTTCAATAGTTACATCCTTTTGGGAGAATGCAGCTAGGGATGTGCTAGTAACCTTTTCAACCACCACAGCTTTTTGAGAAACTGTGGCTTGGCTAGCTTGGGAAACACTTATCTCTCCTTCCTTATCCTGGGGGTTTCTTTGATGTTCACCCCTCCCCTCACCACTCACACCTTGTTCACTCCCCTCAGGGTTAAGGGTAGGTGTTACAACTATTGTCTTTTGAGAAACAACAGAGGTGGTTTTCTTTGTCTTTGATTTTGAAAGTTTAGTTTTGGTGACCTTGGTAGGAATCTGTTGGGGCATTGTCACAGATTCCATGGGCATACTAGAAGATAAAGAAATAGAGGGGTTGGAAGAAGTAGGAGTTGTAGAGACAATTACCTCACTTACCTGAGGTGCATCCATGATTGGTAAATATACCAATGGTACACTGCTGTTGAGATCCATTCTCAATAAATCTGCAAGAACTCTTTTCTCTTGTGCCCAGCACTTGAGTTTGTTATTCTCATTGGTTATGACCAAACCTTCAGCAACATGGTTAGCCAATAACATAAAGAATCTAGCATAATAGATGTTATTAGGTCTATTAGCTTTGTTACCTAATCTAGTACCCAATTCTAGCATAACATAATTGCTAAAGTTAAAATACCTATCAGAAACAAGCATATAGAGCATATTAACAAGAGATGAAGTTATGGCATCAAAATTACTAATTTTCCCAGAGAAAACCTTGATAAAGGCATCCCCAAGAAAACTCCATTCTTTCCTAAGGCCTTTTCTTTTAATACTCCCTAAACTAGCAGAGTTAAGAGAATAACCTATGGAATCTAACATGCTGGATACATCATTATCAGTGTGTGGTGTCATGGCATTGTTCTCAGGCAATTTAAAACATGCTAGTAAATCATCACAGTTAACACAGTGATTTTTACCTTTGAGAGTGAAAGAGATGGTCATATCTATGGAGTTGAACTCAGCAGTTGTCCAAATCTCCTCAACTACTTCACAGTAAATCGTTGGGGCTTCCAGCATTGCATAGCTAAGTTTATAGTTTTTGATGAAGTCCATCATTTTGTGATAATCTGAGTGGGCTTCATTCTTTGCTACCAAAGCTATGAAATTGTTCTTCTCATAGATGAACCCAGATTGAGACATAATTTTTACTACTGGTGCCATTGTTGTAAGTAGAAATTGCAGAGAATAACTTGAAGGTTTTGCAGAGAGTAAATGGTAAAAGCTTTGAAGTTTCAAGAAAGCGTAAAGTAAAAATGAAAAATCAGAAGGGCTTTTATACTTTCTCAAATTAAAAAGCATATATAAAAGATTAAACAATAAATATATGTAAGTGAGTTTCAGCCGTTTAAGAATAAACTGTAAGTATTCTAAAAACTACCTTTAAAACAAATACATACAGCTGTATGTATGAGTATCAACGGTTAAGAAAATAGAATCAACGGCTGTAAGACACCTGAATCGACTGATGTGACATTTCAACGGATAAAGTAAATTGTCATCCGTTGAAAAGTACTACAGTTTTATCCGTTGACGGATAAAAATTCCAGAAATGTATATGTCTTTCAACGGATAATGAACATCCGTTGATGGAACAATTTTGACTTTCAACGGATAGGAAATACCCGTTGATGGAATAATCTGTGTTAAAAAGTCAAATTTGTTCTAGCAACTAATACATTTCAGGCTTCAATTCAAATTGTAATTAGGACATAAATTTTATGAGTAATTAAGCATACCTAGCTCACTTACCAATCTTGTGAATGTTGATTCATCAAGTGGCTTGGTAAATATGTCTGCAATTTGTTGTTCACTTGGAACAAAATGTAGTTCCACTATACCATTCATGACATGCTCTCTGATGAAGTGGTACTTGATATCAATGTGCTTGGTCCTTGAGTGCTGCACAGGATTCTCTGTTATGGCTATGGCACTTGTGTTGTCACAAAAGATAGGAATTCTATCAACATGAAGTCCATAATCAAGGAGTTGATTCCTCATCCATAACACTTGAGAGCAGCAACTTCCAGCAGCAATGTATTCAGCCTCAGCTGTAGAAGTAGAGACTGAATTTTGCTTTTTGCTAAACCATGATACAAGCTTGTTTCCCAGGAATTGGCAGGAGCCTGTTGTGCTTTTCCTATCTATTTTGCAACCTGCATAGTCTGTATCTGAATAACCAATTAGATCAAAGCCAGATTCTCTAGGATACCAAATACCTAAATTTGGTGTACCCTTGAGATATCTGAAAATCCTCTTGATAGTAATTAAGTGAGACTCCCTAGGATCAGCTTGAAATCTAGCACACAGACATGTAGCAAACATTATATCTGGTCTACTGGAAGTTAAATATAAAAGTGAACCAACCATGCCTCTATAACCTGTAATATCAACAGACCTTTCAGTCTTATTCAATTCAAGTTTGGTGACAGTGGCCATGGGAGTTTTTGCAGATGAACATTCCATTAAGTCAAACCTTTTTAGAAGATCATGAATATATTTAGTTTGACTAATGAAAATTCCATCACTAACTTGTTTAACTTGTAAACCAAGAAAATAGGTTAGTTCTCCCATCAGGCTCATTTCATACTTACTTTGCATTAGCTTAGCAAACTTTTTGCAAAGTTTATTATCTTTAGAACCAAATATTATGTCATCTACATAAATTTGAACAAGTATACTAGAGCCATTAACATTCCTAAAGAAGAGAGTTTTATCAACAGTACCTCTAGTGAAGTGATTCTCCAAAAGGAATTTTGATAGGGTTTCATACCAGGCTCTAGGTGCTTGCTTCAGTCCATAGAGTGCTTTCAACAGATAATACACATAGTCTGGAAAATTTGGATCTTCAAACCCTGGAGGTTGACTTACATAGACTTCTTCCTCCAATTTCCCATTTAGAAATGCACTCTTGACATCCATTTGATAGACTTTGAAATTGGCATGGGCTGCATAGGCTAGAAAAATTCTGATGGCTTCAAGTCTTGCAACAGGAGCATATATTTCATCAAAATCTATTCCCTCTTGTTGAGAATAGCCTTTAGCAATCAATCTGGCTTTGTTCCTTATGACAATGCCATTTTCATCCATCTTGTTTCTGAATACCCATTTTGTGTCAATAGGACTCTTGTTCTTTGGTTTGGGTACCAGCTTCCAAACTTTGTTTCTCTCAAATTGGTTCAGCTCTTCCTGCATAGCTAATATCCAATCTGGATCCAATAAAGCTTCTTCCACTTTCTTAGGTTCCTCCTGAGATAGAAAACTACTATACAGACATTCATCTTGAGTAGCTTTTCTTGTTTGTACTTTAGATGATGCATCACCAATGATCAGTTCAAAGGGATGATTCTTGGTCCATTTCCTTTGAGGTGGAAGATGTGCTCTAGATGAGGTGGCCTCAGTATTATCATGATGTGAGACAGAGTGTTGATTAGTTGAAACTCCCCCTGAGTTGTTGGTTCTTTGCAGGGAATTTGGAGTTCTATCAACTGATGATGTAAATCGATTATCCGTTGATGAACTATGATCAACGGATGCTTTATTTTGTACTTCAACGGATGATGCACTATGTCTTTCAACGGATACTGCATTGCCTCTATCAACGGATGCAGAATTTTGTGCATTATCCAAGAGCATATTTTGAATCCCTTTTGAAGTGTCATCTCCATCAATCTCCTCTTCACTATCATCACAATATATCTCAATGTTGTCAAATTTGAGTCTCTCATTGTGTCCCTCATCTGTTAGTCCATTAATCTTTTTATCATCAAACACAACATGCACAGATTCCATAACAATGTTGGTTCTTAGATTGTAGACCCTATAAGATTTTCCAGCTGAGTAACCAACAAATATCCCTTCATCAGCCTTTGCATCAAACTTCCCTTTATGGTCAGATTGATTTCTCAGTATAAAGCATTTACATCCAAAGACATGAAGAAAGTTTAGAGTTGGTTTTCTTCTCTTGAACAACTGATAAGGAGTCATGCCTTTAGTTTGATTGATCAAAGAAATATTCTGAGTGTAGCAGGCACAATTAACAGCTTCAGCCCAGAAATATGTTGGTAACTTTGATTCTTCAAGCATTGTTCTGGCAGCCTCAATCAAAGATCTGTTCTTTCTTTCAACTACCCCATTTTGCTGAGGTGTTCTTGGAGCTGAGAACTCATGCATGATTCCATTTTCTTCACAGAACAGCCTTATTGACAAATTCTTGAACTCAGTTCCATTGTCAATCCTGATATTCCTAACCTTCAAGTCAGGATGATTATTGACTTGCCTGATGTGATTGATAATAATTTCACTTGCTTCATCCTTTGAACCAAGAAAATAGACCCATGAAAACTTTGAGAAATCATCTACAATCACTAAGCAATATCTTTTTCTTGCAATTGACAATACATTGACTGGTCCAAACAAATCCATATGTAGCAGCTGTAATGGTTCATCAATTGTTGTTTCAAGCTTCTTTTTGAATGATGTTTTCCTTTGTTTGCCTTTCTGACAAGCATCACACAAACCATCTCTTGAGAATTCAACAAGAGGAATTCCTCTGACTAAGTCCTTTTTGACTAGATCATTCATTGTCTTGAAATTCAAATGGGATAGCTTCTTGTGCCATAGCCAACTTTCAACTGGACTTGCTTTGCTGAAGAGACAAGTAATAGATTCTGCATCTGTAGAGTTGAAGTCAGCTAAGTACACATTTCCTTTTCTAACTCCAGTTAGAATCACTTTGTTGTCTTTCTTACTGGTGACAACACAGACTTCTGAATTGAAGGAAATTGTATTCCCTCTATCACATAGTTGACTGATGCTCAGTAAGTTGTGCTTGAGACCATCAACTAATGCAACTTCATCAATGATGACATTCCCTTTTGAAATCAAGCCATATCCCATAGTAAACCCTTTGCTGTCATCTCCAAAGGTTATGCTAGGGCCAGCTCTCTCCTTAAACTCAGTGAGCAGGGAGAAATCTCCTGTCATGTGTCTTGAACAGCCACTGTCCAAGTACCATAGATTTCTTCTTTTTCCCTGCACACCATAAAATCAATCAAGTTGATTTTGGTACCCAAGTTTCCTTGGGTCCATTCTTGTTAGCCTTTCTCCCATACTTCATTCCTCCTGCATCTTTAGACTTAGGTAACTTTGAGTCAACCTTGATCTTAGATGTAGTTGGTTGAGGTGTAGGGTTAGTCACAGAATCATTTAGCACATTTGGAATTTGATAAGGCATGGATTGTGCAAGCATGTTATTCCATATTGGCATATTGTATGGCATTTGAGGCATACTAAATGCAGCAAGATAAGGATTGTTAAAATATGGCATGTTTGCAAAATGTGCATAAGGATTCTGTTGAGACATAACAGGCATAGCATGCAGAGGTGATGCAGACATATTAGGCATGGAAAAGGGCACAGGTATGGGAGTTTTCTTAATAGATTTGCAATTAGCAGATAGATGATTAACACTACTATAATGCACACAGCTTTTTCTAGGAGCATACTTATCAGGTGTGTAATTGTTATGTTTGTTAACCCCTACCTTCCCATTTCTATTAGATTTCCTTTTAGTTTCCTTTTTATCCTCAACCACTTTGAGCCTATTCTTTAACTGTTCTAAGGTCATGTGTCCTATATTCACCTTACTGAAATCTTTGGATGTGCTTGCTTCTTCTTTGACAAAGTTCTTGGAAGTTGAACCAAACTTTTTGTTGAGTTTCTTTAGATTTTCACTTTTAGAAACATCTGCCTGTTTTAAGTGAGGAACCTTCAATGGATGCTTCTTTTCTTCCTTCAACGGATAACTTTCATCATCCATTGATTCCACATCCGTTGACAGCCCATCAATTAATTCCAGTTTCTTTTTGTTTTTATCCCAGGCAGTCTCACAGAATGATTCAATTCCTTGGACCTTGGAAATTTGAGCACTAACATCCCTAGATGTCTTTCAGGCTTTAATCACCTCTTGCTCTCTCTCTAATTGATTGGAAAGTATTTCTACTTTCTTAACAGATTCAGCTAGTTCATTTTCAACAGATATACAATGTAGCTTAGTTTTCTCTAGGTCAATCAACTTATCTTCTAACACAGCATTTCTATTACTTAAAAACAGATTGTTCTCTTTAATCCTACTATTTTCTTTAGCAAGAGATTTAAGAGACACACGCAAATGATACAATTCAGTAGACATGTCATTAAAAGTATCATTGCACTCTTCTTTAGTAAGCTGTGTTAAATCAGTAGTGATTACCTGGTTGCTTGATGAACTAACTTCATTTTCCTCAGAATTAGCCATGAGAGCCAAGTTGACATATTCCACATCTTCATCCTCTTCTTCTCCATCAGCTGCCCAGTCTTTTTCTTGAGTAATGAAAGCCCTCTCCTTTTGCTTGAGCAGATCAAAATATTTCTTTTTGTAATCTACTTGGTCAAATTTCTTCTTTTCAGAAGTTGGCTTTCTGCACTCATTTGCAAAGTGTCCACTTATACCACAATTGAAACACTTGAACTTGGATTTGTCCACCATGTTCTTATGAGGTTTAGTGGCTCTAGTGTTTTTCCTAAATTTTATCTTTACAAATCTCCTGGACAGAAATGCAAGATGCTCATCAATACCATCAGAGTCATCTTGGCTGGAGTTGTCTTCATTCTCAGCAACTTGCTCCTTACCCTTGCTTGATTCTGATTTGCTTGTGCCATCTTTGGAGTTTGATGTAGATCTCACAGTTTCTTGTCTGCATTATTTCTCATTTTCAGCTATCAAGGCAACTGAACCTGCTTTCTTTCTTCCCTTCTCCAATACCTCATCCTGTTCCAGCTCTAGTTCATAAGTCTTCAAGATTCCATATAATCTTTCAAGAGTGAAGTCCTTATAATCTTGAGAGTTTCTCAAGGAGACAGTCATGGGTTTCCATTCCTTTGGCAAGGATCTTAAAAATTTAAGATTTGAATCCTTCACCTGGTACACTCTACCATACAGCTTCAGTCCATTCAACAGCTTTTAGAATCTATTGAATGTGTCATTTAAAGATTCATTTTCTTCAAAATGAAAATACTCATACTGTTGAATGAGAAGCTGCATTTTGTTTTCTTTTACTTGTTCTGTACCTTCACACAGTAGCTGAACTGTGTCCCAAACCTCTTTGGCAGTTGTGCAATTTATCACATTATCAAACATATCCTTGTCAAGACCATTAAACAAAATGTTCATAGCCTTCTTATCCTTGTGGACTTCTTCTGTGTCTTCCATTGTCCATTCTGCTCTAGGTTTTGGAATGGATTGACCAACAGCAATTGTGGCCATAGCAACTGTGGCTACTTTGTGGGGAATGTGAGGACCATTCTCAATGCAGTTTACATAACCTTCATCTTGGGAGAGTAGATGAAGGTGCATTTTCACCTTCCAATGGTGATAACTGTCTTTGTCAAGAACTGGGATTTTTACTCCAATATCCTTCTTACTCATCTTTGTTAGTTTCCAAGATCTTTAAACTCTTTGTGTGTCAAGAGCTTGCTCTGATACCAATTGTTATTCCTAGTGGACTAACAATGAGATTTACAGAAGGGGGGTTGAATGTAAATCTCAAAACTTTTTCAAGTTTTGAGCAGTTTTAAAGGCTTTGTGTTCAAGATAAACAAGTGTGTGAATTGCTTTAAGCTAATACAGACAGATATATATTCAAGCACTAATGTAAAGAACACAACAGACCTTAAAAACTTTTCTGGTGGATTGTTGTTCCACCAGAGATGGTATTTCAGAAAATCTGTGATTCTAGATGTTGATCACAGCTGCGTCCTAGTACAAACTAGATAATTTTTCTCTCAAGATTTTTCTAAACAGCACTGGAAAAAATTCTTATCTAATTACTAGCTGTTACTTGGTTTATATATCACCAAGTGTACAAGTGAAGACAAAGATAAAAATACAATATTAAAATAAGTTCTCCACTTGTTTCTTCTCCATATCACTCAAGTACTTTGTTGACTATTGCCTCTTTGTACTAGAGTAGAACGGCTGCTTTTTCTGATGTTCCTGAAATTAGGCTTCCACATTTCAGTTATCTCTGTCAACCCATGTGCCTCTGTCTGCTGTTACAACTACCACTTATCAACTGCTATTTAACAGAACATCCGTTGAAGCCTTCATCCGTTGATGGCTTTATTCGTTGATGTGTTAGCAGTTGAAGCTCTATCCGTTGAAGCTTTAGAGACATCCGTTGAAGCTTTGTTTCTCATCCGTTGAAGGTCTTTAAGATATCCGTTGATACCACTTCATTTATACAAAATTACAAGGCATGAAATATTTACAATTGGCCTTCCTATTTGCATATCTTCTAGTAGTCAACATGACTTATATTTTCTCTCAACTTCTAAGAATTATATCTTAAATACAGAGACTGAAATGTGCTACAACACTAGACTTATTTCTAAGTAAAGCTGCACCAACAACGGATAGCCAAAGTGGTCTTATCCGTTGAGGCTACAAACACTAAACTTCTACTTAAGTGTTTTGTTAATCATATCATCAAACTAATGCACATATATTCCTAACAACTATCGACCAAGTAGGAAAGTCACTACACCCAGACAAAGGGAACACAAGCCAGACTATAAGCCCTACACGCGAGGAGTAAGAGATGAACACCTCGTGAACTCTCTCCAAGGATGCATTGCGGATTGGAGAAAAGATCCAAGTCTCCCTCCAACGTATGATAGCTACGGATTCAGTGTGACACCTACCGTGTTGGTCAAAGAGTTCGAAAAATTGGGAAATGCAGACCGATGGCCACCAAAAACAAGCAAACCCAGAACGAACCCGGACTCCAAACTATGGTGTGAGTTCCATGGTGACTATGGACACAGGGCAAAAGATTGCATAGCATTAAGAAAGGAGATAGATGTCTTGATCAAAAAAGGCTACTTAACGGAATACATGTCCACTCACGCAACCAACAATGTTAGAAACAATGTGACGCCATCTAAGCTTCTGCCACCTCCACCCCACCACAAGGTGATCAATTATATTGTTGGAGGATCTGAGGTGTGCGGATCCACCTATTCACAGGCAAAGAGAATGACAATAGAGACTGGAACTCGAGTGTCAAGAGCATATGTGTCTCCAACTAGTTCACACATGCTACAATTCGACGAGTCATATATGGAACATGTAAAGCGTCCACAACACAACAGTCTGGTGATCTCACTACGTGTGGAAAATTGTCTTATAAAAAGAATCTTGGTGGACAATGGGAGTGCAGTCAATATCATGATATTTGACACCTTGTGTCAGATGGGACTAACAGAAGGGGACATGGAAAAGAAACACACCACACTCGTAGGTTTCAGTGGGGAAACAAATAAGATCATAGGAGAAATTCACCTACCCACATATGCAGGAGGCATTAACTTGTTACAAAAGTTCTTAATCATTGATGGTGGTTCAACCTACAACATTATTTTGGGAAGAGCGTGGATACATGACATGTGTGTTGTCCCATCAACCCTACACCAAGTCATCAAGTTCTCAACACCTTGGGGAGTTCAGAAAATACGTGGTGATCAAGCCATGGCACGAGAATGTTATCATACGCGTATGAAACCTACAGTCTAACGCACGCAAATGGAAACTCCCACGGTCGCATTGACGGTAGCAGACAAACTAATGGAAGTAGACCTCGCAACAGACAACAAGAAGGTGTTCGTAGGAGAGAATGTATCACCACAGGTTGAAGCAAATCTAGTAGAGTTTCTGACTTCAAGATTGAACATTTTTTCCTGGGAACAAGAAGATATCATGAGGATAAGTGCTGATGTCATCACGCACAAATTGAATATTGATCCAAATTATGTGCCAGTTCAGCAGAAGAGGAGGAAGTTCGCCCCAGAAAGAAATAAAATCATCAATGAAGAAGTAGGAAAATTGCTAAAGTCAGGAATGATTCGCGAAGTAGAATACCCAGAATGGCTAGCCAATGTTGTCATAGTTCAAAAGAAAAATGGGAAATGGAGAGTATGTGTCGATTATACAGACTTGAACAAGGCATGCCCAAGAGATCCTTATCCCTTGCCTCACATCGATGCCATGATGGATTCGACGGCAGGACATGAATTGCTGACCTTCTTAGATGCTTCAAGTGGATTCAATCAGATATGAATGGACCCCTCCGACGTGGAGAAAACCGCATTTGTATCAGATAGAGGAATATATTGTTATCTGGCCATGCCATTTGGTTTAAGGAACGCAAGTGCAACCTTCTAAAGACTGGTGAACAAAATGTTCAAAGAGCAAATTGGACACAACATGGAAGTGTACACTGATGATATGGTCGTCAAATCGGTACATGCGGCTAATCACGTGAGGGACTTAGAAGAAGTCTTCGACATACTACGGTCCTACAACATGAAGCTTAATCCCTCCAAGTGCAACTTTACGGTCTCTTCAGGCAAATTCTTGGGCCATATGGTGACAAGGAGAGGTATAGAAGCAAGTCCTGACCAGATATCTGTTGTGATCAACCTGACGAGTACAACCTCCACTAAAGAAGTTCAAAAGCTCACAGGGTAGGTAGCCGCACTTAACAGATTCATCTCTCGATCATCTGATAGATGCAAACTGTTCTATGACGTGCTGCGAAAGAACAAAGGTTTTGATTGAACAGAAAAACATGAAGCAGCTCTCAACGAACTCAAAGAATATCTAATGACATCACCTCTGTTGTCAAAACTTGTACCCGGCGAAGTGCTTTATGTGTATCTGTTAGTCACAGAACATGCAGTTAGTGGTGTGTTGGTACGAGAAGAATCAAATCAACAGTCTCCAATCTACTACGTGAGCAGGAGCCTACTTGATGCAAAAACAAGATACTCTTCTCTGGAGAAACTTGTTCTAGCTTTGGCTACGACTTCTGCAAAATTACGCCACTACTTCGAATCTCACAAAATTTGTGTGAGAACAAATTATCATTTGAGAACAGTTTTGAGTAAACCGGAGTTGACATGACGCCTTGCGAAGTGGTCCATTCGTCTGAGCATGTATGATATCACGTATGATACACGGACAACTATTAAGTCGCATGCGTTGGCTGATTTCGTGGCAGAATTCAGCCCTAGCCTATTGAGTGGGGCTGACCAAGAATTACAACAGCTAGTGTCCAAGGCAGACGTGGAACCATGGACCCTGTACACAGATGGTGCCTCAAACATCAATGGAACTGGATTGGGACTCGTGCTGAAGTCACCACAAGGGGACATCATGGTATACTCCATATGCTGCGAATTCAAAGCCACAAACAACGAATCAGAATATGAGGCATTGATTGTTGGATTGACAACAGCCATTGATCTGAAGATTAACCATATTTGCATAAATTATGACTCTCTTCTCATTGTCAACCATGTCAAGGGGATTTATGAAGAAAAGGATGAGAAAATGACTGTTTACCTTAGAATCGTAAAAGAGTTGCAACACAAGTTCACCACGTTCAACATACAACAAATCTCAAGAGAACTTAACACACAAGCTGATGCCTTGGCAGGCCTAGGAGCTATATTTCGACATGAGAGTCTGACGAACATTCCAATCATTCACATCTTGAAGACCATAAGAGACAGAGAGGAGATAGAACAAGAAATCATGGCAGTAGAAAGTGACCCAACATCTGCAAAAGAAGATTGGATGCAAAAATATACAAATTATTTGACACAAGGCATTATCCCTGTTGAAACCTGTCATGTAAAGTATTACGCATAGGTTACTACTGGCTGTCACTCAAAGAAGATGCATTGAACTACGTAAAGAAATGCGATGCTTATCAAAGACATGCTCCACTCATACATCGACCATCAGAACAATTGCATCCAACCCTCCCATCATGGCCTTTTATGAAGTGGGGGATAGATATAGTAGGCAAGATGCCCCCAACTCCAGGACAGAAGGTGTATATGTTGGCAGTAGCGGACTACTTCTCTAAGTGGATCGAAGCAGAATCATTTAGACAAGTAAAGTCAAAGGAGGTAATATCCTTCATTGAAAGGAATATTTATACAAATTTGGTATCCCTGCTGAGATAATCTGTGACAACGGTTCCCAATTTATAAGCGACAAAACAGAAGCCTTTTTCCGACGATGGAACATCACTTTAACCAAATCAACACCTCGGTACCCTCAGGCAAACGGGCAAGCGGAGTCAAGCAACGAGATAATTATCAATAACCTGAAAAGAAGGCTATCTAGTTACAAAGGTAAATGGGTTGAACAACTACCATGGGTGTTATGGTCAGACAGGACTACCCCGAAAACGTCTACAGGACAGACGCCTTTTAGTCTAGTATATGGAACGGAGGCAGTATTGCCCACAGAAGTCTTGACACCTACAGCAAGATATGGGCTAGCTACATATGAATCTAATCATGTTGAGATGGCGCATGATCTAGACACCTTGGATGAGTCTCGTGACATGGCCAAATTACGATTAGCATCATCTTAACACAAGGTGGCCAACAGTTACAACAAAAATATCCACATAAGGACTTTTATGGTTGGTGACTTGGTCCTACGGAAGGTGTTCCCCAAAACTTCGGACACCAATGTAGGCAAGTTTGCTGACACGTGGGAAGGACCTTACCTCATTGATGATGTTGTAGGAAGAGGAGCTTACAAATTGTCAACATTGGACGGTGTCCAAGTCCCAAGGAGCTGGAATGCACATCATCTAAAGAAATACCATATGTAATTCTCTCTCTAATAAATCAGTCATCTAGGACTTAGTAGCATTTGAATAAGTCATTAGAATATTTGTTATTTGAGGATTTAGTTCGCACTTTGCATTCATAGGTATCCATTTTTACTTTGTGTTTCCTTTATTTCTCGAATAAAAAACATATGACTCTTTTCTATCATCTCTTTACACTACAATTCCATAATTTTAGCATGCTAAAGAATAACCAACAAGGGGCTGATCACCGCACTACGTGTCAACAAATTACATCCTGAAACAAACTTCGTAAAAAAAATACACGACGAGTAAGGGATACAACATCCGGAAACTTGTCAACACCATGTGAAAATTACATTTGAGTTTGCTTCAAGATGGGGAAGGCCTCTTAGCAACTCATTATAATGCATGCATCAACGAATAACAAAACATACAACAACTTAGAATGTTTATCCTATACATAAAATTATGAAATTACGAGTAAATGATTTTATGATCAAAAAATAACATGGTTCATATCACGTCAAACAACGGGAGAAATTAATTCAACACAAAGTCAATCCTTGAAAGAACATAAAGTTTGATGAATTAAAACATCAACTTCCCAAAACAAATGCACGAAGAAGAACAAGTCCAACAAGATAATTTAAAACAACGTATGCACAACAACTATGCAGTAATCAATTTTTTCCTGGGACAGGACTAGCAGGAATTGTTGCAAGAGGGGCCACAAGCTCACCCTCTTCATCAGGGGCCTTTAGCTCACCCTCTGCAAAATCCAAGTCATCGATTGCAAAGGCATCCCCTGGAAACTGCTCATTGTAGATCTTCACTGTCTCCTTCACGTCACAGAACTTCCACTCGCCATGAGCATACTCCAACATAGTCTCCACACGTGTGCACATGATTTGCTGTTTAGCAACTTTATTAGCCTCTTCACGCATCTCAGATTCCAAATTCCTTTTGAATTACTTTAGCTATCTTGAGTTTTTCAGCTGCCTTCTCAAGAGCAACACGAAGTTTTTCAGGACAGGCCTTCTGCTCCATTTCAAGTTGAGAAAACTTTTCAAACTCCTTTTCATAGAGTTCACAAAGAGCCATAGCATTTTGGAGAACTTGTCAAAGAAGAAAAATAGTGAGTGAACAAAACAAGATCATGAAGTAAAAAAACAACAAAAAGGAAAGATTGGATTGTACGTGAAAGGCGTGTCCAGATGTCTCATTGAGTGTTTGGCTGAACCTCTAGCTGAACAACCATCTATACTTTGTGGAAGTAGAAGATCTCCCAAATAAGGGGCAAACTGTGATGGCTTAGCATCAACCTCATAGCTATAAAAAACGAGAGGCATGAAGGAATCAGACTTGTCAAGATTGGAAGAACTGGAGGGACCTGTTTTGGTCTTTTTAGAAGGTGGGCTGAGAATTGTGGCTTTGGACGACTCGGTACCAGCAGATTTGTCATCCTGGAACCTCCTCGAGAACAAGTCCTTACTTGGCACTAAGAGAGGTTTTATCACGGGTGGTTTAAACTCTACAATCAAGTTAAAGGGTTCAATATATGTTAAGATCATGAGGGAAAAATACATGCATGCGAAGAGATACGATAACAAGATGAGGATACGAAGTATACCTTTTGCATAGGCACGACCGGAGCTCATCTCGAGTTGAATCCCTTCGTCTTTAGGGCTGTCATGTGATTCTGAATACAGACTCATCACAGAGTTTGAAGGTTTGACAACAGGGGTAATAGTAAGCTTGCTCCTAGTTCGACTGGAAGCACTCTTGTGAACAATCTTGTCGACTCCATCAGGTTCAACCTTTTTCTTACCTTTCTTCATCTTCAAAATATAGTCGTCGACGTCTACAAGACTGGCATTACGAATAGGCCTATGAAGGCAATTCGGCCACAATCTATCAGCAATAGGCAAAGCCAAAAAAATTTCAACATCTTTGGCAACAGCGTTCTCTTCATCAAACTCGAAGTTGAGATCTACAATATACGAGATTGATGCAATTAAAAGAAGAAAGAATAAAGACACATAACACGCAAAATAAAGAGAGCATGGCTTTTAAAAAAAAACAAGAAAGAGGGAAAATAACAACAAGAAGATATGGCAAGTACATGGAAATTCATCTCAATTGAAGAAACAGAATATGACATGCAATGAAAGTAATTGAAAATTAAGGGGATTTTCGTGATAACCTTTGGAATTCCAGCGATCCAGGAGACGGTCGGCTTCTTCACCCAAGGACTTCTTGTCAACGAAGAAGTAGTCCAGCTTCCAACCTCTATCATTTATATTGTCGTTGTTTAGGATCAATGGGCCACCCTTTAAATTGTTTGAAAAACAATACCTTCCGCCACTAAACTTCTTGAGCCCATAAGAATACTTCATGACATTGATATCAATACCCAGAGAATGCTTGGATTCGATGGCCTCCAGACAAGCCAGTGTTCTCCACGCCGATGGCATCAGTTGGTCGATGGAAATGTTAAGAGAGTTCAGGACGTCAACAACAAGATTGGGGAGAGGAAATACCATGCCGATCTTGAATGGATAATAATAGAAGCAAACCCAATTCTCCTTGTACCAGTCTGCATGCACCTCGGAAGGGGGAATTACAGCCACAACATCACTATGGAAGAGGAGCTTGGCCTATTCGAACTTTTCTTTTTTGAGGCTGTTAGCTTTGTTGTCGCAAGGATCTAAGATATTGGATGGAACCCATTCTAAATTCTCACTAGCATCATCAGTAGCATCAGCATTACGGGAAGCAGAGGCCTTATTTTATTTTTTCATCATGGTTGAAAAAGTAGAAGAAGGTGAGAAGCAAATGAATCTGGACGGGTGTGGGAAGAAGTATATATGAAATTGATTTGATAAGTTCGAAAAAACTTTGAGAAGTGAAAAGATGTAAAAGGATACGCTTGGGGAAAGGGATAAGCAATGAGAGAAATGAGGAGTCGTGTTAGGTTCAAGGAATGCAACTGTTGAATAAACTTATCAATTAAACTAATTGATAAGTTTAGGGGCTATTGTTGTGTCATGAAAAAATAGTAAGCAAATGGGTCAAAGTTGAAGTGGGCTGAGTTAAGACTTGTTGGGCCAAGAGACAGGATATGGGAAGTTGTTCAGCAAATGAGTAAAGGAGGCCCAAAGAAGAATTCAAAGCAAAGCCGAATTAATAGTGTAACGGCTGCAAGACTAATTCAGCAACTAACAAACATGCAAGTAGATAAGGGAGAAAAACAAGGATAATGGGAGGATAGGGGTGATTTTTGAATGAACTAATCACACTATAAAAATAGGGGAAAAGGAGGTCGAAGGAAGGACAACACATCGAGCAAAAAATCAGCATTTTAATCTTGTATTCTACTTCAAAAATATTGTAATCTTATTTAGTGAATTTGCTTGGTGGAACATATTTCACCCGCGGTTTTTACTTCTTCATGAGATTTTCCGTGTCAACAAAATCTCTACGTCTCATTTATTTTCTTCGATATTTAATCATTAACACATAAATTAAACTTAGAAATAAACCCGGTAAAAACACCAAAACACATGGTTGCATAAATCATGTAATTGTTGTCTACATAAATCATGGTTGCACAAATACTCGGAAAGGATTTTAGATTGTCAGGATAATGGCTTGATTCCTAAAACTATGTTTCATCAAAATCTCTTCTATATATAATAAGAGAACAAGGGTATAATTTGATGAGATTAAAAAGTCTCATTGAAGAGACTAAATTACCCATGTTTTTAATCTTTTATAATATTTATATAAAAGATATGATTTGTGGGAATCGAACTCAAGTTATTTCATTCAACTATACAACCTCTTACCGCTACACCGTATTGTCACAAATGTTTTTTATCATACATGTAATATGTAAGTGTGCTAAATGAATATTTTATTTAACTTTAAAGATACTTACTTGAATTCCACAAAAAAAAAAGGATAGTTAGTTGAATATTTGTACAGTTAATTTTAAAGAATTGAATTCCAAATATAAAATTAGGCATAGTACATAAATGGATTATTATCTTATTTATTAATCATTTTTTAGTTTGAAAATATATTTCATATATATTTAACATATTTTTTATTATAAAAAGTAATTAAAATGTACATATATAATTTTTTAAAAATATTGAAAAAAGAATCGCTTATATATAAATAATCTATATTGGTATTACATATTTAGATATGTTCGAATTATAATGAGTCAATGCATTTTAGAACTTGGCTTATTGTTCAAAACATACTCGAAATTTGACTACATGACCCGGCCGAATAAATCCTCACATTCTACGTTTAGTAAATTTAAATTACAAGCTCGGCGAGAATATTTTACCAATAATGTGAAATTTTTTAATATTTTATGTTAATATAAATTAATGTGTTTGAGGTCTTTATAGGATCAAGTCAATTGATTATTTATAATAAAATTACTAATTTCACTGGTAACGCATTTTTATTTTTGGGATTTATCCCAAATTTAAGAATATTTGAAATTTGAAATGAGATCTCACTAGATTTATTAAAACTACGATGATATATTAAATCGATTTATTTTTCATTTTTCACTTTAAAAAAACTAACTTGTTAAAAAGAATTCTTTTAGATCAGCAATATTCACTGATCAAGATAATATTGTACAAATATTTTAAATTATTCAAATAAAATTTATATCTATACTATATTGTAGCATTTGATTCAATATATTTTATATTATTTAAGGAAAAAAAATATATATTGTTCAATAATTTGAAGGAATTAACCAGTTCAACTGATATTTATAAAACTTTATCGAACTAAATTTTTTAATTTTAGAAGAATAGTATAAAATGTTATGAAATTATTATATGAAAAAATATTAGAGTCGTAATGAAAGAAACTTAAAAACGGTTAAATAATGATATAAATACAATTTTTTTTCGAATTCTTGAAAAAAATTATGAATATCAATAATAAGTCTTAAAAATATATAATTCATTTTTTATGTTATAACCATGATTGATACTCGGTTGCGTAAAAAATAGATATGGATTGTTTGTCAGTGATAATGTGAATACCAAATATAAATTATAGCAATTTATTTATTACATAATTTTAATTTTTGAATAATTATAAATGCATGTTATTTAAGTAATCAATTATCTCACTAGATGTTAATAATGATTATACATGTACATAAATCAGATATTTAGCATATAAATAATTGAAACCGTCATAATTAATAAGGGATGTAACGTACAATAATTTATATGCTAACACACACATATATATATAACTTAATTTTACTTTGTTAACAGTAGTGTAAATTAAAAACTAACATTTCCCATAAATACATACGTTGAATTTCAAAAACTAACTAGCATAATAACCCGTGCGAGGCACGGGTCATTTTATAGAGTTTTTTATGCATCATGCAATTATAATGTTTGTAGAACAACTCCAACAATATCCTTATATAGGCTCTTGAGTCAAATTTTGAAGAAATGGAGATAAAATTTCTCTTCAACAAACTTCATGTCCCCCTCTATAACATTAAAAGCTTCGAATACTTTCTCAGTTTTAGGAGTGAATATCACCTCAACTATTATTATATTATATTTTCTTACCCGTTATTTTATATTTAATGAATGAATATAAACAGGCTAGTAAGTGTACGTTTAAAACGAAACTATTAATTTTAATCTGTAGAATGCCGTTAATATGTTTACAAATAAAAAAACTAAAAATTAACATATATGTTGAATACAGAGTTGACCAAAATCTTGAATTTTATTTAAATAAACTATATGTACAGCTCTATATTATTACTGAGTTCACTACTAACTTACAATTAACCTACTCAATTTAAAAAGATAAAAAATACATAACTAACTTGCAATCATAATATAGAATAATGAAAAATTTACATTATTGTTAATATTAAAGTTGATTTTAATGAAAAATATTAGTTTTTGAAATTCAACATATGTATTTATGAGAAAATGTTAGTTTTTTTATTTACACTACTGTTAATAAAGTAAAATTAAGTTATATGTATATGTGTGTGTTAACATGTATATTATTGTATGTTACATCTCTTAGTAAATTATGATGGTTTCAATTATTTATATGCTAAATATCTGATTTATGTACATGTATAATCATTATTAACATCTAGTGAGATAATTGATTACTTAAATAACATGCATTTATAATTATTCAAAAATTAAAACTATGTAATAAATAAATTGCTATAGTTTATATATGGTATTCACATTATCACTAACAAACAATCCGTATCTATTTTTTACGCAACCGGGTATCAATCATGGTTGTAACATAAAATGAATTATAGATATTTTTAAGACTTATTATTGATATTCATGATTTTTTTCAAGAATTAGAAAGAAAAATTGTATTTATATCGTTATTTAAACCGTTTTTAAGTTTCCTTTATTACGACTCTAATATTTCTTCATATAATAATTTAATATCATTTTATATTATTCTTCTAAAATTAAAAAATTTCAGTTCAATATAGTTTTATAAATATCAGTTGAACTGGTTAATTTTTCAAATTATTGAACAATATATGTTTTTTTCTCAAATTAATATAAAATGCATTGAATCAAATGCTACAATATAGTATAGATATAAATTTTATTTGAATAATTCAAAATCTTAAAATAATTCAAAATATTTGTACATTATTATCTTGATTAATGAATATTGCTGATCTAAAAGAATTCTTTTTAAAAAGTTAGTTTTTTAAAGTGAAAAATGAAAAATAAATTGATTTAATATATCATCGTAGTTTTAACAAATCTAGTGAGATCTCATTTCAAATTTCAAATATTCTTAAAATTGGGACAAATCCCAAAAATAATAATGCGTTACCAGTGAAGTTAGTAATTTTAATATATATAATCAATTGACTTGATCCTATAAAGAAGTCAAACACATTAATTTATATTAACATAAAATATTAAAAAAATTCACGTTATTGGTAAGATATTTTTGCCGAACTTGTAATTTAAATTTACAAAACGTAGAATATGACGATATTTTTCGGCCGGGTCATGTAGTCAAATTTCGAGTATTTTTTGAACAATGGGTCAAGTTCTAAAATGTATTGACTCATTATAATTCGAACTTATCTAAATATGTAATCCCAATATATATTATTTATATATAAGTGATTCTATTTTCAATATTTTTTTAAAAAATTATATATGTACATTTTAATTACTTTTTATAATAAAAAATATGTTAAAAATATATGAGATATATTTTCAAACTAAAAAATGATTAACAAATAAGATAATAATTCATTTATGTAATATGCCTAATTTTATATCTGGAATTCAATTTTTTAAAATTAACTGTACAAATATTCAACTAACTATCCTTTTTTGACGGAATTCAAGTAAGTATCTTTAAATTTAAATAAAATATTCATTTAGCACACTTACATATGTGTATGATAAATAGTACATGTGACAATATGGTGTAGAGATAAGAGGTTATATAGTTGAATGAAATAACTTAGTTCAGTTCCCACAAACCACATCTTTTATATACATATTAAAAATAGGGGTAATTTAGTCTTTTTAATCTCATGAAATTATACCTTTGTTCTCCTATTATATATAGAAGAGATATTTTTCATTAAAATCAACTTTAATATTAACAATAATGTAAATTTTACATTATTGTATATTATGATTGCAGGTCATTCTGATTTCAGTTATGCATTTTTTATCTTTTTAAATTAAGTAAGTTAATTGTACGTTAGCAGTGAACTCAGTAATAATATAGAGCAGTACATATAGTTTATTTAAATAAAATTCAAGATTTTGGTCAACTCTGTATTCAACATATATGTTAATTTGTAGTTTTTTATTTATAAACATACTAACCGGCATTCTATGGATTAAGTTTAATCATTCGTTTTAAATGTACACCTATTACCCTGTTTATATTCATTCATTAAATATAAAATAACGGGTAAGAAAAATATAATATAATAATAGTTGAGGGGATATTCACTCCTAAAAGTGAGGAAGCATTCGAAGCTCTTAATGTTATAGAGGGGGACATGGAGCTTGTTGGAGAGAAATTTTATCTACATTTATTCAAAATTTGACTCAAGAGCCTATATAAAAATATTGTTGGAATTGCTCTACAAACATTATAATTGAATGATGCATAAAAAAATTCTAGAAAATGACCCATGCCTCGCACGGGTTATTATGCTAGTTTTATTATTTTATAAACAAAATATCTTATAAACAATCATATATATTATAGAGAGAGAAAAGTGAATGTACTACATCATTGAAAATATAATGGATAAATTTATTTTCTTTTCAAAATTCACTATTTATGTTAAAAAAAAATTAATTCATGTAGTTTACATAAGTTATATTAAAGTTTGCAGCTAACATTGATTATACAGAGAGATACAACGTTCATTAGATGCAGAGCGACGTGTGCGAGTAATACTTAAATTTCTTTATATAAAATTAGTTATTAAGTGGCGCTTCACAGCGGTTTATAAGTGTATTTTTAAATAAAATATATGTAAAAAATTAAAATAATTTAATGATTTTTTGAATTTTTTATTTCTAGTTGATCATTTTAAAAATCTATAGAATTCTAAAAAAACGCCCTCTAATTAAACATAATTACTCTTAATGAGTCATTTTTTTACAATTTTTTTTTGTTATCGGAACTCTTAATTCTGACGCAATAATAAGTAAATCGTTTTTCGCAACGACAGGTTTAACCGTTCTACTCCCACATCCATCAATCTTAGTGTTACGTACTTGTTTATGATCACATTAAGCAATAAGTATTAGAACAAAACTAAAAACTAAACAATAATCTTAAATTATAAATAGAAATAGTTTACTATGAATGATCAAAAACCCTAGACTTGCAAGTTTAAACACAAATTATAAAACAATATACATTTATAATTTCAATGTCATAAAATTAAAATAATCATAAAATTAATAGTTTAATTCAGAAATAACATTTAACCATATACATATACAACAATTAATCATTCGCATTTATTTAAATTTATAGAAATAGCCAAGCAGAAACCGAAATGATTCAATTTAACATACATAAAACAAAACATTGCACCATTAACATCATATACACATTGCCATTGACTAAAAATCAATACAAAAAAACATAATCATATGACCAAATTTTCCCCCTAACTAAAGCATGCGTAAATAACCAAATCAAATCTTTAAAACATGAAAAAATCACATGACCCCGAGCCCCAATTTTTTGTCTCCTTTTAATCTCATATTGACATGCATATTCGTAACATATTAAAATATAAATTATAAAAACATGTAAAACTATTTTTGCTTACATAATTTTTTACATTATAATTCTTAATTGCAACATCAATATAAATTTTGATTAAGTGATCAAAAATATAAGTGCAGTATGTTATAATAGGTAATTTACCGAGCACTAACGCACAAACATACACGAATTTGCATGTCTTCTATCCAATTAAATTATTAACTTTGTAATTCATGTAATCACAAAAGCGGAATATCAAATATCACGTGAAAGCATGCAAGAAAGAACAATTAGATTAAACGGAATAAAACGCACCTTTGTGAGTGAAATCTGTACGATCTTTCTCTTTATCTAAGCGGGCTTTTATATAAACACACAAAATTCTAAATCAATTATGTCTTTCTAAAACTTGTTTCTTAATTTTCTACAAACTCGTCAAGTAATTCCAAATTTAATATTTATACATATAAATACCTAAATTAAAAAGATATCGAAATTCTAAAATATTGGTAAGTTAATTTAAGAAGAAAGTTTAAACGCCTAAATTAAAAAGATATCGATTTTTTAAAATATTGGTAAGTTAAATTAAGAAGAAAGTTTAGAAAGTTTAGACGAATAAAAGGTAATTGTAATTTTCAATTCATAATATTGAGAAAATTCAAAAAATAGAATCACATAAACGACCTCGTCTTCTTTTTTACATAAATATATTGATGATTGATTGATTTGGAGAGAATTACATCGATGTCCTATTTTCCGAATGGATGACCCTCGTCTGCTCTTCAAATACTGCAAATTGTGTGCTGCGTCTAATAATATTAAAAAAAAATCACCTAATAAATGTCGTTGATCCTGATATGACATACAAATTTGCGAATTTGGGAGTAAATAATCTGACACGCATAATTGCTCATTAGCTATCAGGAGAGATGAAATGACGTAACACGAGAATATTTAGGGGTGAAAAACCAAAATGCCCGCCATTTGGGAAAATCTGCCCAAAATATCTATTGGCGGGATGTTACGCCTTTTTTACCCACTGAATACGCATGTAGGGGATGCAGATTCAGTTTTTAAAATTTTAACAAAGACTACGCATGTTCAAAATGCGTATTTACTTTTTGTTTTTTGTGAATACGCATGTTCAACATGCGTATTCTTTGTAAAATCAAAAATGAATACGCATGTTAAACATGCGTATTCTTTGTTAAAATTTAAAAGACTGAATACGCATCCCTGAAATGTGTATTTCGTGGGTATTTTGGGCGGTTCGCGCGAATCCGTGCATTTTGAGCAGTTGAGGGTGAAAACTGGTGTATTCTGGGCATAGAAATTGGAGATGCTATATTTTGAGTCATCACCCTAAATTGTCTAACTAGCCTTAATTGCCCCATTCTTTTTATATATTATCCTAAAACCCGTGCGATACCAGAATTATTTATAATATTATATAATTTTAAATTTAATTTAACGTGACAATTTTAATTTCTGAAATTTATTTATTATAATTTTTAAATAATATAAATTGACAACAATTCTAAATATACACGTGTATAAATTAGTGATAATTTAGTTTAAAAAGAAATACCACTAATTGAAATATATAGTTTTATTGATATTTATAGATGTGTTGATGAAAGATAATTATTTTTTAATTAAAATGTAAGTTTTAGCTCACATCAATAATATACGAATTATTTATAATTTGGTATACCGACCAAATCCAATTAATTATATTTAGATTGATTTTTGATTTAATTTGTACACACAAATCTACTACCAAACCTTTAATATTTCAGATCAAGTTATCACTCTTTTAAACCTACATTATACATTCCAACGAATTAGTTAGACTTTAATTTTACTTTAACACATATCAACAATATAAAAATTATCTTAATTTGATTTTTAATTTAATTTTATTGTAGATTAATAATAAATATTATTTTATTTTAGTCTCAGACCCATTATATCAACCCACTAATTATATTTAATTTGTTTTAAATTTTACTTTAGCTTTGGGTGAATATTATTTTATTTTAAATCAAATAGATTATATATTTTATTTTAGCGTGATGATATTATATAGACAAATGTCTTACGTTTCAAATTTTATTTTTCTTATAGCACAGTTCAATAAAAATATTGTCGAATTGATAGTATTTATTATTTTATTTTAGCATGAGATAGTAAATTTTATTTTATCCTTAGGCTCGTTATATCAACCAAAATCCAGCTAATTATATTTAGTTTTTTTGTTTAATTTTATTTTATTTTAACATGATGACATTATATCAGATAAATTTATTTTTAGATTTTATTTAAGATTGAATATAATTCTATATAGCCCAACCCGAATGAATAGTATAGTTTTTTTTGTTTAAACCAAGGCTATTAGAAAAATTATAATTCTATTTTTATTTGAATAATTCTATTATGAATATTAAACTATTCATGAGTGTGTTTTATTTTAAATATTACTATAATTACGGTGACCATACCGACTACCAACCAAATTTTTATTGTTTCGTCTTTAATATAATAGTATATATATATATATATAGGAATGATCAAATAAAAATTAAGTTTAAAATAAAAACTAGAAACTAATCTAAGTAATTAGATCAATCTAATCTAATCTAATGGCCCCTAGAATTACCATACCCAACTAATCTGCATCATCACACACACAATTTCAGTTTTTCTCCTCTGTTTTTAATTTGATTTTTCCCGTTAAACGGTAAGTTTTTTAAAAAACCGACTTCACTGTATTTTTCCCATCTCTCAATGATCGATTTACATACCATAGTATTATATTTCGAAGTAATTTAAAAAAATATATTTAAAATTATATCGACTTCCACAAATTATAATTTGCTACCCCTGCCTTTCTATTCGAATGCGGCATTCAACCTTTGACAATAACAATGAAAGCAATGAGGGGTACAATAAGAATTTTGATATAAAATATAAATAAAATTTGTAATTATAATTTAAAATAAGTTAAATATATTTTTACTAAATATTCTTCCTATTAAATACACGCTAAAATAATAATAACGTTAAATAATTAAAAAAAAGTCACGCATCTAATTTGATATTTACATTAAATATATAATTCAAAATAATGTTAAATTTATTTAAAAAATTAATTATTATAGAATTATAAATTTTTGGAATTAAGCCTATAAATAAAAATTGAATTAATATTATGATTTGAATATTCAAAAATTATTATTTCATATCCAGTATTATAAAATTCGATTTTTGATACAATTGAAATAATTATATAAAAAATATAATAAATATTTTATTATGTTGAAATTTCTATTTTACCCGTCCAATAAATGGAATTAGGCACGAAAGGTGTTAGTTGTATAAGTTCATTTTGTGAAAGTCAGCCTATAAAAATGCAATTACTCAAATAAAAATGACCAGACAGGAAAGAACCAGTGGAGCACAAGTATTAATGGAGTTTGGGGTCGATCCGCAAGGCAACAATGACTTTGGTTGCCAAGTCAAGTATATTTGTCCACATTCTATTAACAGTGGGGGGCAATAATGGCCCTTCTCTGGTAACGCTGGATCATGATTAACATGACCGAGTTAAGAACAACTTTAATAATTAAGCTGGATTATCTTTGTCACCTAAGCTTTTCACTGATTAACAGTAACTATTCTATGATGAAGAAATTATATTTATTGCTATTAATAAGCACTGAAACTGAACACTGGAATGTACGTCGGTAAAATGTAAAAAATGTTAATCCTTACAGTATTCTGAAGAAGTTAACATGGCCGGCTAGGCGTCTCCTGGTTTAATTATTCAGCTTCTTTTCATTTGGTAAAATGTTTGGACTAAAATAAGTTTGTTGATCTGCTAAACTCACAAATGTTTTGGTTTCTGTAGATTATGCTTAATCAATTCAAGGTTATTTCCCTTTCACGATATGACGAGCTGGTCATTTCACTGTTGTTCTTGTCACCAGGTGTCACATGTTGACAGGTTGTTCTGTCCACGTACAGTTAATTATACTCTCTCCATGCCATTTTAGTTGTCACATTTGAATTTGTACCGATCAAATTAATTTAAATTTCACTGAAATTTATTAATAATTTATGATTGAACAAAATTAAAAAATTACAGCACCGGAAAGTTGATTTAATCTATTTTAATATATAATTTTTAATTTTTTAAAATAAAATAAGAATAATGTTTAATATTTGATAAAAATTAATTAATTTGACTTCCATAAAAGTAAATGTGACCACTAAAATGAGATGGAATAAGTATTACTCTATCAAAACCTTAGCTTGATTAGGACCGTGTTCTTGATCGTAAATCTTGTACACTTATTCTAACGTGTTTCAATAGCAGGTTTTTCTAGTACTTGTAAATTGTTGTCGTTATTGCAGAGTGTTCGACAATATGTGAAACGAAAGTACTGGACATTTTAACATGGAAACTTCTCTTGTCGTTAAGAAGTCTTTGTAGGTATAACGGGTAAGTTAATAAAGAAGAAAGCCATGCACTCGAATCTGGATATACACATTACTAATTAGATAATAGTAACATAAACTCCTAGTACCATGATTGTAAAAATCGGTAATCAGTATTAATCGGTTTAGGTACCAATTAGGGATTAATCGGCAAATCGGGAATTAATCGGAACAAAAATCGGATATATTTAAATATTTTAATAATATTTAATATATTTACCTTATTTATTATTTTGAAATATATAATTCAAAAAAAATTATAAATATTAATCGGATTTTAAAAAATAGATCGGCCAAAATTTTTTTAAAAATTAATCAGGGATTTTTAGAAACTGTCTAGTACTACTAAAACACCAAAAATGTACCACTTTGTTTTTCTTTTTATTGTTTTACTCTACCTTTCTTGGGGGTTAAAATTACTGGAGTCGGCCACTTTTAGATACAATACCGGTGACGCTGAACTACAGTTCCAAAATGTCTTATAATTTATAAACCCAAAATGTCTTATAATTTATAAACAATTAAACACCATGCTTAAATAATCCGGAGACACGAGTGAATGTACACTATTTCTGTAAAAATATAGATTGGTTTTTTTTCCCAAATTTAGTATTTACGTTCAACAAATTAATTCTCGTGGTTAACCTAGCTAACTCAGTTTAGCCAAGTTTGAGGGCCTAACCTTTGCTAGACTCAGGATACTATGAGTACTTAAATTTTTATTGATAAAATAAAAAATTTTAAAAATAATAAAAAATATGATATCAAGATAATTTAAATTATATATATAAATTAAATATAACAACTAATTTAAAATGAAGGAAGTAATCTTTATATATAAAGTAGAAATGACATGACATAAATGAACCAGTGCCGCACAGGAACTAATGGCCTCATGGGGGTATTCGTTGTCTGGCATAGACCCGCAAGGCCGCAACGACTTGACTGCCAGGTCAAGTACTAGTCTACCGCTACGCTAACAGGGGTGGAAGGGGAAGGGGAATAGTTTTAGGTTCTCCATTAACAGTATATGTACTCCCTCCTTCCGATCGGCTTGTTTACATTAGGGGACCGAAAGTTAGCATGTATTGTAAAGCTCTCATAAAATATGGTTTTTTAAATATTTTTTTTCAAATAAAAATATAATATTTAAAATTTTATACAGAAAAATAAAATTCTAAAAATAAATTATAAAACTATATTTTATAATTATCTTAAAATGTGTGTCAAGTATGAAGAAAAAATATATATGTGGGATAGAGGGAGTAGCAATTAGCATGAGCTAGGATTTATAAACGAAATGATTAGGTTTTAGGGGTGGGAATATCAAATCATATATCCACCCCGCATAAAAAGTTATCCGCCCCATCCCCGTCCTACGAGACGATGTAGTCTATTTCCCGCAAGAATCACATAAATACCAACCAAACATGTTCCATATATATATGGGGGGCGAATACATATCCCCAATCACTGTCTCATTACATGTTTTATTGGGGCGAGTTTGCCCAATAGAAGGGGGTTCGGTTCGGGTTCCCCATATTCCCCACCTCATTTTAAAGCCTAAAAATGATTGAGTTAAGGAGTTGAGCTTAATTTTTTCTTAACAAGTTCAGCTTTCTTATTGCAAAAAAAATTATTCGAGTTATATCGAACAAAATTGACCCAAGCCACAATCGAGATCTAAATGGATAGTTCGTGAACTTTCGCATCTATACTATTATATTAAAAACGAAACAATGAAAATTTGGTTGTTAGTCGGTCCGATAACCATAATTATAGTAATATATATAAATAGATATATATTCACAACAAAATTATGATACGCCTAATGGTTTTGTTTAAAAAAATATACAAAATTCACCTCGGTCTGGTTAAAAAAAATTATGTTATTGATTCAATCTTAAATAAAAAATAAAAATAAACTATATATAGTTAGTTGGATTTTTGGCTCGGATTAAAACAAAATAAAAATATTAGATTATTGTATCAGGCTCAAATAAAAATTCGTTTGGTCGATATAATGTCATCAGAATAAAAAAATGATACATATTATCCATTCGGTCTAAAACAAAATAATATTCACACCGGGTAAAATAAAAATATATTATTGAACTAGGTTAAAACAAAATTAAAATTTGAAAGGAAATGGAGATAACTCCTTAATAATATACATACTATTATTGTAATAAAACGAAAATGAGATAATTTCTTAGTCGTGTAATAGTGTACGACTAAAATAACTGAATATATTATTATTCATTTGCACTAAAAATTATACAATTGATTTATGATAATTATATAATCTAAAACAAAATTATATGTACTTTATCACTACAAGAAAAACGGGTATTTTCTCGGTAGAAAATGCCCCAAAATCTGGCTCATTTCCTACCGATAAGTAACAGTAGAAGATTCCTAGGTGCGAAATGACATTGGTAAGAAATGAGTATGATCACGGTCGACATGGGTCCCACATGTTGATGTGGACAACCACATGTCGAGGACCCACATGCCAAGTAAGATGTCATGTGGAAATACAAATTTTCTACCATCAGTGGTAAGAAATATCTATTTCCTACCAGTAATGGTAAGAAATAAGAGCAGTGGTAGGAAATTAGAACACTTGGTAGGAATTATACCAGAAGGTCATGTAAACACCATTTCCTACCAGTCATTTTCTACCATCCCCGGTAGTAAATACCTTGTTAAATACCGTAGGAAATAACTTGAATATCGTAGGAAATAGTTTGAAAATGGTAGAAAATTGCTTGAATATGGTATGAAATAGCTTGAATGTAGTAGAAATTACCAATTAAGTTTAAAAAAAATCATTGATTAAATATATAACATATCCCCCAATAACATCAATGTCTAAATCTCAAACATACAACCAAAATCGAAAATCATACATCATAATATATAATTCATCTTACCGCTATCAATTTATTTAAAATTATATATCATACAAATATAATAAAATTACAAATATTACATTAAACCAAAAATTGTCTTAAACTCTATAATTAATCACCCCCAAAGTGGGAAATCATCGTTTAATCCTCCATCAGCGTTTGACATCGCTTTCTCCATTTCTTTATCTTCAATCCATAAATTCCGTTTTACTTGTATTATGTCCTATTAATTTACATAAGAAAAACAAATAAAAATTAGTATCAAAGAATAAAAAACGAATACATAAACAAAGTTTTAAAAAAACTAAAATATACACATGATAATATGGAAACAATCGAGATAAAGGAGGTGAGTTGATTAAATTAGATTAAGAGATGTATGTAAATTGAAATTTTAGTGAAGTGAGGTGTTTAATTTATATGAATAGATGAGAGAAAATAGTAGATAAAAGAGGGGAGATGGAGATGAAATGAAGTTAAAAAAGAGAGAAGAAGTCGGTGATGAGTATAATTTTGAATTTTCGGATTGGGAAAAAATTGAATTTTGATTTAGGCGCCAACTTTTAAATATTTGAATTTTATGAAAATTTTGGGCACTTCCTACCGAATTGCGGTAGGTTATAAATTTGAATAAAAATTTTAAATTTTTTAATTTGGAGCCAATTAAATTTAAATTTTGATTTAGGCGTCCACTTTCAAATTTTCAATTTTTTTAAAAAATTTTGGGCATTTCCCACCAACTTGCGGTAGGTTGTGAGTTTAAACGAAAAAATTGAATTTTTTTAGTTTGTGGTCATTTTGGTTTTGACAGTTTATTTTTTAATATTCATTATAAAATCGTTGAAAATGAAATTGAAAAATTCAAATTTTTTGCGTACATCATGATAACTGTTTTAACATTTGAACAATTGGATTTTTGAAATTATTATTTTTAAAAACTAATTATGTAACCCTAATTTAACCCCTACATTTCAATCCCTAAATGCACAACATTTGTTATTCAAATTTGTAAAAGTTATTTTTTGTTAAATTTCGTTATTTAATTATTTTGGTTGAATTGATTTGTTATCATTCCATTGAAAACTTATATTTGTTAAAATATAATTGCAAATAAAGTTAAAAAAAAAATCTAATTTTTTTGCATACATAGTTACTTTGAAGTAATATCGGCATGCATGAGTTTGGATTGCATAAACAAAATTTGAAAAAAAAAGTATTGTTCAACCGTAATCTAACTCCTAAACCCTTTTAAATTTTTAGAATTATTAATTATATCACATGATTTTTCCTAAATTTGGATACCTTTTTAAAAAAAATCATCAATTTTTTAAAATATTGAACTAAAAAGAGTTATTTTTCAAAAAATATTTTTAATTATTAAATCACTACATATTAATGTTGGAAAAACAATATATAATATATTTATATATATTATATTATAATAGATAAAATATTAAAAAATTGGTATTTGGTCGATCGATACCCGCTGAAATTACACAATTACCCCTTATTAATATAAAATATAAAACCAATTAATATTCAAGTCAAAGACAATACATATGTCTCTCCTGTATAATTCTTTCACTCGCCCTATGTTGTCCTTTTTCTCTTTCGAAATCCCAGCATAATTTTCTATATTAATTCTTCTAATACACGATATGTCTTTCATCAAATCTATATTATATCATTATCGATCTATTTATCTATCTAACTAACTGTATTATTAAGGATGGGTACGGGAGTAGTTAGGGGTCAGGGAAGTGGTATCCACGCCCCCTCCTCGAATTTGATAATTATCTTCGAACCCACTTTGAACTCTGAACGGAGATTTTTTTTTTCACTGATCCCCACCCCGAACAGGGAACGACGATCCACCAGGGATTCAGATTTTTTAAATTAAAATAATAATGTAATATTACATATTAGACTATTTAATCCGTGCTAAAATTAAATATAAAGAAAACTGAATATAATTAGTTGAATTTAATTGATATAATTTACTTCGGGCTAAGACGTAATAATAAATTTTATTGATCCAAATAAAAAAATTTATTAAACCGGTCTTAAACAAAATAATATATATTCATCGGGCTATAAAAAATATTAAACAATTGATACAAACTAAAATAAATTTAACATAAAAATATAATTCGACCAATTAAAAGAAAATCATATATACTATTAGTATGGGCTAAAATCATATATACTATTAATGTGAGTTCACGTCTCTCATATCGTTTCAATCTATTTTTATAATTTTCTCAAATTTGATATTAGTACATAAAAAAAAGTATCACATTAATTATTGACTGGAAAATAATATAATTTATGATATTAGATTGTTGAATAATGACAAAATGACCTATCGGAGAAAACATGTTTAACGAGAGAACGATTTTTAAACTTTTTAATCTTTTATGTTTATTTATTATTATCATATAAGAAATACAAAAAAGAAAAAAATGAAACAATTTTTTGTTTGAAAAATATATATTTTTATTATGAAATCATTGTAAATGAAGTTAAAAAGTTCTAATTTTCTGCATACATGGTAACTTCGAAGTAATATCGACATTCGTACGATTGGATTAATGAAATGAAATTTATAAAAAATATGTTGTCTAACCCTAATCTAACCCCTAAATTTCGATTATATTAAAAAATAATTAATAGTTGGTAGGAAATGTAACTAGTAGGTAGAATACGTAACAAGTCATTTTCTATCGCTTCTTGGTAGAAAAAATCATGAGGCATATAAGATAATCACAAGCCAACACATTACTCTATTATTAGTGAGTAGACAACATCATTTCCCACTGCATCAAAGTGGTAGAAAATGAGTCTAACAAGACCTGTAATATCCGGGAAAATTATGTGGATATTTTATGCTAAATAAATAAATATTATGTATTTTATAAGTTTAAAGTGATTATTGCCATATTATTAAATGTTATAACTGTTATTTGTGTTCCCGTGTGGACCATAAAATTTTTCGAGTAATTAATATGTGTTTAAAATGTATTGATATGAATTGATCTGCAATCGGGACTCGTATTTATTTGCGCTTTTATCAATGTATTCGTTTTATCTCGCTTTTCACACATTTGAATGTATTTTATGTGTTTTCGGGATTTCCTGTTAATTTAGGGATCATTTCTATGTTTCAAAAATCAATAGACCGGGACCCCACCGGGACGTCCAAGTCCACAAAATTCGTGTTTTTATTTTTATAAAATCATTCATATTTTAAATACCCAGTATTTCTGCATTTTTGAACTATTTGCAATTTTTGGGAAATTTTGACATTAATTTTATATTTTATTACTTTTAAAAATATTTTCCTGTAATTATAATTTTGGGGCTTAATTGTGGGAATATAAACACCCTTAATTAATTTTAGGGATATAATTTTAGGATTAATATAAATAGTTGTATTATTTTTATTTTATTCATTAAATTCATTAAAATTCAGAAAATAAATAAAAAAAAATCAAGAACAAGTTTGGGGGTGTTCTTGAACCTGAGAATCAATCTACTGATTTCAAGTGATTCTCGTTTCCGTTTTCAAAGCTCGAGTAACAGAATCAAAACTCTCGCTGAGCTCTTTCTTTTGATACTGAGATCATCATCAAAGGTTGATTATTCTGTCATTTCAATTTTTTTTCATTTTTCTTGTTTAAATTTGATTTTTGATTTTAAGGAATTGTTGGTGTGATTTGATGTTAGATTAACGTGCCTGGGGTCCTAAGGATCAATTTGGTATATAATTTCGTTAATTTTGGTTAAGGATTCTTAAGGTTCAAGTTCTTGTTTTCGTTAGTTTTTATACTCGATTTTTCCGGATTCCTGAGAAGATGTTGATAGATTTTGATTATGGGAAATGATTGTATGTGGTTAGGGCCTTAATTTGAGCACTTATTCGTTTAATTTGGGTGAATGGTTGTTAAAATCGGAATTTTCCGATGAGTTCATCGGAGATTTGTTAAATCTGATCGGAATTTTGGTTCCGATAATAGTTTGTAAATTTTGTTGTGGTGGTGATGTTTTTGGTGTGATTCTGGTGGTGTTACGCTAAAAAAACAGAGTAATCTGCGAGGAAACGGGCGCTGTGGGGCGTTGTCGGACTTCGGCCGATTTCTGGAGATTTCCAGATTCTGGCGACGTTCTTGCCGCGGTGGTCATCTTCCCCGCAACTCCGGCGAGAGTCCCACCCCCAAGACTGCTATTGAATCTTTTTTTCTATATCCTAAAATCAAATTGTGTTTTTATAATTTATGTTTTAAAATAATTCGAAATTCAATTTATATTTTCTAAAATCATTTATTTTTACTTTCAAAAATCATATAATTATTGTTTTAAATTCTCAAAATTATTTACTTAAATATTTTTAAATTTCAAAAATTATTTCTTTTAATTATTTTCAAAAATTCATATTTGTTTTAATTATTTATAATTTATTTTAATTAATTGATTAATTCATTTAATCAATTAATTTTATTTATAAATAGTTAAATAAAATATGATTATTTATAATTAATTCAAATAAATCCTAAAAAAATATTTTCAAGCTTTTAAAAATTATAATTTGGAATTTAAAAATCAATTAAGATTATTATTAATTGATTTATTCCCATTTTATACTTATTTTATACATAATAAATAAACTGTTCGTTTGTTTAATACGAAACGAACGCGTACAGATTCAGAAAAATATTACGCTTTCAATAAAAATCCTTTTGAGACCTAATTTATTTTGTATAGCAATGTCATTTGATTTGTGAATCATTTTGAGTCGATTTTCGATCGAAAAACACTGTTATTAACCTGATTTCAATTCTAAACGTACGGAGACCCATCTGTTAACTATCTGATTTATGCGTTACATGAAATATATGATTACGTGTTATATGAATACCATGATTACGTTCTTTGTGATATGCATGCTATCTGTTTACAGTTTTAAAATGCCATGATTAGTTATAAACGATCGGGTAGATGTCAAGACGTATAGTTACATTGATTGAGTTTGGTTCTGTCAGTTAAGATAGTCCTTTTGTTTATAGAATCAAGTAGCAAGGAGTGCAGTCAAGTGTTAGACGGAGTCGGTAGCCAGCAGTTGTAAGCCAGGGTTATTGTAAAAGGTTATCAAGCATACCAGACAAGTATCCCTACCTTCACTTATTGTTCTAGTGATGTTTATTATGAATCCTGTTATACAAATATCTATATCTTCACTTATCATTCAAGTGATATTGACTCTGAACTCTATTTAATCAGTTTCTATATTATTCTAAGTTCAGAATAGTTAACGTTTTTACATTTCACTACAAATTACTCTATACAGTGAAACTTTGAATTGAGATTATCGAATAACTAATTGTTCTGGTTATTTCGCCATTGGTTGTTGAGATAACTCTGGACCATGAGAAATGGGGAGTTATGTGGTTAAGGATGTCATTTGATTCGACTCCTTTGATTGAAAACTGTTTCTATGAATTGGATGATTGCGTAAGAGGCCGTGGCGGTGGTCCAGTGTGAGCTATGTGTTATACACGATATAACACCTTGCTAGGCCGATATGTGCCTTGGGTACCCTTTTGTTTAGTTGGATATGCTTCGGCATACCGGTGTTGCTCCGCGGCTGATCACCGGCGGCAACACACCGTCGTTCGAGGATTCCAATCCCAAAACAAAATATATATGCAAATGTTGTTTATTATCCAAAATTTATATCAGTTTTGATATTGTTCAGATATTGTGGTTTGGTTTTGTTCATCAGATATATTGTTGTTGTTGTTCTAAAGCATAAGCTTTATACTGCTTGCTGAGCACTTCTTTCGCTCATACTTGTTTATTATTCTGATTCTTTCCGTTAGGCCAGAGCAGGCTTGAGTTCCAGGTTTGATCAGAAGTCGAGTGCTTGTAAATAGTGTGGTGTGTTTTTCATGTAGACTATTTGGAAAATTGAATAGTCTGGAGGTTTGTAATAAAACTTGAAAAGTTTGTAAAACTAATTAGACTTATTGTTTGTAATAAACACTTGGTTTGTATTAGTGCATGTTCCATATTATAACATGTGATCGATCCAGTTGCATACAAGGGGTCATATATACTATTTTATTCCGTTGTGTTTATTTTATTATGGTTTATTGGCTAGTGACCCCCAAATCTAGAGCCCGGGTTTGGAGGGCGTCACAAGACCCATTTCCTACCAACGTCGTAGGAAATGAGATGCACAAAACCTAGTGCGATAGGAAATATTTTTGCATAAAACGACGTCGTTTTATGATTAACAAACTTGCTGGAAAAATGACATGAAAAAAAGGGGTCAACCTTTAGCCATTTCCTACCATCATTGGTACAAAATGACTTGCATTTCCTACCGAGTACGGAATTGATAAGAAGAGACCCTTTAATTTAAAAATCAATAGGAAATGGTTGGTAGCCGGTAGTAAATGTTCGGTAGGAAAAACCTGCTTTTTTGTAGTGTATCTGGGTTAACATAATTTTTTTAGCATTGACAAACTAATGATGATCTGAGTTAAAATTTAGTTTTTAATTAAAACATAATTATTTTTTGTAAACACACCTATAACTATTAATAAAATTATAAATTTTAATCGTATATTCTTTTTAAAACTGAAATATAACTAATTTATACATTTATGCGTAAATTTATAATTATTATTAAAAACAATTCATGCATCTCACGAGTTTCATGCTAGTTTAATGTTAAAGAAAAAGGTTAAAATTCACTTTGATCAATTTCTTATCAATTTCGATAACTTCAGATGATTCAAAAGATTTGTGGATTACATGTTCGGGTGTAATTTTAAATTTAAATGTTATCAATATTATGAATGAACAGCATACACAGGATACATGTAAATTTTGTAGAGTTTTAACCGGCCAAACTCGATGCTAATTAATAGCTCGAGAAATCACACTTTTTTATTGAGTTTAAGTTCTTAAAAATCCCGGCCGAACTGAATCATTATCGAGTCAAACTCAAATTTGCTTATGAACACCTGGGCTTGTTTCGTTTACGCCTGTAACAGGTACATGATCAACACCACAATGATGGAAAAAATTGCATGACCTCATTGAGAGGGGATTTCATGATTGTAATTTCCAACATAAGCAACTCACTGATTAACAGTCTATGATTAAAAAATATATTACTTATTACTACTCAATCAAAACCTTATCTTGATTAGGACCGTGTTCGTGATCGTAAATATTGTCCACTTATTCTAACGTGTTTGAATAGCAGCTTTTCAGTACTTGTAAATTGCAGTCGTTATTGCAGAGTGTTCGATCTGTGAAAGGAAATTACTAAACATTTAACTTGGAAACTTCTTTTGTCGTTAAAAAGTCTTGTAGGTATAACGTGCAAGTTGGGGGCAGATAAGTCGAGCATGCTATAAAAAAGAAAGCCATGCACTCGAATCTGGATATACACATTACTAATTAGATAATAGTAACATAAACTCCTACTATAAAACACCAAAAAATGTACCACTTTGTTTTTCTTCTTCTTGTTTTACTCTACTTTTCTTGGGGTTTAAAATCACTGGAGTCAGCCACTTTGAGATTCAATACCAGTGACGCTGATCACAGTATTATGAAGGCTGAAAACATTACAATTCACCCAGATTGTCAGAGGAAATGCGGAGACCTAACGGTGCCATATCCGTTTGGCATCAACTCAAACAGCCTCAACTGTTCCATAAACCCCTCCTTTGCTATTACCTGCGATGATAGTACCAATCCTCCCCAGGCCTTTTTAATGGATGGTGATGTTCAGGTTTATGATATATCCAACACCGAGTTGAGAATTGCTAATACAGTGGCATATAGATGTTATAGTGAGTCTGGCCAACTAACAGACGACCAATACATGTATACTGCTTTGTGGGGTACTTCATATATGTATTCTGCTGCAAATGTACTCACTATTGTTGGTTGTGATGACTATGCCAACATATACAATGCTCCAGAGGGCACTTTACCTAAAGGATGCAGTACGACATGTCAAAACATTGACGAAGTTACTGAAAACGAGACATGTTCTGGCAGTGGCTGTTGTCAAGTACCCATCAATGTTATTCAGTATTACAAAGCCTATCTTCACTCCTATAATGACCATGAAAACGTCTCATCCTTCAATGATTGCGGATATGCATTTATGGGTGAGAAAGACAGATTCAGATTCCGAGGTAAATCAGATCTTAATGATTCAACCTTCTGGAATAGGACTATGGAAACTGTTCCCATAGTACTTGATTGGGTAATAGGGGATGAAAATTGCACTGAAGCAGCTAAGAATTCATCAAAATCTCCTATTTGCCACGCAAATAGCATATGCATCGATGGAACTCAGCATAGAGGAGGATTTAAAGGGTATCGTTGCAACTGCAGTGAAGGGTATGAGGGTAATCCATATCTGAGTCCAGGATGCCAAGGTAATTGGTTAAGTTCATTTTTGTTCCTTGTAATTTTAAAGTTGTTGATTAACTAGTAGCTGATTAAATATAATTTGTTTATTATGTAAGATATCAATGAATGTGAACAACCAACAAATGTTTGCCAACAACAATATTGCAATAATACTCAGGGAGGTTTTAATTGTTTTTGCGGACCGGGGCACTATCCTGATGTTCGTGATGGCAAAACTTGCATTGCTGATCGCTCGAAATCCCATTTGATCTACTTCGCAATAGGTAATTCAGTCCTCACCGCATTAAGGGTCTATACATATAGATTTAATTATTATATTTTATGAATAATATCTACGGGTTAATGCAGGCATAGGACTTTGTTGCCTTTTGGTAGTCATTGGAATGAATTGGTTGTATTGCATCATGAAGCAGAGAAAACATTCCAAATTAAGAGAGAAATTCTTTAAGCAGAACGGGGGTCTTCTTTTAAGACAACAAAGTACTTCTGTGGGTGGAACTATCAAGTCCACAAAACATTTCACTTATGAAGAATTGAAGAAAGCAACCAACAACTATGCTGCTGACAGAATAGTTGGACAAGGTGGTTATGGTATAGTTTATAAGGGAGTTCTACCTGATCAACGGATAGTTGCAGTCAAAAGATCTAAAGTTTTAGATACGAGTCAGATAGATCAATTTATCAACGAGGTTGTGATTCTTGCACAAATTAACCATAGAAATGTGGTCAAACTTCTAGGATGTTGTTTAGAATGTGAGGTACCACTGCTGGTATATGAATTTATATCCAATGGTACTTTACATCATCATGTCCACAGTGTTGATGGAGGCTTGTCATGGTTATCATTGGACAACCGATTGAGAATTGCCTCTGAATCTTCTGGTGCCCTTGCATATCTTCACTCGGCAGCTTCTATGCCCATTTTGCATAGGGATGTCAAATTAGCCAACATATTACTGGATGACAATTGTGTTGCCAAAATATCAGATTTTGGAGGGTCTAGGTTGGTACCCATGGATCAAACTAAAGTGGTTACATTAGTCCAAGGAACTTTGGGGTACTTAGACCCCGAATACTTCCATACAGGCGAACTAACCGACAAAAGTGATGTTTATAGTTTTGGAGTGGTCCTTGCAGAGCTCCTGACCGGAAGGAAACCAATTTGCATGGAAAACTCTCTGGAGGAAAAAAAGCTAGCCACATATTTCATTACATCTCTGAAGGAAAATAGATTATTCGAAGTTCTTGATCCTCGAGTAGTTAGGGAAGGGGCGATAGATCAACTTGAAAAGGCTGCTCGACTTGTGATGAGGTGTCTTAAGCTTAATGGGGAGGAAAGACCAACAATGAAGGTAGTGATGATGGAAATTGAAAGTTTAAGAAAACTTTCTAAACGTCCAAGGGCTAATCAACATTCCAATGGAGACGCTTTGAACTCAGAAGGTCATCGGGAGATTCAGCATTCAGATCTTTATGAAATTCAACTAAGTTCTTACCATAATGTTATGGATGACTCTCAACTATATAGCTTAAGTACGTTGAATGGGCCAAGTACCCCTCGTTAAGTTTCTGATATGTGCACTCATTTCGTTTAGATAAAGTTATGCTGCTGATGTATTTGATTTACAAACAATGCGCGTGAATAATATTGGCTTGTAATTTGGAATTATTTTATAGAGCTTGTATACATGATACACTTTGCTGGTTCCTCTTGGCTATTCTAATATATGAAGTTTGATAATATTAGAATTTCATTTTCAAAAATTCAGTCAGAAAGTTCCATTATTTAATTCATGGCACTTCTATAAACAAAATGAATATTAAAATCTGTAAGTTTACATGAATTGATAATAGGAAGCAAGAGATTAGAAGGTTCTATATATTCTGAAAACGAAAATTAGAGGAAATTCACTGGCCAAAAACATGAAGAGACTGTGAACTGGGCAACTAGTGAGAGCGGATGTTCGGAACTTTATGTGTGTCACTAGAAACTGGAAACTGGAAATAAGAAGACAATTCCTTTCTAAAGCTAGCAAGATTATAGCTCGCAGCGTAAGTTACCAGATTCATTGTCAAATTCAACATATTTGAGATGCCGAGTAAAGTGCGAAGATAAAAACTATTCATCGTTTCCTTTAGAGACACATCGGTTACTCTGCCCTTCAATTTCCAGATTAATTCTTCGAAGGTTTGCCTGGAAAAAAATTCAGCTCATTGATCTCTCTTAGAGAAATCATGACCTCGACTAGTGCATCAACTCTGCGGCTTCATGTTGTGTTCTCCTTTCAAAGTATAGACTTTACATACTGTGTATAGAGAGAAATGGAGAGAGGAAAAGAGAGAGAGATAGAAGTGTTAGATTGAAAACTTAACGAGTAAAATACAACTTTCTTTCTTTTATATTACAAAGTCTACCTCTAATATTATGACACCTATACATTACTAAAAGCCACCAATAGCTTTCTTTATATTGTTGATGTACTTTGCTGAAATATGTCTTTAGCCTCCCCTTGAACAGATATCACATTTGCTGCAATCTTTGATTGGGCTATATTATCCTCCCCACAAACCAAAGATTGATCTGGGAGAGACAGACCCAAGCTGTGTGCAAACTTCCGGTATAGAACTTTGCCTAATCCTTTGGTCAAAATGTCAGCCAAATTGTCTTTAGTAGAGATCTGAGTGACACTAATCAGGCCTGAAGTAACCTTCCTCATAAAATGAACATCAAGTTCAATGTGTTTGGTTCTTGCATGATAAACAAGATTAGCAGTTAAATCAATAGTCGTCTTACTATCACAAAACATAGCAATAGGACCAGAAATGGGAACCTGCAATTCTTTTAAAAGATTGATAATCCATAAAACCTCACAGGATGCATCTGCAAGAGCTCTGTATTCTGCTTCAGCAGAACTCCTGGATGTCACATGTTGCTTCTTAGATCGCCAAGAAATTGCAACTGGTCCAAAATTAAGGCAATAAGCACCAATTGGTCTCCTGTCATTAGGTTCACCAGCCCAATCACTGTCACTGTAAACCTTAACTGCAAATCATTGTTGGCGGAAAAAAATAATCCATGACCCATTATACATTTCTAGTATCTGAGAACCCTAAGAGCTGCTTCCATGTGTTTAACTCTTGGAGTATGCATGAACTGACTGAGGAGCTGAACTGAGAAAGCAATATTTGGTCTACAAGTATTCAGATATATGAGTTTTCCAACCCAAGCCTTGTATACAGAAGGATCAGCAAGTAAAGGTCCAGACTGATCATCATTATACAATTTAAGATGTGGATCTAGTGGTACAGAAAGTGGTCGACAGTCTACTAATTCAGCTTAAGATAATAAATCTGTAATAAATTTCTGCATACCTCCAAACCCAAATAATATTTCACAGCTCCTAGATTCTTAATACCAAACGTAATATTCAACAAATGTTTGAGAGCAGTGATAGCCTCGGTATTATTTCTAGATACTAAAATATCATCAACATAAATGAGAACCACCACAAATTGTCCAGAATTGTGAAAAGTAAACATAAATTAATCTGTCTTAGATTGAACATAACCTTTTTCAATAAGAAAAACTGTCAATTTTGCAAACCACTCTCAGGACGCCTGTTTCAACCCATATATAGATTTACCATGTCTGCAAACTAAATTCTGAATACCGGTAGTATTGATATATCCAAAGGTAAAGTCATGTACACCTCATCTTGTAAGGTGCCATGTAAAAAGGCATTATTAACATCAAGTTGCTCTACAATCCAACCTTGTGCAGCTGCAATAGTTAATAAGCACCTAACAGTTACCATCTTCACTACTGGAGCAAAGGTGTCATGGTAATCCACTCCTTCTGTTTGTGTATACCCCTTTGCTACTAGTCTAGCTATGTACTTTTCAACCTCACCATTAGCAAGATATTTCACCTTATACACCCATGTTAGGTAATTAATTACACACAGAGGGGGTGAATGTGTTTTGGTGTTTTTACGATTTTCTTGAACTATTTTGGTGTTGAACAAAGTAAATCAAATCTTGTAGTAAGATGTGTTATAACAGAAATCAAACATGCAACTATGATTAATACAGCTCTTTCAAAACTCACTTAATTTTATATTAAAATTAACAATGTTTTGTTATAAAATTTCTAGGTTCTTTGTTACTAAAGAGCTTAGCTTCTATCTTGAGAGAATATAAGAATTCCTGATCTAATTGTTACACTTAACAAAGGACCAGTGTTAACTTTATATGATAGTTAACTTCTGGTTTACACAATGTGTAATAAGAAATGTTTAGTAAATTGTCACTTATCATTTCCACTTTTGGAAAAGTATATCTTCCATTTCTGGCTTAGCATATCTTTACATCCCGTGTTAACTTTGACCTTTCTTTATCAGTTAATCTTCACCCTTGATCTTGCACACTCTTCAAGCTGCTTTTTGTAGACTTGTCAATCCAACTGGTTATATTGTTTGTTGATTGTTAATTTTGGATATTGAACTGGTCTGCAATCTGTACTTTGAGAATTTACCTCGAGATCTCCAGTTAGGCATATAGAGATCTTGACATCTCGATAAGTATATTGACTTATTGAGATCTCTAATACTGTACTCCATATTTGATTTGACTTATAGAGGTCTTTGAGTTCTCTATAAGAGAATTTGGCTTATCGAGATCTCTAATCTTCATATCTTCACTTTGACTTATCGATATCTCTGAATTCTTTAGTGACTTATTGACTTGTCGATAACTCAGAGTTCTCTAGTCAGATTTTGACTTGTCGATAACTCATAGTTCTCTAGTGAATTTTGGCTTGTCGATATCTCTGAGTTCTCTATTGAAATTTGACTTATCGATAACTCAGAGTTCTCTAATGAATGTTGACTTGTCGATAATTCTGAGTTCTCTAGTAGCTTTCCTGAGTTCTCTATAAGTCATTCTGGAGTTCTTGAATGACTTCTCTATAACACTAAATATGTGACTTGTAGAGAACCTGACTTAAAATATTTTTCTCAAAACAGATTTATTCAACTCCAAGCTTCTTCATAATTCTTCTGAGGCATGATGTTCTTGATCTTCTCCCAAATAGAATTCTTAGGCTTGATACTGTTTACAGAAAAAGACTTCAGTCTGCTCTTTGACATTTTTACAGACTTTAAATGTTATAAATACAAAATACAAACTAAGATTACAATACAACTTACTTAGAGTTGTCAATTTGACTGAGTCTTGTTATTGTACAGGCATATCATGCACAACAATCTCCCCCAATTTGTGAGAATATTGCTTAACATAAATTCATGCCTGTTAAAAAGACTAACCCCAAGTTATAATGGAAAATAACATTAATACATGAAAATTGACAAAAATACAACATTTATACATTAGGAGATTCACAGAGTTTAAATGGTTACAAGTATCAGGTAAAGACTGTTTTTGCTTCTACTTCTTCTAAGTTGATCTTTTAAGTGATCAAGAATTTCAAGTTCTTCTATAATAGGTGTCCTACTTATAGCTTCTACAAGTTTAAGTCTATCTTCCTTTGGATAACCATTCTCTAGTACATCGATCCTAAATCTTGAGAATATGCAAGCTTTGATGTTTAGAAATTTCCCATTTTTAGAGATTCTGCTCATTCCCTTTGCCTTCAGTTCTTCTGATCTTTTTATGAACATTTCAATCTCCTCATCATACTTCCTCATTCTTTCTTCAGCTTCAGCCTCATTTCTTTTTCTTCTTTCCTCCCTTATAACCAACCACTCAGCTAAAACTGATATCCACGCTCTTGTAGCAGTATCTTTATCTTTCAGCAGACTTATCACTCTTTTGATTCTGTGGAAGATAGAGAATCCATTAAATCACAGCCAAGGAATGTGATCTTCATAGTAGATTCTAACTTCCTTTAGAGATACAACCCAAACTCTAACTATTTCCTCATCTAGTTGTTGGAAATAATCTTCATCTGAGAAGCACCAATTTAAAGGTAGAAAGTCAATTTGCTTGAAATAATTCTAGAGGGCCCTTTCAGTAACTTGTACTTTTTCAGCATTCTTAGTGTTCTTAGGTTTCCTCCCAATAGTTTTATAGTGAATTTTGAGTGAAGGCTTGTCTAAAGGTAAGTTTGTGATTTTCTTGAGAGATGTTTGGTTTGAGGTGATTGGTGTTTTTAGGAAGGTGTTTGCAGATTGTTTGTAAAGAAATTTTTGCGTAGAAGTCAGAGGTGGTTTGATGATTGAGGTTGTTGGCTTTGAGGGTTGAGCTAGAGTTGTTTGGATTTTTAAGGTTTGATGTGGTTCTGAGCCATCATGTCTCTTCTTGCTTATTCTCTCACTTCATCTCTTCTTCTCATCATCCTTCTTTTCTTCTGGCTTCTTATATTTGCTACCAGTTGCCTTGGAGGATTGACTTGGATTTGATCCGGAAGGCTTTTGATCATCTTTCTGCTCATCATCATCCTCATCTTTCCTTAAATTGTATTGAGTGTTTGGCAACATGGTGTCAGGATTTACAAGATATTTTTCCAAGATTTTGATCATCTCCACATCCTCCTGCTTCTTGTTCCTTTTGTGCTTTAGATCAGACTGCAAGGTTATGATCAACCTCATGTTTGATTTTACACAGTGTTTAGGAACAATGAGATGTCTTGCTTGACTGGTAGTTGGACAGACATAAACTACTCCTTTGTGTGGATGTAGATAGGCTTCTGGAAAAGTTGTTATCGGTTCCTTTTTGAGCTCTTGGAGAAGTTGAGTGTCTTCTTGAATAACTGGATTCACTCTGTCAATCATTACATCCAGTTCAGATACTCTTAAAGTTTGAAGATATGGAAGAGTCACTTGGAGACACCTGTCCACACCACCATCATTGATGTTCATGACAATCTTTTTTTCTAGGAAATTATCAACTTTCACCACCACTGCCCTTATAAAATTGATGTTCTTGCCTAAAGCTTTCTTGCAACCCATATAGTTTTGTTGAAGAGATACTCTTAGTGCTGCAAGAAGGTCATTGAATTCCTGATCTTATTGCGTCCTTCTGCAGCCCTTAGTAGTCTTTCTTTGCCAACATCAACTTGAGCACTTGAGCTTTGTCCCACCTGAATAGCATCCCTAGATTTTGCAATCCTAGCCTCAAACTCCCCCTTAGTCTTGGTGATAGGCATGAGGAGGGGATTTGGTAACTCTGGCCTTATTTGTTCAGGTAAAACAGGCAGTGAAATGTTGAGCTTCCCCATGATGGCCCCCAAAGCCAAAGAATTCTGCATTTGAAGGTGCTTATGAGAGTCCACCAGGGTCTGGATGTCTGTTTGTTGACTCTTGACTAGAGAAGTCAAGGCTTGGACCTGTACACTGAGAGAAGCATTGGAGGTCTACAATTCTGAGACTTGGTTTTGGAGAGATTGGATTTGCAAATTTGTAGAGGTGGAGCCAGGCTAATAAGAGCTTGTAGATGTTGAAGAGCCAAAGGTTGCTTCCACAGCCTATTTGATGCCATCCTTGAGCAAAGCTGAAGGCTCGTATCTGCTTTGGTGAAGTTGTTCCAACTTGAACGTTGTGTCATTTGAGTGAGTAATTTGCTGTTGGGCAATTGTATGAAGAGCAATGAAGGATTGTTTGAGATTTTTGACTTCTTTTTCAATGGAAGTAAGATCCATCCTTAACATTTGATCAGAAAAATGCTTGAACTTGGAGGTGATCTGTAATTGAGATGGTATAATCTCATCCATTTTATCCTTCACAAGTTTCCTTATCTTGTCTTCATGACCAGTCAGCTTGACTTCTAGTGCTTTACCAAATAGGTGAAAAGCTTTGAGTTAAGCTTTGTAGACCTCAGTGACTACATCATAGACATCCTGTTGAGTCAAGGCCTTGGCATTGCTTCCAAGAATAGTGACATATTCATCCCTAAACCTAGCTAAGACCTGATCCATTTCCAACACAAAGTCTTTAGATAGTCATGCATCCACATTCACATCTGTTTCTGCATCATTTACAATCTTCTCCTTCTGTTGTTCAACATCTTCATTGTACGTGAGCATAATGGTTTGATAGTCTTGATTACTCATGTCAGAAGTGAGTAGATGTTGTGATATGTTTGCTAGTACGGAAATCTGCTCAACTAGGAGATCATCTACAAATGTAGGTTGAGAGCCAGATTCTTGTAGCCATTAAGATAGAATGTGTGGTTGTTGAGGTTGTTGAGGTTGAGGGTTGAGTTGTTGAAGGACTAGAACCACATGTGACTGAAGTCACAGTTTTACTCACAGATTGCTCTGTGTTTATGACTAGTTGTTGTTCCATACTAGTTGTGGGAACCTCCAATTGAATTGAAGGGGATTTGATCGGGTTACTGTCATGTGCATCAGTCTCAAACCCTTGTGTGTCTTGCACTACACTGTCACCTGAATGTGCTATACTTGCCTCCTCTATGAAGCTAATACAATTTCTGCTAGGGTTTTGAGGGGAGTTGTTCCTACATGAGGAACCTCCAATTGAATTAGAGAGGTTTAGATAGCTCCCCCTCTGCCCTCAAACCTAACAGCCTATGAAGGCTGATTTGCACATGAAGGTGCATTTGTGACATCCATGGGGTCTTCAATAAAAACTGATGAATCCCCCATAGTTTTGATGGTGTCATCAAGGTCTACCCCAGCCTCTCACCATTTGAATGTAGTGTCTGAGTGATGAGCAAGGTTTTTTGAATCAAGTCACTTGATTTAGATTGCACTTGAGAATTGGATTTAAGTGCTGTAGGTAGAGAAGAAATTGGTGAGATTAGAAGTTGTTGCTCAGAAGTGAGTGTTGGCAGCTCCCCCTGAATGGATGAGGGAACTTCAAAAGATGTGCTCTCACGGTGTGTGCCATCCTTATTTCTCCTACCATACACTTGAATTTCTTTAGGTGCAGGCTGGGTAGACTCTGTACAAGGTGCATTGGGGTGAGTGCTCTTTTCAATAGACACACCTTGTTGAGAGGATATATCTAGAGTCTGTTTAGTCCCCATATTTACAACTGCGTCCTTTTGGGAGGACACAGAGGTGGTTTGAGTGGTCAACTTAGATTTCTTACTCTTCTTTGATCCTCTTGACCAAGGGTGACTCAGCTTCTGTTTGGTCCTCACTACCCTCAGTTAAAACAGTTAAAGTTACCTCATTTCTCTTCCTTTTACTCACCTCATCCTTTTGAGAAGATGAGGTGGTTGGTTTCCTAGCTACTATTGGTTGATTTGAACAAGTGGTTTCAGTCTGGGAAGGTCCCTGTGGGTGTTACTATGTTTGTACTTCCACAGGTTCGGGGACCATAGATGTGCTAGAATGTGCATTTGATTTCATGTCAGGCATAGGGTAAGGGTAAGTCTTAAATCTCTCCATCATAAATGGAGTGATTTTCAGACTCACATTTGCCCTATTCTCTGTAGTAAGTGAGCCAAATATTATTTTGAACACTTGCTTACAATTGCCTATTTTGGTGTTATCTATACCATTCAACAAATGTATGTCTGTTACTTTATGATTTAAATTAGACATAATGAATCTAGGAAAGAAAATTTCCTTACCTCTAGCAGAATGGGGCATGGTCAGCCGGGTTGCAAGTTCTTCCAGGATCAGTAGACCAACATTCAAGTTTCTGTTGTGGGCTATTGAGTACACCATCTTCTGCACCATACTTGAAATATTGTCATACCTTGTCTTCCTACATGTGAAGGCTCTCACTACAGAATCAAACACAAATGACCATTATTTCCTCAAGTTTGTCATGTTCAAACTTGACAAGTTGATTCTTCCACCATAGTTGATGAAGTCCATAAACTCAGTCAATTTATCATGGGTTGGCACCTCCACTAAGTTTGCAATTGGAAGACCCAAGGCTATGTTCACATCTTGCTCATTAAACTCAATTTGTTGGCCTTCAACTGAGCAAGTTACCACCAGAGATACTGAGTTGTCAATCATCACAGTCCTTACCACAGCTGTTGTCCAAAACTCATGCAGAACATCCAAATACAACACTGGGTTAGCATTTAAAGCTCCTGCAAGGTAGGATTCAAACTAGTTTGTTCCTTTCTCTGGGATAGTTGCTCTAACCATATTGTGTGCCATTATTGTTTAGTGAGTGTGAATGGGTAAGAAATATTTGTGAGAAAGGAGTGAAAATAAGAGAGCAATCGATTTTGGATTGAAATCTAGGTCACTTGAGATCTCGAAAAGTTGTAAGTATGTATATGTATCGAGATGTCTGGGTATTTATAGTAAAAGCAAATGACTTGTCGAGAACTCAAAAATAGACGTTTGAAATTAGTCTATCGAGAAGTCATTTTAAGAAATGAAAGACATATCGATAAGTCATTTTATTTATTTTTGTAGAGAACTAAAAAATAACCTTATCAAAATGTCAAATAAATACCCAGTTTGTCCAAAATAGACTGAATTAATTTCAACTTTTATTTGAATAAATCAAAATAAAAATCAGAATAAATTTGCCAAAAGTATTTTGCTGAAATAATTTATTAAATTAAATTATTTCAGTTCTGAGTTATTGATAAGTCTAAAAATTACACTTGTAGAGAACTCTGTGAGTTAACACTACTAGAGAACTCTACAAGGACTTATCGATAAGTCATACTAAAGATTATCGAGAAGTCACTCAAGAAGTCAGTAAATTGACTTATCGAGAGCTCACTCGAGAAGTCTTAAAATGACTTGTCGATAAGTCATTTAGACTTACCGAGAACTCAGTTCATTATATACTTTTGATCAATCTAATTCTGCCTTGTGTTAATTTTACATATTAAAGATGTAAATTAACAACTGAGCAGTTTACCTGGAATTTGAAATATTCCAAGTTATTAAGTGAGTTTTAAAAAATAAATATGCGGAGATTTCCGAAATATTTATAATTCATATTTCAGTTAATTAATAAATTATTAAATAAAAGTTGATTTATTAGAAATTAATCTGCTGTAAAACATTAGCTGAGTTCTTGCCTTAGGATGAAGAATTAAGCATTCCAATTTCACCTACAAGTCTAGTGAAAGTTGCTTCATCCAAAGGTTTAGTAAAAATGTCAGCTTATTATTTTTCTGTTGGAACAGAAATGAGCTCAATGGTACCATTTGTAGCATGTTCTCTAATAAAATAGTACCTTATATCAATGTACTTTGTTCTATAATGGTTAACTGGATTAGTTACTATAGATATAGCACTAGTACTGTCACACGTGATAGAAATTTTGTGTAACACTAGGCCGCAATCTATTAGCTAATTTCTAATCCAAAGCACTTTAGCAAAACAACTTCATGCAGCTATGTATTCAGCCTCTGCAGTAGAAGTTCATATAGATTGTTGTTTCTTGCTATACCAGGATACAAGTCTTTATCCAAGAAATTGACAGCTTCCACTTGTACTCTTTCTGTCAACCCTACATCCAGCAAAATCTGCATCTGTGTAACCAACAGCTTCAAAACCAGTTCCCTTAGGATACCACAATCCCAAGTTTGGAGTCCCCTTCAAGTATCTGAAAATCCTCTTCAAAGCCATCAAATGTGATTCTTTTGGATTGGTTTGAAATATTGCACACAAATATGTAGCAAACATGATGTCTGGTCTACTTGCAGTTAAATAAAGCGATGATCCAATCATCCCTCTATAGCTTGAAATATCTACACTTTTGCCCTTTTTATCTTAATCCAACTTTGTTGCAATAGACATAGGTGTAGATGCAGTTGAACAATCAATCATGCCAAACTTTTTCAATAAATCTTTAACATATTTAGTTTGGCTGATGAAGATTCCATCACTTCTTTGACTGACTTGAAGTCCAAGAAAGTAACTTAATTCCCCCATCATGCTCATTTCATATTCACTCTACATAAGCCTGGAGAATCTTTGGCAAAGCTTCTCATTTGTAGTACCAAATATGATATCATCTACGTAGATCTGAACTGGAATCATATCTTCACCATGTTTCTTATAGAAGAGAGTCTTGTCTATAGTACCTCTAGTAAAACCATATTTAAGTAGGAATTCTGACAATGTATCATACCAAGCTCTAGGTGCCTACTTTAGTCCATATAGAGCCTTGAGTAACTTGTACTCAAAATCTGGAAATTATGGATCTTCAAAGCCATGTGGTTGTTGCACATAAACCTCTTCTTCTAGCTCACCATTTAGGAAGGCACTCTTGACATCCATTTGATACACTTTGAAATTTGAATGTCCAGCAAACGCTAGAAAAATCCTTATTGCTTCAAGTCTTGCAACTGGAGCAAAAGTTTCATCATAATCAATCCCTTCTTCTTGTGAGTAGCCTTTTGCAACCAATCTTGCCTTGTTTCTGTTAACTATACCATTTTCATCCATTTATTCCTGAACACCCATTTTGTTCTAATTATGCTTCTATTATTTGGTGCAGGAACTAACTCCCAAACTGTGTTCCTTTCAAACTGATTCAGCTCTTCCTGCATGGCAGATATCCAATTAGGATCCATTAGAGCTTTTCAGTTTTCTTAGGCTCTACTTGAGACAGAAAGCATGCATGTAGGCACTCATTAGCAGTTGCACTTCTAGTTCTCACACCAGCAGTAGGATCACCAATAATTGCTTCTCTAGTGTGGCTTTTATCCTAGGGATGGCAACGGGTCGGGTTCGGATCAGGTATTGTAAAATCCAAATCCAAATCCAAATATTTTCGAGTTATCCAAATCCAAATCCGTCGGGTTTCGGATCGGATCGGGTATTTTTCGGGTATCCAAAATTACGAATAATGTAGTCAAATTTAATATTATTTATACATATAAATATTATTAATCACATTTATATGATAGCTAAAATTAAAATACATTAACTAATAAGTAGTTGAATACGTTATATTGCACAGGTTGACATGTTGAGTAATATCTAAGATATATTGATAACTTAATATTTAGTATTTCATCACAATTTTTTTATAAATATATACAAAATACATCTTACATAATAAAGGCTGATATTGAAATAAAAAGTTAGTATTCACTACATAAGTGTTGACAATCTTGATAATAATTTACTATTACTCAATAAATACAAGAAAAATATGTAAATTATATATATTACATCTAAAATATTACATATAATCTATAATAAATATATCGGGTTTTAATCGGGTTTCGGGTTTGGATTAGATTTCGGATATTGGATAGGGTATCTGTTCGGTATAGTTGAAATTCAAATCCAAATCCAAATCCAAATCCAAAACTTCGGGTTCGGTATATCCAAAACTTCGGGTTTCGGATCGGATATCCGCCAAATCGGATTAATTTGCCATCCCTATATATCCCACTTCCTTGTGTGAGTTTGTTGACTTATGCCTTCATCATTTTCTTCATTGTAATAACCCCAATTTTTGGAAATTTTTGAAACCCTTATGAATAGTGATTTTGCAGATTATGTTGAATGAGAAAACTTTTCATGCCACACTATGTAGGGGTTCTGTTATTGATATTCTGAGATTTTATTAGTACTCTATATGGTATATAAGTGTATGTAAAGATCGTCAGAATCCAATTCCGAACACTTTGATTTTTCCCGGAAATCCACTAGATACGGAAATAATTGAGTATAAGGTAACACGTTGATTTTTCCCGGAAATCCACTAGATACGGAAATAATTGAGTATAAGGTAACAGGATAAAAAGAATTTAAATTAAAGGATTATAAGAGAGGATCATAAAAGGATTATAATGTATTGAGAAAGGTTAAGGAAACCCAAGTAATAAGATCCCGGGTATGATCCCTCAAACGAGAAACGAGAACGAAAGTTAAGCGAACCGTATAACAGATCAGCGGTCATTAGGCAAACAATTAGGAAGTTAATCAAGGAGGTTAGGGATGATGAGGTCATCCAACCAATAAGAAGAGGGCAAGTAAGGGATGATGACATCACAAGGTGACATAAGCATGACATAAGGGGGAAGGAAGTGTGGTTGATTTAAAACCACACAAAGTTCATGGTTAAAAAGGTAATTAACCAAAATCAAGCTAAAAACAACCAACCAACAATCATTTCACCCAAAACACAAAGATCATTTCATTTTCTTCATCTTGCTCTCGGCTTTTCTTCTTTTCCAAAGGAAGAAAAATCAAAATCCTAGTTCCAAGCATTGTTAAATCACAAGGTAATTATCTAAGACTCCTTATGCATAGTTATGGATATCCTATAAGTTTGAGCTCCTACATCATTCACAATCTCTTCCTAAAAATCATGGAAGAAGATGGTAAATAGTGTTTTTCAAGAACTAAAATTTTTGTTCTTGAAGTTTTGTTTAGTTTAAGCTTGGATAAGGACTTTAAGGGTGATTCCAAGCCATTCTCTTGATTCTCCACTCTCCAAGGAAGGTATAACCCCTCCAAACCCTAACTTTACTTGAGTATTAGGTTTAGTTATGTTATTATAGTTCATGAGAGGCTTGTTTGTTGTGAATGTAAAGGATAGTTGATGTTGTAATGTTTTGGAGTTGTAATTCTTGGAGTATTGATTAATGAACTTAAGTATAGTTTAAATTCATGTTTAAGAATAGTATAAATTGATAATTTTGAGTTGTTGGGGCTGTTATGGTGAAGTATGGATGGAGTTTGGTTGGTATGTTGATTGTGAGTTGATTGTGGGTTGGTTTGGTGTTGAATTGGTTTGGTAAAATTTTGGGAAATCGCGTAAACATAGCCGTCGTAATGCCCGATTTACCGTAGACTGTTTTTGTTCTTAACATCAGGACCCTTGAACTCACTGTTAGGTTTTGACCATTGCCATTTTTAGATAGTTCATGTTACGAGCTTCGTTTTGATATGTGGTTCGTTTGAATCCGATGTACGGTTTAGGAGAAACGACCGTTTTAAGTAACGGCGTTTCGCGAACGAACCATTACCCCTCGCCTTACTTTGAAACATATGTTAAAGACCTAAAAGGGCTAATTGGAGTATGAAACATTTATGATAAGTGGATTAGGCAGTTGGTAAGGTACTCGTGAAAGAATCGCCTTAAAACTCTTAATGGTTAATTTATTAAAAATGGTGGAGCCGAGGGTACTCGAGCAACTTAAGTAAATCGTTAAGCGCGAAAGCGAACGTTAGGACTCTAAATGGTCAAAGTCTAGTTTCTTAAGCGACCGGGGTTTAATTCTGACTTATGTTGTTGTTCATAGGTTATTGGACCCACTCTAAGCTTAAGTCTATCCGGGAGCACTCAGGCAAGTTTTCTACCCGTATAACTGTTGTTGTGATGTATATGTGTATATGCATGATCTTGCGATAAATGCATATTTGTTATTAGCAAATTCTTGTGATATATTGTAGCATGTGATATGGTATATATGCATGCATGTTTCATATTCTTGATTTATATATCTGTTGGTTCAAATGCTTATAGTTGCATAATACCTATGCTAGAAATAAGCAGTAGTTGCGTATAACCTTAGTATAGGGGACCCAAAGGTGAACATATTTCTAAACCGGGAGTCGATGTTCCCGAGTATAATATATATATATTTTTATATATATATGGTTATAGTTTTCAAAACTATTAATCGAATAAGGTTTATTCGATAACTTTAACTTTATTTTATTTAATGAATATTATTTGAATATTCATTTGAGGATGTATGACTCCGTTATTTTATTTAATGAATATTATTTATAATATTCATTCGAGGTATTATGACTCCACTTATAATTTAATAATATTCTTTATTTTATTAAAGAATAATGTTTCGATAATCAAACTTATTTTCGATTATTCAAATAAAGATAGTACTTTCGTATAAGTATATCTTTGGTTATTTAATATCCATTTCAAGGATGAGTTTTAAAACTTCTACTTCGAATATTTTTATAAGGATTATCTTTATGAGAATATTATTTAAATAATAATATTCAGATATTTCTAATATATCGGGACTGATTTATTTTAATAAATCAGCAGTACTCCAAACATTCTTAAAAATGTTTTCGAGTCTTCAAAATGATTTTTAAAGTTAGAGTGGACCCCAAAACTCATTTTTTTATATATTTAAGATCTTCCTTTCAAAGGGGATTTAAATACTCGCTCAAAACCTGGGGGATCCAGCTCTGTGGTGTATTTTACATTCGCAACGTGGTTGCTGTTTTGAGAAAACAATTTTGATTACTTGCCCAACGTTCGGGAAGTAAGTCCATCTAATTGAGTCGGCATAAGCGACAGGCCGGGGTACGGTCTATCAAAGTGTAAGTGGCTGGGTGGCAGTCCATCAACGCGTAAGAGGCCGGGTGGCGGTCCAGCACAAGGTCCTTCTGTGGCCAGGGTGATGACCGGTGGTAGAAAAGGTTACTTATTGGTATCTTTGTCTGATCAGCAAGATATCGGGTTTATGCCACAATTCTTTTTCCTTCCAAAAAAAAAATTTATTTGATGTTACAAATTCTGTTCATACTTTACATGACAGAGGTTTTCCGGAAATGTATAAAGAAGATGTATATGTGGATATATATATATCGGGTCTTAATGAAGTATATCATAACTTCATTTCCTTCAATAATACTTCAAAGATTAATCTATTCAAATCTTTTCTTGTAGTCTCATCTATGTGATGAACTGTTGAAAGCTCATTATAACTTGAACGGTGGTAGTTCAAGTAGTATTCGGAAAAGATATAAGTATATTGGAGTATCTTGTAACTTCATCTTTTGAACTTATATCTAGTAAATGATTATCTTGTGCATGTCAAAGATTTTCAGAAAAACGTTGAGACAAGGATAGATATATGAGATCACCTTGCAACGATATTTTCTTATACAGTTTTAAACTGGAACTCTGTGTATATTATGCATGGAAGAGGACTTACAAGATTTTGAAAAGTATATATGTATATATACTGAATATTTTGCGACTTCATCGCATTAAGATATCAAACTTGGTTCATTTCTTTTGACCAAGACTTTCATGAGTACTATGAGAAGGCTCATATATTGCTAATCATTATACATATTATTTTGGTGGGCTTGTTGCTCACCCTTGCTTTCTTCTTTCATCACACAACAACAGATAGAAAAGATGAACATGACCAAGCTCCCAATTCGCGAGCGGATAGGAAACGTTCCGCAGTTTCCTATAGGCGTTGATGTCGCTGTAGCTGAGGTAGGAACTACCAATATGCTAGGCTTCAACTTTTGATGTACCATATTTATGTATATTTATGAATTGTAATAATGGCAAAGAAATGTAAATTTATTCAGAAACCCTTTTAAGGTGTATTGGCAGATAATTGTGGAATAAAATGACTTGTGATTATTTTTGGATATTCATCTCTGAGACTATAACTTGTGGTGTGTGTGTTTATTGTGGGGTCACAGTACAGAGTAGTTGATTATTTATTAAGATTGGGTGTTATTAAGGGAAATGGAACACGTGACAACCCGGATCCCCGACCCCGGATTTGGGGGTGTTACAGAAGTGGTATCAGAGTTAAGCGTTATAAACCTCAGAGATGATGTGACGTTAAAATAATAAGTTCACTAAGATAATAAGGACTCTTGCCAAGTTCATAGTCGGACTACCTAACGTAGTACTGACAGTTAAAACCCTTATGGGAACCCTTATAAATATCGTGATAGAAGCGTAGTTCGTTATCGTATATAGTAGCGGGACTCCGAACCCTGAGGTTGAGGAGCAACAACGCGATGATGTTTTATTAGTTATTGGAGATCAGATTGTGGATCCAATAAAGCGTCCTAACACGGGACCGGATGATGTTCATATTGAGGATGTAGCGGTTGAGGATGTTATCCCAGAAGGGATTGTTGTTGAGAAGGATCTCGTGGAGGATCCTAACAAGACTGAAGAGATGATCGCTGAGGAATTGATAACCATGGTTAGGGCGACTACCAGAGGTAGGATTGGCCGGTCACTATCGGAGGTTCGTTCAAGTTCATAAAGATAGTAGCCCCTTTAACGCGGCTTACTCATAAGACTGAGAAGTTTGAATGGACAGAGAAATGCGAGAACAGCTTTCAAGAACTGAAGCAAAGGTTGGTGACGGCTCCTATGTTGGCGTTGCCGGATGGAAAAGGAGATTTTGTGATTTGTAGTGACGCTTCGCATAAGGAATTAGTGTGCTTCTTATACAGCACAACAAGGTAATCGCGTACGCGTCAAGACAATTAAGGGAATATAAAATTCGATATCCCCACCCATGAGCTTGGGCTCGTGGCAATAGTTTTGCCCTAAATATTGGAGGCACTACTTGTATGGAGAAAAGTGCGAGATTTACACAAGCCATAAATGCTCTAGTGCATTTTCACGCAGAAAGAGCTCAACATACGCCAGAGAAGGCGGTTAGAGCTAATCAAGAATTATGATTGGGAGATTCTTTATCATTCGGGGAAAGCCAATGTGGTGGCTGATGCCCTTAGTAAAAAGGAGAGACTCAAGATGATAATGTCTTTGGGAGAGTTTATAAGAGATTTTGAGAAAATGGAAATAGAAGTGAAGGTAACCGGAGCCGGTACCGAAAAGCTGTTTGAGATTGCAATAGAGACCGAATTATTGGAAAAGAACATATTGTGCCAGAAAAAGTGATGAATGAAGGCAGAGAGCCAACAAATAGATATGAGATTAATACCGAGAAAGATGATAAGGGAATAATGAGGTATTCCTATAGAATTTGGGTTCCAAATGTTCAAGAGCTTAAAGATGAGATCTTAGATAAAAGTCATAGTTCAAGGAATAAGATTAAGGGCAAACCCTGAATGTGATAGTCAGGGAGGACGCCATCAAGATAGAAGGAACCCATAACATAATGAAGTGGAAAATGAGGATTTTAACGTATAAGATAACCCCAAGTATGGGAGAAGGATGAAACATTTCATACTAAGGAAACAGAAAGTTGAGTAAGGAAAGGAGAACCGAGACGGTACTCCTATACGGCAATTCATGGACCTGTCTAAAAAGAACTTAGACTATTATCCCCAACCACCACCTTGAGGAAACAATGCGGTAGGAAATTCTTTCATGACCTTTAAATCGCTAAGCTCTCAGAGTTCCAAGGAACAGGTTGACCCAGTCGGGGCAAGAGCCTGGCTAAAGGAAATATAGGAATCATTTGAGATTTTAAATGATTGACGAATCACAAAATACTGTTTTGTCACTTACCCTCCTAAGAGAGAGGCCACCCGCTGGTGAAAGGCCAAGGAAGGCACAGAGCAAGAGATTATAATAAATTGATTTAAGTTCATTCAATTGTTTTCAGGAAAGTACTTCCCAAGGTTATGGAGATAGTGTAAAAGCTTTAGAGCCAGAACAAAGGCAGATGAGTATGATGAATTATGAATCTAAGTTGTAAAAGTTATCAAGATTCGTTCTGAGGACACGAATCCAGAATGACGGGATGTTTGAAATCAATGCTTATGTTGTGTTGGTTCATGAAATAATGATAAGAGAAAGGAAAATAAAAAGAAACTGAAGTGGAAAGGAATATAAAGGCAATAGAGTTTGAGGTATGATAAGGGAGTTGGGTATGAGGAAACCCTAAAGACTCGTAGCAATAGAAATAGAAAAGTATGCATTCGTCAGGATGAGGGTGATTCACCATGAGTTAAAATTGATGGTTGAGGGCATAAGAGCTACATATATTTTATCCCCTATAAGTTGGGAGGATTCGAGGAAACCTTGAGATAATTCGAAGGATAAATAATGAGACGCGGATAGACTGAGGAGACAAGGAAGTAAGAAATTAGGAAAATTGGATGAAGGAAGTGACCTTCAAGAATGTGAAGTGTAAGATTGGTGGCTCGATACCCAGAAAGGGAGACGCCAGGTATGAAAGATATCCCAACATTGAGGTGACTGTTGAGATAAACAACAAAAGTAAATAAGGAATTATTAAGAAGAGGTTCACGTTGAACACGACCAATATCTTCCAGAACATCCTTGTTATCGTTACCAAATTAGGCAAGAAAAGCGGATAACCGTTGTTATCTTTTGGAGGCCATATTGATTGGCCTCATTTTGAATACAGATGTTATTGTGAAACTAGGCATATACTATCGAGGTGGGAATGATTGAATAAGACGCCTTTATCAGGGATATATGACTTGATTTATCCATGGAAGGATGCATGTACCTTTTTAAAGGTGGAATTAAGGATAGAACATCGGTAACTTAAAACGAATCCTAGGGGAATGCATAAAGGTTGGCATTTCACCCTTAATAGGGATAGTATGAGTTTTGACAGTATGAATTGGAAAGGATTAAGGTAATAACAACCTTTAAGAATCAGTGGAGAAATTTTTTTCAGAAGTATATAGACAATGATTCTGGTATTAATAAATGGTATCTTGATATGCCCTGTATCTAGGGAATACATGAGGAACGATTCAAGGATAACCTTAGAGGTTTAACAAGGAGAAAGGTAATATTCAAAATTCTCAAGAATAGAAATGTTGATAAAGGAAATATGACGTAATTATAATGATGCCAAGTGGGGCACGTGTTAAACCACGAGAAAGTATGGATCGGACCAGTAAAGGTCGAAATTGTTCAGGGCAATTAGGACTTAAGATAAAAGATGTTCTAAGTATGATTGAGAGTCAGTCGTGACAGTGATTAACCTCTAAAGACTGAGGCAATAACTTATGGAAAAAATGGTGATTTTTTTTTTACTCATCAGATGTTGAGGAAAACATCTTTACATAAGCTGTGATTGAAATGAGGTAGAAAATTTATTTGGAGGTGGTTAAAATGACATTGACTGTAAGGAAATTTTACTATCAGGAAAGGCCAAAGAGGTGGCCGACACTTTAAAGGTAAGAGGATAATTATAGGCGCTTGTGCCAAAGGAATACAGTGATGATGGTTAAAGCTGAAGGTTGTATTATGGTTTGGAAGATTGACATTCCTTCTGATGACTGTGCAATACCCAACCGTAATAGTAGTTGGTAAAGGTTTAATTCGTGTAATCGCCATGAGCGGGCTATCTATCTCAGAAGATACTATCTTGAGATAAGCCAGGACCATGTTTCAAAAAGGACTAGACAAACCCTTGAGTTAAGTCTTCTATTTAAGGCATACGATTAAGAATGGTATTAACCTGCTATCGTTGCTTTGACTGAAACTCTTCTGCAATTTTATCTACTTCATGTCATGAAAGTACGTCAGAGTTTGGAGTGTTCTTCATGAATTATGATTGGTGGTTATGTTAACTCCTTAGAAGTATTCTATACGACATGTATGGACTCCGTATGGTTAGATATTAAGATTTCATGGAAAGTGAATGACGACAGTAGGTCAGTGGTGGACCATAGTAATGCAGCAATGATTCTGCGAGTAATGAGCTGATTACAACCGTGAGAGTTGTATTGGAATGGATGTTGAGATTGAGTACCACTAATCGGGTCGTGGTAGTGTATAAGTTATCATTGATAGACTAATTAAGTAGAGTATCTACCTATTGAATATTTATTCCCTCTTATGAAAAGAGAGTCGTGTTACTATATGAGGAAGGTTGCGGTGCAAGCATAAAATTCTAGTAACGATGATGTCTAGAATGAGATCCCAGATTCGATTTTCGATATCGAGGGAGTTTCAAAGGTGATTGTGTATAAGCTCGAGGAAGAGCATGGGTCCATAGAATGATGGACGGAATAGCAAAAATATTTAGGCATGTAAAATACGATGCTATAATACTTGATGTTGATATAAATACATATATGTTTTGTTCTCCTATGACAATCCTCTATAGTTCAGAGGTAGATTCCAAGCCAGATATTTTATGGCAATAATTTTTTTTTTTAGGAATATACAATTCTCTTCAGTTCTTTCTTTTCTCTTCTTTTCATTTCATGTAAGCTGAGAAGAACAACCCTTCCAGAAGGGGAGGTATTGCCGAATGACTATCTATCTGTGTGATAGAAGCCTAGTAGGATACCATCTATTGTTTAATTGCTTGTCAAGTACTAAAGGCTGGCCACCTTCTGTACTAACTATGCGATATAACAAGTGTTCATGATCATAGTGATCTCTCAACAAATTCCTTTACTTCTATATGATTGATCAAACTTTGGGAAATAGAAACAGCTGAAAAAGGAGTAATAAAGTTGTGGTAGTATTCAGAATGGAAACACATTCGTGATACTAAGGTTGACGTGGTTATTAAAAGGTTATAGAACGCTAACGAGCAAAAGTATAACCAATATAATATTAGGAACATAAGGTAGTAGCAATTACGAACTGGAAAAGAATGGGTATTGAGAAGCAAAAGCTCTAATGCTAAAAGCTATAATGAGAGTCTGTGCAATAGACTTGAAAGAAATTGGAATGATCACTTAACACGGATTGAGTTTTCTTACGATAATAGATCATATATCATTATCGAGATGTCGCCTTATGAGATCCTTGAGGGAAGACAATGTCGATCTCCCTTATGTTAGGATGAAGTTGTAGAGCGCAAGATGCTCGGACCCGCAGTAGTCCAAAGGACCAAGGATATAATAGATCTAATCAGAGGACGGCTGGTAGTAGCCCAAGATGGACATAAAAAGTATGTTGATTTGACACGAAGGGACAAAGAATAGGAAGTAGGGGACCTAGTGTTTTTAAAGGTATCCCCTTGGAAACCCTTGGAAAGGATTGATGAGATTCGGAAAGAAAGGAAAGCTAAGTCCACAATTTGTCAGACCCTTGGATATACTAAAACATATTGGGAAGTTAGCATACGAGCTAGGCCTACCCCCGAACCTGTAGCAAGTTCATGACGTGTTCCACGTATCAATGTTAAGGAAGTGTAATTCGGATGCCAGATAAATATGGGCATATGAGCGCATAGACATGCAACCCGACGTGACCTATATGGAGCAACCAGGAAGGGTTATAGAGTGAAAAGGAACAAGTGCTTAGGAGAAGGGTTATCAAACTAGGCAGAGTTTGGTGGTAGGACCACAATGTGGGAAAATTTACTCAAGAGTTAGAAAGTGTAATGCTAAGAGAGTATCCCTATTCATTTTCTATCTGATTCCGGGACGGAATCCTTTTAAGGAGGGGAGACTGTAATAACCCCAATTTTTGGAAATTTTTGAAACCCTTATGAATAGTGATTTTGCAGATTATGCTGAATGAGAAAACTTTTCATGCCACACTATGTAGGGGTTCTGTTATTGATATTCTGTGATTTTATTAGTACTCTATATGGTATATAAGTGTATGTAAAGATCGTCAGAATCCAATTCAGAACACTTTGATTTTTCCCGGAAATCCACTAGATACGGAAATAATTGAGTATAAGGTAACAGGATAAAAAGCATTTAAATTAAAGGATTATAAGAGATGATCATAAAAGGATTATAATGTATTGAGAAAGGTTAAGGAAACCCAAGTAATAAGATCCCGGGTATGATCCCTCAAATGAGAAACGAAAACGAAAGTTAAGCGAACCGTATAACAGATCAGCGGTCATTAGGCAAATAATTAGGAAGTTAATCAAGGAGGTTAGTGTTGATGAGGTCATCCAACCAATAAGAAGAGGGCAAGTAAGGGATGATGACATCACAAGGTGACATAAGCAAGACATAAGGGGGAAGGAGGTGTGGTTGATTTAAAACCACACAAAGTTCATGGTTAAAAAGGTAATTAACCAAAATCAAGCTAAAAACAACCAACCAACAATCATTTCACCCAAAACACAAAGATCATTTCATTTTCTTCATCTTGCTCTCGGCTTTTCTTCTTTTACAAAGGAAGAAAAACCAAAATCCTAGTTCCAAGCATTGTTAAATCACAAGGTAATTATCTAAGACTCCTTATGCATAGTTATGGATATCCTATAAGTTTGAGCTCCTACATCATTCACAATCTCTTCCTAAAAATCATGGAAGAAGATGGTGAATAGTGTTTTTCAAGAACTAAAATTTTTGTTCTTAAAGTTTTGTTTAGTTTAAGCTTGGATAAGGACTTTAAGGGTGATTCCAAGCCATTCTCTTGATTCTCCACTCTCCAAGGAAGGTATAACCCCTCCAAACCCTAACTTTACTTGAGTATTAGGTTTAGTTATGTTATTATAGTTCATGAGAGGTTTGTTTGTTGTGAATGTAAAGCATAGTTGATGTTGTAATATTTTGGAGTTGTAATTCTTGGAGTATTGATTAATGAACTTAAGTATAGTTTAAATTCATGTTTAAGAATAGTATAAATTGATAATTTTGAGTTGTTGGGGCTGTTATGGTGAAGTATGGATGGATTTTGGTTGGGATGTTGATTTTGAGTTGATTGCGGGTTGGTTTGGTGTTGAATTGGTTTGGTAAAATTTTGGGAAATCGCGTAAATATAGCCGTCGTAATGCCCGATTTACCGTAGACTGTTTTTGTTCTTAACATCAGAACCCTTGAACTCACTGTTAGTTTTTGACCATTGCGATGTTTAGATAGTTCATGTTACGAGCTTCGTTTTGATATGTGGTTCGTTTGAATCCGATGTACGGTTTAGGAGAAACGACCGTTTTAAGTAACGGCGTTTCGCGAACGAACCATTACCCCTCGCCTTACTTTGAAACATATGTTAAAGACCTAAAAGGGCTAATTGGAGTATGAAACATTTATGATAAGTGGATTAGGCAGTTGGTAAGGTACTCGTGAAAGAATCGCCTTAAAACTCTTAATGGTTAATTTATTAAAAATTGTGGAGTCGAGGGTACTCGAGCAACTTAAGTAAATCGTTAAGCGCGAAAGCGAACGTTAGGACTCTAAATGGTCAAAGTCTAGTTTCTTAAGCGACCGGGGTTTAATTCTGACTTATGTTGTTGTTCATAGGTTATTGGACCCACTCTAAGCTTAAGTCTATCGGGGAGCACTCAGGCAAGTTTTCTACCCGTATAACTGTTGTTGTGATGTATATGTGTATATGCATGATCTTGCGATAAATGCATATTTGTTATTAGCAAATTCTTGTGATATATTGTAGCATGTGATATGGTATATATGCATGCATGTTTCATATTCTTGATTTATATATCTGTTGGTTCAAATGCTTATAGTTGCATAATACCTATGCTAGAAATAAGCAGTAGTTGCGTATAACCTTAGTATAGGGGACCCAAAGGTGAACATATTTCTAAACCGGGAGTCGATGTTCCCGAGTATAATATATATATTTTTATATATATATGGTTATAGTTTTCAAAACTATTAATCGAATAAGGTTTATTCGATAACTTTAACTTTATTTTATTTAATGAATATTATTTGAATATTCATTTGAGGATGTATGACTCCGTTATTTTATTTAATGAATATTATTTATAATATTCATTCGAGGTATTATGACTCCACTTATTATTTAATAATATTCTTTATTTTATTAAAGAATAATGTTTCGATAATCAAACTTATTTTTGATTATTCAAATAAAGATAGTACTTTCGTATAAGTATATCTTTGGTTATTTAATATCCATTTCAAGGATGAGTTTTAAAACTTCTACTTCGAATATTTTTATAAGGATTATCTTTATGAGAATATTATTTAAATAATAATATTTATATATTTCTAATATATCGGGACTGATTTATTTTAATAAATCAGCAGTACTCCAAACATTCTTAAAAATGTTTTCGAGTCTTCAAAATGATTTTTAAAGTTAGAGTGGACCCCAAAACTCATTTTTTTATATATTTAAGATCTTCCTTTCAAAGGGGATTTAAATACTCGCTCAAAACCTGGGGGATCCAGCTCTGTGGTGTATTTTACATTCGCAACGTGGTTCCTGTTTTGAGAAAATAATTTGATTACTTGCCCAACGTTCGGGAAGTAAGTCCATCTAATTGAGTCGGCATAAGCGACAGGCCGGGGTACGGTCTATCAAAGTGTAAGTGGCTGGGTGGCAGTCCATCAACGCGTAAGAGGCTGGGTGGCGGTCCAGCACAAGGTCCTTATGTGGCCAGGGTGATGACCGGTGGGGGATTCATCCATCTACTAGTAGAAAAGGTTACTTATTGGTATCTTTGCCTGATCAGCAAGATATCGGGTTTATGCCACAATTCTTTTTCCTTCCAAAAAAAAATTTATTGGATGTTACAAATTATGTTCATACTTTACATGACAGAGGTTTTCCGGAAATGTATAAAGAAGATGTATATGTGGATATATATATATATATCGGGTCTTAATGAAGTATATCATAACTTCATTTCCTTCAATAATACTTCAAAGATTAATCTATTCAAATCTTGTCTTGTAGTTTCATCTATGTGATGAACTGTTGAAAGGTCATTATAACTTGAACGGTGGTAGTTCAAGTAGTATTCGGAAAAGATATAAGTATATTGGAGTATCTTGTAACTTCATCTTTTGAACTTATATCTAGTAAATGATTATCTTGTGCATGTCAAAGATTTTCAGAAAAAAGTTGAGACAAGGATAGATATATGAGATCACCTTGCAACGATATTTTCTTATACAGTTATAAACTGTAACTCTGTGTATATTATGCATGGAAGAGGACTTCCAAGATTTTGAAAAGTATATATGTATATATACTGAATATTTTTGCGACTTCATCGTATTAAGATATCAAACTTGGTTCATTTCTTTTGACCAAGACTTTCATGAGTACTATGAGAAGGCTCATATATTGCTAATCATTATACATATTATTTTGGTGGGCTTGCTGCTCACCCTTACTTTCTTCTTTCATCACACAACAACAGATAGAAAAGATGAACAGGACCAAGCTCCCAATTCGTGAGTGGATAGGAAACGTTCCGCAGTTTCCTATAGGCGTTGATGTCGCTGTAGCTGAGGTAGGAACTACCAATAGGCTAGGCTTCAACTTTTGATGTACCAGATTTATGTATATTTATGAATTGTAATAATGTCAAAGAAATGTAAATTTATTCAGAAACCCTTTTAAGATGTATTGGCAGATAATTGTGGAATAAAATGACTTGTGATTATTTTTGGATATTCATCTCTGAGACTATAACTTGTGGTGTGTGTGTTTATTGTGGGGTCACAGTACAGAGTAGTTGATTATTTATTAAGATTGGGTGTTATTAAGGGAAATGGAAGTCGTGACAACCCGGATCCCCGACCCCGGATTTGGGGGTGTTACATTCATAATTGGTATGAATGGTAGATCCCTCTTCTCTTTCTCTCCCTGAGTTTGTGCTATCAAATTCAGGTGTTTGAGATGAGCTACCATTCCCATGATTTTCCTGTTTAGTAGTCTCTTCATTCATCATCTGTTGTGCATTAACTTCATCTTCTCCATCAGAATCACTATCAATGTTGAGGTTTTCAAATGCAAGGGCTTCAGCTTCATTATCATCAAGGCACTCCAAGCCTGGACACTTATCATCATCAAAGGTCACATATGTGCTTTCCATAATCTTCTTTTGATCAATCACATAAACCTTGTAGGTTGTCCTTTCCAATGAATATCCCAGAAAATTGCTTCAAAAACCTTTGAGTCAAATTTTCCCACATATACAGAGTTGTCTTTTAAAATGTAACATTTGCTTCCAAACACATGAAGATGCTTTACAGTAGGCTTTCTCTTAGACATGATTGAGTAAGGTGATTTTCCATGAGCCTTGTTAATGAAATATCTGTTTTGAGTATAACATGTAGTGTTAATAGCCTCTTCCCAGAAACTTGTTGGCAACTTGGCATCTTGCAGCATTGTTCTAGCAGCTTCAACTAATGTTCTGTTCTTTCTTTCAACTACTCCATTTTGTTGAGGTGTTCTAGCAGCTGAGAATTCTTCAACAATGCCTTTGTTTTTACAGAATTCATTCAATGTTGCATTCATGAATTTTGTTTCATTATCACTTCTCAATCTCTTTACACAACTATGTTCTTCAGCCTGTTTTTCTATCTTTTTGATGTGCTCAATTATGATGTGTGGAATATATCTTTAGAGTGCATGAACTCTGCCCAAGTGTATCTTGAAAAATCATCCACCATCACAAGTGCATATTTGTTTCTTGAAATAGATAAGACATTTACTGGCTCAAACAAGTCCATATGAATAAGCTGGAATGGTGCAATTATAGAATTCACAGTTTTTTACTTGTGACTTGATCTTTTTATTTTTCCTTTCTGACAAACTTCAAAGACTTCAACTTAAGCAAACTCCAGATTAGGCATGTCTCTTACTAACTCCTTTTTGACCAAGGTGTTGATTGTCTTGAAATTTAAATGAGACAACTTCTTATGCCATAGCTTGCTTTGTTCTTCTGATGCCTTGGTATAGAAGTAACAAATACCATCCTTATTTGTTGAGTCTAAGTCTGCAACAAATAAGCTTCCTTTTCTTCCTCATTTAAGAGCAATATCACCAGTTTTCTTGCTGATAAAAGTGCATTCTTCTTTGTTGAATAAAACCTCAAAGCCTTTTTCTGCAAATTGGCTAACACTGAGAAGATTCACTTCAAGACCAGCTACCAGTGCTACATCATCAATGACAGCATTTCCAAAAACAATCTTGCCATATCCCATTGTGAAGCCTTTATTGTTGTCTCCAAAGGTCACCAAAGGGCCAGCCTTCTCCTCAAATTGTGATAGCAGGGCCTTATCGCCTGTCATATGTCTGGAACATCCACTGTCTATGATCCATATGACTTTCTTCATTTTGCCCTACACACAATGAGTTTTAAGTGTGTTTAGCAACCCAAGCAGTGTTGGGCACTTTCTTCTTGTTAACTAATTTAGCAGAAGTAGAATGAGTAGTTTCAGATAAAATAGAATTCATTAACTGCTGTGCATTTTCCCTATTTGTTGTAGACCCAATTTGGGTTTCTTTGAGGTCTACTCTCAGCTTGTGGTAACTTTTCATCACTTTTAAGTTGCAAGGGATGCAATCAAACTTGTCACAGAAAGAGTATGGATCATTTGCATCTGCTTCATTGTATTTGCAGGCTCCTTCAGCTGGCTTGCTAACTGTCTTTTTATAAAGGTAAGTTAGGTGATTTACGGAGCCACATTTTTCATATTTCTTTCTTGGAGCATCCGCAATATAAGCAAAGTTGTTGCTTTTATTTATCCCAATTTTCCCATTTCTATTTTTCTTCTTCTTTCTTGCATTTACAGTCTTGATTTCTTTGACAAGAGTCTTAGAATTTTATTTTTCCATGAGCTTCTCTTCAGCTTTGGAAGATTGAGTTGCTTCTGCATTTTTCTTCTCATTTCTTGATCAGCAATTTCTTGCTTGATGATCATCTCTTTTTCACTGAAGTTGACTTCACATGCCTTGAACATAGGTGATACCATCTTTTTCAGCATTGCTGGAACATTTTCATTTTCTGTTACTTTTCCTTTGTCACCTATATCTTTATTTTTGTTGTTCAAGGCATCATAATCAAGTCCAATAGCAATATTTGCACATGGCTTTTTTTCTCATGGTATTGTCCAACCAACTCAGATGTATTATTGAAGGACTTCAACTTGACCTCATTCTTTTCCAGCTTCTCCCTTAACACTGCTTCAATTTCACTTACACACTTGAGCTTGTTCTTCAGATATGCATTCTCTTGTCTTACAGCTTCAAGCTCCACCAATAACAATTCAGCTTCTTGTTTCTCATTTTCAAGCTTCTCATTTATCTTTGTCAGACTGCTAACTTCTTCATTAGCAGCAACCATACTTGTGTGAATGTGAAACATTTCTGTGCTTATCTTCTCTACAGTTTCCTTATATTGACTCACATTTAAATAAATGGTGGTAAGAGTTGGTACCTGTGATTTAGATGAGGATGATTATCCTTGCTCCAAGGCCATTAGAGCATAATTTCCAAATTCTTCATCTTCATCATTTTCAGAATCATCCCAAGTCTTTCCCTCTACAATATAAGCTTTGCTTTGCTGTTTCTTCAGAAGAGCCTCATACTTTGCTTCTAGTTCAAGATAAGCTTTGTCTTTCCTTGATTTCTTGGGTTTCCTACATTATGTAGAAAAATGGCCTAGTTCATCACAGTTGAAGCACCTTATCTTTGATTTGTCAACAGATCCAGTTTTGTAACCATTTTTGCTATCAGATGTGTACTTCCCTTTTCCTTTCCAGCTGCTGTCTTTGTTGAATGATTGTCCTTTACCCTTGAAGAATCTTGGTATCTTTACTCTAATGTTAGAGAATTTTCTTGCCAAATAGGCCATTGACTGATCTAGCTCATCAAGTTCATCCAGCGTGTAGAACTTATCTTCTTCCAGTTCCAGTATGACTTGTTCCTGAGAGTCATTGTTTCTTTGCTCACTTGTTGAGGCAACTGGAGTTTGAGATCTTGGCTCGTCATTAGAAGTCTGGCCATCATTGACAATTACATCCATAACATTCCCTTGACCAGTTTTTAATGATTTTCTTTGGATCATTTCTAATTCATATGTTTTTAAGATTCCATAAAGAACTTCTAATGTTATTCTGCTTAAATCTCTCCCTTCTCTGATTGCTGAAATTTTCTGTTCCAAATGGTCAGGGAGTGTGAGAAAAAACTTCAAGTTCACCTCTGCAGCTTCATAATATTTATCATGAAGCTGCAAGTCATTTATCAGCTTGTTAAACCTTTCAAACACATCAGTGATACTTTCTTTTGGCTTAGCCTTGAAACCCTCATACTGTGAAATCAGTATCCTTCTTTGATTTGACCTAACTTCCTCAGTTCCTTCACAGAGTATTTCAATCTTTTCTCAGATTTTTTTGGAAGTGTCACAGTTGACAATGTTGTTGTACATTACATTGTCAAGTGACTCTATCAATATCAACTACAAGCCATTATCCGGGGAAACTTTTTCTTTCTCAGGCTCAGTGTACTCAGAAGGATCTTTTGGAGCATAATGAGTTGGGATGACCATGTCTCTATCTATAGATTCCTCAACTCTAACCATAGGAGTAAAGGGCCCATTTTTGAGAATCTGAATGTAGAGTGGATTGGTCATCCTGATAAACAACAACATTTTCTTCTTCCATTGAGAATATGAATGCTACTGATTTTCCGTGTATTCATTCTTCCAAGATCTTGAATCTGTTTACTTTCAGAGTTTGCTTTGATACCACTTGTTAGGTAATGAATTACACACCGGGGGGGGGGGGTGAATGTGTATTGGTGTTCTTATGATATTCTTGAACTATTTTGGTGTTGAACAAAGTAAATCAAATCTTATAGTAAGATGTGTTATAACAGAAATCAAACATGTAACTATGAATAACAGAAATCTTTCAAAACTTACTTAATTTTATATTGAAATTAATAATGTTTTGCTACAAAATTTCTAGGCTCTTTGTTACTAAAGAGCTTAGCTTCTATCTTGAGAGAATACAAGAACTCCTGATCTAATTGGTACACTTAAAAAAGGACCGGTGTTAACTTTATATGATAGTTAACTTCTGGTTTACACAGTGTGTAATAAGAAATGCTATTCACTTTAGTAAACTGTCACTTATCATTTCCATTTTAGGAAAAGTATATCTTCCATTTCTGGCTTAGCATATCTTTACATCATGTGTTAACTTTGATCTTCCTTTATCAGTTAATCTTCACCCTTGATTTTGCACACTCTTCAAGCTGATTTTTGTAGACTTGTCAATCCAGCTGGTTGGATTGTTTGTTGATTGTTAATCTTGGATAATGAACTGGTCTGCAATCTGTACTTTGAGAATTTACCTCGAGATCTCCAGTTAGGCATATAGAGATCTTGACATCTCGATAAGTATATTGACTTATCGAGATCTCTAATACTCCATAGTTGATTTAACTTGTAGAGGTCTTAGAGTTCTCTATAAGAGAATTTGGCTTATCGAGATCTCTAATCTTCATATCTTCACTTTGACTTATCGATATCTCTGAGTTCTCTGGTGACATTGACTTGTCGATAACTCAGAGTTTTCAAGTCAGATTTTGACTTGTCGATAACTCAAAGTTCTCTAGTGAATTTTAGCTTGTCGATATCTCTGAGTTCTCTAGTAGAATTTTACTTATCGATAACTCAGAGTTCTCTTATGAATGTTGACTTGTCGATAACTCTGAGTTCTCTAGTAGCTTTCCCGAGTTCTCTATAAGTCATTCTGGAGTTCTCGAATGACTTCTCTATAACACTAAATCTGTGACTTGTAGAGATCTTGACTTAGAATATTTTTCTCAAAACAGATTTATTCAACTCCAAGCTTCTTCATAATTCTTCTGAGGCATGATCTTCTTCCAGATAGAATTCTCAGGCTTGATACTGTTTACAGAAAAAGACTCCAGTCTGCTCTTTGACATTTTTACAGACTTTAAATGTTACAAATACAAAATGCAAACTAAGATTACAATACAACTTACTTAGGATTATCAAATTGACTTAGTCTTGTTATTATACAGGCATGTCTTGCACAATAACCCACTTACAGCCTATAACATGTTTTCCAGGTGGTAGTTGAACTAGATCCCAAGTATGATTTTGTTCAAGAGCAAGAAGCTCATTTTGCATAGCCTCTACCCATAATGGATCAGAAACAACTTGATAATAATGTTTAGGTTCAATAACTCTAACAGAAATAGCTAATAAAGCAATACGAGTAGGATCTTTGGAAAGAAAAACAGTACAATTTGTTTTAGATGGCTGAAGTTTCAAAGAAGACTGTTTATTCTTATTATCTACCTGATAATCTGACCACCATTTTGGTCTAGTAGTAGATCTAGAAGATTGTCTAGTATGTGCTGGTACATCTTTATCAGTATTAGAAATATCAGGAGTGAGAGAAAGTGTTGAAGATTGTAAAGGAGAAACAACAGTAGGAGTAGAAGGAGTAGTGTTAGAAATTAAAAGTGATGGACAAGAAGAATCAGCATCAGGTGTACAACCATTAACAAAGATGGTTGGTGAATCAGGATTAGCAAGATACCAATCTTGAAATGAATATAGGTGAGAATCAGACTCTGAGCTATTGTTTAAATGATATGGAAAGATGTGTTCATGGAACACTACATGTCTACTAACAAAATTAGTATGAGTGTTGAGATCAAGAAGTTTATAACCCTTTTGATTAAAAGGATAGCCAAGAAACACAGATTTAATGGCTCTGGGAGCAAGTTTATCAGTAGAATGAACAGAAGCAAAAAAAAGACAAACAAAAACTATTATTAAGGAGTAATCTGGTAGCTTATGATTTAACATTTCAAAAGGTGATTTATTATCAAGAACATGGGTGGGTAATTTATTGATTAGGTAAGTAGAAGTAAGGACACAATCCCCCCAATATTTTATAGGTAAACCAGACTGAATTCTCAATGCTCTAGTCATTTCTAAAAGGTGTTTGTGTTTTCTTTCAACTTTGGCATTCTGTTGTGGTGTATATGGATAATAAGTCTGATGAACAACACCAATACTGGAAAGATAAGAAGTAAAAGGTTGACTTAAGAATTCACTGCCATTAACTGACCTTACAACCTTTAAAGATCTCTGATATTGAGTAGCAACATGTAAAACAAACTTTTGAAATATGCTAAGAACATTATGCTTATTAGGCATCAAAAAAACCCATGTTGCTCTGGTGAAGTCATCTACAATAGTCAGAAAGAATTTACAACCAGTGTTGGTTGCTACATGATATGGACCCCAAATGTCCATATGAATTAAAGCAAAAGATTCAGTAGAAATTGTTGTACTATATTTGGGAAAAGGGATTTTACATTGCTTAGTAAGAGGACAAACAGGAAACTCTTTGTGGCGCCCCTGACCCCGAGATGACCTCAGAACCCGAACCCGGGAACGCCAAACCAAACCAAATAACTCAATATATGCTTACGCAACCTTAAACTTAATTAATAATATATAATGCTTACAGTATTCCAAGTATTACAACCAAAGTTCACGATACCACTATAAGTCTATTACACAAGCATTATTCATTAAGATACTACATGCTTTTCATCGTCTACTAAGCCTTAGTTCATCATATTCTTATCCTTTCCTGAACATCCTTCTCCAAAGTTCTTTCCTGTGGAAGTTAGTGACATAAACGAGTGAGCTCAGAAAGCTCAGTAAGCATATATAGTACAATTCAACTGAGGTTTATCCGAGAAATCAAAGTTCATCAAACAAATATTTGAATAAAGAGACATAAAAGATACTACAATCAATAAAAATTCATCATATAGTTCTCCCCAGATTAAAACTGAGTATTCAAGCATGACAGGTTCATCAATTCATCAAGTTGGGATCCCGGCCAGCTAAATAATCGGTTTAGCTTTACTTCCGATTAGGAAGTATCATCATCAGTTCATCAATATCAATGCAAGAATACTCATTTTTCATCAGTGAGGCATTAGTCAAACTCAAATCATCATTTAAAACATCAACAGTGAATCAGTACAGTATATACTTACCGTGCACCGCTTAATTTATTCTCTATGAATCCCGAACTTCGAATTGATTTTACTATCGATCTTTCTTCCTAAATACATAATTCAAAAATACATATAAATTTTATTATTAATATAACCTATTTATTTTCTAACTGAACTAATAATTACCAAATTACTAAATAAGATAAAGAAATTAAGTTCGCGATTAAGAAAAACTAACCGAATTCCTTGGTTGAAATAACCGAAGCGGATAGTTATATTTAAGGAAACTATGCAAACTTAAATAAGGGAAGTAATGATTCATTTTTCCTCCATCCTCGATGTGGTACAATAGTTAGGAAGTTGGAAAAATATAGTTTAAGAAATTCGACCTAACACTCATGTTTTGCTAAAAACTATCACATGACTTCCTCTATTTATGCCTCTTTCACAATTACATATAATGGTATCTTTCTATTTATTCTAATATACTTCACTTCTCGTTTTTAATGTGGTACAAAGATAGGTAGGGGGAAAAAAGTTAAGCAAGGAACACAATATCTAGAACGTATAAGCACCCTTTTTAAAACTCACCCAGCCATTAGCTTCATCCATCTTACCTTTACTTATTAAAATTTTGAGGTCAAGTTCTTCTATATATTCTAGTTAGATATGCTTATTATTCTCAATGTGGTACTTGGTCATTTTTACTTCCCTTGTATAACTTGTTATCCCACATTGAAAGTTTTACAGCATAGGCATCTCCCACACTCTATATAAACTTGACTTGGTTACAAGTTTTGAATTGTATTGCACTCCATTTTATCCCACATAGGAAAACTCTTCCAAATTCTATATATTTCTTAAGGATTGCTTCCTAGTTTTCATGGAGCTTATCTAGACTTCACTTAGATGTTGAGAGATAACTTAAAAATTCTTGAACTATAGAACTTAGCTCAATTATAAAGGAAAATTCGCAATAATACATGAATTTCTTGACCTGGGTGCTTGTGACTTACTAGCTTTTATTTGTTGAGAAAAATATAACCTTTTGTCCCACATTGAAACCTTTAGTGTTGAAGGATTCTTTTTTTATATATAAATATCTATATGACTTGCAAAAGTTCTAAAACTCGGATGGTGCAAAACCATCTTAACATTCTTTGAGAATAACTTAAAGTCTAAAATTTTGAATTATAAGCCAATGCATGAGAAAACCTTTAAAAATCCAAGTATTGGATACAAAAACTTGAAAGTATGAGTGCTAAGTCTCGCATTGATAGGAAAATACGTCAATTAATTTCCTTCCCCTTTATATAGGGACTTAGGTTCATATGCAAGGTTAGGGAACATTTGTCCCACATCGATCAATTAAAGAACTTGATACCCTCCTTTCTCTATATATATAGACATCTGAAACTTATACAACTCAAGGACAACTTGTCCCACATCAAAATGGTGTGAGCTCAAGTATCTCTTTACTCATATATATATTTTTAATTAACTTGTCCTTTAACAAGTTTGAAGTTTGTGAGTTTAATTGGACTTACTACATAATCTGCCTAATGGCCTAGTAATACTAGTTCAAAATTTGTCCCTCCTTATTAATGGGCTCTGATGCGCATTAGCTCGCCTATATTTCTTTGACTTTAGACAATATAAGATTTTCATCTATTATTTAATTCGGTCCATTACTAGTTTAAAATTTATAGTGCTTAAAATATATCGAACCCAAAAGTTAAGTAAATAAATTTTCTATAGTGACTAACATGAATCAACTAATGTCACATATAATTATATTATTAAATCTTAAATTATCAAAAATAGATTAGGGATATTACATCCTTCCCCCCTTAAAAGAATTTTGTCCTCGAAATTTAAACTCATTTCGTACTTGACTTATTGAATAAGTGGGGATATTTTGATTTCATGATCTCCTCAGGTTCCCAAGTCGCTTCCTCTATTTCATGGTTTCGCCAAATCACTTTCACAAGAGGTATCACCTTAGTTCTTAATTTATGTTCTCGACGATCTATTATCTCAACTGGAAATTTTTCATACTGCATATTTTCTCGAATTTCTATCGGTTCATAATTTATAATATGCGATGTATCCGGAATATACTTCCTCATATATGATACATGAAAAACGTTATGAATATGCCCTAAACTCGGTGGTAATGCTAACTCGTATGCTACTTCTCCAACCCGTGTAAGAATCTCAAATGGTCCAATATAGCGTGGACTTAACTTTCCTTTCTTCCCGAATCTCATAATGCCCTTCCAGGGAGAAATCTTAAGAAATACAAAGTCTCCTTCCTTAAACATCACCTCTCGACGATCCTTGTCTGCATAACTCTTTTGTCTGCTTTGAGCCGTCAAAATTCTCTGTTGAATCAACTTAACTTTCTTGGTAGTTACACGAATTAACTCTGGCCCTAAAAATTTTCTCTTTCCAACTTCATCCCAACATAACGGCGTTCTACATCGACGTCCATAAAGAGCCTCGTATGGAGCCATTCCAATTTTTGCTTGAAAACTGTTGTTGTACGCAAATTCTACTAAAGGTAAATGTTCTTCCCAACTTCCTTTAAAGTCCAATACACAAGCTCTTAACATGTCTTCCAAAATTTGAATTGTGCGTTCTGATTGCCCATCAGTCTGAGGATGAAACGCCGTGCTCATACTTAACTTAGTACCCATCTCTTGTTGAAAACTATTCCAAAACCTAGATGTAAATCTAGGATCTCTGTCAGAAACAATTAAAACAGGTACTCCATGCAACCTAACTATTTCCCGCATATACAATTTTTCTAATTTCTCTAATAGTGATGATTCTGAAATTGCCAGAAAATGTGCACTCTTCGTCAGTCTATCCACAATAACCCAGATGACATCATTTCCTTTTTGTGACTTTGGAAAACCAAGTACAAAATCCATCGTTATGTGCTCCCATTTCCACTCAGGAATAGGTAAAGCCTGTAATAATCCCCCAGGCCTTTGATGTTCTGCTTTTACTTGTTGATAAATTAAACACCTTTTTACATACTCCGCAATTTCTCTCTTCATCTTAGGCCACCAAAAATGTTCTTTCAAGTCTTATACATCTTCGTAGATCCAGGATGTACCGAAAAAGGTGATGAATGAGCGTCAGACAAAATTTCTTTCTTAATTTCTACGTCAGACGGCACACATATTCGATCTCGAAACCTAACGATTTCATCATTACCTTTCCTAAAATCCTTTTTACCTAATTCTGAATTTGAATTATTCCAAATTTCCTTTAAGCGTTCATCTTGTCTCTGACTTTCCTTTATCTTTTCTAACAAGATGGGTCTAACCTCGATTTGATACACTAAACTCCCTTCCTCTCTTTTCTTAACAACTTCAATCTTAAATGTTTCCAATTCCTTATGATTTATGGATTCCACTTCAATACTCGAACAATTCCCTACTTGTTTCCTACTTAACGCATCAGCCACAACATTTGCCTTACCGGGGTGATATAAAATTTCACAATCATAATTTTTCAACAACTCCAACCATCTTCTCTATCTCATATTTAAATCCTTCTGTGAGAAAATATACTTTAAGCTCTGATGGTCAGTATAAATTTTGCATTTTTCCCCATACAAGTAATGTCTCCAAATCTTAAGAGCGAAAACTACTGCAGCCAATTCCAGATCGTGGGTGGGGTAGTTCTTCTCATGGTTTCTTAATTGTCAAGATGCATAAGCAATTACCTTACCGCGTTGCATTAGCACACACCTCAAACCTTTTCTTGATGCATCACTATAAATCACAAAGTCTTCAGTTCCATCTGGTAATCCAAGTACCGGTGCAGACGTTAGTCTTTTCTTTAACTCATCAAAACTTTGCTCACATTCTTCTGACCAAACAAAATTAACGTCCTTCCTTGTAAGATTCGTCAGTGGCCCAGCTACCTTAGAAAAATCTTGAACAAACTTTCTATAATACCAGGCCAAACCTAAGAAACTTCGAATTTCCGTCACAGTCTTTGGTGTTTCCCAGTTCATAATTACTTCAATCTTTGCAGGATCCACTGAAATTCCTTCTTCTGAAACTACATGTCCAAGAAAACTTACTCTTTTTAACCAAAACTCACATTTTGAAAACTTAGCATACAACTGTTTTTTTCTCAAGTTTGTAACACCATCCTCAAATGTTCTTCATGTTCTTCCTCAGTTCTCGAGTAAATAAGAATATCATCGATAAACACAATTACAAACTTATCCAGAAAATTCCTAAATACTTGATTCATCAAATCCATAAATACTGTCGGTGCATTTGTCACCCCAAATAGCATCACTACAAATTCATAATGACTGTATCGAGTCCTAAATGCCGTCAATGGAATGCTTTCTTTCTTTACTCTCAACTGATGATAACCTGAGCGCAAATCAATCTTCGAAAAGTAAGTGGCTCCTTGCAGTTGATCAAAAAGATCGTCTATTCGTGGGAGCGGATATTTATTCTTTACTGTCAACTTATTTAGCTCTCTATAATCAATACATAATCTTAGAGAACCATCCTTCTTTTTCACAAACAACACTGGTGCTCCCCAAGAAGAAACACTTGGTATAATGAACTTTTTATCCAACAACTCCTGTAATTGTACCTTAAGTTCCGCTAATTCTGTCGGTGCCATTCTATATGGTGCTTTCGATACTGGTTGGGCATCCAGGATTAATTCAATCCCAAAATCAACTTCTCTTTCAGGGGAAAATTTGGTAACTCTTCGGGAAAGAGATCTAAAAACTCTCTAACTACAGGTGTATCCTCAACTTTATTTTTAATTCCTTCATTCCCTACAACATATGCTAGAAAACCTTCACAACCTTTTCTTAACATCTTACAAGCCTTTAAAACTGATATCATAACACTGGGTTTTTCTACACTATCTCCCTTGAAATATACTTTCTTTTTGTTCGAGACGTTTAAACATATTCCCTTCTTATAACAATTTAGATTCGCCCTATGCTTCGACAACCAATCCATTCCCAGAATCACTCCAAAGTCCCTTAGTTCTAACGGTAATAAATCCACTAAGAAGGTTTGTTCACTAATCATTAAGGGACAATCTCGATAAATTTTATCTACGAACAAATTTCTACCGTTTGAAAGTTTTACCAGAAATCCATTATCTAGACTTTGCACAGGTACATTTAACTTATCCACATATTTTGTATCCACAAAAGAATGGGTTGACCCCGAATCAAACAACACATGAACATCTTGAGCACAAAGTTAAAGCGTACCTGACACAACATCATTAGATTTTTCGGCATCCTGAGTTGTCATTGCGTAGGTTCGTGCCACTGTCCTAGGTGATGATTGTTGAAAAGGTCTTGCTGTAGAAGTCCTATTTCCTTTAGTTTCCAATTCTTGCCTAACTCCTTTTTGTGGGCAGTCCCTTGATAAATGACCTGGTTGTCCGCAACTGTAGCAAGAAATCACTTTAGGCTTGGGACATTGAGAAGCTATATGTCCCTTTTCTCCACAATTGTAACATAGCCCATCAGCTCGATAACAAATATCGCCACCATGTTTCAGTCCACATTTCTTACACTCGGATGCGGTGATCCTCTTATCACCTCCCTGAAAACTCTCCTTCTTCCTTATATGTACTTTCTTGTTGTCCTTCTTAAATCCTGAGTTAACACTCAATTCTGTCTCTCTTCCTCGTTTCTTATTGTTAAAGAATTGAGTGTGAGCTTCGTAGTCCCTTTCTGCAATCCTCGCCTTCCCAACCAACTTATCAAATTGGTCCAACTCCAACAAGGACACCTTCTCTCTAATTTGGGGTTTCAGCCCTTCTTGAAATCCCTGACATTTTATGGCTTCAGTATCAACCTGATGAGGAGCAAACCTGGAAAGTTCCAAGAATCTTGAGAGATACTCCGACACGGACATTCCTTCTTGCTTTAATCCTAGAAACTTCATATCCATCTCATTCTTCATACAGGTAGGAAAATATTTATCAAAGAACAATTCCTTAAACCTTGTCCAAGCCATTTTAGAACAATCCTCAGTCTATTTAACCGTATCCCACCAAAATAAAGCTTCCCCCCGTAATGAGTGTGTTGTAAATTTTACCTTTTGCTCCTCTGAACATTCCGATATCTCTATCACTTTCTCCATTTCTTTAATCCATACATTAGCAACATGTGGATCCAATTCTCCATTAAAAATCGGGGGATCTGCATCCTTAAAAGCCTTGTATGTACACCTTCGCTTATTCTCGCCTTCATTTTCCATATTTTCAACACATTCCCCATTTATTTCGGGAGTATCCGCAGTTCTTCGCCCCTTCATTAGGCTCTTAAACATATTCTTCATTTCTCCCAAAATCAACAACATCTCAGGGCTAACTTGTACACTGGATCCAGTCCCATCAGAATTTCCATCAGCCATCTTCTCCTACAATTCAACATATAATATCAATCCTACTTCATTCGGAATATGTGCCGTACACATCATGATATACGTCATAATAACGATCGATCGAGTACTAAACACGTCATACACCTTATATTGACCACGTTCAAGAATTACGACTACGCATTTTCTAAACGTACGTTAGGCCTACAATTGGACTACCCGCGATTCGAAATCCTATATTCCCAATTTCTAAACCTTAGCTCTGATACCACCTGTGGCGCCCCAGATTAAACAAAAATTCATCATATAGTTCTCCCCAGATTAAAACTGAGTATTCAAGCATGACAGGTTCATCAATTCATCAAGTTGGGATCCCGGCCAGCTAAATAATCGGTTTAGCTTTACTTCCGGTTAGGAAGTATCATCATCAGTTCATCAATATCAATGCAAGAATACTCATTTTTCATCAGTGAAGCATTAGTCAAACTCAAATCATCATTTAAAACATCAACAGTGAATCAGTACAGTATATACTTACCGTGCACCGCTTAATTTATTCTCTATGAATCCCGAACTTCGAATTGATTTTACTATCGATCTTTCTTCCTAAATACATAATTCAAAAATGCACATAAATTTTATTATTAATATAACCTATTTATTTTCTAACTGAACTAATAATTACCAAATTACTAAATAAGATAAAGAAATTAAGTTCGCGATTAAGAAAAACTAACTGAATTCCTTGTTTGAAATAACCGAAGCGGATAGTTCTATTTAAAGAAACTATACAAACTTAAATAAAGAAAGTAAGGATTCATTTTTCCTCCATCCTCGATGTGGTACAATAGTAAGGAAGTTGGAAAAATATAGTTTAAGAAATTCGACCTAACACTCGTGTTTTTCTAAAAACTATCACATGACTTCCTCTATTTATGCCTCTTTCACAATTATATATAATGGTACCTTTCTATTTATTCTAATATACTTCACTTCTCGTTTTCAATGTGGTACAAAGATAGGTAGGGGATAAAAAGTTAAGCAAGGAACACAATATCTAGAACGTATAAGCACCCTTTTTAAAACTCACCCAGCCATTAGCTTCATCCATCTTACCTTTACTTGTTAAAACTTTGAGGTCAAGTTCTTCTATATATTCTAGTTAGATATGCTTATTATTCTCAATGTGGTACTTGGTCATTTTTACTTCCCATGTATAACTTGTTATCCCACATTGAATGTTTTACAGCATAGGCATCTCCCACACTCTATATAAACTTGACTTGGTTGCAAGTTTTGAATTGTATTGCACTCCATTTTATCCCACATAGGAAAATTCTTCCAAATTCTATATATTTCTTAAGTATTGCTTCCTAGTTTTCATGGAGCTTATCTAGACTTCACTTAGATGTTGAGAGATATCTCAAAAATTCTTGAACTAGAGAACTTAACTCAATTATAAAGGAAAATTCGCAATAATACATGAATTTCTTGACATGGGTGCTTGTGACTTACTAGCACTTATTTGTTGAGAAAAATATATCCTTTTGTCCCACATTGAAACCTTTAGTGTTGAAGGATTTTTTTTATATATAAATATCTATATGACTTGCATAAGTTCTAAAACTCGGATGGTGCAAAACCATCTTGATATTCTTTGAGAATAACTTAAAGTCTAAAATTTTGAATTATAAGCCAACTAGTAGAACAAACCGCACTTCGCGCGGTTGAGAAAATTTTTGTCAAAAATTTACTACTTTAAGAAAAATTAGTTTAAGACACGTTTTCCCAAGAAAACGCATATATTGCATCAAAATGTTAGAGATTTCTGATGTCCTGCCTCTGTAGGAAGAAACAAAATTATAAATGGTTGTTTTTCATTCTAATATGGTGGGATGTAAATGTATATCAATCTATGTTGCTCGGGAAGAAGAGTAAAAGTTTCATCCTAAATTTGCATACCAAAAATTATAAGAAGAGTATTATATTGTGGGATATAATTCTTACCTTACCGCAAGTAATCATATCAATAATTAATATTTTATTGTTCTTGTAAGTTGCTTAAAATGAATGTGTACAGGTTCAATAGCAGCTACCAGAGAACTCCATGATGGTTTTGTTTTTGCGACAATCACCTAGAAAGCCGCCATTTTTAATGCAATATAATTCAGATCAGTCGGCGAGAAAAATTAAACGTATTGTTGTGTATATATATGCTACTCTGAACAGCTTGGAAGTTTTTAATATGACCAAGCCAGATTTGAAATTTTTATAAAGAGTTGCTCAATAAATTTAGCATAATTTTGAGATAACAATAACAAAGTAGCATAACTTTTATATTATTAAAGATAAAATTCCGTTAGATAAGGCTGCATACCCGGCTAGCGTTTTGCTGACGCTTTCTCTTTTAACTCCCGACCAAATAAAATTAGAGAGATTGCTACCAGGAAATCAGTAAAGACACAATATCACTAATAACTAAATGCTTTGACGATAAAGTCTACACCTCCGAATGGAGCTATGCCCTGCAACCAAATTAGATAGTAGTGTTGCAGCGCTAGTGATGAGAGTGTTGAACAGAGGGTCGATAGGTGTGCCTTGTTGTAAACCACTTTCGCTCCTTTGCCATGATTCCTTTTCAGCAATCTTTATCCTGCATTCCGTTTTTTGGATAAAGTTATAAAGATTAATTAATAAAACGAACCGCCTGGCCATTTTTTAATATGTACTCTTATAAATGAAATAACAAAACATAGTCACGTAGAGAATATGAGTGTTTTTAGCCACATATTATCAGAATAATGGAAGCATCAGATTTTACGATGACTACACCTGTACCGGTTCTGTTTTTTAAGAACCATCCTACCATCAAGTTTCTCATTTTCTGTGAGATAATCAAAAATATATAATTAATAACATAACGCCTAAGTATCTAATCCGATTCTAGACAACCCGGTTAATATAGCAGGCACTGCTACAAAACTAATATTAAAAATTTACATACCAATTGCTTGTAAAGCCCCGACCTCAACATCTCTGATTCTTTGTCTAATGGCCTCCTAAATTATACTGTAACCATCCTGAACTTTATCTTGAGGTTGTTAAATCATGTACCTGAATTGAGGGCCAAAAACCAAAGCAAATATATATAAGAATTTGAAAGCAAGCACATTAAAATTTCTAAAGCAAATACCTATCAAAATTTTCGCACTAAAGATATAAGTATGATATTCTTGCTCGGCTTATTGACAAAGGCAAGTAAATTTAGAATTTAACTATGAGTTTCAGTGAATATTTCTCATTTGTATTGTATACTTGTTACATTTCTAAAAAAAGAAGATAATCTTCATATTTAACCAAATATGACTTGTAAACTGCAATTTTTAATGATCAAAATTTGTGGTTTACTATTTAAATTAGGCATCAACATGAGTTCAAAGGTATGTAATGGATCCTTTGCACAAGCAGGTAATAGGTCTTTTGCAAAAATCGTTAAATGAAGTCAAGTCATTTGCGTAAAATGAAAACCAACTAAACAAAAGTTCCCACACAAACCAGTAACAAATATTTTATCCCACCTTTGTTTAAAAAATCTTTTAGCTAATAAATCTTCAGACACTCTAGACTTTGCACCACCACAGGAAACAATCGTCTTCGACTAACAGTTCTGTCTATATATATAAAAATCTTGTAAGTAAGTAGTCTCTGTCTACTATAATTTGAAGAAAAAAACAGATAGTTGGGCACCCTAAAATTTTAAAAACAAAACAAACAGTTGGGCACCGATAACCTTTACAACTTTGAAGAATCTTTGTGGTTTTCTTTTTATTCTTAGGATTGTATCTACAATCTATTTCAGAAATTAATTCCCGTGCTAGAGGAATTCAATTTCACTTCTTCTTGGTAGTTTATTATAAATTCAACTTAGGACGCCTTGCAAGCATGACATGTTTGATGTTAGAGTACAGAAGCCGAAATTGTGAGTAGTTTTATGACTTGTGAAGGCTGAAGTATCGGGAAATTACTGGTTGGCCCAATATTATTGTTAGCATCAAATCCCATTTGAAGTAGATTATGCAGCTCAGTGTCACATATAACATGTAGTTTTGAGTTACTTTTAGTTTGATAAGTTTTTGACAAAAACAGGTACAAGTAAAGTTCAAAGAACACTTTATTACCAGAGGCATAACAAATTTCCCACTGGTAAAAGGATGAGTCAGACTTAATCCTTGATATCCAAGGACAGTTACGCTGCTGATTCTTCATTTGAGTGGGTACAATAATGAGAAGATGAAGCTCGTAATGGCATAAAAATGTTAAAATTGTCCTTTTACAAAAGAGTCAGCGCTTACTTACATATTTTGACTGAACATGTTCACTTCTAGGTTCAGGCTGCAAGTTTCATAGACAGAAAAGCAAGGCCTATTTTTTCCCCGATATACCATCATACATTAATGAAAATAATACTCCAAATAAATTTATTTTAAGTGAGTTTGCATGAGAAATTGTTCAGTCATACTCATGTCATGTAATATATTTGGCCGGGAATTATCATGTACTAATAACAAGTATCCCAAGCATTTTAAAATCATGTAAAATTAGAGTACGAGTATGGAAGCAGCTACATCAGCATAACTAAATGTCAGATCCCGGTTCACTTTACACAGTAAACTCTAATTTATCACAGTCACGCCCCATGTAAAAGTGCAGATCCACTTATAATAAGTGTGGCACTTCATATGAGTTTAAGGAGAATTATGTAGCAAGCATAAAGTCACATCTTGTTTCAGAGAAAAAAAATTATGCATTTAACAAATAATTTAAGTTAGTAAAGTTAATTGAATAGTCTATATAATTTATTACTACATCTACTGAAAAGAATATAATGCAAGTTAAAGAGCCATGATTTGACCAAATTTAGAGTGGACATACCAAACTACTGGACTACTACTGGTTATGCTTGTCAATTGAGACATTCTTTGTATATGTGATGCTCAGTGATGCAACCTACTTAAGAGCCAGACGATTTTTATCTTGCAGCCTATATATTTGTATCTTTCTGCCAAACCTTTGCAATTTTCATCTGAACTGAAACTCCGAGAAAATATTATGTAACATTTCACCAACACAAAGATGTGTCTTATCTTTCCAGAGCCGAGAATTATTGAGATTTAGTTTCATTGTATTCTGCAATCCATGCCTTAAGTTATACGAACAACTGACAAATAGATGAATGTAACTAAAACTTTCGTATGTAAGTGTACCAATATTTACAATATTTTGTAAGGTTATGCACCAGAGAGGCTTTTGCATTACGTAAAGACATGTTTCAATCCAATAGCTATACAGATGCTTAATTAAAAAAAGTTAGTATCGATATTACTATGCTTGCATCAACTACAAAACATAGCATCCATATCAATTATTCAAATTAAATAAAATCAATATAACCAAGATCGTACTAAAAATATTTGTGTTTACCAGGGTAAAATTAAAACTGGTGACCATTTATTTATTCCAGTACACGAAGGGTCGTGACACCTGAAAGTTTCATAATTATTCAAGAAAAATGATTTGTCTCACAACTGTCTAAATTAATTAAGAAATCAAGAGTTCTCACAATTTAATATACTCCAAAGCTCATTATAAACTCCAATAAGATCGATAACCCGCAAAGTTTGATGAATATAGAACTGAATATAAACCCCAATAAATATCAGATTGATATGTAAACTAAGAAAAGAAAGCGTGAAAATAGGATTAATGATAGCATGAATATCGTACCTGCCGACTTATGGAGAACATGAAGGACCATATACCTATTTCTTGAGAATTCCAATTAAAATTCGCCTGCAAAATGAAATAATAGGATAATAAAAAATGAATATCAGATAGATAGCATAATAGATGCATCAAAAATGGTACGCATTAACACTTACAAAATTATACATTCAAAAGAAGACAAAAGTAATTACACATATAGTTTGCAAGATTGAATCAACTGTGTGAAGAACAAAGCATCGCCATTGACTTTTTCTTCGGTTTACAGTTTGATTTGATGATTCGATAAAGGGGTAGAACAATATACACACGGCATATATACAACCCAGCCAAAATATTGCTTCTGAGGTTGGGTCATTTAGTTTTTATAGATCCGTAACCGAGGTGAAGTAATTAGGATTAGGACCTTTCAATTTCTCAAAAACCTTTTGATTTCTGCTAAAACTTTAATAAAATTTCCAAACACTGAAAAATTAGGAAGCAGCAGAGAACAACAATACTGAATATAAGATTTTGGAGAAGCCACGTCATACACGTCTGATCTTCCTTTATATAAATATATAGATGCATGAGAAAACCTTTAAAAATCCAAGTATTGGATACAAAAACTTGAAATATGAGTGCTAAGTCCCGCATTGATAAGAAAATACGTCAATTAATTTCCTTCCCATTTATATAGGGACTTAGGTTCATATGCAAGGTTAGGGAACATTTGTCCCACATCGATCAAGTAAAGAACTTGATATCCTCCTTTCTCTATATATATAGACATCTGAAACTTATACAACTCAAGGACAACTTGTCCCACATCAAAATGGTGTGAGCTCAAGTATCTCTTTACCCATATATATATATATATATATATATATATATTTAATTAACTTGTCCTTTAACAAGTTTCAAGTTTGTAAGTTTAATTGGACTTACTACATAATCTGCCTAATGGCCTAGTAATACTAGTTCAAAATTTGTCCCTAGTTAGTCATGGGCTCTGATGCGCATTAGCTCGCCTATATTTCTTTGACTTTAGACAATATAAGATTTTCATCTATTATTTAATTTGGTCCATTACTAGTTTAAAATTTATAGTGCTTAAAATATATCGAACCCAAAAGTTAAGTAAATAAATTTTCTGTTGTGACTAACATGAATCAACTAATGTCACACATAATTATATTATTAAATCTTAAATTATCAAAAATTGAGTTGGGATATTACACTCTTTACTACAAGCATCAGAAAAAGTAACAGATATATGTATATGACTAAGTACATTGTCTAGAATATGACCTAATCTCATATGCCATAATCTGGAACTAGAAATTGAAGATGAAACATGATTGACAGCAGGAGTGCTTTAAAGAGAAGATGAAAGAACAGATGTTAAAGCACTTGAAGTAGAGCCAGGTGAGAAATAGTATAGACCTTCAAGTTGATTACCAGTAGCTAGCACTCTCTGATGCTTATGGTCCTGGAAAATGCAATAATTTTCCAAAAAAGAAACAACACAAGAATGATCTTGTGTAAGTTTAGAAATTGACAATAAATTACAATGAAAAGATAGAACAAGTAAAACATTTTTAAGAATTATGGATGGAGTTAAAATAACATTGCCCTCATGAGTAATTGGAATTAATTGTTTATTGGGTAAAGCAATGTGATAAGGCTAAGGGATAGCAATAAGATTCTTCATAAGATTCTTATTATAGCACATGTGGTTTGATGCTCCAGTGTCAATAATCCACATATTTGATGAAAAATTCTGTAAAGAATGAGTATGGAAACTATAGGCCATACCTGCCATGGGAGTAATATGTTCTTCAGGAGAAGAACAATTCTGCTGTTTATTATTCATCATGAACATTATCATTTGATTCATTTGAGTCATTTGATTTTGCAATTGTTCCATTGATGGAGATACAGAATTCTGCCTTCCAGGGAAGAAACCACCAGAGTTCTGTGCAGGACTTGGAAAAACACCTTGCATTTATGTATTACTAGCAGTAGGAGAAAAGTTATGCAAAGAAGCATGATTAACAACATTTAATGCATGTGGTAACTGTCTGAAACCAGAAGACCGAGCTGAGTTAGTGTTCTGAAACTGAAATTTGCCTTTGCCTTTCTTCTGGTCTGGGTAGCCAATTAATTTGAAACACTGTTCTTTGAGATGATCATCTTTGTGGCAGTAAGACCACTTCAATCCAGATTTATTAATAGCAAATGACTTATTATCATTACTTTGTGAATTTGCAGGTGTGTGTTTCTGAGAACCAGCTTGTTGAATAGAAGATTTATGAGAAGATTCTGTAATTGCACCTAGAAAAGAACTAAAGATATGGCTTCCTTGTTTCTGTTTCTCATCTTGCTTAATGAGAGAAAAGGTCTGTGATAAACTTGGCAGAGGTGTCATCATCAGAACTTGTCCTCTGGCCACAGTGTAATATCCCATATTTTCAGATATTGTTAGTATTATTATTTGAAAGTGTTAATGTGATTTTATGTGAATTTTAGGGAATTATATGATAATTGGAATTGATGTTGGGATGTTTATATGTGATATTATTTGAGTATTTTAATTTTTAATATGTCCAGAATAAAGTATAGATAATTATGGTATTTTTCTGGTAATTTTTGGATTGTTATATGATTTTATAAGAATTTATAGATTTAATAATTATTTTCTGAATAATTATAAAATTATTTTATAAAGCCGCGAATCGTACAACTTCAACCGTTTTTACGTTTTTACAACCCGAAACTCTTCCGAAAACTCCTTCCTAACCTAATCTGGTAATTCTGGACATTTTCCGTGTTTTAACTTTTTCGATCCGGATTACGGTTTGACCCGTGCGCGTCCCGGCGCAAAATTTTCGGTAAGCTAATCATTTCGGTAAATCAATAAAACCCGTATTCTCGAGAGACGGGATATGTTACATTATTTACGTATAAAGTGTTTTATAAGAAGCTCGGTTTTGATAATTATCCAAATCTGGTATTAAATTGTATCGTTTTTATAGTTACTTAGCGGCTAAGTAATCTATTTTCGAATCGTTTTGTAGTTACTTAGCGGCTAAGCAACTAATTTATCGATCCAAAACGAACCAATATTTCATAAATATATATAACCCTTTTCTTATTTCATTTTATTCGTTTAATCACAATCAGTCAGTTAAAACCGATAAAATACAGAGAAAAACCCTAATTATTCGTTACGTTCTTGAGAATCAAACGCACAAACGAAGGCGTTATCGAACTCCGATTCGGGCGTGCCATATCTCAAATCGAAACTCTCGAAAAGTCCTTTCTGATTCAACCAACCATTTCAGTGCAAAAATCAAGGTGATTTTGTTATTTATTTATTTTAATTCGAATTATTTGATAATTAAAATATAAATTTTTATTCTTGATGTTGTTGATGTGATTTAATGCTGGAATCTTGTTGGAAAATTTCTTCCTGGTCATTTTGGTATATTATATGACTAATTTCGACTTCAATAACATATAGAAAATAAGATTCCTGTTTTATGTATTTTCAAAAGTTGTTTTTTTCCTTTTATAATTAGTTTTAAATTTTGATTTTTAATTATTTTAAATTTCAGAAATCAATATTTTTTTATTCTGAAAATTATTTTTTTAATTCTAAAATAAATCTTAATTAATTACTTAATTAATTTTATTTGATAATTATTTATTTAATTAGTCAATTAATTTAAATATTAATTGATTAATTAATTTAATTAGTTATTAATTAATTTTAATTGATTATTTAATTGGATTCAATTATTTCTTTTGATCTAAAAATTCTGAAAAATAATTTCAAGCATTCAAATATTATTTTAAATTATGTTCAAAACTCGATAATTATTATTAAATTATTTTAAAGTATGATTCGGGTGTTCGAGCCTTATTATTTAATTATAAAACGATTCGGAGACCCGTTTTAATTCCAAAAAATATTCAAAAATTCATATTAAATAAATCATTCGTCCGGTTAATACGAAACGAACGCGTATAGACTCAGAAAAATATTCCACTTTCATTAAAAATACTTTCGAGACCCAAAACCTTTTGTTTCGAAAGGTCGCTTGTTTTGTAAATCGATTATGAGTCGCGTATTGATTGAAAAGTCATATTTTGACCCGATTTCAATTTTAAACGTACCGAGTCAAACCTTTTGACGAACTGAGTCATATGTGATATGAATTATGTGATACGTGGCTTATATTATTATGTGTTATGTGAAATACGTGTATACGTGGGTCAAAAGTCTTGTGTTTGACTGTTTTAATTATGTGCGGGCTATCGTATGGGTAGAAAGAGGGTGTTGACGCGTAGTTCGTCGAGTGATTATCGATTAGACGATTAAAGTTGTATCTTTTAATTATAAATGCGGATCATTCGAGTTGTCCTGACGTTGGATAAAGAATGAGATGGAATAGTATTGGATAACTGGCTTCTAGCAATCGCAGAAGCAGCATATCAGTAAAATGTTGAAAAGAAAGACGGAGATGTTTTGAGACAGAATGTCAGAATAGATGCGTCATTGCGAGTGTGACTAACTGCTAAATCCCAAAGGCAAGTATCCCTATCACTTATTGTTCAAGTGATATTTATTTTGAATCCTATTTTGCAAGTATTATTTTCCCTATTCTCAGTTCGGAATAGATAAATGTTTTACATATCGCTGAATTAAATGATTCTGTTTATGCAAGTACTTTCCTGTTATTCCATGTTCAGAATAGCTAAGTGTTTTTACTTATCCAATTATCGGATTTATAAATGTTTTGGATTTTGAGAAAGATGATGTTGTTTTGGGTTTTCTGCCCAAGTGAATGGGCGAATAAAATTTTATAAGGGTGTCGAGTATTATGACCCCTCTCAATAAAAGGTTTTAAGATTGGATCATAATTGCGTAAGTGACCGGGACGGACGGTCCAGCGGAGGGCTATTTCTAAGTGTCATATGAAATATTATGACACAATTTTTTCCACAGGCAGGTATATTGCCTTTTATTTGAGTACTCGTATTTTTGGGGACATGTTTCTACGAATCATGAACCAGTGGTATCACACGGGCTGATCAACATGTGATAGTACGTCCGTCGGAGAATGATCCCAATATAAATTATCATATCATTTTTGATATTCATAGTACAAATGATTTATCAACTATTTCTGTTTTGGATTAAAGGTGAAATGCAGTTTTGATTCAGTTTCTGCTTGATGTGGATATTTAGGTTGTTGTTAACTATCAAAGGTGGTATTAGTATAGATGATTGATGTTGACTTCAGTATGGGATGTTGTGAGCATCAAAGTTCGTATTGATATCTAATTTGATATGACAATAAAATAAGTATTAATATCAAGAGTTCGGTTTTGAATAAAGTTTATGATTCAATCCATAATCATTGCCTCTTGTTATTGTTGTTTACGATATTTCCGTAAACACTGTTTTACGAGTTTTATTCTCATCAAGATTCAAAGTATTGCTGAATCATTTCGCTCGAAAATATCAAAAAGGGTTTTGAATACAACGAGAAACAATTATCCGATTCTTTAATAAATTTTCGGATTCAGCAATTATGATTTCAAATGTTCAGCTCTAATGCAAATGTCGGTTTTATATCAAAACAACCATATATATATTACAATGATCTTGCTGAGCATTTCTTTCGCTCATACTTTCCTGTTTTCAAATTTAACCTCCAGTGAGGATTAACTTGCGCTGTTTAGCCGTGTAATTCGAAGAAGCAAGGAAGAAGCTTTTGGAATGTGGTTGGTCCAGGGTTTGCGGACTAGTGTAAGTTTTATTGTATAAAGTTGTTTATATTATATTATATTATAGTTGTGTATTTTATAGTTGGGCCTAGTATACTTCTTTTCTAAGATATACTAGTGGGTTAAGTTTTAAGGTTTAGAATTGTTGAAAAGAGTTTTAAAAGAAAGTGAAAAATTTATTTGTGGAAATTTGGATATCTTGTTTCTAGAACTGTAACCTTAAAAGATCTTGGATTAGTGTGGGCTCATAGATGCTAAATATCTTCCGATGGCATTTGTTTATTGATTAAACAGGTTAATTTGGATTGAGGTTTCATAGTGACGACCAAATCCCTTGACCCCGAATTTGGGGGCATTACACACAGCAGAACTATCATTCAATCCCATAAGGAATTGTAAGAGTCTCTTCCTTTGTTCCCTCTTTTCTTGTAATTTTGCAAATCCACATTTACATCCGCACTTGCAAGCATTCATAGATTCTAAGGCTGAGTATTCATCCCACATATTCTTGAGTTTATGATAATAGATCTCAACTGATTTATCACCCTGCTCTAGGGCATGAATATCCGTCAACACTTGGTATACTCTATGACCATTAATACTAGAGAATTGACCATGAAGCTCTTCCCATATTTCTTGAGTAGTTGTTACAAAGTCCATTCCATTACTAATTTCTTCAGATACGGTGTTTAGAATCCAGCTTAATACTATATCATTTACCTTATCCCACTGAGATCTTAGTGGTGAATCATCATCAGTTTTAGGACATGTACCAGTAACTAGTCCTAATTTATTCTTTGCTGATAACACAATAATCATAGATCGTTTCCACGGTCCATAATTTTCCGTACCAAATAATTTCTTAGAAATGATAACAAGACCAGGATGATCTATGTTTTGTAAGTATAGAGGATGCAAATTCGAATCAATCGAAGGTTCATCAACAATAACAGGTATAGTTTCCGTTGTTTGAGTATTAGTCTCTCTATGATTACCAGTCACCATATTAGCATAAGAGGTTTTAGACATCTGAGACCTAACAAGATGTAAATTCACATATAATAATAACAAGAACTGTAAAAGCAGATCTGCTCAACAAATTTATCATATGTCGATTGTACGGAACAAAGAACAAGATTAACACATAGTATTTTTACGATGAAGAATGTTAACTATTATTAGTGAATCACCAGACTGATATTAACTAATATCAACTAATTTGCGGAAAGTAACACGAAATTGATCGAAAAAACCTGTTATTCAGGTCGAAAATCAAGAAACCAAGCTTTGTTGATCCATTCCATCCAACTATTTCGCCATTATCTTGATTTTCTGTAGTTCTGATACCATATAGACTTTACATACTGTGTATAGAGAGAGATGGAGAGAGAAAAAGAGAGAGAGGAGATGGAGAGAGAGAGATTGTTAGAAAAGATAGATTGAAAACTTAATGAGTAAGATACAACTGTCTTTCTTTTATATTACAAAGTCTACCTCTAATATTATGACACCTATATATATTGACTTAGTTGACTGTAACTAACTCTTTTTACTAAAAGCCACCAATAGCTTTCTTTGTATTGTTGATGTACTTTGCTGAAATATGTCTTTATCAAGCCCCCCAACCTCCAAGGAATGAGATGTAATGTTTGATTTGTGTGAGAGCAGCTTTACGGTTGCTTCTTTAAATTAGTTAAAGAAGCAATGTTACAGAAGCAATGTTACAGGTGCAATGTTATTAAGAACGTCTCCCTTATCAACATTATACTTTCAATCAACTGCAGTAAACCCAAACAAGTACATTTTTATTTTTATTCTACGTATATTGATTATTAGATTTACTGATGCAATGTTATTAACAACGTCTCCCTCCTTCTCTGCAATAACTATACAATGACAAAATCGTCCATATTCAACACCCATCTAGTATTTATGTGTCATTTTTTACGTAAACTGATACATACCAATATACAGAATTTATAGCATGAAAAGAGAGGACAAAAATTAAAAGATTAAATATTTAAAATATATTTAAATCTCCTGTAAGTCATTATTTTAGACATAAGCTACATTCAATATTTAACCGCAACTCAGATTTAAGATTATAGTTGGACACAATTTCAGTGTAAAACGAAAAACTAAGAATACAAAAGTTTAAATTTTGAGTTGCGGAATTATAAAGTAGCCACAGTTCAAACTTGAGAGAAATATCATATTACATTAAATTTTGCATTGCAACATGGGTCTAAGAAAACGCAGATAACCAGATGGATTTTCAGTATGGGTTAAGCGGAAGTCAGACCACATAATCAAGAGGCAGATCTGACAGATGTCGAGCTCGATGTGTGAATGGGGAGATTATTAGGAGTTGTCCCACATTATGTGTGGGAGAGGATATAAGCAATCAGTTAACTCCATTAATATGAGGCATTTTGGGAGTGACCCAAAAATAAACCCGTGCGGGCTCAGCCTAAAGCAGACAATATCATACTAATCTGAAGTTAGGCTTGCTTAGTAAGCCCAACAAGTGGTATCATATAAAGGTTATAATGATCCAAAACAATCTCAGATGGACTCCCAGAATGGACGTAGGAGGAGGCATATGGTCTAACCCAGTATGGGCTCAAGAAAAAGGCAGGTGGGCCTTGCAGTATGGGCCTAGGAGGAGGCAGATAGCCAGATAAATTTCAAATATGAGTCAGGGGGAGCCGGACCATATAATCAAGAGACAGATCCGACATGTGTCAAGTCCGATATGTGAAGGGGAGATTGTTAGGAGTTGTTCCACATCGTTTGTGGGAGGGGCAGATTGGGAGTGACCCAAAAATAAACTTGTGCGGGCTCGGCCTAAAGCGTACAATATCATACTAATATGGAGTTAAGTATGCTTAGCAAGCTCAGCAAATAAATGATATACAAGATAACAAATTATGTTTCGAGTATCTCAAAATAATACTCGATATAAAACTCAAAATTTTGAATCACTGCTAACTTTTAATTTAGTATGAATTTAACTTATAATATTTTATAAATTAGATGCAAAGTAATTAATTATTATTTTTTATTATGGCTAGCCTTTTACAATCATTTTAACATTAAAAATACTTAAAAGTTGTATTTATTTGTTACAAATTAGTGCCCACTTACAATTTTTTTTTGGGAATATTACCCTTTTTTCAAAAAATTCTTCTAAAATCGAGTTTTTTCTAAGTAATCCGAGTTTTGCTCGAATTTTACCCGAGTCAAGTAAAAAATCGAGTTATAGCCGAGTGCACCAAAATCGGATCGGAAATAGGTCCGAGTACTCGTCCGAGTACTCGTCCGAATTTTAGAACACTGTTTTCAACCTTGGTAAATGAACAATTTTGATAAATTGTATTTTAAAGAATAATTTGTTTCAATTTAGATAAATGTATTTTAAAATTTAGATAAATAATTAGTTTCAGTTTAGAGAAATGCATTTTAAAATTTCGATGATGAATTTAATAAGAGGGTTTTTACCATATTCAGCGCAAAAAATCTCTATTTTAAAAGTAACACAAACCTATGCATTTTAAAATTTTGATGATGAATTTAACAAGAGGGTTTTACCATATTCAATGCAAAAAATCTCTATTTTAAAAGTAACACAAACCTAAGACAAAAATATAGTGTGACGCCCTCCAAACCCGGGGTCTAGATTTGGGGGTCACTAGCCAATAAACTATAATAAAATAATCACAGCGGAATAACATAATAAATATGACCCCTTGCATGCAACTGGATCGATCACGGGTTATAGTATGGAACAGGCACTAATACAAACCAAATGTTATTACAAACCATAAGTCTAATTAGTTTTACAAATTATTCAAATTTTATTACAAACCTTTATACTATTCAAGCGTCCCAAACTATCTACCTGGAAAACACACCAAACTATTTACAAGCGCTTGACCTCTAATCAAACCTAGAACTCAAGCCTGCTCCGGTTTAGCTAAAAGATTAGATTAATAAACAAGTATGAGCGAAAAGATGCTCAGCAAGTAATATAAAGTTCGTAAGTGAACAACAATAACAATATCTGAGTAAGAGTCCAAGCTGATATAAACTTTAACGTTTAAGCGACAATTTAATCAAACGCAATTATGCACTATGTTGTTCCTGATGATCAGTCACGAAACAACACCGGTATCCCGCAGCCATACCGTAAATATAGGTATCGATATCCCGCAGTCATACCGTACCTATTGGATATCCATGAAGAAGGCATATATTCGCCTAGTAAGATATTACACTTTCGTATAATAACTCACGCTGGACCGGTTCCTCGGCCTTTTACGCTAACCGATAAACAATTCACAAAATAATTTTGATTAAAGGAGTCAGATCAATGACATCCTTATCCATTCAACTCCCCATGTCACATGGTCTAGAGTTATCTCAACAACTGATGGCGAAATAACTAGAACAATTAATTATTCGCTAATCTCAATTCAATGTTTCACTGTATAGAGTATATATGGATAGTATAGTTATTCACTATCTATCGAATCAAAGGATTGGTTCTAGCGGAATGATTGCTAGAAATAAAATAATGTCAATAAATATAGGAGTATTGATATTCAATATGCTATTAGAGTATTTATAAACAGTTCTTATATTTGAATATGTAAAATAATAAACTATTCTGAATTTAGAATAGGGGAGAATACTTGCCTGGTATGCTCACTAACTTTTCACTAAAACCCTGGTTTATAGCTGTTGGCTACTATCTATGTCTAACACTTGACCGCACTCCTTGCTACTCGATTTTCAGTTAATGATGTTTATATCAGTAGATGGAGCTTGAAGAGAGCTTCGAATCGACTACTTGAGCGTCCCAAATGGATCCCGGAATCACCTTCAACTTTGGGTTTTAATTCTTACCCTCAAGAACACCCCCAAGAACAATTTCTTGGTTTTTCTTTTATTTTTTGAATTTTTTTAATAAAATAATTTCAGATCAACTATTTATATATGTACAGAAATTAATACCCCAAAATAAATTAAGGGTGTTTTTATCCCCTAATTATAATAATTAGGGCCCCAAAATAATAATTACGGTGAATAATTTTAAAAACGATAAAATACAAAATTATTGTCAAAATTTTCCAAAAATTACGAATAATTCAAAAATACAAAAATAAAGGGTATTTGAAATACGAATAATTTTATAAAAATAAAAACACAGATTTTGTGGGGTTTGTCGTCCCGGTGGGGTCCCGGTCCGATGATTTTTGAAAAACAAGAACGATTCCTAAATTACCAGAAAAAGCCGATAACACATAAAATGCATTCAAACGGGTATAAATTGAAATAAAACAAGTATCTTAATAAAGACGCTAATAAATACGTATCCCAAATGCAGATAGGTTCATATAATTGCAGTTTAAACACATTTTAATCAATCGAAAAATTTTCTAGCCCGCACAGAAACACACATAACAGCTGTAACATCTAATATCATGGCAATGATTACTCTAAATTTATAGACACATAATATTTATTTATTTAACATATAATATTCACATAATTTTTCCGGATATGACATCCTTCCCCCCTTAACAGGATTCTGTCCTCAGAATCAGCCTAAGAAAACAAATGAGGATACTTGGATCGCATTTCGCTTTCTAACTCCCAGGTCGACTCTTCAACCTTGGGATTCCTCCACAAGACTCGCACTAAAGATACAGACTTATTCTTAAGTACTCTTTCTTTCTTATCTAAAATTTGCACTGGTTGCTCTACAAAAGATAAATCTGGCTGAATCTCGATTGGCTCATATTCTATCACATGATTGGAATCAGGAAAATAACGCTTCAACATTGACACGTGGAACACGTTGTGAATATGCTGCATGTGAGGTGGTAATGCTAATTTGTAAGCAACCTTTCCCACACGCTTCAAAATCTCAAAAGGGCCAACATAACGCGGACTCAGCTTTCCTTTCTTTCCAAATCTTGATAAACCTTTCCAAGGTGAAACCTTTAATAGCACTGCTTCACCAACTTCAAATTCCATATCTTTTCTGATAGGATCAGCATATCTGCGTTGACGATCTTGAGCTGCCATTAATCTTTTCCGAATAAGTTCTATTTTCTCCTTTGTCTGCTGGATCAATTCTGGACCCAAAATCTTTCTCTCACTAACCTCATCCCAACATATTAGAGATCTGCATCTTCTCCCGTACAAAGCTTCATAAGGCTGCATTCCAATGCTAGCATGATAACTATTATTGTAGGAGAATTCAACCAATGGCAAATGTTCGTCCCAACTCCCTTCAAAATCTAGCGCACATATCCTTAGCATATCTTCAATAGTCTGAATCGTCTTTTCACTTTGACCGTCTGTCTGCGGATGATACGCGGTACTCATGTTCAGCTTCGTTCCGAGACAATCTTGAAAACTTCTCCAAAATCTTGAATTAAATCGAGGATCTCTGTCTGAAACTATGGATACTGAAACTCCATGTCGGGTCACAATTTCCTTAAGATATAACCGAACCAATTGATCCATTTAAAATCTCTCGTTGATAGGAAGAAAATGCGTTGACTTCGTCAATCTATCGATAATAATCCAAATAGCATCATGATTTGCCCTGGTCCTCGGTAATCCTACTACGAAATCCATCGTTATATGCTCCCACTTCCATTCTGGAATGTCCAATGGTTGTATCAGTTCACTGGGTCTTTGATGTTCTGCCTTGACTCGCTGGCAATTGTAACACTTATTCACCCATTCTGCAATTTCCTTTTTCATGCTTGGCCACCAAAAGTTTTCTTTTAAGTCTCTGTACATCTTCGTACTTCCGGGATGAATTGAATATCTGGAGTTGTGAGCGTCTCGAAAAATTTCATCTTTTAGCTCAGCTACGTTGGGTATCCATATTCGGGAAGAAAATCTTAATATTCCTTTATCATCTTTTTGACTCCCTGTCTTTTCTCCTGTCAAACTGTCTCGTTCATGGCTCATGACCTCTTCCTGACATCTTCTTATCTTCTCTAATAGTTCTGGTTGAAAAGACATTGCACACAACACCTCTGTAGACATACTTGGGGTACTGACCTCTATTTCAAGCTTCTCAAATTCTTTGATCAATTCGTCGGATGAAGTTATCATATTCAACCTTTCTTTTCTGCTCAGCGCGTCGGCCACCGCATTGGCTTTGCCTGGATGATAGTTGATAGTACAGTCGTAATCCTTGATTAGTTCTAGCCATCTTCTCTGCCTCATGTTCAATTCCTTCTGGGTAAAGATATACTTCAAACTCTTGTGGTTCGTGTAGGTCTCGCACTTTTCCCCATAAAGATAATGCCTCCAAATCTTCAATGCAAACACTATAGCTGCCAATTCCAGATCATGAGTTGGATACTTCTCTTCATGTGGTTTTAGCTTTCTTGAAGCGTAGGCTATCACTTTGTCATGCTGCATCAAAACACATCCCAATCCTTTGTACGACGCGTCACTGTAAATAACAAAATTTCCTTGTTCATCTGGCAAGACTGGCACTGGAGAAGATACTAATCTATTCTTTAATTCTTGGAAACTTTCTTCGCATTTCTCGTCCCATTCAAATTTCTGATTCTTCCTGGTGAGCTTTGTCAACGGCGTAGCTATCTTTGCGAAATCTTGTACGAATCTTCTATAGTAACCTTCCAGTCCCATGAAACTTCGTACTTCCGTTGGGGTCTTCGGCCTCTCCCAATTGATTATGGCTTCAATCTTTGCTGGATCCACTTCTACTCCTTTATTGCTAATCACGTGCCCCAGAAATCGTACTTCTTTTAACCAAAATTCACACTTGGAAAACTTTGCGTACAATTTCTCCTATCGCAGTATCTCCAAAACTATCCTCAAATGCTCTGCATGCTCCTCTTCTATTTTAGAATAGATCAAGATGTCGTCTATGAACACGATCACGAATTTATCCAAATACTTCTTGAATACTCGATTCATCAGATCCATGAAAGCTGCTGATGCGTTGGTTAATCCAAATGCCATTACTAGAAACTCGTAATGCCCATATCTGGTTCTAAATGCAGTCTTTGGAATGTCTACAGGCTTGATCTTCAGTTGATGATATTTGGATCTTAAATCAATTTTAGAAAACCATACAGCGCCTCTCAATTGATCAAACAAATCATCGATCCTCGGCAACGGGTACTTGTTCTTAAAGGTCAGCTTATTCAGTTCTCGATAGTCAATACACAGTCGCATACTCCCGTCCTTCTTCTTGACAAACAATACTGGTGCGCCCCATGGGGATATACTAGGTCTTATAACTCCTTTCTCCAAAAGATCTTGTAGCTGAGTTGCCAATTCTTTCATCTCCACTGGTGCCATCCGGTACGGAGCTTTTCGGGTGCTAGGTCAATTGCAAACTCAATTTCTCTATCGGGAGGTAATCCTGGTAGATCGTCTAGAAAGACATCTGGAAATTCATTGACAACTGGAATCGCTTCTAGTGCTGGAACTTCTTTGCTGGTGTCTATCACATGGGCTAAATATGCCTCGCAATTCTGACGCAATAACTTCTTCACTTGAGTGATCGTTAAGAACTTTTTCTCTTGCTTATTCCCCACAAATATTATTTTCTTTTTGCTATCCAAGGTCTGAAGTCTTACTTTCCTATTCTTACAATCAATCTGAGCGTTATTTTCTGACAACCAATCCATTCCTAAAATAACATCAAATTCTCCCAACTTAAAAGGTATCAAGTTGGCATGGAAATGATGTCCTCCTATCTCAATGTCACACATCGGGCACACTCGGTCGAGGAAAACTTGATTCTTATTAGCTAACTCTATCATTAATGCTTGTTCTAACAACTTAACTTCGCAATGCAGTTTATCGACAAAATCTTGAGAAATAAATGACCTTGTAGCTCCAGAATCAAATAAAACTTTAGCATCTATGGAGTTGACTGAAAGCGTACCTGCAACCACGTCTGAACTCTGAACAGCATCCTTCATAGTCATATTGAATGTCCTGGCCTTTGGCTGATTCTTTGCTGGTGCCCCCTCAATCCTTGGCACACCTTGAGAGGATGGTCATGTGATATGTGGTATATTTGCACCTTGAGCTTGCTCTTTATAGTTGTTGGCGTAATGACCTGTCTTCCCGTACCGGAAACATGTAAACATGCACTCATACGCATGATGTCCTTTCATATTGCACTTGTAGCACATAGAATTAGCTTTGCAAATCCCAGAATGTTTTTCTGCCATAAAACTTGCAATCTGGCATTGGTGGACGATTGGGCCTCTACTGATTTGAATTCTGAAAACGGTTGCCTTGTCCTCCATTTCCTGATTGTGGTCTCTTAAATCCCACATTCCTATTACCCTGAAATCCTGGCCTTTTGTTGAAACGACCCTGAAGATTACTTGGCTGCTGACCTCCTTCTGAAGTTTCTATTTTCCTTTTCTTCCCATCATTTCCTTTCTGAGATATGTCACTCCTACTTTCGATCACCATTGCTTTCTGAACCACTGCCACATATGAAGTTAACTCAAACATGGCCACTCTGTTCTGAATCCAAAACTTCAATCCATGTTCAAACCTTCTTGCTTTCTTTTCATCTGTATCAACCTGGTTTGGCACGAACCTTGCTAACTCAGTAAACTTAGCCTCGTACTCAGCCACAGTAAGATCACCCTGGGTCAGGTTCAAGAACTTAATCTCCATTTGATTCTTCATCTACCTCGGTAAATACTTCTCCAGGAACAGCTCTGTAAACCTTTCCCAAGTTATAAACTCAACTCCTTCCAATGCTCGTGTGGATTCCCACCAATAGTTCGCCTCGCCCTTCAGAAAGTAGCTTACAAACTTGGTCTTCTGTTCAGTTCCTGCTCCAACTAATTCAAAAGCCTTCTCCATTTCCTTGAGCCATGCATTGGCTTCCACAAGATCAACACTTCCCTTGAACTCAGGTGGCTTTACTGCTTGAAACTGCTTAAAAATCACTTCAGATGGTGCTGCTGCTTGTTGCTGCTGTTGTTGTTGCTGCTGTTGATGTTGCTGCTGTTGTTGCTGCTGCGTAAGATGTAACATCTGCTGCTGGATCTGTCCGACCCTCGGTACGATCCTCTCCTGAATTATTCCTTCTCTTCGGTGCCATTATTCTGGTAAGAAACAAGCAACAAATATAATAATCTGTCAAGCATTGTGTCAAATATGTAGCAATTCCTTAGCATATCAAAATTCTCAAACATTATCTCTTCTCAAAATATCATAAACTTGCTACCATATTACACAAGCGACATGATTATCACATAATCCTGCTTATCATCTCGAGAATAATAACACAAAGAAAATTTACTCAAAATTATCCAAACCTTTTAAATCCTTACCTGAAATCTCAACTAAACCAACAAAATAGCAGGGCAGTGACACAAGGCCTAAAGCTAAACGCAAAACAGGGAACCTAAACAACTTAACTATAACCCAGCCCAATAACCTAAAATTAACCCTATACGAGCTAAACTACACGCACCTATCTTATATGATCTTCCTATGACTCACCTATGACAATCCTAAGCCTGTTTCAGTGACCATAACCTGTAGCTCTGATACCAACCTGTGACGCCCTCCAAACCCGGGGTCTAGATTTGGGGGTCACTAGCCAATAAACTATAATAAAATAATCACAACGGAATAATATAATAAATATGACCCCTTGCAAGCAACTGGATCGATCACAGGTTATAGTATGGAACAGGCACTAATACAAACCAAATCTTATTACAAACCATAAGTCTAATTAGTTTTACAACTTATTCAAATTTTATTACAAACCTTTATACTATTCAAGCGTCCCAAACTATCTACCTGGAAAACACACCAAACTATTTACAAGCGCTTGACCTCTAATCAAACCTAGAACTCAAGCCTGCTCCGGTTTAGCTGAAAGATTAGATTAATAAACAAGTATGAGCGAAAAGATACTCAGCAAGTAATATAAAGTTCGTAAGTGAACAACAATAACAATATCTGAGTAAGAGTCCAAGCTGATTTAAACTTTAACGTTTAAGCGACAATTTAATCAAATGCAATTATGCACTATGTTGTTCCTGATGATCAGTCATGAAACAACACCGGTATCCCGCAGCCATACCGTAAATATAGGTATCGATATCCCGCAGCCATACCGTACCTATTGGATATCCATGAAGAAGGCATATATTCGCCTAGTAAGATATTACACTTTCGTATAATAACTCACGCTGGACCGGTGCCTCGTCCTTTTACGCTAACCGATAAACAATTCACAAAATAATTTTGATTAAAGGAGTCAGATCAATGACATCCTTATCCATTCAACTCCCCATGTCACATGGTCCGGAGTTATCTCAACAACTGATGGCGAAATAACTAGAACAATTAGTTATTCACTAATCCCAATTCAATGTTTCACTGTATAGAGTATATCTGGATAGTATAGTTATTCACTATCTATCGAATCAAAGGATTGGTTCTAGCAGAATGATTGCTAGAAATAAAATAATGTCAATAAATATAGGAGTATTGATATTCAATATGCTATCAGAGTATTTATAAACAGTTCTTATATTTGAATATGTAAAACAATAAACTATTCTGAATTTAGAATAGGGGAGAATACTTGCCTGGTATGCTCACTAACTTTTCACTAAAACCCTGGTTTATAGCTGCTGGATACTATCTCCGTCTAACACTTGAACGCACTCCTTGCTACTCGATTCTCAGTTAATGATGTTTATATCAGTAGATGGAGCTTGAAGAGAGCTTCAAATCGACTACTTGAGCGTCCCAAATGGATCCCGGAATCACCTTCAACTTTGGGTTTTAATTCTTACCCTCAAGAACACCCCCAAGAACAATTTCTTGGTTTTTCTTTTATTTTTTGAATTTTTTTAATAAAATAATTTCAGATCAACTATTTATATATGTACAGAAATTAATACCCCAAAATAAATTAAGGGTGTTTTTATCCCCTAATTATAATAATTAGGGCCCTAAAATAATAATTACGGGGAATAATTTTAAAAACGATAAAATACAAAATTAATTTCAAAATTTCCCAAAAATTGCGAATAATTCAAAAATATAAAAATAAAGGGTATTTGAAATACGAATAATTTTATAAAAATAAAAACACAGATTTTGTGGGGTTTGTCGTCCCGGTGGGGTCCCGGTCCGATGATTTTTGAAAAACAGGATTGATTCCTAAATTACCAGAAAAATCCGATAACACATAAAATGCATTCAAACGCGTATAAATTGAAATAAAACAAGTATCTTAATAAAGACGCTAATAAATATGCGTTCCAATTGCAGATAGGTTCATATAATTGCAGTTTAAACACATTTTAATCAATCGAAAAATTTTCTGGCCCGCACAGAAACATACATAACAGCTGTAACATCTAATATCATGGCAATGATTACTCTAAATTTATAAGACACATAATATTTATTTATTTAACATATAATATTCACATAATTTTCCCGGATATTACATATTGTAAAAAATATATATTATTTATATCACACATTTATAAGCAAGTTAGGGAATATATTTGATTGGCCTTATTGGCGTAAGATTTTAAATTAAATAGACTAGGACGTCAGACTTACTACAAATAATGGGTACGAGTTGAGTAGTAAACGAACATTGTCGAGTCGAATTAACGGAATTTATTTTTCTTTAAAATAAGTCGGTCGATCTATGTTTGATAACGGAATGAAAAGTGATATTTAAGATCAACTTATTAATAACGCGGACAAACTGCTATGTCCATCCTTAAAACAAACTTTACACATTTTTCATCATCATAAAATTTTATTTTTATGAAAAGAATGAATTATTAAGATTAGAATCATAAATTTTAACAACAATTCTAAATTAAAACTCAAACATTTTAATGAATGGAACATATAATTTTGTATATAATTTTTGTTAAAATGAAGTTTACTTTTAATCGTGTTACTGTTAGGAGTATGTTGTGAACTTGATGATAACTTGAACAAAACACTTAGTAGATTTTATTTAAGTGAATTTTGTAGCTTTCAACGGATAATCATTTCAACATCCGTTGAAAGAGTAACTTATGTAACAATAAGATTAGTAGCACATTTTTGCATACTTAAATAGCTTAGTGAACTAGATGTTGTAGAATGTTTAAGTCATGTTGACTACTAGATTGATATGCAAGATAGGTTGGTTAATTATAAATATTGGATGCCTTGTAATCTTGTATAAATGAAATGGAGTTAACTGCCAAGAAAACAGTCTCAACGGATGATTCACAAAACTTCAACGGATGCCCAGCTAAAGCTTCAACGGATGATCCACATAGTCTCAACGGATGATCAGCCAAAGTTTCAACAGATTATCAACCACAGTTTCAACGGATGATTCAATGAAGCTTCAACGGATGTTTGAATTCAAAAGAGCGGTTGATAGTGACTTGACAGTCACATGTGTTGATTGTATGCAAATGGAATGTGGCAGCCTATTTGCAGGGTTTAGAGAACAAAGAAGCATTTTCATGCTAAACTGAAGATATTCAAAGATGCTGGAAAGAGAAGTGAAGCAGCATGAAATTAGACTAGATATGTTTTGTCTTATTTACTTATCTTTTTATCATGTAACTTGGTAATATATAAACCAAGAGTAGCAAGTAGAACTACAAAAATTATCTATCCAAGTTAGTAAGCAATTACCAGAGAAATAGATAAGGCAAAATCTGTAAAGAATTTCTCTCTTCTTGTAGTTTAACTTGTAAGCAGCTGTGTACAATTTTGTAACACAAAATTCTCTACTTAATATATATATATATCTGGTGGAAAAGTTCAATCCACCAGAAAGTTTTTAAATACTTGTATTTAAATACTTTGTGTTTTGATTTCTACACTACTTTCATTCCGCATCATTGCTAAATAAAACACAGTTATTTATTTATAGAAGAACTATTCTTGAAATTGAGAAGAAGCCAGAATTCCATTCAACCCCCCTTCTGTAATTCTTGTTAAGATTTTTTGGGAATAACATTTATGTTTATACTATTTATATGTAATATTCTATTTTTATTCATAAATGAACTTAAATATTTCTAATATTAAAATTTTAAATGAAATTTTCAACTAGAAGGGTTTTTCAATATTTTTTTATATAACAATGTGTAACCATGGATATCAATTTATACTAAACCGATGGATATCTGATTCGTACCGATCCGATCAGATTTGACTGAACCTGAATTTTTCGTATTTAGATTTGGGTTGATTTTTAAACCCGAACTATTTTTGGGTCGGGTTCGGGTTTAAAGCATACCCTTTCGAACCCGACACGAAAACCTGAAACTCATTCCGTTCCGATCCGAACCGAAACCTGCGTTAATTGATAAATAATATTTTACATATGCATATATAAATAGTATTATTATAATATATAACATAATGTATTACCAATATTAATATTAAAAATGAATATACTTTGTACAAGTATTATATTAAAGTCTAACATTACTGAACTATTATCGTTAGACCTATAAACCCGAACTCGAACCGAACCCGAAAAAAATTTGATGGGTTTGGGTTCGGGTTTGGGGTTTTTTTGGGGTTCGTGTTAGGGTTTGGCAAAGCAATTTGGGTTCAAGTTTGATTTTTTCTAAACCCGTTTTGACCGACACGGTTGTCATCCCTATGAGTAACTGATAAATAATTTAAGGTGAATAAAATTAATATAATTATAAATATTAAAATTTTATTTTTATTTTTGTTTATAAGAATAATCGTTAATAAAAACATTATTTAAAAAAAAATCAAAATCAAAGTAATATGTTATTTTCTTACTTGAAATAGTTGTATTGATGTAATGTAAGATATATATTAGCGGGGAAATAATCAGGAGCCAACGTGGGTTGGGGGGACAGCCAGCCAACCCACAGCAATGAAACATTGCGGGGGAAAGCAATGTTTCAATGCGGGTCTTGCCTTCCGCAATGAAATATTGCGGGATGTCTCCATGCACAGGAAACATTGCGCATTCCGCAATGTTTCATTGTTGGGCCGCAATGTTTCATTTTTGGTTAGGCTCCCAGCTTTTAATGTCCAAACTGCCCCTCTCTTTAGCTTATTCTAATATTTAACTTATTTATATAAGTATAAAAATAATATTAATGTTCAACAGTAATTAATTTTTTAAAATATGTTAACATTAAATATAAGTAGTAGTAATATATTAAAATATTATCAATTTTAATAATAAATTTATCAATTTAATTTTTTCTGTACTTTTTCTTTAAATTATCGTATGAATAATTTTAGTTTATTATTAAAAAAATAATATTATTAATTTTATACTTTTTAGTGAATTGAGTTATTTTAGTTTAAAAAATTTATCAACAGTCAAACTTATTTTTTGTGCAAAACTTATTTTTGTGCCAATATTAATAAGAATTTTAAAATTCACAAAATTAAATTTCGCACAAAAAAAATTTTGCTGAAAACATTTCATTTGACTGTTGAAATTACCGCAATGAAACAATGCGGCAGTTTGGACACGCCGCAATGAAACAATGCGGAAGTTTCAACAGTCAAATGAAATTTTTTCAGCAAAAATTTTTTTGTGCCAAATTTAATTTTGTGAATTTTAAAATTCAGATTTTCACCTATAAATAGTCCTGCCTCATCTCATTTTTTTTCAACATTCTCTTCTCTATTTTCATTCTACATTTTCTCTTCAACATTATCTTCTCTAATATCCGAAAAATGGTTTTCTACTACGATTTAGACAATAATAAGGTAATTATAGATGGTGTGGCTTACGACGGGCCCGAAGGAGAAGAAGACATGGAAATAGCTCTCCGCCGTATTCAAATGGCGCTTAAGCGCAAGAAAAAAAAAAGAAAATGAAGCTAAAGCGAAGGCGGAAAAGTCGAAGAAAAAGAAAGACGACGATAAGGGTGATAAAGGCGGTTCTTCCAACACCGTTAAAGTTTGATCATTCTCGTCGACATAAATGTTATTATGTATTTGTTTTGAAAAAATATTTGAATGTACTCCATTTATATTTGAATGAAATAAATTATTTAATATTTTATTTTTCTTGTACTTGTCCAATATATTTTATCAATTTTAAATTTTAATAAACAAATATAATACTAAAATTTGAAAATGTGAAAATCTAAAAAAATGAAAATTTATCGAATTTTCGTTATCTATAAAAAATATAAAATAATTTAGCCCTCAAAATGTTAAACATTTCTTGGTAACAAACTATATATAAATACCGCATTTTATTTAAGAAATAATTTTTCTTAATTATTATAATCATTATATTTTAGCATCCATATAGTTGGATCGTCAAAATTTGTACTTTACAACTTACACGTCAAGAAATATCATTTGACATAACTGTTATGCAAAATTTTCACAAAACTATGTAAAATAGTTGCATATTATAACTACGTTACTCTTATAAACATTTATATTTTCAAAATAACATTTAACATATTAAATGAAATATAATAAGTCTAGAAACTATTTTTTATAATTTTTTTTGATTAATTTTCTAATTTTAAAGAAAATAACAAAAATAAACATCCCAACCGCAATGTTTCATTGCGGTGGACACTTCCCCCCGCAATGAAACATTGCTGGGGTACGTTGTAAAGTTTTTTTTAAACTGCAAATATTTACAGTTGTTGGCTTGGGGGTTTGTACAGTGCCGCAATGTTTCATTGCGGCCATCGCAATGAAACATTACGGGCGTGCATTTAATGCACACAACTACCTTAAAATGTCTGTATTTTTGAAACATTGTTGTTTCGCTGCTTCTTAACATTCTGCTCAAATTTATTCTTCTGAAAAAAAAGGTTAGTATTCAATATCCATGGCTTCTTATTTATTTGATTATTCAAGTTCATCTAGTGATCATAACGATTTTAATTATGTTACCCTCCACACAAAAAAGAGGGTTTATCGTAAAATCTTTAATTATGATGAAGTAATAGATGTTGATAGTATTGAAGATAAAGTTAATGATCCGGGGAAGCGAAAAACGCATAGTGATGATGATGTTGGTTTCGGTTGGAAGAATCACGATGTTCACGGTGATTCCGATGATAGTAATGATTCTTTTAATGGCGATGATGATGATAAAATTAATGATGAAAATTTTATTGGAAATATGAATGATTTAGTTCCTTGTGTTGGTATAATGTTTGATTCGTTGGATGAAGCGGAAAGTTTTTATCGAGGTTATGGTCGAAGTATAGGGTTCGAGATAATTATTCGAAGTAGTCATAAGCATTCAAGAAATGGTGGTATATCGTCACGTTTGTATATATGTCGAATGGGTGGAAGATTGGGCCCAAAACCCTTGGAAGTTGAAGATAGGGCTAAAGGGAAACGACCTCGAGATGTTATTCCTCGAACTTGTTGTCGTGCTCGTATGTGTGTTGCTCACAAAGTAAGCTCAAACAAATGGGAAGTAACCAAGGTCAACCTAGAGCACAATCATGCTATGGTTACATCGGATAAGGTAAATTTCATGCAAAGATCACGCAACATAGATCCGTTTACCCGATCTTTGATTGAGTTATTCAACAAATCGGGTATCGAGACCCCGAAAGTGATGAATTTACTTAGTGAAACGTGTGGTGGTATTGAAAAAATTGGTTTTTCCGCTCAAGACGTACGAAATGTAATACGTGACATTCGAAGACGGGTTTTTGATTCCGGTGATGCGGAGTGTGGATTGGTTTTGTCACGAGACTTGCAAAAACAAAGTGATGGCAATTTTTTCTACCGAGTAGATGTGGATGAGGAGAATCGGGTTAGGGGTTTGGTGTGGGTTGATCCTCGTTCGCTTAACGCGTACAAGAATTTTGGAGATGTGGTGACTTTCGACTCGACATATCGGACTAATAGGTATGACATGCCTTTTATTCCAATTACGGGAGTGAATCACCACTACCAAAATATTTTGTTTGGATTTGCACTTATAAGGGACGAGAAAGAGACTACTTATAGATGGGTTTTGAAGACTTGGTCGGAAGCGGTCGATAACAAGCCACCTATTACCATTATTACGGATCAAGACATTGCTTTAAGTAATGCCATTTCCGAGGTTATGCCTAACACCAACCATACATATTGTACGTGGCATATTAGTAGCAAGTTTTCCGAGAAACTATCTACTTTGTATACTCAATACTTGGAGTTCAAGACGGATTTTAATGCATGTATCTACAAGTCATTGTCACCAACGGAATTTGAAGGTAGGTGGGAGGACTTGAAAGAGAAATATGATCTTGAAAATCACAATTGGCTAAATGATATGTATGCAATTAGACGGCAATGGGTTTTTGCTTTCACGAAATAACATTTTGCCGCCGGTATGACTACCACCTCAAGGAGCGAGTCTATGAATTCATTTTTTGATGAGTATGTGAAAGCGTCGACCGGTTTGAAAGAATTCATTGAGAATTCACAAAAAGCTTTGGACTCACAATATTTACGGGAGGTTCAACCCGATTTTGACACCGAGTACAAGGAAAGGAGACTATTCTCTAACTCGTCAATGGAGATACATGCCTCCAAGATATACACAAAAGAGATGTTTAAGCGATTTCAAAAAGAGCTTCAAAAAAGTCAATCTTTTGTTGTGAAAAGATGAAAGGTTGTGGAGATTATCTTTCAAAGATGTATTTGGTAGAAAAGTCCACCTTGCCGAAGATTAATAGAAGGAATTTTTTCTTGAAGGTTTCCATCGACGGGAGTTATTATTGTACATGTAAAAAATTTGAACATTCCGGGATGATTTGTAGACACATGATCCGTTACCTTAACAAGAAACAAAAGACGATGATACCGCCAGATCTTGTAACAATGAGGTGGACAATAAACGGAAACAAAGTTACGGGACCTCTACCGTGTACCCCTCGGATGCTTGGTAATGTTGTAGAATCTCAAACGGCAAGATATAGTGGATTGTGTAAAGCTTTCCAAGGTTTGTCCGTTGTTGGTAGTTGCTCCGTTCCGAGGTACAATTACTTGATGAGCGTGATCAAGAGAGAAAAGGAGTATGTGATTAAGTCTTTTCCGGGAGAAAAGACAGAGAAAAAAATAAATGAGGACTATGAAAGTGATGAAGAAGATGATCCGTTATTAGATCCCCCAAGGTCACAAACAAAAGGACGTCCAAAAGAGGGTAGATTCAAAAGTGGTATCGAGACGTCAAGTTCAAATAAACAATTTTGAAAGTGCAGTTTTTGTGGGGCGAGGGAAGAAGGCCATGATAGAAAAAATTGTCCCTCGAGATTATTAGGAAAAAAGGAAAAATTGATTGTAATTTCTTATCATGTACTTTGAAATATTAATGAATTTTAATTAAATATTTTCAATGTTGTTAATGTTAGTACTTGTTGCCATTATTAATAATCCCAAAAAAAGAAGTGACTCCAAAAAAAAAGTTGAAAAAAAAGTTATTTTTGAAGATTTTTTTTTTCCAAAATTGGGCAGAAAGTTTTCTGTAAAACAGAAAAAGTATTATATAAAAAATAAATCATTTGCAAGTGCAATGACCAATCTGCAAAATTATGCAAAACCCTAATTACCCCTGCAATGAAACATTGCGGCATCCGCAATGAAACATTGTGGCATCCGCAATGAAATATTGCGGCATCCGCAATGAAACATTGCGGGCCTAAACTGGGCTTTGCCCAATTTCGCATATTGGTCACTGCACTTGCAAATGATTTATTTTTTATATAAAACTTTTTCTGTTTTACAGAAAACTTTCTGCCCAATTTTGGAAAAAAAAAATCTTCAAAAATAACTTTTTTTTCAAATTTTTTTTGGAGTCACTTCTTTTTTTGGGATTATTAATAATGGCAACAAGTACTAACATTAACAACATTGAAAATATTTAATTAAAATTCATTAATATTTCAAAGTACATAATAACAAATTCGGCATGACCTCTTTGTTTTTAAGTTAAACTTTACCTGTAAAATAAAAAAACCGGCATGACCTATTTATTTTTAAGTCAACAAAAAACCTGTAAAATTTCAAACCAAACTAAACTTAAAAATGAATGGCCTTGACATGCCAACTACAAACAAACCAAACCAAACTAAACTTAAAAATGAATGGCCTTGACATGCCAACTATAAAAAAAACAAACCAAACTAAACTAAACTTAAAAATGAATGGCCTTGACATGCCAACTATAAACAAACCAAACCAAACCAAACCAAACTTAAAAAAAATGGCCTTGATATGCCAACTACAAACAAATCAACTAAAATAAATACATCTAACCAAACAAAATAAATACAATCAATCTAAATAAAATACAACCGGGCAAAATATGTACAACTAACTAAAGTAACTACAATTCACTAATCAAATAACAAACTAGTGTCCCGCCTCTCTTTGTCGAATGCCCCACTCAGAAATATGTCTAGCAACCCCTTTTGATAACTCGTGCGCCATCCGATAGCGAAAAGTCTGTACATCAACTTTAGGGTTCCACACAGCTGATGGCAAGGAGATCCCGTTGAGCATAGCGTCCATGTACTTGGATACATACACACCACAATCATTGTCACCATCTTGCTTGGGTCGAGCATCAAGACCATGAACCCGGGTATATTTCAATGGAAATCGAGATGGATGCAAATAATTGAGCATATATGGGATCAACTTTTCCTGCAAATAACGGGAAATGAACCTAACAAGTCATTATTTAATTATTAATCTATTTAAAACTACTGGTAGGGAATTAAAGAATGATATTTCACGGGAAATGAACCTAACAAGTCATTATTTAATTATTAATCTATTTAAAACTACTGGTAGGGAATTAAAGAATGATATTTCACGGGAAATGAACCTAACAAGTCATTATTTAATTATTAATCTATTTAAAACTACTGGTAGGGAATTAAAGAATGATATTTCACGGGAAATGAACCTAACAAGTCATTATTTAATTATTAATCTATTTAAAACTACTGGTAGGGAATTAAAGAATGATATTTCACGGGAAATGAACCTAACAAGTCATTATTTAATTATTAATCTATTTGAAACTACTGGTAGGGAATTAAAGAATGCTAATATGGCGGTCTTGCATAGTCAGCAAGGATCGATCAAGAGGTCCACACTCCATGTCCATAGTATCTGCAATATTTTAAACCAAAAAGCCCATCAGTAGAACTCCAAACAAACAGTAATTAAGAAAAAGAAAACAAACAAATGCGTGAAAATATCATCTCAACACAATCAAATTATTACAACACATGTTTTCTAAATTTTTAAGTGTACTACTTTGCACGTAAATTCACATAAAAATTAACAAAAACTATTATATATTTTCCATTTTTATTCGAATTATTCACTCAATAAATCAAAATATTACATATAAAATATAGCAAATTCAAATTAAATTTACACAAGGGGAAAAACCTAACTGTGGAGTAGAGACATGAATTGAAGTTTATTAAGTAGAAATTAATTAAGAACGACCTCTCTAACAATTAAAAGCTAGTTTCATATTTCATCAAAAACATTTGCAGCTTGTAAAGCACAAGCAAATTTACCAAATAAAGACAACTAAAAGACTCTGAATATAGGAAAATAACTTAAAACTGTATACATAAAACAAATTGATTTCTCATATCAACTGTGATCTCAGTAATCATAGAACATGAGAAATCTCCTACAATATATCAAATCTGAAACAATTATGAGCAAATCGAAGACTTCTTCTCTCCATCAACACTTCAACTACAGGTATATCATAAGCCAAAAATACAGATATCTATCTCACAAAAATCCCGAAGAACAATGCATAACAAGAATACTAGTTGTTTGCAACATAAGAACAGACAGTGATAAGATTGCAAGATAAACTATTACTGTGAAACCTCCTCTTCTAACTAAAGAGCCTCTGACTTGCTATATCACCCAAGGTGCACATTTCACAAATCGACCATAAAAACTTTGGTATATCATCTCAGTACATTTGAATTGAAGTCAATCAGACAACCAAGTAAGAAGGATACCAACAAAAGAGAAAGGAAAATTATAATAACAGACGGAAACTCAGAGCAATCAACAACAAGTGCAAACAATCCGGAGTTCGTCGATCCCGGCCAAATTCAAAGAATCCGGCGAACAAAGTCCGGCCAACAGTCAAATTGCCTCAATTCTAAACCAAACTTCATGATTTTGATATCAAAATGATGTTCAGAAGGAGTACAATTTATTTACATGATCCTAATCAACCACAACAATCCGTATAACTCAAGAAATCGAAAATAAAAAATCAAAAACCCGAGAACTCGGGTTCGTCGATTTAGCATACCAAAAATTACGAAAAATACATAAATAGCATCCTCAGATCATCTTAATGCTTATTCTAACAACTAAATCATTCAACAATCCACAGAAATCAAACCCCCAATTATATCCCTAACAGTTAAAAACAAACATATTTCGGAAAATTACCTCAAGAATGTATGAGCGAGAGAGAGAGAAAGAGAACAAAGCTACTTGATTAAGGAAGATATCAGGAGCTGTTTGATTTCGCTGAAATCGCTTTTGATCGCTGGTGTTTTGTGTTTGTTTCTGGGTTGGGGCAGGTATAATGGTAGTTTCCGCGTGTGTCTGTGTTCAAAAGACGACTACCGCAATACTTCATTGCGCTGCCGCAATAATTCATTGCAGTAGTAGGTTCATGTTTATTTAAAATTCGAATTAATATTTAATATTATTAATATTTTCAAATATTCAAATATTTTAATTTATTACTAAAAATATTGAATAATTAAAATATGTAAATATCAAAATATTTTCCTTTATTATTTTAATATATATTATTAAATATTTAAATATATTAATTTTATTTTAATGTTTCAATACTTTTAAAATATTGAATATTAAATATTAAATATAATATTTAATATTATTATAAAATATTTTATAATATTTTTTAAATATTATATTTTTAATCAGAAATATTAAGAATAATATCTTATTAAATTAATATTTATGTAGTTAAAAAGTATTGATAAATGAATTAATATAGAAAAAGGGTAAAAAAGGGAATGGAGTATGTGGGCCACACCCGGAATGTTTCATTGCGGCCTCGCAATGAAACATAGCGGCAATAGCGGATCCTAGCCATTCGTTTTTTACTCTGTGGATAGGGACCATATTAGCGTTGTGTGAACGAAAGATATCGTCTTCCGAAGAGAATCTCTATATATATATATATATCAACCTACTTACATATACGCAGTCAACTACACTTGTGATTAATGTCTACTAGTTATAAGAAAAGGAAGAATATACGAGCTATTACTTTTATAAACTTATTTAAGGCACCAAGAAGGATATACCGGTAGTCCGATATGGATGATGGCCAAAAATACCACTAAATTTGTGACCAAAATACCAAATTTGAGAAATGCGGCCAAAAATATCGACGGAATACCCTTTCTCAGATTGGGTATTTAGAATACGCTTTATCAGATTGGGTATATGTCCGATTACCCATTCTCATATTGGGTATATGCCCGATTACCCATTCTCAGACTGGGTATTTCAACCAATTTTTTTAAAAAAAAAGTTTTAAATACGCTTTCTGAGATTGGGTATATGAAATACGCTTTCTCGGATTGGGTATATGCCCGAATACCCATTCTCAGATTGGGTATTTCAACTATTTTTTTTTGTTTTTTTTTTGAAAAATGTGGTTTTTACAAAAAAAAATAATTTTTTTTTTGAGATAACCAATCTGATAATGGGTATTTGATTGGTAAAAATGGCCAGGATATTGAAAATAGATATTCTTGTCACTTAGTCCCAAAAAAATGTTATTTTTGTCATTATTTCGTCCGATAGTAAAGGAAATATTTTAGAGAAGATTGATATTAATTAACAGAGGTAACAGTTTCTAAAATACGAGTCGATCATCCGAACAGGACTTAAATGACAAGATGAGTAGAGTTTAATTAGTGTCGCATATCACGCAAGTATTTATCCTTGTTTTTTTTCCAATTTATTGATATTTGAGCAAATATCTATTGGTATAGATTATTTGTGAATCCTTGAATCTTATTTGATAAACATAAATTGAACGTAATAAGATTATTTGATTCCCTTGGGTAATGGTTTATTGATAGCATTGAACCATGTTGTATCCGATTTTATTTAAATTTTGTTTTATTGACACGAAATGATTGTAATAGGGGTTCATGTTATATATTGAGTGCACACGAACATGAATACATGGGAGTGAATGGTTCTTGATTATTTCTGTATTTTCCTTGAATATGATCCAGATAAATGTGATAATAACTTGATACTTGTGTGCATGTGTTTAAGAATGCGAAATTAAGAATAAACAAACACAACAAATACTCAAAACTTAATAGTTGAAATTTAGTTGCTAAAATATATCTGTTGGGATATATTTATTAAATTACGTCTGTAAAATAATAGTTGTTAAAAAATGTCCGTTGAAATATAATTGTTAGAATATATTTATTGAAATATAGTCGTTATAACATTTCCATTAAACTATTCATAAAATTTTGAATTTAGGATATAAATTAAATAGTAGTTTAAATCTCGTGCGATGCACGGGTTTCCATTAATATTTAAATATATAATTGTTATAAGTTATGTAAATATATTTATATAATTTATAATAAAAATAATATGTTAAGGTGTGGTCGTAGTTTAGTAGAAAAAGTGTACTAAATTGTCTAGTAGTTTAACAATTTAGTAGTTTATCAAATGTATAACATATATATATATATTTATATGTATATATATAACAAATTACGGGTATAGTTGTTGACACAAATTATACCAAATTTCGATTATTATATTTTAGTATAAATTAATTTTTAAAATATAGGAAGCTGATATAGTAAATACCATTGGATTAAAAGAACTTCTTTTTTATAGAACGAGGAGTAAAAGAACTTTTTGGTTCCAATATTTTTAGGCAATATTGTGAAGATCGGTAATCAGAACTAATCGGTTAAAGTATCGATTATGATTAATCGGAAAATCTGGAATAATTGGAAGAATTAATATGAGAAGAAATTAGATGCCTTTTTTAATATTTTGGATTACATTTAATTAAACATTCTTTTTTTTAGTTATTTGTAAAGTAATAGGTATTTATTATATTATATAATTTATAGATATTTAATTTTAATTTTATTCAGTATCTAATGATTTATTTTCAATATCCTGATTAAGAAGAATTTGTAGTGATTAATCGGATTAGTAACTTATAACCCGTGCAATGCACAGATTTTTTCTAGTATTACGTATATATATTTTTTAATATACAATAATATTTTAGCTTGGATAAATAGTATAAATTATTTTATTTTAACCCGATTCTATTATTCCGATCGCCGAATAATCAATTCAATAATATAATTTTTTAGTCGAGTTAATAGGAGTTATTATTTTTTTTAAACCCGAAATCTATTACACCAACTAAATTCAACTAATTATAATTAGTTCATTTTGAATTTATTTTAACCTCGACAAATAGTATGATTTTGTTTTAGTCGAGATGAATGATGTATATTATTTTGTCTTAATTCAATGTAATTACACCAAATAACGAATTATCTATATTTAAGTTTTAAAAAAAAATATTATGAATATCATAAATACAAAAACAATCTCGTGTGTTATATGAATCCAAGTCCTATATAAACTCAAATACGATAGCGACTACCAATTTATTGTTTGGGAGTGTAATGCACGAAAGTTTATTTTTTATTTAAAAAATATTTATTAATTTGAAATAGTTATAAATGATCAAATTAAAGTTCAAACAAACAAAAAAATTCGAGTTTCGTTTGATTTTATTTTGGTTAATATCTTGAATTCTATAAATCAGATTTTGACGATTTTACGGTCCACACGAAGCTCATGAAGTAATATTTTAATTCAGTGATGGTTTGAAAATTTTGTCCAAAAAAAATTATCCATAATGTGAATAAAAAATAGTTACGAATTTTTCATTATAATTCTATTCGGTTTAGGATACCTACTTTTTTTTATTTAAATTATTCAAATGGTAGAATATTCTATTCGATTTCGAATACCTACTTATCGTTGATTATAGAATATTTCTTTATTTTAAATCCAATGATTATGATAAATTTGTTTAAAAATCTAACGGTTGATATTAAATTAATAGTACACGAATTGTAACTACCAAAATAATGAGTAAGATTCCCTTATGTATATTATATAATGATAGATATAATGCCTTGTATATGTAATGGACTAATCGAGAAAATGAGCGATTTTTAGATCTATAATTTAATGTAATAATAGTTATTTTATAATATTTTAGGGAAGAAATATAGGAGTGAGGTGGGGAGCGTGCTATAGCTAGAACTAAGTAAAAAAAAATCGAATTCAAAACCGCTAAAAACCAAACTGTTAAATACTGAACTGTTAAAAATCAAACCGTAAAAAAACGATCCTAAAGCGAAAAACTGGAAACCAAAACGGAAACCGATTCTTCGGTTTCCGTTATAAGTAAAAACCGGTCCGAAAAAACCCGACATGAACCGACTATTTAAAATAAATAATTGAATAATTATATTTATTATATCGGTTTTGCTGTAGTATGCCTATGTACACACACTAAGCACAAATTTTTATAATTTTAGTTTGTTTTGATGGACCAACACTTCTTAATAATGATGGACCCTGCATTTACAACAAATACACCAATCAAAACATTCCAAATTTTTTCAGTTTTAGTGCTTGGCATGTGCTCATGGGAATACACTAGACAAACCCTTATTATATAATTCCTTAAAATTAATAAGTAACCATATTTTATTAACAGAAGAAGTAATAATTTAGAAGCTGGACCGACTGTATTTTGTTATTTGATTTCAGATTCAGTTGTGTTTTTGGTAACCATTTGTCATTGTTCTGTTTTGAGGACGCTTTTTCTAGCAAACTACCTAGCATAGCTATCAATTGTTTTATTTTGTGTTGATTTTGTAATTTTGACATGCCAGTAACAAACTGATATAAGCCCCGTTTGATATTGATGTTATAGACAGCTGGAGTAACTTTTTACCGAAAAGCTGTCAGAAAGGTATTTGATAAATTCTAAAAGCCGCTGTCTGGAAAAGCGTTTTTGGTAAAAGCCGCTCTTAGTAAAAGCATGTCCCACATGTTTTGTAAAAAGCTGTTTTCATTTTTTGCAAGAACTAGCTATCAGTTTCACCATCAAAACTTTTCAAAAACATTATTTTTATATATTATATCTCAAAATATGCATAAATTAAAAAAAGTTACCAAACCGTCATCTAATTTTCCTGACAAAACTTTTTCCACCATCACTTTTTCTCACAGCACATCAGTTTTCAACGGCACTCCCAAACGGAGCCACATGCAGTTTATGATTTGCATTGGAGACTAAATTGATAGTCTCAAATAACACTTACACCGTCTCTTCTATATATAATATGAGAACAAATGTATAATATTCATGAGATTAAAAAATCTCATTAAAAGACTATCGAGTTATTTTATTCAATTATACAACCTCTTACAACTACACCATATTGTCACATTTCCTTTTTATCATACACAGATTATGTAAGCGTGCTAAATGAATATTTTATTTAATTTTAAAGATACTTACTTGAATTCCACAAAAAAAAAGATAGTTAGTTGAATATTTGTACATTTAATTTTAAAAAATTGAATTCCAGATATAAAATTAGGCATAGTATATAAATGGATTATCATCTTATTTATTAATCATTTTATAGTTTGAAAATATATCTCATATATTTTTAACAAATTTTTATTATAAAAAGTAATTAAAATTTACATATATAATTTTTAAAAAAATTATTAAAAATAGAATCGCTTATATATAAATAATCTATATTGGTATTACATATTTAGATAAGTTTGAATTATAATGAGTCAATCCATTTTAGAACTTGACCCATTATTCAAAAAATACTCGAAATTTGACTACATGACCCGGCCGAAAAACATCGTCACATTCTACGTTTAGTAAATTTAAATTATAAGCTCGCCGAGAATATCTTACCAATAATGTGATTTTTTTAATATCTTATGCAAATATAAATTAATGTGTTTGAGGTCTTTATAGGATCATTTCAATTGATAATTTTTATTAAAATTACTAACTGCACTGGTAACACATTATTATTTTTGGGATCTGTCCTAACACTACAAGAAAAAGTTGAATAGACATCATACATTTGACATCGGTTGATGTTGCCACTGATGTTAAAATAAGCAATAACATCATCCCGTGTTTTACTGATGTCTATGTTATTTGTAGAAATCGGTTATCTAATAACTGATGTCTAAAATTACCAAAAAAAATCAGGGCGCGCTACTTCAATTTTTCCCCCTTAGCGAAATATTTTCAGATTCCCCCTCCTTTGCCAATTCTTCCCCCCCTTTCATAAACTAAATTAAAATTAACTTTTAGTCTCTCTGGTCTCATTCCCACCCTCACCCTCACCCTCGACTGAAACTCTCTCTCTCTCTCTCTCTCTCTCTCTCCCTCTCTCTCCCTCTCCCTCTCTCCCTCCCTCCACCGAAAGTCTTAAATCTTTCACTAAAGGTTCAGAAGTTCCCCCAGATGTTCAACTTGATTTAATTTTTCCGAAGTTCTACTATCACTGATCCGATTCGTTCAAGTGGAAGCTTATTTAATTTGTTCGAAGATATAAAGCTCGAATTGGTACATAAGTAAGCGACAAAACTCGAATTCTTAGTTTTATTTAGTTTTAAATTGGGGAAATTTAAATTCTAAACCCTAATTTTTTTTAATTTTGTGATTTGTTTTTTTTTCTGACTTTTAGTTATGTATTTGTTCAAGATTCTGTTTTGATAAATAAATTTGAGTATATTTTGATAAAGATGGTTGATTTGAGTATGTCTTGATGTGTGATTTAGTTTTGTTTCATCTATTAGTGCATTGTTCTTGTTTCTCTTGTTAAAGTTTTGTTTTTTATATATTCTTACTTAATTTTTTTCTGTTTTCTTTGTTTCTTGATGTTAAACCTACGATTTTTATGCATCGTTACTGTTATTTGTTAATTTTCGGTGTTGTTTGTTTGTTGATGTTAAAGTTTGTTTCTTCCTGTTAATTAACCCCCTTTTCCTTTAAATGTGTGTGTTTGTGTTTTCCTTTTTGTAATTATATGGTCAGCTAAGTTATAGTTAAATTGTTATTTTGGGTGTGTAATGATACGTGACTGAGGTTATCTCATATTAAAGTTGTGTTCATTTATACATTTTTGTTCATTTTTTGTTTTGATTGTTTCTTGATGTTAAAGTTAGGATTTTTGTACATTATTAGTTGTTAATTTTTGGTTTTGTTTGTTTCTTGATGGCGCAGTTTGGATCCTTAGCTTACGAAAAAAAGGTTGGGATTTTTATTTTGGCAATATAAAAGTTTGGAGTTTTGTCATGTTGAATGAATCTGTGTATTTTAAGGTTGATTACTTATCATTTTTCTTGAAATTCTTAATTATGTGATTCCAGATATGTCACTGGTGCATTCGATTGATAATGAGTGGTTCTTCTTCTGCCCTAAGGATCATAAGTATCAGAACGGGAAATGATCCAACAGAGCTATTGTGGCTGGATACTGGAAAGCAACTGGAAAAGACAGGTTTATAAAGTCAAGTAAAGGGATGAATGTGTGATTGTATATTTGTTGAGGCATTATTGTAGAGGTGGCATTTTTAAGGGGTTTGGGAGGTTGGTGATGATGGGAATGGTTGTTGTCGGTATTTTGTGGCAGCATATAGTCCGTTTGCGTATTATGAGCAGGTAATTGATATGTGGCTTGTACTTAACTAATTTTTACTTATGTGTTCTTAGTTTAATATCAATCATTTACATTGTTTTTTTAGTGAACAATAACTATCTGGATGTTACTTGATATGTTGGTGACTTGAACTTTGGTGGTAGATGTTATTGGTTGGATATAATATGTATTCACTGCTCTTTATAAATAGAATCTGATCTCGTTTGAGAGTTATGTGGCTGGCCCTGTTATTTTGTTGAATTAGTAGTTCATAGTGACAAAGCCTCTTATCCAACTAATGTGCTGTTTGGATGATGGGATTAGAACATGGTTAACGACAATACTATTTTTGAGACATTCCCTATCTTCCTTGTAATCTTATATCTTAATATTGTTAGAGAACTGGGTGTTTCTAGAGTACATCTGTAGAATATTTTTGTTTTATAGGTCACAAGTTGATTCAGATTGAAGAACATGCCTCTTCTGAAATCATGAGCTTAAGTTAATCTTTTACATTTATCAAAAAATTTCAATCCCATAAGATTAAAAACATTTGGTAGTTGCATATGCATGCCAACACACTCAGTAGCTCATTTCTTCATCCTTTGGACTTGTAGATAACATTACCTTTTTGTCAATTGCTCAACTTGATATCATTATCCGCAAGTAATAGCTTAGTTCCAGTCAAGAGGAAATTCTGTAATAACAAGCAACAATATATGAAGAGGTCCAGATAGTAATCTCTCTGACTTGATAAAATAGTCCTCCATAACTTACATAATATCAATATAACTTATGGGTTGCTGCTTACACTGTTTCCGGTATAGCTGTTAGCAGGGGATGGCCTAGCTAAGACACTATATTCTCGATATTTATGTTAGCAAGCATGGCTTAGAAAGCATATAACAATAGTTTGGTTTTGAACGATTCTGTAATAAAACTAGATACTTGATATTTATGTTATTGAATATAAGTGTTTAGTTAGTTCATCATTTAAATAGAAAAAAAAAATTGTACATCACTTTTAATATATAAATACTGATGTCTCAAAGGCAATTGTACATCACTTTTAGCAAAGAAAAACTAATGTCAAAAAATTTGATATACATCGCTTTTTCCTAAAAAATTAATGTCAAAGACTGACATGTTCAAGTCTAAACAGAACATAGAGATCACTTTGTTTGTGATAAAACTAATGTCTAAGTGCCAACATAGACATCACCTTTTACTAAATAAATCGATGTTTAATATCTGATTTTACATCACCTAAATGAAAATATTTGATGTCTATGTGGAAAAAACATAGCTCATTATATGTTTAATTTGTTGTAATAGGTGTAATTAATTTATTAAATTATTTATTTCTAACATTTTTTGTAAAAACAATATGCATGAACATCAGTTTTTTTGCCAGAAATGATGTCTAAGCAAGTAAAGACATCGGGTTATGGCCGATGTCTAGAATAGACATCACCGACATCAACATCGGTTGCCAAACAGCATAGACATCGGCCAAAAACCGATGTCTATGGATATTTTTCTTGTAGTGTAATTTTAAGAATATTTGGAATTTGAAATGAGATCTCACGAGATTTGTTAAAACTATACTATGATATATTAAATCAATTTATTTTTCATTTTTCACTTAAAAAAACTAGCTTTTTAAAAAGAATTTTTTTAGATCGATAATATTAATTGATCAAGATAACATTGTACAAATATTTTGAATTATCTTAATATTTTAAATTATTCAAATAAAAGTTATATTTATACTATATTTTACATGTCTTGTTTTTTTGAGTGGAAAGATGTCTTTTTATTGATCATGACCTAATGTGATTTTTTTATTAACAGTCAGTAGGCCTTCCAGTTCCATGCCAAAACTGTGCTCTTTTGTTGCTAGTCATTTTGTCTTCTGCTAGAAGATTGTCGTGATTGTCATTACATTTCTTTCTTTTTCCTCCAGCTCACTTGTCCAGCATGTTCAGTTAGACTCAATGGTAGTATATGTTCAGTTTTTTTCATTGCGTCAATAAAATTTTCAGCTTCCTATATAACTCCTCCAGATGGTTAGCATAACTCTACATCGAAGATGCTGATTGGCCTTGAAATTTTAATTCATTTATGGTTACACTGAAAAAATGTCATGCACTTTTCCTTTCAGTTAATTTTTTTTTATCTTTAAAGAAGTGCAAAGATGTGTTACTCATCACGTGCTTCTTGTTTTAACACATAATACCTCAAGTATTGTGAGGATTTTTGTTTCTATATCCTTAAAATTTGTCCATCATGTTTAATAAGAACTCCTATCATTGTGTATCTTTTTGAGTTATGTTTCAAGTGCATAGTAGGTGCAATTTTTTCTATCAATGCAACCCCTTCGATTGCCAGCATGACCCTACATGAAGAAGATTCTAACTGGCTATGGAATTTTACCTCCAGTACTGTTGATAAATATAATGGGGGGACTTTAGTTGATAAATATAATGGGGGAACTTTAGTTGGTAAATTTCTGTTTGGGATGAACTATGTAAATAATCGATGGTGGATGTCTAGTACTTGCTTTTGTAGTTATGTAGTTTATTTGTATTATGAAGTTTGGTTGGTGGTGGATATATGTACGTACTTGGTATAATCTATGGTAAATCAATGAATGTATGTTTGTTTTTGCGTTTGTTTTGGTTTGGTTAGTTTTGGAATGGTAAAATGGCAGTTGGTATGTTTTTGGATGACTCTTGTTTGGGTTTTGGGCATTTGATTGAAACAGGGGATTCATGAATAAAAAAAAATAAACAAACATCACTTCATGAACAAAATAACTGATGTAAAATGTAGTCAAATAAGACATTTCATACAATAAACTGATGTCATAAGCAGGCACATATATCAGCTCACAAGAAATGACTGATGTAAAACAATATAATAGATATCACATTTTGAAAGAACTGATGTTAAATACACACAAAGACATCGGTTTCATTAAAAAAAGAAAGGTACGACATCGCTTCTGATAAAATACTGATGTAATATGTTAAGTTACACGTCAGTTTAATAAGTTTTTCGATGTTAATGTATCATATTGCTTTATATGTAATAAGTTTAAAATGATATACATGACATATGAATGAATAACTGAAACCATAGTGAAGGTATACATCGAAGAAAAATACATCACATTGCTAAGAAAAAGGATGTCTAAACTGGGTATAGACATCGGCTAATAAGCGATGTGTAATGCACCTACCTTTCTCATCGCATGCAAAGACATCGCTTGGATTTTAAATAGACATCGACTAATAAGCGATGTCTATTGACAAATTTCTAGTAGTGAGTGAAGTCACATATTGTCATAGTCATGCTTTGTTTCTCATAGTTAAATTTTCCTCCCCTCGGAGTTGTGGAATGACATGTAGGCTGTAGCTTATCACGTGCTTTTATTTCATATTTTCTAAATCCTTGAACATTTCCATTATGTTTAGTTAGAACCACCATACCTGTTGCATCTCTTTTAGTTTTTTAAATGTGTCAAAGGTTTTGAGCTTTCAATATAACTCCTTTAGAATTTCAGCATGCCTCTACATGAAGAAGATACCGACTGGCTATGGAATCTTACTTCCTGTGAAGCCACATATTATAATAGTTACACTGATAGAAGACATGATTCTTTCCTTGTAGTTATTTTTTTCCCCAATGAAGGTATACAAATATGGTTACTTGTCACGTGCCTCTGTTTTAACACAAAATGCCTCCAAATATAATAGGATTTTAAGCTTCTAAATCCTTGAACATGTCTATGATGTTTAGTTCAAACTCCTATGGTTGTATTTCTTTTATTTTTTTTCAAGAGCATCATAGGTACAATTTTAATTTTCCATGGAACCCTTCGGAATGTCAGCATGACTCTACATGAAAAAGACACTAACTGCACTAGTACAGAAAGGTCCTTCTGCGTCGCACTTTTTGCATCGGTTAAATATAGATCCGACGCTTAAACACACTTCAAGCATCGGTTGTTACTTTAACCGACGCCTTAGGGCATTTGTGCATGATCTGTTGCGTCGGTCTTTGATACAACCGCCAGTTTTGACCATCTGTAGCGTCGGGCTTTAAAACGCCGATGCAAAAAATCCTATATAGCGTCGGTCTTTATAATGCCGATGCTATAGCTTCTACGTACAGCATCGGCATTTAAAATGCCGACGCTGTAGGTTTGGTTTAAAGAGTCGGCTTGTAAATGTCGACGCTACAAATTTGGTTTGAGCGTCGGCGTTTAATTACCGACGCTGTAGATTTGGTTTAAAGCGTCGTCTTCTGAATGCTGACGCTATAGGTTGTGATTTTTTTTTTAAATAATTCAAAGAAAAAATTGAAGTAATAAAAATTTTAAGTATAATTATAAAATATGAAATAAAATTCATAAATTATGGATGGGAAATTATTAAAATCATTAAAAAATAGTAAAAAATTAAATATCTATGATATACTAAACTCTAAATACTTTTAAAATATAAAAGAAATTAAATAAAATAATTTTATAGTTACAAAAGAATTGATATTTCACCAAAAACAATAAATTAACTAATTAATTTAAATGTTAATTTAGTAGATTTGAAATATTATTTTTCAATTTTTGAAAATTAATTGAAATTTTAATTTTATATAAATAAATACATAGGTGTTAACAATCAGTGGATAATGCACTTAATGCAATTACTCCCCCAACTGTGTTCATAATACACGTTTTTTTTGAAAAAATCTTCTATAATTTTTTTTAAAACATAAGTCATAATTTTCATATTTAGCTATATTAATTATATTATATATTATAATGAAAATTAATCATATAATTGTGTAGAAAATAGATATGTACAAGTATTGTGCGATTAAGTAATCTCCAAGGGAGTATTTTTTTAAAAAAAATTCGAATTTTTTTTTGAAAATAACTAACTTATTACAAAGAAACTAATAAATAATATTTATAAAAGCATTGTCATATATATATGTATGTTACGGGTATATTTATTTATCTATAGTTATTGTCGGGTTTTAAAATATAGATTATGATATTTTTAGAAATATAATTAGTAATTATGTAATTTAATAATTTTAAATGTTAGCAGTTATTTGATATCTTTAATAAATAAATGAAAAATATAATTAATTTTTTGAAGAATATTGGTATATAATTAGCACAAACAAGTATTGTTTTAAAGTAAGTCTATAAATATTTTAAATATTTTAAAAAAAATTGTTTTTATTACCAAAGCAGAACAGACACCCCTCTGTTCTTCTTCCCCGCGGTTAATCTCTATCTCTCGGACTTAGTTGAGAGAGAGATAGAGCGAGACAGAGGTCTTCTATGAGATTACTGGTTCGAATTCTACTATGTTTAATCTACGTGTTTCTGTAAACATATTACTGTAATACACACACACTTATGTTTGTATGTATATGTATGTATAATCTAGGGTTTTGAACTTTTGATGCTCGATTAGTTGTTTAACTTAATTACGAAATTCTTCTTGTAGATAGAGAATCTGATTCTACTTACGTCTCCGAAATCGGGCATCAGTTCTTTTGCGGGTCTGCTAATTGGGTTGTACTCAGTACACATCTATTGCAGGTATGTATATGGAGTTCAATTAAGTTTTGATTTTTTAATTGAGTTTTTTGTGTATATTTAAGGGGTTTGTATGTATATATAAATGGTCGACATTAACTGGTTTGTATTCTTAATTTGCTAGCATCCAATTAAAAGTATAAGATTTTGTATTCTTGGTAATCATATTTTTATTCTATTTATTTTGTTTGAGTTTATTGCTTAAAAGTATGATTTTATACCTTATTACCCATTGCAAATATTAGGCATCTGGTGGGAAATATAAATCTACTATGCTTGTATGTATTGTTTGGTGAATCTTGTAAATTTATAATCTGAATTTTTCTTGTTTGTATAGTGTATCTGATTGTCTGCCTTAGTGTATGTGCTATGCCATCGTCGTATGCCAACCAACTACCTATTCTAATAATATACATTCAAGCATAAAGTCTAAATTAATTAGTCTAACAAAAAAGATATATTAATAAATGTTGCCTTGTCTTTTGTATATTTTTTAGAAATCTAAAATGGATCGTCATACATGGATGTACAAAATACCACGTATATCACAAGAGTATGTTGATGGAGTTGACAAGTTCATTGAATGTGCGGAGCTAAATGTAAAGAAAAAGAAAATGGAATTAAGAAAAGAAGACATGATCACCTGTCCATGTCGTGATTGTTTTAATTTAAAAAAGTATCCTAGTGTTATGACAGTGCGTGATCATCTATTTCGGCGTGGTTTCATGAATAATTATACTAAGTGGATTTGGCATGGCGAAGGAATATATTCTGAAAATACAAATAAACCTGATGATGATTATGGAAGTAATAGAGATAGTATTCCTATCAATAAAGAAGATGATGAGGAAAATGATATGGTTGATGAGATGATCCATGATGTTGAAGATCTTTTAATGCACCAACCGAAAGTTCTTGAGAACTTGGTTGATGATTCCAAAAAACTTCTCTATCCAGGGTGCACTGATCGTTTTACTAGGTTATCAACAACCTTGAGGTTGTGTAAGCTCAAAGTAAAGAACGGGTGGAGTGATAAGAGTTTCACGGAAATGCTAAAACTTCTATCAGAAATGCTTCCACCAAATAACGAGCTTCCCACTTCCACCTATGAGGCAAAAAAGATACTGTGTCTGATGGGTATGAATGTAAAAAAGATACATGCATGTCCTAATGATTGTGTGTTATTTCAAAATGAGCATGAACATCTGCACACATGTCCAAAATGCGGAGCCTCTAGGTATAAGCGGGAGGGAAGTAATTCTTCTACTAGTCACAAGAAGAGGCCTCCTGTGAAGGTTTTACGGTATTTTCCCATTGTGGAATGATTTAAACGTATGTTTGCAAATGTGAACGATGCAAAGCTTATGAGGTGGCACATGGAAGGAAGAAAATTAGATGGGATGCTCTGACACCCTGCTGACTCTCCACAGTGGAGAACCGTTGATGAAAAGTTCCCGGAATTTGGTCAAGAAGCTAGAAATATTCGACTTGGACTTTGTGCAGATGGCATGAACCCATATCGCACTCTAAGCTCTCAACATAGCACTTGGCCAGTTCTTCTAACGATTTATAACTTGCCTCCTTGGTTATGCATGAAACGCAAGTATATCATGTTGACATTGCTAATCCCCGGTCCTAAAGAAGCCGGAAATAACATAGATGTATATCTGCGGCCACTTATTGAAGATCTAAAGTTATTGTGGGATCAAGGAGAGAGGGTGTATGATGCATACAACCAAGAAAATTTTACCATGCGTGCCATGATTTTTTGCACCATAAGTGATTTTCCTGGCTATGGAAACCTTTCAGGGTACAGTATTAAAGGAGCTAATGCATGTCCGATTTGTGAAGAAGCTACGATTGACATTCGTCTAAAAAATTGCAAAAAAAATATATACATGGGTCATCGTACATTTCTTCCCCTTGCTCACCCTTATCTCAAGAGGAAAAGGTCTTTTGATGGGACTATCGAGACTCGAGTGGCTCGATTGCCTTTAACCGGGAAGGAGGTGTTTGAACGAGTAAAAAATATTGATGTTGTACTTGGGAAGATGTATAAAAAGCCAACCACCAGTAGCATTTGGAAGAAAAGATCTATATTTTGGGATCTACCATATTGGGAGCACTTGCAAGTTAGACACTGTCTTGATTTTATGCATATCGAAAAAAATGTCTGTGAAAGCATTACCGGAACACTTTTGAATATACCTGGTAAGACAAAGGATGGGGTGAAAGCCAGATTAGACCTGCAAGAGATGGGTGTACAAACAGAGTTAGCACCACAACAATCTGGTAAACGTGCATATCTACCTCCAGCGTGTTATACTTTGTCAAGGAAAGAGAAAATTAGCTTTTGTGAGTGTTTATCTGGCGTGAAAGTTCCATCTGGATATTCCTCAAACCCTAAAAATTCTGTCTCAATGAAAGATTTGAAGCTGGTCGGTATGAAGTCACATGATTGTCACGTATTAATGCAACATCTACTACCGATTGCAATTCGAGGCATATTACCAAAGCATGTGAGAGTGGTTATCACAAAACTGTGTTACTTTTTTAATGCTATAAACAGTAAGGTCATTGATCCCATGACATTGGATAAGTTGCAAGCTGATATTATTGTCACACTTTGTGAATTTGAAATGTATTTCCTACACTCATTCTTTGACATTATGGTCCATTTAGTTATGCATCTTGTGAAGGAGATTAAAATTTGTGGTCCTTTATATTTGCGTCAAATGTATCCTTTTGAGAGATTCTTGTGTATCTTAAAAGCATATGTGAGAAATCGATATCTACCTGAAGCCAGCATAGTTGAAGGATATTCGGTTGAAGAGACCATTGAATTTTGCACAGACTATTTAGCATCTACTGATTCAGTTGGAATTCCAAGATCTCGTCACGAAGGAAGACTTCAAGGACAGGGGACATTGGGCCACAAAATGATCTCTCCCAGTGCCGAAATGTTTGATAGAGCCCATCTCTTTGTATTGCAACACATGACAGAAGTTAATCCTTACTTACAAGAGTACATAGTCGAGATTCGACAAATACATCCTTCTAAGAGTGGAAAATGGGTTACAAGTGAACACAACCGATCGTTTCGTAAATGGTTTAAAAATCGAGTGATGTCTCAATATTCAGAAAATCATTCCATCATTTCCAATACGCTAAAATGGTTAGCATATGGCCCTGACATACCCGTGAGATCTTACCAAGCATTTGATGTTAATGGGTATACTTTCTACATAAAATGTCAAGATGACAAGAGCACTGTGCAGAATAGCGGGGTATCTGTAGAAGCTTCATCAACAGAATTTGAAAGGGGAAATTCTATCACATCGCGAGATATAAAGAAGTCATACTACGGGGCGATTAGCCATAACACATAATCGTGACTATTAACGTCAACGGGAAGCAGCTGATTACATGACAAATGTTTTAGTAGAAAATAAAAGAAAACCTTTTATCTTAGCACCATACATCCAAGAGTACGAACAAAATAAGTCTATATCACTAATTTTATTACTAGTGTAATCCAAAATATTTATTACATATGTTTGTATCATTGTAGCAACCATTGGATATTGCTCCTGTTTTATCTCAAGGAAAGTGTTATATATGTGTTTGATCCATTGAAACAAGAACGGAAAATACGCTTGGCAACACCTGCCCTGACGTAAGTTAAATATGAATTTTAGTTTTGCATAATGAATTGTTCTAATTTCATAATAAATGTGAATAATGATGTATGCTTAATTCACGGGGTGTATAAATTATACATACGAGAAGGTGGATTAATGAATAATAGAAAAGAATTTCTCTGGCATCATTCTGAGGTTCAGGTATTACTTGTTTACATGTTTGATCTTTTTTTTTGTTTTTTTATACATAACTTGAAAAATGATGTTGCTTTATGTGTAGTGTCCTCAACAAGAAGGAGGCACGGAGTGTGGTTTTTTCGTTATGAGGTACATGCATGACATAATCATGCTTTCTCAAAAAAATTCCACCATAAATTGGAAAGTGGTAAGAAAAATAATCTCAACATTATTTTACAAATATTGATCAAATAAAGATTTTTTTTTTACTTTGTCTTTCATATTTTGAAGGGTCTTGGTTCAAGGAACTATACCAAAAAGGAAATTAAAGAGATACAAGAGCTTTGGGCACAATTTTTTACTTTAGAATGTTTCTAACAAGGTAATTTCTTTTAATATTTAGATCCTCCATTTATGCTATAAGTACTTGATAGAAGCATATAACCATTTTATAATTAAATGTGTTGGTTGATTTTATTTGTTTACAATATGTGTGGAGAAGCATAAAAGCATTTCTTACCTTCCAATTTCAAACATTTAACTGAAATATAGAATCTTCGTGTTGGTTATAATTTGCATGATTGTGAATTTATTTTTTATTGAACATTTCAGAGAAAAATGAGAACGGATGGTCTAGCATTTAAAAGCATCTCATGTTCGTGTCAAAAGACAATATGTAGTTTTGCGATCTCGATTTACAGAAAGAAAAGGGGGACTTGAAGATTTTGAAGTACTAGTTTGGGGAGATACATTATGTGTTATTTTATCTGTAAGTGAACCATAATAGAAAGAGTTGGATGGTATTTGTAATTCAATATATACTTTTCTTCCAAGATTGGTATATTTAAATTTTCTAAATTTATTGTAATATAAAATTTTTAAGTTGTACAATTTAATTTTTTGTTGTATAGTATTTTTGGGATTTTAGTATTAATTGTATAATGAAACAGGTTTACAGAAAATATATAAAATATCAATAAAAAACAGGAAAAAACATAATTTTTCAGTGGCAAAAAGCGTCGGCATTCTAGCTAACCGACGCTATAAATGAAAAGCAAGTGTGTCGGCATTTATGCTAACTGATGCATTTGGTGAGAAGCAATAGCGTCGGTTAACAAACAGGCGAACCAGCGCAACAGGTGACAAGCAAGTGCATCGGCATTTTAGTGAACCGACGCAACAGGTGAGAACCAATAGCGTCGGCATTGGATATAACCGACGCAAATAATCAAACCAAAAGTGTCGGCATTTTGTCCAACCGACGCATTGCAATGCGACAAATAGCGTCGGTTATATATATAACACCGACGCTATAAGTCAATCTACAGCGTCGGTTGATTAACCTATGACGTGTGTCGTTTAACCGACGCAATTAATGTTTCTGTGTCGCTCGTTTAACCGACGTTATAGGTCAATACCTATAGCGTCTCCCACACTTACTTCGCCACTTGACCGACGCCGTAGTGTTGTTTTAACCGACGCTAAAAGTCCAGTCTGCACTAGTGCTGGCTATGGAATTTTATATCCCGTGAAGCCACATATAGTCATAGTTACAGTGATAGATTTCATGCTTCTTTCCCCCTATTCAATTTTTTTTCTCCCTTATAAAGAAGGGATAGGTCTGTAGCTGACAAGTAGTATCTGTTCTTGGATAAACCTCGGGGTGAGCAGGGCATTCAGTTCCCATACCAGAATTCCTAGTTTTCTTTTTCTGATAGTAGAATGAAGTGATTGTTATCATCTTTCTTTCTATTTTACACTGGCTCAATGTCAGTGCACAACTGATTCAAATCTAGGCACCGGAATCCTAGGTGATATCTTGGTGCTCTGAGAAATATGGTCAACAGTCAAGTATTGTGTACTAACTACTCTCTATGTATCTTTGTTTTGGTTTTGTAAGATATTTGGATGCTGACATTATCTGTGCATCTTTTGTGGATTGCTGATGCTTACTGTGCATGAGAAGCAATTCTATATCTCATTTGCTACAATTTTTGATTTGTTTGATTCACTTTGAGTTGCTTTTGTTTTTATTCGTACCTGATAATTTGCTAATGCTACAACTTTTCAGGATTCGTTAGATTTAGTATTCGAATAAAACTCCTTCATCTCTCTTTGGTAATATTTAATACATTTTATTGCTGAGGCAGAACATAGATGTGTCTGAAGCGATTCAAAAGGTTGCCACTGCCTATGACAGTAAAATTGTTGAAGGCGTTCTTAGTCATCAACTCAAACAGTTTGTGATTGATGGAAACAAAGTTGTCTTGAGTGTTTCAAACCCTGATACAAAAGTTGACACCGCAGAGTTTGAGGAGAATGAAGAGGGGTGTATTCAATCAAGATTTTAAAGGATTTTTTTGGATTTTTGAAATCAAGAGGTATTCAATTTGAATTTTAAAAAATCCTTTAAAATCTGATGGTATTCAATAGAGATTAGAAAAAGTCTATCAAAATCTGAGTGTATTTAATTTAGATTTTAAAAAGTCGACTCAAATCTGACGGTATTCAATTTGGATTTTTAAAAATCCATCAAAATCTGATGGTATTCAAAAGTCGGTAGATTTTTTTTTATTTGAAAAAGTGGTGGATTTTGATGGATTTGCTAGTTCATTTTTAATCTTTTGAAATCTCTTTAAAATAAATGAGATTTTGAATGATTTCAGGAAAACTTCACAAAATCAGCAAGACTCTGCAAGATTTTTCTATCAACTCCGACAAAATCCACGAACAATTAAAATCAGTGAAAATCTTTTAAAATTCATGGATTATTTTCAATTTTTTAAAATCTGAAATGAATACACCCCCAGAAGTTTATGCAATTGACATTGTCACCAGCACAGGAGAAGGGAAGGTGAGATTGATTTCTCTAATATGGAATAAAATATATCACTTTCATTATAGTACGATACATGAAATTGATACAAATTTATTGTTTGTGTTTGTCTAAAAAAAGCACGAGTTCTTAAAATGTTCTCAGCTTAATTTTAGATAGGTCCTATCTCGTCATTTACTGGTATAATTAAAGCTAATGGAGTATTGATTGATTATATCTGCTTAAATTGAGGATATTAGAGCATCTCTAACAACTCCTAATCAAACTCCTAACCCAAACATAACCCACTCCACTGGTTACTGTAAATCTAGGCTACATTCATTTGTTTTAAAAAAATTATATGTATAATCATGTAAACATGCATTTAAAACAAGTTCATGGTACTTTTTTTTATCAGGAAATGGTAATTTAATTCATTAAGATAAGTTAATCCTACGTGAACTGGTTAGAAGTTAAGTATTTTTTATACTTAAATTTATAGATTATATGTATTATTATAAAACATAGAGAAAATATTTTAAATTGTTAGTAATATACACAAAAATATTGTATATAATTATTGGTTATATGTTATTCAGGAAAAAAATATATTAGTTATATGTTAAATGTATAAATACATATATATGAAACTGAAAAAATAGAAAACTAATCAAATCTCATTTCTTATATTTGGGACATATTTTTTCCTTGTTTTCACTGGTTTTCTAAGAAAAGGGAAACTCATAAAATTTTGGAAAATTTAGAGATAGAAAACTAGAAAACTTTTCTGTAACAGTCCCTAAGTTTTTAGGAGTGAAATTAATTGTACGAAATTGTTGTTGGAGGAAAATTTAGGAGATTGTTGGAAATGTTGTTTGTTGCTTTAGGAATATATTTATAGCTTTTAAATGTAGTAGAAAGTACTGTAATTGTTATATATGCTAAACTACTCCTTGGTATCCTTGAACATTACAGCCCAAGTTGTTGGATGAAAAGCAGACAACTATTTATAAAAGAGCTTTGGACAAGAATTATCACTTGAAAATGAAAGCATCAAGTTTCATATTCAGTGAGATTAGTCAAAAGTTTCCAATTATGCCATTCACAGCAAGGTTTGTCACTTTTTAAAATATACATGTGCAAGTTACAACCTGTTTTCATATATCTAATCATTATCACCTATAGAATCCTAAAATGTTGTCTGACAGGGCTTTGGAAGAGAAACGAGCTCGTCTTGGATTAGTAGAGTGTGTTAATCATGATCTTCTGCAACCATATCCGGTTCTTCATGAGAAACCTGGTAAGACTTTATTGTGATACAGAATCATTATTAGATGTACCCTAAAATATAACTTAATTTGTTTTATTGTATTTTTACTGGCTGATGATTTTTTTCTTGTGTGCAGGTGATTACGTTGCACATATCAAGTTCACTGTTCTGCTGATGCCAAATGGATCGGACCGGATCACTTCTCACTCTTTGCAGGAGTTGGAACCTTCAAGAGCCGTAGATGATCCTGTAATTAATGCCTGGTTAGCACTTGGGACTAGAACAAAGAAGAAAGGTGGTGGTAGGAAAAAGAAAGATACGGTGAATAGGCACGATGGATAGGATATATCCAAGTTCATTTCTGCTGATATTATGAAAATTTTATCACTTTAAATCTTATTCTTTTTAAGATAAGCAATTTACTAAAATAGAAAGGAAAAAAGAATACGTGTTTCTAGTGCAAACTAGGACTTGTTTTTTGTTTTTTTTTATAATGCAGGAAAGAAGGGTGATAAAGGTGAAGAATCAAAAGAGGCAGGGTCTGTTGATGCTCCAACGAATGACAGTGCGCAGCAAGAATAGTTCTTTTGAGTCTTAACCTTTTTACAGCTACTCCATTATACCGGGCAAAGTTGCTCATGAACTCTTTTTGTTGGTATGGAATGCTGAATCCCCACTGTGCCAGATTGCCTGGTCCTTGTACATAAATTAACTTGCAGTTGGGTATGGCTTGTAAGAAAAATGTTTTAGTAACCAACAAGAAAGAGGTGATTAAGAGTGTTCAGCAGAATTTGTATTCATTTGTTCCTATGTAGTTCGGTAATCGATTGGAAGAAGTCTGAATGAAAAATTCCAAAAATAGAATTTTCTTTTTAAACAGAAGTTCCCGGATTGCCGGTTTCAGCCAAAGCTGATCGGATACATGTGAGCAGAAGTGTATGTGAGCAAAAATAGCTGATAGATGTAAAAAATTCTATTTAAAAAAATCGAATCCTATTTTTGTTAAAAATAGAACACTTGTGCACAAGTGTTCAGCTTCGAGGCATGCAGTTAACAAGTCAAAGAGATTATCCAGATGAGAGATTGAAGAAGAAAGCAATATCTAAGAACGGGGAAGTCATTGTATACAAGTCAAAGAGATCATCTAAGAACGGGGCTGCTGCGAGCCAAGTTATTGTATGGGCATTCATACAAATTTTTCTAGAGAAAATTTCAAGAGTAGTTTCAAAAAAAAAAATTAAAAACTAACTTAAAATTTTCAAAAATACAAAAAAAGAAAATGTTATCAAAAGTTCAAGATAATAAAATATATAAATTAATAGCAACTAAAAAAAGGAGAATACGTAACTCATATTTAAAAAATGATTGGGTTGGGTTTGGGCCTGTACTTGTCACAGAATATGTTAGTAACTAAAATTCTTACTACATTCATAACTAATATTTTTATTGGCAGATCATGTGGATAAATTACTTCAACTTAAGTTTAAATAATTTCATATATATGAGCAGATTTTTGGATTTTTCAGTAAATTTGAGATCAAGTGATAATAGTTTGAGGGCTTCTTGCCCGAATCTTGAAGAATATTTAAGGCATAATTTTGTTTCTGATATTGATGAAAATGTCATGTTTTTGAGTTGAAAGTTATAAAAGAGTGTTTACCTAAAGAATCTTCAAAACATGATGTTATTTCTATATTAACAGAAATGTCATGTTTCTTGTGTCCAAAATTATAGAGGAATATTTACCTATAGAAGTAAAATAGCTCTTTGATATATTTAATTTTTTGAAAATTATGAAGGTTGCTATCATATTGCGTTTGAATATTATTAACCACTCCGGTTATACTGATTTGTGTATAATAAAAAAAATTAAGTTAAAATTGATTATGTCGTATCTCCGCTCTTATATGTCACACAAGATTGATTGAGTTAGCTATGTTATCAATTTGAAAAAATATGTTGCATATTGTGATTTCAAAGAATTGATTGATAATTTTGCTATATGATGAGAACAATTTTTAACTCATGAGTTATACTTTGCTTGAAAATTTACGATTAAACTTTTTAGAAAAATTATCAAAATTTTTACCATTTTTAGATAATTATAAAAAAAAACACTTTTCTAAACTTTGTTTACGATTTTTCTGTTTTTTAATTTTTTTACAAAAATACGATTTGCAATCAAAATCAACAATACATGTAATTTTAAGGCCTCGTCAGTATTTTGTAACTCAGGATACTGAGTGAACCACTAACTTGTGAACAATTGTGAGTGAATCTTTCAACAAGCAAACCTAGTGCGCACAATGCATCATACTTTCCTTTTCTCTCTATATCGTGTGCGCTTCTAAAGGGTAAATAAACACCAATGTGGAGCTCTAGTGGCTGAAACACAATACCAGAGAGGCAATTGGCAAAACCAAGCCGAACAAATGTGTTAATCTGTTTCGGCTGAACCCGATCAACAAAAATTACAGCTCCTACTACAATTTACTGCAAACATCGAATAGTGCCTGGTTGATTATCGGATGGCAACGAACATGTGTAATTACCGCTAATTCCTTCATTTTCAGTGTAACTGATAAAATTAGCAAACTTTATGTTATTGATAATTTTGTAATCGTATTTAATACTCCCTCCGTCCCTAAACACGTTTCATATTTGTGTTGGACACGTTTGCCAATGCACACTTTTAATTGTTAATATCTTTAAATTCGTATTAGTATTAAATATAAAAATTTCTGATAAATACGAATCCAACGAGATCACTAATATTATAGATTAGACGTAAATTAGTAGTCAATCGCTTATCGTGAACAGTATTGAAAGTCAAAAGAGGAAACGTTTAACGGGACGGAGGGAGTATTTATTATCATTATCATTGCTGGATTATTTGATTGTTAGGACTATGGTGTTACCACAATCCTTTACAACCACCTCTCTGCACAACGGCAATTCGGTTAATCTTCTTCTGTACACACTCTTGTATAACTTGTGATAATTCCATATCACCCCTGGTCTTCTCCTTCTACCCGGACTCAGCCTCTATTTATGCGAAAATGATGGTGTTTGTGATGTAGCCGTAGGAGAATGAGATGGTGTCGGAGAAGAAAGGGTAAAGGGTAATATGAGAATTAAACGGATAGATAGGTAATGGTGTGTATATAGGTGTGTAGATAGTAAAAATTCAGTAACGCCTATACACTTTTTGATCAGCTTTTATAAGCTTTTCATTAGGGTTTAGTTATAGGCTTTTTATTAGGGTTAGAGCTGTTCGCGAACCGAGCCGTTCGCGAACAAGCTCGAGCTCGGCTCGTTAAGGGCTCGGCTCGGCTCGGCTCGTTAAGGGTTCGAACTCGAGCTCGAACACAAAAATGTGTTCGTTAAGAAAACGAGCTCGAGCCGAACTTTTGACATGTTCGGCTCGAGCTCGGCTCGGCTCGTCTCGAAAAAAAAATTAAAAAATATATATTTTATATATATTTAATTATTATGAATTTGATTCAGATTTTTTATAAATATTTTTAAATTATTGAACTATATGAATGTCAAAATATATATTTTAGTAATTTGAAAAAATTCAGATATTAAAAATTAATTTTTTAATTTGATATTTTAATAATTAACAAGTGATTTGACTAGTACTTGTAACTAGTATTTATTTCCTGATCGGTGTTTCGATTTTTTGAAATTATTTAAAAATTATCCAACCGTACGGATGTCAAGATCTATATATTTAAGTTATATAATAAAAAATTTAGAAAAAATAAATATATTTGGTTGGCTATTTTAACAGTTAACTAGTAGTTTGACAAGTATTTCTCCCATATTAATGTTTCGATTTTTTAAAAAATATTTATGAATGATCCAACCGTACGGATGTTAATATCTATATATTTTAGTAATATGACAAATTTTTTAGAAAAAAATAAATGTATTTGATTTGTTATTTTAACAGTCAACCGGTGTTTTAACCTTTACTTGTAACTAGTGTTTAGTCTCATATTAATGTTTCAATTTTTAAAAAATATTTATGAATGATCCAACCGTACGTATGTTAATATATATATATATTTTAGTGACATGATAAAAATTTTAGAAAAAAATAAATTTATTTTGTTTTGTTATTTTAACAATCAACCAATTGTTTGAACAGTACTTAGAACTAGTGTTTAGTCTCATATTATGTTTCAATTTTTTTAAAAATATTTATGAATGATCCAACCGTGCGGATGTTAAGATCTATATATTTTAGTGACATGACAAAAGTTTTAGAAAAAAATAAATGTATTTGGTTTGTTATTTTAACAGTCAACCGGTGTTTTGACCTTTACTTGTAACTAGTGCTTAGTCTCATATTAATGTTTTAATTTTTAAAAAATATTTATGAATGATCCAACCGTACGGATGTTAATATCTATATATTTTAGTGACATGACAAAAGTTTTAGAAAAAATAAATGTATTTGGTTTGTTATTTTAACAGTCAACCGGTGTTTTGACCTTTACTTGTAAATAGTGCTTAGTCTCATATTAATGTTTTATTTTTTAAAAAATATTTATGAATGATCCAACCGTACGGATGTTAATATTTATATATTTTAGTGACATGATAAAAATTTTAGAAAAAAATAAATTTATTTTGTTTGTTATTTTGACAATCAACCACTTGTTTGAACAATACTTAGAACTAGTGTTTAGTCTCATATTAATGTTTCAATTTTTTAAAAAATATTTATGAATGATCCAACCGTACGGATGTTAATATCTATATATTTTAGTGACATGATAAAAATTTTAGAAAAAAATAAATTTATTTTGTTTGTTATTTTGACAATCAACCACTTGTTTGAACAATACTTGTAACTAGTGTTTAGTCTCGTATTCATGTTTTGATTTTTTTAAAATATTTATAGATGATCCAACCATACGGATGTTAAGATCTATATATTTTAGTGATATGACAAACAATTTAGAAAAAAATAAATGTATTCGATTTGTTATTTTAACAGTCAACCAGTGTTTTGACTTGTACTTGTAATTAGTGTTTAGTATCGTATTAATGTTTCGATTTTTTTAAAAATATTTATTAATGATCCAACCGTACGGATGTTAAGATCAATATATTTTAGTGATATGACAAAATTTTTAGAAAAAAATAAAAGTATTTGGTTTGTTATTTTAACAGTCAACCGGTGTTTTGACCAGAATTTTTTAATTCAGCTCGGCTCGGCTCGTTTTGATGGAGAAAGCTCGTGTTCGGCTCGTGTTCGGCTCGGTTCGACTCGATTTTGTTCGATAAAAGCTCGTGTTCGGCTCGTTCGTTAACGAGCTCGAGCTCGAACACAGATTTTTGTTCGTTAAGAAAGCTCGGCTCGTCAGAAAAAAAATTAAAGCTCGGCTCGGTTCGATCAAAACTCGGCTCGACTCGGTTCGTGAACAGCCCTAATTAGGGTTTAGTACCTTTGATCTGGACCGTAGGTGAGCATTGGATTGAGGACGACTGTGATGAGCCAACATATCATCGGGTTCTGGGTCCGATTCCGGGTCACCTGGACGGTGGGGATGTTACCACGTGTCGAGAGCCCTTCAGTCATTTGTTAATCGGGCCATGGGCTCCTCTTTTTGGACCTAAACTAATATGCTCTATCAACTTGCACTCCTTAGTAATACAGTAGTACCAAAGAATTAGTAGTATTGGTATATGGGTATATGATTAAGTCCAGGGGTAGTTACTTTAACATTATAAATAGTAAGGAGTGTACTCTCTGATTATGCAGGATGAATATGAAAAGGGAATTGTTCCCCTAATATGTCTCTCTCTAAAACTATGTCTTCCTCTACAGGTTTATATATCTGATTCATCCGTTCTCTGTACATTTTTGTCTAAATTGTGCTGTTTCAATCCGATTCTATGCTATATTGATATCTGTATGTTACATCTCTTATCTAATTAGAAAATACCAAAACAGTAACAAAATTAGTTCAGTAACCACATGATACATCTGCATTCATTGCGTTTCTAAATTGTTGGGAGCAAGATATATAACCGGAAACCACATGATAAATCTGGTATTACAAAAACATTATTTCATTGCCATTTGGCACCAAGCAGTAACCAGACCACTTCCATCGATTACAAGATCCGCATAACACTAATCATTGGATGTTATACACAATACAGCTCTCCCCCACCACATGTATCTAACTTGAGAAACTCAGATGTGCAATATCCCTATGTGCCTAAAAACTACATGATGTTAGGACAACACTATTTACAGTGCTTAGATGACCTGTATACAGCAATTGCAACCTTGGCGAGTGACAAAAAGAATAAGAGAAAGTCCTAGATCAACCATTTAACAAATGTCCAAAAATGTGTGCAAACCATCCCCGTGCACAAGCCAAAAGACCCCATTGCCACCTGATAAGATTGCAATACATATAAGTTCAGAATAATTACCAATTCATATATGCTGCATTTATAAATAATCATTAGACTTTCAAGACATTGGAAAAATATCATATTTGTCTGAAATTTACTGAGATTAACAAATAAAGAAAACTTTACCCTATATATACTCCTTTAGGATTAGAACAATGACCAGATATTGAAGATGTAAAACATGATAACACCATATGACTGGATTACTGAAACATCACACAGTATTATCAAATGACCGTAATATCAGTTCTGGCTTATGTCATATTTATAGCCTGCTTCAGTTGAGCAAATGCTGCAGGATGCATTCTACCAATGGTGGAATTAAAGGATTCCCCGTGAAGGGCCGCACAAGTTTGAAGGTTTTCCCGCACCAAGTTCTCCAGTGATGACTGATGTACAGGGTCCGATAGTTTGATCTATGATAGAACCAAAAGTTCATAAATCACTCGAGAAATATATTGCTGATATTTACAATCTGGATATTTACCTGTCTCTTCCTGTACTCTTTGCTAGGAAACTGAGGTCCAGCAGAGCTCATATTACCACTGCTGTCGGTATTTTTTATTTTGGGAAAACAAAAAAGAAATGTTTTCATTATCAATTTCACAATAATAGACATGAATTTTTGTGAACTCAATACACTTTTGTATTTAATCTAACCTGGACTCTTCTTCAGTTAAATCTTCGCTTCCACCCAGTATAACACTTGTACAAGCACTATTACAATCCAAGATGCAACAAGGTGTTTAACAAGAAACTCAGTTCTATGCTTAAATGCAGATGCCTAAAAAAGTAAGAATCTGAACAAATACCTCAGGATCTGATCAAGCTTGTCAAGTACTTGAGGTAATGTTAGTGTCAACATAATTGAAAGGGCCAAACCAAATGTCTTCCTCTGAATCGATGTAACATTATCAATCTGAAATTGAAAAGAAATAAATGAAAAAGCAACTTTGATTAAATTTAATATTATCATGACAAACACAGTGTGAACAGCTTTGCACAAAACACAAGCAATTTTATAGGATGATGAAATAAGATAGTACCTGATCCCCAAAGAGGGATTAGAAAAAAGCATACACGTAAATTTTACACTTAGTGCATCAACTGACCTTGTCAAGCCATATGTCAACCAGACAAAGAAGTACGCTTTCTTCACCTGGAAAACCTGCCTGCTGAAGGAGTGCCAATAACGTTGGTTGTGTTGTTAACTGTGCTAGGTAATTGGTGTTCGTTACCAAAATCCTTGCCAGAATGGCTGCTGAAGAAGCTTTCACAGCTGTTTTAGAAGGATCATGATCGTCTCCTCCAATTAAGCATACAACAACCAATTTCTACCAATATCCAGTAAAAAAACAAATTTGTGTAAGTGTATATGATATGCAGAATATTCAGGGAGTACAAGATGATTCAGTTAGTAGAAACGTAAAAGGATGTACCTGAAGAGTACTGCTAATTAACTGGGGAATCTCGACAGGGAAACACTGCCAGCAAAAAACACATAAATCAGCATTGGGGTCTTTAATGTCAAGCAAGGCCCTTCCCACCTCCAAACAAATGTTCAGATAATAATTGTTGAATACTTCAGCAAAATTGTCTATCACTAAGCAATTGAAAACTTTTAGTCCATCACTTATCACTCTTTTAAATATCCTCCATTACAATACAATGTCCTCTTTAGATTTTGACCAGCAAATTTAGAAGACAATTTAATTCCAAAATCTTTCCTTCTGCACACATATTCTCTATGTTCATAGATGATTCACTCTGCTATAATACACACAATATAGTGGAACCAATGCATATATGAATATCAATTTCTAATAGACAAATGTGGGAATATCTAAGGTTTTCGATCAATATAAGGTATCAGAGAAATTGTTCAAAAAATTTACAATAATTATTTCAAAATTTATTCCAATAATCTATAGAGGAAGAGATGATGTTTAATTGCTATGAAAGGAGTGTAAATCAATTAATAATGCACAAAAGAGTTATTGTTTAACTGGGTAAAATGTTGCAACAGATGAACAAACTGTTATGCCCAGAAAGATAAAAATTTTATAAGAGAATTTCTCAAGAGAGGTACCTGAATTAGAAGATCAACAACTGGAATAACTGACAGCAGCCCTTTATCATTGATATTATCAACAACAAAATCTAGAAGTTTCGAAATAGTCGAAGCATGCATATTAATAAAATCATTACCACCCAAAAGTATGTAACCTTCGATGATATTGGCAGCAACCTACACTTCAAGGAATAACCCTCAACATTACAGAGTAACATGAGTTATTAGTATAAAGTGGAAAGAGAAAAATTACTGTTTAAACCTTCATGTGATCAAAACTTCTATTCAAGATCTCCACAAGATGTGGAAAGAGTCCTAACAACTGAGGTACCATTGAAGGAGAATGAGAAATTGTAGCTTCCCATAACTGCAGAACAAGAACATCATGGTTAATAACATATAAAAGGGTTGAGCGTGCGATCTCTTAATGTCATCTTTATGATGAGATTTATAATGAAAAATTAATAGCATTAAAATGGCTAACCATCATGCTGTCTTCCACAAGTTCATCTGGGCTATTTACAACGAGTCCACTTTGCAAAATAGGCAGTAGCATGTTGTAGCACAAAGGTGACTGATAGCCCAGTGCAACAACAAAGTTCTTCAGAGCAGTAAGAAGCTGAATCTGCAGAAGATTTTCGCCTGAGGATTCCTCCCATGCCTTGAAATGAAGGGTAACTTTCAATAAGTAGATAAAGAATTTGGTAAAATTTATCCATCGTGGATTAAGGAAATACTTAATTATTACAACATTATGCTAAAAAATGCAACCAGAGAAGCATTTATGATGCATTTGATGTCCAGCTAAAATTGTAAGCAGCACATATCCGCTTGACTTTACCCTATATAAGGTGACTGTATTTCTTCTCATTGCATTAGGCATGCTGTGGACAAACATCACATGCTCACTCAGAACATCACCGTCCAAAACAGTGAGACTCGAGTCTGATACGACTTTTTGTACTGCTATAAAAGATTATTTGTTTGTATAAATCTAATCAAACACTGCATCCTTTCTCTTCATCTTTTTAACCTTAATGTGACAGTTCTAACTTGACTCCCTCACAGACCAAATAAATTACTTGCATAGTCCCCAATGTTATAAACATGTAGGCAAATACTTGACGCTATACACTTGTCTATACATCCTCAAATTTTTCTTTATCTATTTTTTATCCTGCAAGGAGATTATAGTGACTTCTCTAGCTGGATAGACTGAAATATATAATTTTAAACTGCCTGATTCAGATTTTAGTGCAATCTGTTTACCATCTTTGTCCAGCCTGAAACCTCTTTTTTTTCTTTTGTAGATTTTGCTTTGCGAATCATTAAATGACAGCTTTTTACATTAGCACACTACTGGTTTGGCATACACAAAAGCAAATGCATTCCATGTTTTCTAAGAACTAATAGATGTGTCACAAAAAAATACTCGTAAGATTATTTCAATTATCTAGTGGAAATATCAATTGTGCTTTAATCTCAAGATATGTAGAAATATAAAGAGAACAATTACATTAGCACATGTACACTTGGGCTAACAATTTAATATATAAGTATTACTAAGAGGAGTCTGCTTATTTTTTTGAGAAAAGTTTAAGATCGGTCATCCTTAAAGGACACAGGAGAATGACACCGTTGGGCGTTGGCAATAAAAAGTTAACTTTAAATGACATTGGTCTTAAAGACTCTCCCCACAACTTCTCATAAAATGATGGCCGAAAATATGAGCAAATACTATATACATACTTAATATTTATGAAAAATTATCAACTCTAAAAAAATTACATCAAGATGGAATCTTATGAAACACAACAATACCTTCTGAAAGAATTGCACCAACTTGCTGGCATATGGAATGACCCCACTGACATGTGTAATTAAAGCTGAAATAGTATTTAGAACTTGGACCTGAAACAATAAGTAAAAAGGGTTTAATAACCAGTAACCCAACAGGTAGGGCAAGATGATCGATATTTAAAATTTATTTGAATATATATCGATTATTTAATGACTAAGGTGTAACCCAAACTTAAATTACCATCTTATTAGTAGAATTTAATATATAACAAGATTGCCTATCTTACCACTAAAAATTGACGTTAACTTTAAGAAAGCTACAATGTTTCCTTATATGGTTGATCAAGATTTGGATCTTACTAAGAATAATTATTTTCTTAATTTTTTTGAAAATCTCTTACATTTTAAAAAATTTAGTAATAATAAGTCCATATCTAACAAATTCAAGTGTTATAACCAATCCTAAATATTCCCTCCGTCCCTCTCAATTCTCTACATCTGAGAGGGATGGTACAGCACTCATTCTAAGACTCTTATCCAGTATAGTTCCATAAATTATTTTATTTTTTTTAAGATTTCTGAATAAAAATTTAATGTTTAAATTTTTATTGAGAAAAAAAAAATTAAAAATAAGTTATGGAACTATACTTTATATACGCCTTAAGATACGTGCCGAGCAGTGAAAAAGAAAGGTAAAGAAATGAGGGGGGGCGAGGTAGTAGTAAAAAATTGTACATAGGGTGGATCGATTGTCAAATTTTGCTATTTTTTTACCTAGCAGCAATTGATTTTTTATTCAATTCCTAAGCTGCCACTGGAGTTAATCCTGGGTACGCATGAGTGTGTCTAAAAAGTACATATTCATGTGTAAACAGTCATCTGCCTACGTAAATATTTAGGCGAGTATATAAATATTTACATGCAACAACATTCATGTATAGTTTATTGTAAAAAAATGTTGATATATCACAAAAATTTGACATTGGCTAATATTATAGAAATGCCAAATGCTTATGCAACGAAGGTCCCTTTTGAGCAGCAAAGAGATTTTACCAAAATGATAACCAAACATTAAAATATGAACTCCACAACTTTTACCTTGGAGTCAAACTCCTGAACTTCCTCTACTAATTTAAAACACGAATCCCAACATACTGGGAGAAGATCAGAGAACTCCTGCTCTGAGAAAGTTGCATCTTCAATATGAAAATATAGTGACCGAGCCGCTGCCAGCTTAAAAGGTAGAAAGGATAAAATTTTAAAAAAGTACTTCAGAAAGCAAAGATAATTTGGAAGGTGGTATATTTGAAATATGGATAGAAGGAAAAAACAACTAGGATGTCTTATGATCTATACATACCCTGACACATATATCACTGTCCTGAAGCAATCTAATTAAAGCGCAGTAAACTCCTCTTCTAGTGTCATCTTTAATCTGTAAAGAAGCTAGAAAATTAAAGAATACTCTGGCTAGTGGCTAGTAATAAAGCACAGTATTGTTACCAAAACTGAACAAATAAACTTGCTGTAAAACCCAAGGAGACGATGCTATTGTAGAGCATTCACCGTCCTTGTAAGCCCTTTGTCAAATGAAGTGAGATTTTATAAATACTGTCTTGTATAACGAGCAGTAATAAAGCACAGTATTGTTACCAAAACTGAACAAAAAAACTTGCTGTAAAACCCAAGGAGACGATGCTGTTGTAGAGCATTCACCATCCTTGTAAGCCCTTTGTCAAATGAAGTGAGTTTCTATAGACATTGTCTTGTAATGTATATATAGCTAAATACGAATGTTAACATAATAATAAAAAGCAAAATACCTTTGTACCATGTTACCGTAATTGTTTATTAATATATTATGCAGTGTCCCTATACACCCGTGTGCAAAAATAGGACAGTGTCCATGTGTCCCCAATTTTTAGACTCTTGAAGTCCGACACTCGGATATGTGTCGTGTCCGACACTCCGTACCCTAGATAGCCTTTGTATATGTAAAATCAAGTGGCATAGTAGACACTATACCATTAGGCACCAGCTAATGCATAATACTTGAGAGTTGAGACGTTAAACCCTCCTACGCAAGTTAAGTTGATAGATAAATTATACCTCCGAGACCCACTGCCCAAGTATGAGTGCAACTTTCCTATGGATGATCCGCATGTTCGGGTGATCATTTGTCAACTCTAGAGATAATGCACCATTAAACCTACAAGACATTTAGAGTCAATAAGTCATAAAGTACATATACGGAAATTGCGTTAGGCATCCACTTAATAGTAAAATACATTACACGATAACTAAATCAATATTATAAGATTCTGATAGCTAATTAACGCCACCTATCAAGATGTCACAAGTAAATTACAAGATATAAAACTTGATCTTAATCAAAGCAGTTGCATCAAAAATTATTTATACTTAAACAAGGGAAACTAGAAAAGTAAGACATGCTTGGGTAATCATTCATCTTCTTCCATTAAATATAATTGAACAATTTACGTGGAGGTGTCTCTCTCCTGCATATAGGATTCGTCGCCACTTATCAACCAACTCAGGCGGTGAAATGAGTTAACTTAGGAATATTCGATCTTGCAAGTTTTTGTACAAATATATGATGAAGAATACATTACATATTTTACAAAATAATGTCACACTTTATTACTGATGGTAGATACATAATATTCGGGCAGGACGATGCTTGACTTTATCTCTACTAGAAATGAAAGTTAGAGGGGAGGGAGAAAACAAATCTTCAAAGAACTGTCTGAAGCATAAAAGAGGAATTTTAGAGTTAACTTCGGGGAAGATCGATGCAGAAATCACAGTACAACTAATAAAAAATTTGTTAATGGCCAATATGAACTAGCATGACATCTGAAAACTACGTCCAGGCACATGCCTAAATGACGATTCAGGTTGCTTTATATTGTGAAAAGTGAAAATAGTACTGTGGCAGCATGACACCTAATACATAAGTTTTCACACAGCTCGTCATTGTTATCCGTCACAAAACAATATTGAAAACTTATCAAACAATAAGGTGGAGCAAGGTAGCCAAATACAAATTCAAAGGACTAGGGTAATACAGCAACTTGTATAAACATACCAGTCCTTGAAGCTCAAGTAATTTGATAGCTCATAATACACGTACGCAGCAGCGCCATAAGCAGCATCTTTGAGAAGTAAACCCTGGGTGATTTCAGATACAGAAGAGGGGCATCCACCCATAGCCTCTTGGAGAATAGAAACCACAACAGGACATAGAAGCTGAACAGAGATAGTGATTAATATGCATTGCCAATGAAAAAAACTTGTTGACTAAAAGATCATAAAATTGTCAAGTGCATGACACCATACATACTGTCACTTACTTGACTATGAGTTTCAAACAAAACAATGTATAGTGCTTCGGCACATGGCCTAAGTTTTTCGGACCAGAGAACAGAATCCTGCTCATGATGAAAAGATTCAGGGTTCTGGAACCATTCCTCCACATCACTTGCTGACAACACAAAATACCTGTTTTAGGAGTCGCGTAGTATTAGCTAAAAGACAACAATAACATTCATCATTGATCTAAAGATGCAAAAATGCAGGCACCTTACAAATCACAAAGTTAACAATTGTAAGTAGCTGAAAAGAGTATTGCAATACGTAGCCATTCTCATAGGGTATAAGTTCGGGTTAGCTTTCTAAAGAAAGAAGTTCTACAGATTGGGCATTTCTAACGATTGCATATCCAGCAGAATAATGTTGTTCCAAATAACAGCCCTTAATTTTGGCAAAAAAAAGATAGTGATAATATTAAGGTAAAATGATCGACTATTTCCTATTAATTATGTTTGACACCGTGCAGGAAATTTGCAAATACCTCCTTATCAATATGTTACATAAAATCACCACCCGGTCACTTGGCAAGAGTGATGAAATCACACCAGCAACATGACTAGACATGTTCTCTTTCATCTTCTCAAATGTAACTCCATTTTCGCCCATCACGCGACCAGTCAAGTTTGGCTTGTATTCTTTACATTCAAGAATAGTTTTCACCATTGACATACACTGAATAGTATATTGCTCAAATGACATTAGCTCCGTTCCCGGATCTGTGATCGTATTCAAGCAGCAATCAATGACAAGTGGTAGGACACATTTATCACCAAAGGAATATGGATGACACTTCTGAATTGCGACTAGAATCTTCATCAGTTTAGTACACGATTTCTTCAAGAACTCCCAAAACATGGGATGCTTCTCGCGGAAAGATGAATCTGCAGAAATAATTTTACATCAGCTGATCAGCATTTAAGCATTTTAAGAAATGTAGTTTTGATAAATATGTTTTAATGCAGAGACAATACTCTAACTGCGTAAATGAAAATGTCGGTCTTCTATAAACTTCCATCAGATGCATGATGGCAGTGAGCCAAACGAAAACCAGATACAGATTCTACTTTATAAAATTACAAGATTTAATCAGGACAATTTAAAGGAGTTCATCTTTAAAGCATAGAGACATATTGGAAGACATTCTGTAGAAAATGTGTAATAATAACTTCCATAGTGCCTTTATGTTGAGGGCAATTGTATGGAGGATAGGTAACACACGTTAAGTCAATTTGAAAAGAAGTATTTCCACCACTTTCATGAGCAAAAATGAGCAACATTTGCCAATAAAGAGTAATCTGGAGCATTGCACCAAACTTTTTTACCATTACAAAAGCACCATTTGCTAATGCTTGAGTTTCTGGATTCTAACAATGGAAAATTAATAGAAGCACGAACATGTGATCATAGACATGACATATGAACAGAAATGAATTGTGCAAAGGTTAGAGCTATTTAAAAAAAGGTATTCTTACAGTGTGGAAGAAATGATTGAATGGCTTTCAAAAAAAAAGGAGAGACTTCTTTGACTGGTCGAACCTCCTGAAATAACAATAAATTGTGTTAGAATTTAACTCAAAACTGTAATGAGCATCTACTTCCAAATAGAAATGAGGTTTCACTGCACCGATACCTGCATAGATTTTGCATCACTTTGGAACCCAGCGATAATCAATTGACGTATAATCTTTGAGCATAGATACCATCTCTGACATGTTAAATTAAGTTCATCATTTATCTCTGAAGCATTTGACGAGCTTAAACTTTGAGCAAGCGTAGAAAAACCATGTAGTATTGACTGTGCATCCCTCTGCCAAATCTGCCAGCAATAATCGAAGAATTGGGACGATATCTGTATAGAAGAGAGTTCATAAATTACATAAACTTCATCCTACAAATTATAAGCAGAAGAGATATCTTATCCAGAGTACTACCAAAGGTCAAGGTTGGGACATTGCAAAAAATAACATAATATTCATTTATAAATATTACCAAGTTGAAAGGTGTAGTTTTTTTCCAGCTAAGAAAAGTAATAGAGATATGTTTCTTAATATTATGTTGTGTACAAAATACAAATAAAATTATAAATATTCATTAAGAGAAAGAATTCAAACCACAAAATTTATCGTTCTTAAACTTAAATATTTCTCTTTTTCGGATGTCTTAATCTAATTAAACTACCGTGTTCATGAATTTTAATGAAATTAAAGGAAAGAAGTTGAATAGAGGGATGAAAGAAGGCCTGCATACGTGTGTGTGAGTTTTTTTAGTTAAGAATTAGAAAACACATTAAATAAATTCTAACAATTATAAATTTTAAAATCAGTGCACTCGGGTTGAGAGCTAGTATAGATAAAAATAGCAACCATGGCTGAACCGTACATTTTAACAGTGGCCACCATGGGGAAAAGTGAAACATAAAATTGTCAAAACAATCAAAATTATAGTCAGATAACGTGCAGCAATTAAAATACCAAACAATTAGCGGTACAAGCATATATATTTATATATACGCTTTTGCTCAAATATATATATATATATACACGCTTTTGCTCAAATATATATATATATATATACACGCTTTTGCTCAAATGAGAACTTTTAAAATGAGAACCGAACGGGTGATTTTCATAGTTAAAATTGGTGATTTTTTACAAAATCTAAAAATTTTGTTTTGCATGAAATCACCAATATACTGATTTCGAAATTTCAACTTTTCAAAAAATCACCAGTTTTTACTACAGTAATCACCAGTTCTCACGGTGTATATATATATATATATATATATATATATATATATCGGTATAGAGTATACCTGTGCAAAATTCCTCTGATCTGCAGCAAGGCGTTTTGTAGACAACTCCTTTAAAGTTCGGAACAGGATCATAAATATTCTTTGTGATGTAAGAATGTCTGCTGATTGAAGTTGCTGAGACAAGGTAGAAAATAGTTCTGGCCTGAATAATTAATCAACAGAGTGATCAATATCTAGATCCCAATTAACCAAAAGATATACTGAAGAGAATCATTACAACTCAAAACCCACAAATTTTCGAAAAATAATATGACATAGATCCATAGATCCAACAGATATAATGTTTGGAATAAAATGATTGAATAGGACTATATAATCTTGATGTTGGTCCATCAAATCAAAGGATATTAAGAGAGAACTTTAAGAATGACAGCAAATAAATCAATTATTGTCGTAACATGTTCTACCAGATTTAGATGATATTCTCGTATAATTACCCTAATGTTTTCTTCCAAAATGCCCTTACTAAGCCTGGTTCACAGACCAATGAAACTTACGATGGTAACCCTGCCTCAACTTAGCTACTGAACAGCATAATTTTGTAGTTGATGTATAATCAGGATTAACTAAGAAGGAATGGATAAGTCTTCCACTTCGGGGATAAAGTTATATTTGGCAAGATGCTAGTAGACTGCACAGAACAGGTCTGCTTCAATAACTTAAAACTGAAGTTTCCATTGTGTAGTTAGGTGTGAGGTTGGTATTTTATTTTTTCTTAAAAAAAATAGTTTTGACAATATAGTCTAAACTACGTTGATAGATTTATGAGTTGAGTTTCTATATGGCTTTGCCTATAAAGTAGAAAAAGTTGCATCAAACTCAAATAAAATATTTTTCTGCAAGTGTCTAATTGAGAGGAAATAAACCATCTACTAGCAAAGTACCTTATTGATTGAGATCCAGAGATTTTTCCTAAGACATAATCAACGGCATTTAGTGCACATAATTGAAAAGGGTTACATTATAAAGCAATAAAATCTTTATACTCAAGTTCCACATGTACTAGTTGCCCAATATGGATTTCATTTTGTGACTCTTGTATGTGACATATGGAGCAGAAGTATATACCATTCTTTAGGATAGTCAATTCGAGCAATCTTGGAAATGAGCACAGCCAATGTAGCAGCAATCTGCATAATGCCAGAAACAAAGAAGTTGGAAAAAGGCAACCAAATAATTACAACTCACGCCAATAAGAACCAAAAACAGCAAATCTAATTTGAGTTTGGTAGTCTTATTGACCAATAACAAATTGGAGAACCGCACTTAATCTTCCAGGTCAATTATATGTTTTAACAAATTGCCTAGGAGTAACAGAAATGCAAGTAAAAGAAACTCAATCAGGGAAACTAGCACATGACGACAGGAACATGTATATATTTGGAACATTTAGAAATATTACCTGATAATTTTCCTCCCTCAAGTGAGACAGCAGTTTTTGTCTTAAATAGGATTTCTCCTCCTTGCTGATTCCACTGCAGATAATTAGGAAGATAATAATTAAAAAAAGAAAATCATGTACACAATCCTAACGTACAAGGCATGAGCCACTGACAGCATGACAAGGCAGTTAGTTGCACAAGTCCAATTGGCAATACTCGAAACCCAATGCCTGAAGTAGATCACTAAGGACATAAAACTTAAGCATCATCATATTTGAATTCCTAATGAAGAAAACATAAAATGTACACCACTACAGCCCATCCAAGAAAACTGCACAATCTTTTCTCGCTTAGGGTTTTAACTATAGCAGACTCTATCCAATTTGGTATAGCATATCAAGCTAAAGTTATTTTTATACTTACAAAACTTTTTCTTATCCTAAGGGTGCTGTTCGAGCAGCCACGGTTAATGTTTAACAGCAGTCAACATGATACTTATCATATAAAAACATAACACGTCCAACACTATCAAACAAGCTCTTTTAAACCGTATTAAAAATTCAAATCAATTATTATCAATCATCAAATTCAACCAATACCAAAACGAACAAAGTGGGGAACTTACTGACTCTCACGCCTATTCCTCCAGTATCTACTAACACTGTTCTTAAAATACACCGAAGCCATTAACCGAACATCCGTCTGAGCTGCCAAATCCTTTGCAGTAATCACTTCCTACACCACTCCAAAAAAACAATTACATATTCATATGTGTGTTGTGTGCATCACATCCTAAAACCCTAGAAAAAGAAAAAATTAGTGATCATTTTACGAAGATATCATAAAACTAGAGGTAATTCTACAGAGATATAAATGTGTTTGTGTATCACATTCTATAACCCAAGGTAATAAAATAGAGTATCATTTATGAAGATATCCAAATTTTTGTGTACACTTTACAGGGATATAAATGTGTGCTAGGAAAAACAACATTAGCGATCATTACACGAAGATATCGAAAAATGATTGCTCACTTTATCGAGATACAAATGTGTGTGTATCACATCCTAAAACCCTAGGAAATACAAATTAGTGAGCATTTTACAGAGCTACCAGAAAACTAGTGTTCATTTAGGGAGATACAAATGTGCGTATCTTACATCCTAAAACCCTAGGAAACACAATTCATGATCAATTTACAAAGATATCGAGAATTAAGTTTTGTATTAGTGTTCATTATACCGAAATATTATCAAAGCATTAGCATAGTCTATCACATCCTGAAAGCCTGTGAAAAAACAAATTATTGTTGATTTCTCGAAAACACGAAAAAAACACAATACAATCAACAGAAAAACGGCAGGTACCAGTAAACAAAAGCAGAAACCGGGACGATTTTCGTTGTGCGAGAGCGCGGCTTCAGCAGGCTTACGCAGGCTATCATCGCCACTAAGTGAATTAGAGAGAAGAGTATACATAACAGGTAGGTCAGCTTGTGTGAGTGCCATAGCTAAACTACATGAAATCGGAATCAATTGGCTTAAATTCAATCAATTAGAATGAGTATTCGAATAAATTAGATGAATTAATGTGATTATTAGGTGAAATTGAAGAATAGAGTATATGAATGTGTGTGTGTGTGTGTTTATTGATTTAACAGGTGAGGGTTTAGAAAAGTGTTGAGTATAGAAGTTAAGGAAGATGCCAGCTAAGACTGAGAATGAAGTTGTGTTCCTTCCATATTTACACCTCATTTCCATATGCGAGTTGCGAATATTTTGGGTATTTTGGGTTGGCCCATCACAATCTCTACGAGGGAGAAATTAATTATGTTATATTATTTTATTTATTGTATTTCTTATTATTAACTATTTTATTATTTTATACTAACTTATTTATGAGTTTTTAGACCGTTTTTGAAAATTAGTTTTTCAACAATAAATTAGTTCTTTTGAAACAAATTAGAATTTTGACCAAATGAAATTTTTAATGTAAAGTGTTTGGTAGTTAGATTTTTGAAATAATTTTTTATTCAAACAAACTAAATTTGAAAGAGTTACTTGAAGTAGTTTTTTCAACTTATATATAAAAAAACTAATTAAAATATTTAATTACCAAACAATTTGGTTCAAGATAGCTAAATTTAAGCTGTTAGTCAAAACTACTTACTTAATGAGCTAGTCAAAACAATTAATTCAAACCGCTACAGTTAACCACTAATTACCAAATAAGGCCTTCATCTTTAAAATTAACTAGCTTAAAATTTTGTGCGATACACGAGTTCCGTTAATATTTAAATAGATTTTAAATTTTTTATCCAATCATATATTAATTTTAATATATATATAATTATAAATTTATAATAAAAATAAGTTGTTTAGTAGGATAAGCGGGATAAGGATATTATATCCGGTAATTTAGCGATTTAGTAGTTTAGCGTACAACACTATTTTTTTTTTTTTTAATAACCAAAATAGGATAATCATTGAATCAAAATATATTTCATTCCGGTTATTATATTATAGTATAGATTTCAATTATGTGTATTTATTATGCTCCTTTTTGTACTTGTTCGAATGATGAACAAAAAATATTTCTTTTATTTATTAAACATTTCTATTCTAATAATTACTAGCCGATGCATTTATTGCTTTTAATATTATATAATTTTTTGAATTTAATTTGAAGTGAAAATTTTAAGTTATGAAATTTATTTATTTAAAAATTTAACAAACAGGATTTGATAATAATTATAAATATACACATAAGTGTATAATTTAGTGATATTTCAGTTTTAAAAAATATTGTAATGATTAAATTTATAGCTTTATTGATACTAGCATAATACTCTGTGCGAGACATGAACCATTTTTTAACAATATCGAAATGCGGTGTATATAGTTTTTAAAATGTCAATATTTTGCGGTTAAAAAATAAAATATATAATCCTTAATAATTTAGTTAAAGTGAACAAAAAATAGCACCAAAAGTAGTTTAAACTCAATTATTGTTTAAATGCTTAAGTGATGATCTACTGTGTTATATTCATTGCCCTTATTTTTCCAGGATTTGACAATTCTAGTGATAACAAATATTTTTATTGTGCGTGAACTCTAAGTTAAGTATATTTTTGCATATTATAATTTATGTAGTTCCAATAAATATGATTCTAAAGTGATGAAAACTTATTTCATATGAAGTAGAAGATGTTTCTGGTCAATTTCAAATTTCTCGTGTTAAAGTGTTCCTATAATATTTTTAAATTCTTTGCAAGACTATTTATTTAGCAAATATAAATATATATACTATTTATGCATGAGAGATGTATTTTAAAATATGTTATTGTGTGTGGTAGTATTAGTGTCACCCCATATATTGTTTTTTATATAGAGACTAATGTAGCATTATTTTAATCATTCACCCGTTTGTTCGTGAATGATTTCAACCTTTTTTCACATGTAAATTCAGTAACTTGCTCGATTTGACCTCATAAGCGGGATCACCATTTTTCTAAATTTGATTAAATTTTCATAAATATTAGTACTTGAATTTCTAACATTTTAACGTGATTATGAACGAAATAGTACAATAATTTTCGTGATCAATATAATTATTTTTTATTTTTAACTTATAATAGATTGAATCAAATTACATTTTTAGTGTGCGTATAAGTTTTATTCATGTATTAAAATTCAAATATGTAAATAATTCTATAATTACAAGAAGTACTTTGTTTTATTCAAGTACTTTTAAATATATGAAAAAATATTAAATTTACATTTTTTGTAAGTAGAGTATTGTCTAAAATCGTTGAAGTCAGTATATTTTCCAAATTACATTAACTGTTAGGATTTTTTTTAATTGCAAAAATAAATAACATTTTTATTCTGATTTTGTATGATATATATTAGTAATTTAACTTTTGCTCTTTAAGAATTCGCTAATAATAAAAAAGTCACATACACATAATATAAATTTGGATATAAATGTATATTGTTTCAACAAAGTGAAGTATGGAAAAAAAGTCACATACACATAATATAAATTTTGATATATATGTATATTGTTTTAACAAAGTGAAGTATGGAAAAAAAGTCGGGTGAGTACAAAACTTGTAGTTTTACCAAATATATTTTCCAAATTACATTAACTAATATAATTTGTTTTTTTAAATTGCAAAAGTAAATAACATTTTTATTTTGAATTTGTAGAAAATATAAATTAGTGATTTAAATTTTGCTCTTTAAGAATTCGCCAATAATAAAAAAGTTTAAATTCCGATATTAATGTATATTATTTCAACAAAGTGAAGTATGGAAAAAAAGTTGGGTGAGTACAAAGCCTGTACTTTTATCTAATCACGCGATAATTTGAACCAAAATACTGAGTTTTTTAGAAAAATAAGGTTAAGTCCATGACAAATCAAAATAAATTAAGTTAATAATTTTGGTATACAAATCTTTAACACAATAATACACGAAGAAAATAAATAAATATAACTTTTTTAAAATTAACTATACAAATAATCTACTAACTATGTTTGAACTGAAAAATAAAGTGTCTTGCTATCTACAAAACTCACATATAATATTTATTATTAATAACATACGTGACAATATGGTACAGTGGTATGGACATTTATTTGTGAATGTAGAGGCTCAAATTATATTCCAATCACCAACACATCTTTTAAGTAAACATTACATATAAGGGTAAATTAGTCATTTCAACTCATAAATAAAATATCTCATTAATTTTATAACCATGTTGGTGTTGTTAGGAGTTGTCCCACATCGTTTGTGTGAGGGGCAGTTTGCTAGAATATAAGTAGCCAGATAACTCAAATTAAAATGAGGCATTTTGGGAGGTGCCCAAAACCAAAATCGTGAGGGCTCAACCCAGAGCGGACAATATCATACTAATGTGGAGTTAGGCCTGCTTAGCAAGCCCAACAAGTGGTATCAGAGCTATGGTCGAAACGGTCCATAACAATCACATATAGGCTCCAGAAGTGACCTAGGAAGAGACAGATGGGCTTGCCCCAGAATGGGCTCAAGGAAAAGGCAGACGAGCCTCCAGTATGGGCCTAGGGGGAGCAGATAGCCAGATAGACTTTCAGTATAGGTCGAGGGGGAGCCTGGTCACAGTGAAGGAGGTAGAATCGACAGGTGTCGGGCCCGATGTGTGAAGGGGGAGATTGTTAGGAGTTGTCCTACATCGTTTGTGGGAGGGGCAGTTTGCTAGAATATAAGCATCCAGATAACTCCAAATAGAATGAGGCCTTTTGGGAGGTGCCCAAAACCAAAACCGTGAGGGCTCAACCCAGAGCGGACAATATCATACTAATGTGGAGTTAGGCCTGTTTAGCAAGCCCAACAGGTGTATTATACAAGTAAAGATTTATATGTGTGTTTATAAAAAATAATTATGTTTTAGTTAAAAGGTAAATTTAGCTTAGATCAATTGTATATGAATCTGTTAATCAACTAAATTCAGCTAACTATATTCTAATTTATGTTAGTTTAATATGTTCAAGCTTAGATTAATGGTAAATTTTGTCTATCAATGGTAAAAAAAGTTATGTAAGCCCGGATAAAAATACATATTATTTTATTTTAGTTGGTCTATTTTTTTATTTTAATTTTTTTAGCCCATATGAATAGTTTACATTAATTTATTCTAGTATGGCGCTAGTATCTCTATTTTCATTTTATTAAAATAGTACGTTTCTCATTAGAGTCGGCCGCCCCATCTCTCTCTAACCCTAGCCGCCTCATCTCCTTTTCCACACCTTATTCCCATCCCCATATTCTCTCCTTTCTTCCCATCTCAACTCTCTCCCTCTCGTCATAATTCTTAACCGCCCCTTCTCTATTCACACAACACCTTTCTCTTGTTTTTTTAATTTTCTTTCAATAAACATCCTCTTTTTATTTGCCTCTTCTTTAATAAAATCGAGTTTTGTTCCACATAACTCGAAAAAATCATATGAGTTCTTTACTTTAGTTTCAGATCTACAATGGTAAGAGCTCGGATTTTTCATTATATTCAGTTTTGGGATTCAAAATCTCTGGTCCTGCGACATATTAAAATTTGGTGTCATTCCGAGATCTTTGAATTTTGGATTTTTTTCGTTTCGTTTTTGTTTGAGTTATTTTTGTGTGTTTAATTGTCTCGCTTAATGCGATGTGTCTCGTTCTGTGTGATGTGGTGGTTGTGTTGAAAATTATTTTTATGGTGTCACATTAACAACACTTTCGACGAGTCTATAACTGGTGTCCGACCGGTAGATAGTTAGGGTGCATTCAGAACGGTGGTGAAAATTGCATATGCTCACCTCTCACAAAAAATATTTGTTTATAACATAAGGGCTCTAAGCTCAGTTTTGCAACCGAGTCCTCTGAACATTGCACTACCCATGAAATTAATGTGCGGGTCAATTGTGAATCTACTTTTTTTCTGGCGGGAAGCAGGATGGATTGCTCAGGAAACAGTTATCTTCGTTTTTAATTTTCAGAATATTTGTATTTAGTTAGTTAAGCAATCCGAAAATAAAGCGGCTAATTTTTTAGCTCGTTTGTTTGTTTTTCAACCTGGTTGCATGATCAGTTGGAGGTTTGTCCCCTATGCTCTAAATTTGGCATATAGAAATTAAAGAAAACCCGTTATTATATAAACCCAAACATTGTACACAAAAATCAAATATCAGAATTTAATATTTCGGCTATTAGGGTCGGATCCTAATTATCCCACTCTTTTAAGCCTACATTATACCTATCAACGAATTAGGTAGACTTTAAATTATTTTAACCCGGATCAATAATATAAAAATTATCTTTAGTTTGAATTTGATTTTGATTTTAGCGTAGATCAATAATTTCATTATTTTTTTGGCCCAATCCAGTTAATTACACTTAGTTTGTTTTTAACTTTAATAGCCTAAAACTCATGTGATGCACGGTTGTTTTAAATATATGTTATTTTATTATTTATATTTTAATATTGTATTGATGATACTTGTTAATAGAGTAATTAATACGTTGTTTTTTATCTATATATCAGTATATCGACCAACGAATTATTTTCTACTTCATTTTTTTATCTCGGTTCAATAGTATAATTATTTTAATACTATCAGTAATATCTATTATTTTATTTTAGCCTGGACACCGTCTATTTCTACCCAAATACCGTCTCATACTCGTCTATTGTGTCCATTTATATATAACCTTATTCTAGGGGTTTCAAAATTTTTAACGATAATATTATATAAGATAATTATATCAAAATAATAAATTAATTAAGTGAGGGCAATTAAGTACTTTCAGCAAGTACCGATCGACTATCAAATTTTTAATGTTTAGTCTGAACCTATGCGATGCACGATTATTTTACATAATTGTTATTTGAATGTTAATATTTTACTAAATATATTTGTTAAACCTGTAAGTATGTCAGAATTGATAAAGTATGGTGAAAAGATAGTAAAGTAGGTTTTTATTATAATAAGACTTGTTCTTGATTACAATTGGAAAGGGGCTTATATAGCTAACAACCATATATAATAAAGGAAAATATCATAACAAGGAAACTATTATAAAAATGAAACTATCCAATAATATAATATCATTTTATATGTTAACATCCCCCCTTAAACTCACGATGTTGAATCGGGAGTTTGCTAACCAAGAGACGGAGCCACGTAACCAAACAAATCCAAAGTTGCATCACCAGAGATTGAAGAGCATCCAAACAAATCCAAAAACAGAGTTACGAATCCAAACAAACCAAAAACTTCTAAACAATACCAAAGACGGAACAATACAAAGAAGAACGCAACAACAAAAGAGAAATCGTCAAAAGACGCGGCAACCCAAGAGAAAATAAAGCAATTAAGTCACCAAAGTAACAAATATGCAACCATCGAAACAATACCAAAACTGTATGCGAAACTGAATTCTAATCCAAAACCAAACTCCATAATCAACCCAATACAAACTCCAAATAATTGAATCTAAGTCAACAAACTATATCTAATCCTCAACCAAACTGTTGTGCATATGTTGTGTACTTGATGATTTCATAAACAAAACATCTAAGTAGATTTTACTTAGTGAAATTATGTAGCACTCGACGGATAAGAATTATAGTCCCGACGGATAACTCATTATAGTCCCGACGGATGATGACTTATTATCCATCAAGTGAGTAGCTTATGCAATAATGAGTCTGTAGCACAGTTCTGTATACATCTTTGTATAGATTATGTAGTAGCCTATAAGTCATGTTGACTTTAACTAGATATGCAGAATAGGTTGATTAATTGTATATAAATGATGTCTTGTAATTTTGCATAAGTGAAATGAAGTCAAGTGCCAAAATAGCTACCGACGGATGATTAGCAAAGCCATCGACGGATGATCAAATGACTATCAATGGATGTTTAATATAGCAGTTGACGGATGATCAATGAAGCCATCAATGAATGTTCAGAAAGTCGGCGGATGATCATATATCCAACGGATATTCATAAAGTCCAAGGGATGATCATATAAAGAATTCAAACAGCAGTTGAACAGTGAAAGCTGAGCACAGCCGTCGAGATGTATACAAATCTACTATGGAAGCCCATTAACTGGGTAATAAAGGACGAAAAGTAGCAAAGCTTAAGACTGATAGTTTTTATATTTATTCAGTCTTTTTGACTTTGTAATTTTGGTAATATATAAACCAAGAACGTAGCAAATAGAAACAAGAGAGCTGAGATACACAAACAGAGAAATCTTTGTAAGCAGAATCATTAGCATTTCCCTGTATTCTCAGTAGTTCAATTTGTAAGCAGCTGTGAGCATTCTTGCACACAGAGTTCTCTCGATATATAATATATATCTCTGGTGGAATTGTTTAAATCCACCAGAAAGTTTTTAAAAACTCTTATTTTCAATTACTTATGTTTTGATTTAATTAAGTTTTTATTCCGCATTGTGCTAATCAAAACACTTATATCTACATTCGAGTTGAACATTTTTATTTCGAGAAAAAGGTTCAAGAATTCCATTCAACCCCCCTTCTGTAATTCTTGCTATATTGTTAAGGGACTAACAATTGGTATCAGAGCAAGCTCTTAATCTACAAAGAGTTTAAAGATCAAAACAATTCAGCAAGATGAACAAGAAAGACGTTGGAGTCAAGATTCCTTTTCTAGATAAAGATAATTACCATCATTGGAAGGTAAAGATGCATCTTCATATGATTTCTCAAGATGAGGCCTATGTGGACTGCATAGAAAGAGGCCCTCACGTTCCAATGAGAGCTACAACAGGAAACGAGCCATCAGTTCCCAAGCCAAGGCACGAATGGTCTGATCCTGACATTGAACAAGTCAGGAAGGATAAAAAGGCCATGAACATTCTGTTCAATGGAGTTGATGCAGACATGTTTGACAACATTATCAACTGCAAAACTGCCAAGGAAGTCTGGGATACTATACAGATAATATGTGATGGCACTGAGCAAGTTAGAGAAAACAAGATGCAGCTCTTGATTCAGCAATATGAGCATTTTCACAATGAGGAAAGTGAGTCACTCACTGACATTTTTAGTAGATTTCAAAAACTACTAAATGCTCTTAAGTTGCATGGAAGAGTCTATCAGACTAAAGACTCTAATATGAAATTCCTTAGATCTCTTCCAAAGGAATGGAAACCAATGACAGTCTCATTAAGAAACTCACAAGATTATAAAGAGTTTACTTTGGAGAGATTGAATGGCATCCTGAAGACCTATGAGCTTGAGATAGAGCAGGATGAAAGGATGGAGAGAGGAAAGAAGAAAGGAGGATCCATTGCACTAGTTGCTGATTTGGAAAAGGAGAAGGAAGTGAAGATGGAAGCTGTTGAGTCAACTTCTAAGGTCTGTGAGAACAAGGGCAAGGGGCTTATAGTAGAAAGTGAAGATTCATTGAGCTAAGATGACGTGGAGGACATTGATGAGCACCTAGCATTTCTTTCCAGGAGATTTGCCAAGCTCAAGTTCAAGAAGAACTTTGGAGCAGCCAAGCCAAATAGAAACATGGTGGATAAGTCAAAATTCAAATGTTTCAAATGTGGCTTGGCAGGGCATTTTGCCAATGAGTGTAGAAAGTCAAATTCCAGTAAGAAAAAGTTTGAGTCTGTGGATTATAAGCAAAAATACTTTGATCTACTCAAACAAAAGGAAAGGGCTTTTATTACACAAGAAAATGACTGGGCAGCAGATGGTTTGGATGAAGATGAAGATGCCAGCTATGTCAATCTAGCTCTAATGGCCAAGTCTGATGAGACAGAGACAAGTTCCTCAAGCAATCAGGTAATTACCACAAACCTTGCACATTTATCTAAAGCTGAGTGTAATGATGCCATAAATGACATGTCTACGGAATTATATCATTTGCGTGTTACACTTAAGTCTCTTACTAAAGAAAATGCTAAAATCAAAGAAAATAATTTGTTTTAAGTGAGAGGAATAATGTGCTTGAGTCTCAGTTTATTGGTTTTGAGAAATTAAGAATTGAGTGTAAAATTGCCAAGGAGGAATTAACTGAGTCCTTGAAAAAGGAAGAAATTTTAAAAAAGCAGCTCGAGCGTGAACAAGAGGTGATTAAAGCTTGGAAAACATCCAGGGATGTCCATGCTCAAATCACCAAAGTTCAAGGAATTGAGTCTTTCTGTGATGAAGCCTGGAAAAAGAACAAAGAGAAACTAGAACCTAATTTGGTAGATGGACTGCTAACAGATGTAGACTCGACGGATGATGAGGACTATCCGTCGGATAACAAAAAGTGTTATCCGTCGAATGATGAAAATCCTCATCCATCGGCTGTGAGCAAGCCCATTAGCAAAGCCAAACTAATCAAGCTGAATGAGAAGTATGGGTCTGTTTCCAAGAATTTTGTTTCAGGAGAGTCAAGTCAAGTTAAGAAAGGGAAAAAGGCTAATGTTGGTCACATGACTGTCAAACAGTTAAGTGACAGACTTGAGAAAATTGAGGTAAAAATAGAGACTAAAAGGAAAAAGAATAGGAATGGTAAAGTGGGGATTAATAAACACAATAAATACACACCTGATAAATATGCTCCTAGAAAAATCTGTGTCAAGTGTGGTAGTGTAAATCATTAATGTTAATTGCAAATCTGCCATGCCTACTCCCATGTCTGTTCAGTCTCAATTTCCTAACATGAATGCCATGCCTCCCATGCCTGTTAATGCTATGCCTACACAGAACATGAATGCACAGTTTGCTAATATGCCATTTGCGCCTAATCCTTATTATGTTGCATATAGTATGCCACAAATACCATTTAGCATGCCCTACTGGAATAACATGTTTACACCAAGCATGCCATTTCCTGTTAGTCATAATATACATGATAATTCTGTTGCAATGAATGGTTTCAAAGGTCCAATCCAAATGACTAAGGATAAATCTGAAATTACTAAGTCAAATGAGATAAGACCTAAGAAACAGAAAAAGAAAGCTAACAAGGCAGGACCCAAGGAAACTTGGGTACCAAAATCAACTTGATTTGATTTTGATGTATGTACGGAAACAGAAAGAATCTTTGGTACTTGGATAGTGGTTGTTCAAGACACATGACTGATGATTCTACCCTGCTCACAGAGTTTAAGGAGAGAGCTGGCCCAAGTATTACATTTGAAGATGACAGCAAGGGTTATACTGTGGGATATGGCTTGATTTCAAAGGACAATGTCATCATTGAGGAGATTGCCTTAGTGGATGGTCTCAAACACAATCTGTTGAGTATCAGCCAGCTTTGTGACAAAGGCAAATTAGTAACCTTCAACAAAGAAGCCTGTGTTGTGACTAATAATCAAAACAACAAAGTGGTTCTCACTGGTGTGAGAAGAGGAAATGTGTATCTAGCTGATTTCAACTCATCCAAAGCAGAATCTGTAACTTGCCTTCTCAGCAAAGCAAGTCAGGATGAAAGTTGGCTATAGCACAAGAAGCTATCTCATTTAAACTTCAAGACCATGAATGAGCTGGTAAAGAAAGAACTAGTAAGAGGCATTCCTCTAGTGGAGTTTACAAAGGATAGACTGTGTGATGCCTGCCAAAAAGGGAAGCAGATTAAAGCATTATTCAGGAAGAAACTTGATTCAGCAATTGAAGAGCCTTTGCAACTGCTTCACATGGATTTGTTTGGACCAGTCAATGTATTGTCAATCTCAAGGAAAAGATTTTGCCTAGTAATTGTAGATGATTTCTCAAAGTTCTCTTGGACACATTTTCTAAAGTCTAAAGATGAGGCTAGTGAAATCATCATCAATCACATAAGGCAAGTCAACAATCATCCTGATTTCAAAGTTAGAAGAATCAGGAGTGACAATGGAACTGAGTTCAAGAATTCTGTCATGAGAGCATTTTGTGAAGAAAATGGGATTCTGCATGAGTTTTCAGCAGCAAGGACTCCACAACAGAATGAAGTAGTGGAAAGGAAGAACATATCACTTATTGAAGCTGCAAGGACAATGCTTGAAGAATCCAAACTACCAACATATTTCTGGGCTGAAGCTGTAAATACTGCATTCTACACTCAGAACATTTCTCTGATTAATCAAGCAAGATGCATGACTCCCTATCAATTGTTCAAGAACAAGAAGCCAACTCTAAACTTTCTTCATGTCATTGGCTGTAAATGCTATATCCTGAGAAATCAAACTGATCAAAATGGGAAGTTTGATGCTAAAGCAGATGAAGGAATTTTTGTTGGATATGCTGTTGGTAAAGCATATAGAGTCTACAATCTAAGAACCAACATTGTTGTGGAATCTATACATGTTGTGTTTGATGATAAAAAGATTGAAGGACTGATAGATGGAGATTACCATGAGAGCCTCAAATTCGACAATGTGGAGATGGTTAGTGATGACAGTGATGATGAGAGTGATCAAGAAACAGTGTCTAACGATAATGCAGACAAATCTACCACCAATGAAGCACAAAACTCAACATCCGTCGAGTTGCATAATGCTTCATCTGTCAGAAGACAATCTGTGTTATCCGTCGGAAGACAACCTGCCTCATCCGTCGGTACTCAAAATTCACCATCCGTCGGGTTATCAAAAGGAGCAGGAGGTCAAAACAGATCACCTATAGAAAATTCCCCTTTCTCAAATTAAAGATCCACAAACACAGGGGGAGTTTCTAGCAATCAAAACTCAATCACACATCAAGACAACCATGAGGTCTCTTCATCTAGAGCTAATCTACCTCAACAAAGAAAATGGACAAAAGATCACCCCTTTGAGCTTATCATTGGCGATGTTTCTTCTAGAGTTCAAACAAGAAGAGCAACTCAGGAAGAATGTCTATACAGCAGCTTTCTATCAAAGGAAGAACCAAAGAAGGTAAAAGAAGCTTTGTTGGATCCTGATTGGATTTTAGCTATGCAGGAGGAGCTAAACTAATTTGAAAGGAATAATGTATGGAAGCTGGTACCCAAGCCTAAAGGAAAGAAGCCAATAGACATGAAGTGGGTATTCAGAAACAAGATGGATGAAAATGGCATAGTAATCAGGAATAAAACTAGATTGGTTGCTAAGGGTTATTGTCAGCAAGAAGGAATAGATTTTGATGAAACTTTTGCTCCTGTTGCAAGACTTGAAGCCATCAGAATCTTCTTAGCCTATGCAGCCCATGCCAATTTCAAGGTCTATCAAATGGATGTCAAAAGTGCCTTTCTAAATGGAGATTTGGAGGAAGAAGTGTATGTTAGTTAACCTCCTGGTTTTGAAGATCCAAATTTTCCAGAATATGTCTATTATTTTCTGAAAGCACTTTATGGACTGAAGCAAGCACCTAGAGCCTGGTATGACACTTTATCAAAGTTCCTTTTGGAAAATCATTTCACAAGAGGTATTGTAGATATAACTTTATTTTTCAGAAATGTTAATGGCTCTAGTATACTTGTTCAAATCTATGTAGATGATATTATTTTTGGCTCTACAGATGAGAAATTTTGCAAAAAGTTTGCCAAATTGATGCAAAGTAAGTATGAAATGAGTATGATGGGAGAACTAACTTACTTTTTTGGTTTGCAAGTTAAGCAAGTTAATGATGGAATATTCATTAGTCAAACTAAATATATTTTTGATCTTTTAAAGAAGTTTAATCTAATGGATTGTACATCTGCAAAAACTCCCATGGCCACTGCAACTAAGCTTGAATTAAACACTACTGAAAAGTCTGTGGATATTTCAAGTTAAAGAGGCATGGTTGGCTCACTTCTGTACTTAATAGCTAGTAGGCCAGATATAATGTTTGCTACATGTTTATGTGCTAGATTTCAGGCTGATCCTAGAGAATCTCACTTGATAGCTATTAAGAGAATTTTCAGATATCTCAAGGGAACACCAAAACTTGGCATTTGGTACCCTAGAGATTCTGGTTTTGATCTAACTGGTTATTCAGATGCAGATTATGCAGGTTGTAGAATTGATAGAAAGAGCACAACAGGAACTTGTCAATTTCTAGGAAACAAGCTTGTGTCCTGGTTCAGTAAAAAGCAAAATTCAGTTTCTACTTCAACAACTGAAGTTGAATATATTGATGCTGGCAGTTGCTGTGCACATATTTTATGGATGAAAAATCAATTGCTAGACTATGGTTTGCAAGTTGAGAGGATTCCTATTTTCTGTGATAACACAAGTACAATTGCCATCACTGAGAATCCAGTGCAACATTCAAGGACAAAGCACATAGACATCAAGTACCATTTCATAAGGGAACATGTGATGAATGGTACTGTGGAATTATATTTTGTTCCTAGTGAAAAGCAACTTGCAGATATCTTTACCAAGCCACTGGAAGAATCCACCTTTTCAAGGTTGGTAAGTGAGTTAGGTATGCTTAATTACTCTTAAATTTATCTGAGTTGTTATTTTGCAAGTTGTAATGTAGCCAGAAATTTAGTTGATTTTTAAGTCTTGGATGAAATTTTGGATAAGTCAAAATTTGCATCTCGACGGATGACCCTTATCCATCGAGTTTAGTCATCCGTCGATATACTACTTGCTAATAAAAGTCAATTATTTTTCTGGAATACTTTGTGTCTCGACGGATTTCAGTTTATCCTCATCCGTCGAATTGTCTAAATCTCAGCCGTTAATTCCCTGAACATAATCCATCGAGTATACTTATAGTTTGTAAGCATTACACGACGAATAATGGGTGGAATTTTTACAGTTTACTTTTAAACGGCTATTTTAGGCAATTTCTATTGGTTAATTTACTTTTCTTTATTATTTTTATCAGTTATTTTTGAGATAGTATAAAAGCTTATTTCATTCCAATTGTTTTATTTTATCATTCTCAAATTTAACTGCTTTTATTTCATTCTCTCTCAAGCAAATATTCTCTTTCTCTTCAAAGCTTTCATTCTCTAACAATGGCACCTGTAGTAAAGATTATGTCTCAAACTGGGTTCATTTATGAGAAGAACAACTTCACTGCTTTGGTCAATAAGGGTATTCAGCAATCAGAGGACTATCACAAGATGATGGACTTTGTGAAGAATTGCAAGCTAAATTACGCCATGCTGGAGTCACTCATAATCTTCTGTGAAGTTGTTGAAGAGATGTGGACCACTGCTATCTACAACTCTGCTGACAAGACCAGCACTCTAACCATCAAAGGTAATGAGTTCTGTATCAATAGTGATGTGATAAAAGCATGTTTCAAAATTCCTGATAATAATGTGACTTCACCACACAATGACACTGATATTATCAATATGCTTAATTCCATGCATTATGCACTTCCTACTACTAAACTAAGTGATATTAGGAGATTGGGTCTTAGGAAATAGTGGAGTTTCTTGTGTGATGTGGTTACTAAAGTTTTCTCTGGAAAAGTCAGCAATTTTGATTCAGTGAATATTTCCATGCTTAACATGCTATACATGCTAGTTACAGATAAATTTTATAATTTCAGTGACCTTGTCTTGTTTGAGTTAGGTTTTAAACTAGGTGAGTTAGCTAAAAAAGGAAAGAATGTGTATTATGCTAGATTTTTCATGTTATTGGCTAACCATCTATGTCAAGAGATTGTGCTTGAGAACCCAAACAACAAACTGACTTGTTGGGTTCAAGAGAAAAGACTCATTGCTGATTTGAACAGAGCCAACCATCACAGGGATGTGCCAATGTTCTATTTTCCTGTAATGCAGGCACCTCAGGTAAGTGAGGTAAGTTCATCCATCCCTATAACTATTCCAACTTCCTCTATTTCTTTGACTTCAGGAGTAGCTATGGCAACTGTGCCAATGACCAAACAGTTGCCTACCAAAGCCTCCAAACCCTCTACAATTTCCAAATCTAAATCAAAGAAAACCCCCTCTGGCATCTCTCAAAAGATGCCAGTTGAAAAATCCATAAAAGCAAAAGAGGGGAGTGTGAAGGAGGGAAAGTCAGGTGAGGGAAGGGGTGAACATCAAAGAAACCCCAAGAATAAGGATGGAGAGTTGAGTGAATCTCAGCCTAGCCACACTGCAGTTTCCCAACAAACTGTAGTGCTTAAAAAGGATAAAAGCACACTTCTAGCTGCATCCTCCCAAAAGGATGCAGTTATTGAACAAAGCTCTCAGCCAAGAGCACAGGCCAAAAGGGTTAGGGACACAAGCTCACCCCAAACTTACTCAAGAAAGAAGAAATCTAAAACCTCTGGGGATGCACAGGGCACACACACAGTGCAAACTGGTGCTAAAGACACAGTCCCTGCACTCTCTCAAATTCAGTTTGATGTGGCTCCAATAAATGTGGAGTCACAGCCAAAATCTCTAATAATAGAAGCATCTGAAACACCATACTCACCAACAAACTCTCTGGAAGTGGATATGATAAATATTTCAATTCCTGATTCCCCTTCTTTAACTCTGTTGGGGAAGCCAAAATCTAGTGCAAGTGAGCATCATCTTTTAGATGATTTGTTGGCTCACTTGCCAATTTTTTCAGATACTATTGAGACATCTGTGCCTCAAATATCTTCAATCAACACAGAGTCAACAATAGTTTCTCTTCCCACCTCATTCATTTCTACTCTCTCGATGGATATTGCTCATCCGTCGAGTAGTGATTGTATCTCGACGGATAAGCTTAACAGCAGTTATCTGTCGGATAGCATTACCACTCACTCGATGGATATCACTTATCCGTCGAGTATCTCTGCACAACTTCAAACTTCAATTATTTCAAGTGCAGAAGATTTAGGGTTGTACAGTCACTCTTAGGACTGAGAGAGGAGAGTGTATTGAGTGAGAGGCTGGGTTGCTCCCAGGCAAAAGGAGAGGAAAAAAGTGAAAATCAGCAATCCATTTATTCAGGATTGGCAAAAGTGAGTGAGAGGAGTCCCACCTTAGTAGGTGAAGGTGAGGGTGGGGAGCCAGGGTGAGACCCTGATGTAACAAAAGAGAGATTATGAGAGAAAAGCAGGTATAGAAGTAATAAGGGTGGATACAGCCATTGCTCATGAGTCAATGATTGTGGATGATGCTGAAAAGGAAAGACAATTTCAGCAACATTACAAGGCTGTAATTGATAACATTTCCTTGGATGCTGACACTTTTACTCATCCTGTGTCAGCCTATCAATTGTTGGCTGCTCAGGGTAATGAGGAGGCAGAAAAGACATCAAATTTGGTGCATACTTCAAAATCTCTAAAAAGGGATAAAGCTGCTGTCAATTTAATGCCTCCTATAGCTGATGAGCCATCTGAAGAATTTGGAATAAATATGAAGATGACTCTATTTCATTTGATAGAAGCATGAACTTAGGGGGAGATGAAGGCCCAAGTTCTATTCCTGATCTACCTGAATGGGCCTTGACTAAGGAATCCACACCTGGACAATTCAATGTATCCTTGGTCAAACAAATTATGTCTATCCAAAAGGCCATTCAGAAGAGCTCAAATGCTGGTACCAAGGCTGTTCTTCAAGCTCACCTAGATTCTTTACATCTAATGAAGCTACAGCAAGTCAAACAGAATCCGAGTGTAGATGAAATCAAAAATGATATAGCTGACTTGAAGACCTACAATTCTGAGAAGCTGGATTCAGTCATGCCATATGGTACGATGTAGGATCTATTACTGAGACTGAGGAGAGAATCAGATTCTGAAAAGAAGCTGGCCAAGCTGGAAGATAGAGTTCAAGTTATTGAGAATTCTGTGGCCACCCTTCTTCAAAATCAACAGTCTCAGACAAATCTTCTCATGCAACTGGCTAAAGCAGAAGGCCTAACTCCTCAACTTGATGATAACAAAAATGGGGGGAGAGAACCAAGTAAGGGGGAGAAAGGACCAAGTGAGGGGGAGAAACTTCAAGTTCAAATCAGCAAAGTAATTGTACCTTCAATTCCAAGCCACCAGTTGCAGATGGTATAAATCTAATTAAAGCAGCAGCAGCAGCAAACTTGAAAGTTACTGAGAAAGGAAAGTTGAGTTTGATCAACTGGGAGAAGATTGATGAGGAGATACAGAAAAAGTTTGAACTTGTCAAGGAGCCAGTTAAGTCAGCCATCCATCACTCTCAAGTCAAGCAAATCAGTGTGAATGAGATGAGCATGAATTATCTGGAAAAAGGACAATCTTCCTGCATCAAATCTCCAAAGGCTGAAATGATTCTTAAACCAAGGGTAAATTATTCAAAATCATCCTTAAAGAACCCCTTGGATACTGTGTTTGAAACACCCAAGCCTGATGAAAAGAAGCTTCTGTCAAGATCAATTGTTTTCTATAAAGATCCAGTTCATTCAGCTTCAAAAAGAAGAATTGCTAAAATATTCAGAAATGGGAAGGAAATTTGTGTGATAGCTGGATGTCCTCAATTTTCTCAAGCAAAGAGAGAAGAAAAGGCAAGATTGAAGCAGGAAAAGAAGCAAGCTGCTCTAGATGCAAAGAAGGCTAAACAAAAAAAAGAGCAGATTGCTATCTTAGCCAAGCTACAGGCTATAAGTTCATCTCAACAAATTCCCTCTCAACCTTCTGAAGCCACTGAATCAAGGAAGCAAATTGAAGAACAGAAGAAATCCCCAAGGAAGAAAGAATTGGCTAGAAGAACAAAAAGGAAACTGGATATTGTTGACAAAGAATTGGAAGATCAATTTCCTAAGGTACCCACACCAGCTACAACTCAAGCATCAAAGCCCTCTGTGGTATTTGAAGATATAAGGGTGGTGGATCCCTACAGGAATATTCATGGTAAACCTATTGTGCCCAAGGATGAGCCAATAGAGTGGGATAACATACCAATTCCTGACTTCAGTTTACCAATCCTTAGCAAGCCAAAAAGGACAAAGTCAAGGGCAGTCAAGAAAGTGAAGCTGTCACCTCTCAAATGCAAATCAGTAGTTAAAGCTCAACCCAAAGTCAGCAGGGGAGACTACTTGTACTTGTGTGACATCAAAGAGTTTTCAGATCTAAATCTTTATCTGGATGAACTAGATGAAGTGAGGGGAATTGATGCTTACAGAAACCTACCTGAAAGGTTAGTGTTCAAGTACAAAGGAGGAAAGGAGATTGTGTGGCCACTTCACAGGATTCTTCAAGAGAGCCAAGCTGTACTGATTAAAGTTTATTCATCCTTCAAGAAGAACTTTGGGTTCAATGTCACTGCGAGAAGACTAGTATTGAAGAAGATTGAAGAACTAAGGAGTATTAGAGCTAAAAATGCACTCCCAAAGACTCTAATCATCCCATACACAGGGAGAAGAGTGTATCTAAGGCCCTACTGGCTGATGGAGTTTATAGATGACAAAGGTGTGAGAAGATTCTTCAGGTTAGAAGACCAATTGAGTATATCTAGCAATGAGACTCTCTTGAAACTGCAAGAAAAGCTAGATCTCTCAGAATCTGATGAATTGGAATTCCACAGGCAGCTCCAAAATCAGATTGATGAAAACAACAGGAAGCTTGGAAGAAGATCCAGACCTTCAAGAAACTAGAAAAATCTGCTCAGGCTAGAGGAGCATCTTGAAATGACTGTGAGCTAAACTTTGTACATTTTGATTATTTGAAGCACTTTCAGTATTATATACTTGTCTTTAAAGCTGTATGTTAAGGATGTTTTGTCATCATCAAGTATCTCTTAATTTATGCCTACAATTCCAGTAGACATAAATTGGGGGAGATTGTTGTGCATATGTTGTGTACTTGATGATTTCATAAATAAAACATCTAAGTAGATTTTACTTAGTGAAATTATGTAGCACTCGACGGATAAGAATTATAGTCCCGACGAATAACTCATTATAGTCCCGACGGATGATGACTTATTATCCATCGAGTGAGTAGCTTATGCAATAATGAGTCTGTAGCACAGTTCTGTATACATCTTTATATAGATTCTGTAGTAGCCTATAAGTCATGTTGACTTTCACTAGATATGCAGAATAGGTTGATTAATTGTATATAAATGATGTCTTGTAATTCTGCATAAGTGAAATGAAGTCAAGTGCCAAAATAGCTACTGACGGATGATTAACAAAGCCATCGACGGATGATCAAATGACTATCAACGGATGTTTAATATAGCAGTCGACGGATGATCAATGAAGCCATCAACGGATGTTCAGAAAGTCGACGGATGATCATATATCCAACGAATATTTATAAAGTCCAACGGATGATCATATAAAGAATTCAAACAACAGTTGAACAGTGAAAGCTGAGCACAGCCGTCGAGATGTATACAAATCTACTGTGGAAGCCCATTAACTGGGTAATAAAGGACGAAAAGTAGCAAAGCTTAAGACTGATAGTTTTTATATTTATTCAGTCTTTTTGACTTTATAATTTTGGTAATATATAAACCAAGAACGTAGCAAATAAAAACAAGAGAGCTGAGATACACAAACAAAGAAATCTTTGTAAGCAGAATCATTAGCATTTCCCTGTATTCTCAGTAGTTCAATTTGTAAGCAGCTGTGAGCATTCTTGCACACAGAGTTCTCTCGCTATATAATATATATTTCTGGTGGAATTGTTTAAATCCACCAGAAAGTTTTTAAAGACTCTTGTTTTTAATTACTTATGTTTTGATTCAATTAAGTTTCTATTCCGCATTGTGCTAATCGAAACACTTATATCTACATTCGAGTTGAACATTTTTATTTCGAGAAAAAGGTTCAAGAATTCCATTCAACCCCCCTTCTGTAATTCTTGCTATATTGTTAAGGGACTAACACAAACTATATCTCAATTCAAATTGTATCCAAATCTAATCAAATTCCTCCAAGGGCCAGTGTGCATAGAGCACGAGATAAACTAAACTAATGTGCCCAGAGCACCAAATAACTAAACCAATCCCCGTGACGGGCCAATGTACCTAGAACACCAAATAAACTAAACCAATCCCTCAAAGGGTCAATGTGCCTATAGCACCAAATAAACTAAACAATCCTTCGCAGGGCCAATGTGCCTAGAGAACAAAATATACTAAACTAATGTGCCTAGAGTACCAAATAACCTACAACAATCCTGCAAATGGCCAGTGTACCTAGAGCACCAGATAAAATAAAACAAAAAAGCGGAGAAGTATACAGATGTGCCTAGGGCTACCCCCATCATCAACACGAGAAAAAGAAAGGAAGATGAGAGCGAAAGAAAGAAAAAAACAATATTATCAAGGAGCCAATATCATCAATGCGAGACCGAGACTGTGTATTAAAGTCCCAACCAAAACCAGCATAAAAAGTTGTACGGGAGTTCCAACCAAAACCTGTAGAGAGTCCAAACCAAAACCAGCTAGAAAAAATAAACTTTAATCAAAATCAATTTCTTACCCATGATAAATCCAACCAAATCGAAGAAAAAAAAACAATAGTCATAATTAAAACTCAAAATCATCTGAGAAAAAAAAATAGTCGATTTGAATAAGAAGAATACGAGAAGAAATAATAATCATATCACATGTTTTAAACCCAACATGTGAAACCTAACCCGATATAACTCATCAACCTATCTTGGATCGAACCATAGCTCTTGATACCATGATAAAGTATGGTGAAAAGAGAGAAAAGTAGGTTTTTATTATAATAAGACTTGTTCTTGATTACAATAGAAAAAGGGCTTATATAGCCAACAACCATACATAATAAAAGAAAATATCATAACAAGGAAACTATTATAATAATGAAACTATCCAATAATATAATATCATTATATATGTTAGCAAGAATAAGTAAAGCAGACTATAATTATAATACATATTTTATAATAATTAGGTTTTAGAAAAAAATAAATTAATAAACTCACTCAAAATATAGGTTCTATTCCCATCCGTAACAATTTTATATCAGTGCTGGAGAACTATTCTCATACAAAATTTGTTTAGTTCAATCTTTATTTTTGATTTGATTTATCAACATTAGTTTTAGAGTTGTGAACATGAACTTTTCTAATTCACGATATAACTCTTTTTTTCCCGTCCATTCTTTTGTAATACTATAGAAGATAATTATGTTAAAATAATAAATTAATATGTGTGTGGTAAATAATGAATATTTTATTTAACTTCAAAGATAGTTACTTGAATAGTTTTATAGTTAATTATAAAGAAATGAAGTTAAGATATAGGGTTAAGTATAGTACATAAATGAATCATTAACCTATTTATTAATTTTTTTGGTTTAAAAATATGCATAGTATATTATTAATATAAAAATGAATTAAAATGTATATATGTAAAAATAATTTTTAGAAAAATATTGAAAATAGAATCGCTTTGTATTAATAATCTATATTTTTATTGCATATTTAGATAGGTTCTTATTATAAAGAGTTGGTGTATTTTTGTTTATATTGAATTTGAAATAAGAAGTTAACTCGTTCAAAAATACTCAAAATTTGACTACCCGGCCCAACTAAAAGTGCATCATGAAATTCTCGATTTAACAAATTTATATTACAAGCTCAGGGTGAATATCTTACCAATAATGCAAAATATGTTTAATATCTTAATTAATAAAAATTAATGTGTTTGAGGTCTTTATTGGATCAAGTCAATTGATTATATGTATTAAAAGTACTAACTTGATCGGTAGTGCATTATTATTTTAGGGACTTGAGCTAATTTTTAAAATATTTGAAATTTGATATGAACTGCGACGGTATACTAAATCGATTTATTTTTCATTTTTCACTTTTTAAAAAAGAACCATCTTTCTAAAAATCATTATTTTAAAAAGCAATATTAATTGACGAAGATAATATAAATTACTAGAAAACATCGTCCAAATTTTATAAATTATTTTAATATTTGGAATTGAATAAATGTTAAATCTCTATAATATACTATAGCATTTGATTCAATCCAGTTTACTCTATTTAAATAAAAGATTATAGTATTTAGTAATTTGAAAGAATTAAGAAGTTCAACTAATATTTATAAAAACTTTATTAATCAATTTTTTTTTAATTCAAAAAATATAATGTACAAGATTATCATATTATTATAAGAAAAAAATTAGAATCATAAATGGAAAAAAGGTAATAATATTTTGAATAACGATATTATTACAAATTTTTCTTCAAATTCTTGAGATTAATCGTGAAAATTAATAAGAAGTATTTATAATGTATAAATATATTTTTTGTGTCACAATCATGACTAACACTCGGTTGATTAAAAATTATATATGGATTGTTTGTTAGTACTACTGCGACTACCATATATAAATAATTGCAATTTATCTATTAGCTAGTTATAAATTTTGAATAATTATAGCTACATGTTATTTGACTAATCAGTTGACTTACTAGATGTTAATATTTATAAACATATTCATCAATAAGATATTTAGCATTTAAATAAACGGGAGCAGCATAATTCACTCAAAAATATAAAATATGATAATTTACTTCCATACATATACACATATGACTTAGGCTCCACTATTTGTAACATATTTAATGTTAATGTTGTATTCAGGTTTATTGATACACTAGGAAAAAAATAACAAAAATATTTTATGTGGTAAAAGTGAAAATGATCAATCGAATTTAAGATTTTTTCAGTGTGTTAAAATGTTAGATATTGAGTACAACACAGAGAGGGATGAATGTGTTTCTTTGAATTTTTAGCCTTTTTAAACAGTTGGATATTATATGAACAAAGCAATTTAATATTTGCAGAGATATTGTGTTTAACGGAAATAAAACAACAAGTACAATATTCCAAAACTCACTTAATTTGTATTAATTAAGTTTGTCTTGCTACAAAATCCGTGTTCTTAAAATTATAAGAACTCAACTTCTTTCTTAAGAGAATACAAGAAAATTTGAATATATTTGATACTACTAAACTTAGGATCAATAATGCTTTATACACTAGCAGCACAGGTTTACAAGATTTGCGCTAAAATATACTAAACTACTTTCTAAAACAACCTTTTTCTATTTCCATTTTTAGCTTAGCAAATATGTGCAGAATCTTGCAGGTCTGTGACCATCCTTTGTCCAGTTAATCTTGACCCTTGATCTTGAATTCTCTCAACTACTTTGTAGACTTTTCAATCTAGTGAATAGATCGTTTGTTGACTAATAATCTTGAATCTTGAACATGTTTGCATTCTGTATTTGAGAGGCATATCGAGATCTCCAGTTTGTTCTATATAGAAGTGACATCTCGATAAGTATAATGACTTATCGAGATCTCTGAGTTCTCTATAGGTATATTTGACTTGTCGAGGTCTCTTAATCTTTACATGTGAAATGACTTATCGATATGTCTGAAATCTCTACATGTAGAATTGACTTGTCAATATCTCTGAGATCTCTATATATATTTTGACTTGTCGATATCTCTGAGATCTCTAATGAGAAATTGACTTGTCGATATCTCCAATTCTTCACATCTTCATTTTGACTTGTCAATATCTCTGAGTTATCTACATGCAGAAATGACTTGTCGATATCTTCAGTTCTCTACATCTTCATTTGACTTGTCGATCTCTCTTAGACTTCTCTATTAGCCATTTTGGACTTCTCGATAAGTCATATGGACTTCTCGAATGACTTCTTAATATAACTTGATCTGTGACTTATCGATATCTTGACTCAGAATATTTTTCATAAAATAGTTTTATCCAACTCTAAACTTCTACACTTTTCTATGAGGTATGATCATGGCTTGATCTTCTTCCAGAGTTTATTCCTTAGCTTGAATTTGTTCACAGAATAATACTCCAGTCTAATCTTCTATCCTTTTTACAGACTCAAGAAATATAATACATAATACAAAATTGATTATCAAACAACTAAATTTCAGGTTTTTCATTGTGACTTAGTCTTGTTATTGTATAAGTATGTCTTGTACAACAATCTCCCCCAATTTATGAGAAGATTGCTTATCACAAATATATGCCTGATAACAATATTAACCCTAAGCTAAAATAAATTACATAAAACTTGACAAATTAACAAATACAAACTTTTATATACTTGATGATTATATAGGTTCAACAATTATACCCATCAAGTGAATTTTTCATATCCTGGTTGTTTCCTAATGAGATCCTTGAGATTTACTAGTACTTGTAGCTCTTCAATTATTTATGTCCCTCTTAAGGCTTCTACCAGCTTGAGCCATTCATCCAATGTGTAACCATTAAGATAACCAACTCTAAATATTGAGAATCTTCCAACTTGAATATTTAGAAAATGTCCATCTTTTGATATTCTACTCAATCCCTCTGCCTTAAGCTCATTTAATCTTTGTTCAAACATCTCTATCTCCTTAGCATACTTTCTATCCGTTTCCTCCTTTTTTAGCTTTCAATCTTGTATGTCTTTCATTCCTTTCCCTCAACCTTTCAGAAATCACAGCCTTCCACAATCTTGTACTTGTGTCATTGTCCTTCATCAAGCTGATCACCCTCTTCAATTCTGTGGTTGAAAGTGTTTCCATTACTTTCCTGCCAAGTAAAATGAAGGAGCCATCCAAATAGTAGATTCTGACTTTTGCTAAGGAGATAACACAGACTTTGAAAATTTCTTTAGATAATTGTTGAAAATAGTCAACATCTATTATGCTCATATTAAGAGGCAGAAAGTCATCTTGATTGAAGCATTTCCAGATTGTACCAGCATCACCTTGCATTTTCCTTGGTTTTCTTCCAACAGTCTTTAAGTGTGACATGGTTGGATTTGATTGGTAGCATGCAAGAGTAGAGGACTTGGAATTTCTGGCCTAACAGCTTCAAGTAATGCATGGAGGGTTATGTTCAAAGCACCCATAATAGCACCCAAAGAGACAGAATTTTGTATTAATGTACGTGAGAGTCTACTAGGGTCTTTATATCCCGCTGTTGACTCTGCACTAGAGTAGTGAGAGCTGTGACCTATGTTGTAAGTGAATCATTAGATGCTTGAAGAGTGGAGACTTGTTGATGTATAGACTGTACTTGTAGATTGGTTAGGGTGGAGATTGGTTGTTTTTATCTTGATGAGAGAGAAGCACCAAAGGTGGATTGAACAGATTCCTTGATTCCCTCCATTAATAAGGCTGAGGTTTCATATTTGGATTAATAGAGTTGGTCCAACTTGACTCTTGTGTCATTGTTGTTAGTGATTTAATTTTGGATAACTTTATGAAGAGCCAGAAATGATTACTTTAAGTTCTTGATGCTTTGTTCCATACTAGTCACATCAAACCTGGCCATTTGCTCAACAAATTTGTTGAATTTATTTTTGATTTCTACCTGAGTTGGCACAAGGTCATTAAGTTTGTCTTTCACCAACCTCTTGATCATGTCTTGATTACTATTCAGTGTCTGTTCCAATACTTTACCAATGAGGTGGAAAGTTTTGAGCTGTACCTTATAGACCTTTGTAATAGCATCATATACAACCTGTGGACTGAGATCCTTGGCATTGCTTCCTTGGATAGTGACATATTCTTCTCTGAATCTAGCCACGACCTCATCCATTTCCAAACTGAAATCCTTAGAAAACCAAGCATCTACATTCCCATCCTGCTCAGCTTCATTAACAATCTTGTGCTGCTATTTTTCAACATCTTTTTTATATGACAACAAGATAGTCTGATAATCCTAATTGGACATGTCAGTTGTAAGTAGCTGTTGGGTAATTTTTGCAAGTCCATCTAATTGGTCTGCAATGAGATCATTCATTGTAATTGGCTGAGATTGAGCATCATGTAGCCATTGAGAGATGAGGTGTGAAGGTTGTTTGAGTGGGGTTGGAGGTAGAAGGGATGTCTGTTTGGTTTGAGGTGGAGGGTTGTGAGGTGGTAGGTAACCCTGTGATTGGAATCACAGTTGGAATCACAGTAGAAACCGTGGTTGCGATAATGTGTTGTTCACTAGTAGTGGGAACCTCCATTTGAATTGGAGGGGATTTGACCAGGTTACTGTCATGTACCATGGCCTAAAACCCTTATTTTTCTTGCAAAGAACTTGCACTTGAATGTGCTTGACTTATCTCCCCAATAGTTGGATCATTGACAATTGGATTCCTAGATTCAATTGACAAAGCAATTTCAGCCAGGGTTTTGAAGGGAATTGTCCATACACGAGGAACCTCCAATTGAATTGGAGATGATTTAGATAGCTCCCCCTCAGGAGGACTACCCTCAAACCTTTCAATCTGTGAAGATTGATTTGCACATGAAGGTGCATTTGGTACTATCACAGGGTCTTCAGTAAAAACTGATGAAACCTCTGTATTTTTGTTGGTGTCATCAAGGTCTACCCCATCTTGTAGCCTCTCACCAACTAAATATGGTTCATGGGTGGTAATCACAGTCTCTTGAATTGTGTCACTTGATTTTGACAACACTTGAGAAGTGGATTCAAGTGTTTCATTATAAGTTGAAGAAATTTGAGAAATAAGATTAGTGATTTGAGAATTGAGTGTTGACAGCTCCCCCTGAATAGATAAGGGGGCTTAAAAAGATGTGTTGTACAAGACATGCATGTACCATAACAAGACTAAGTCAAATTGACAACCCTAAGTAAGTTGTATGGTAATCTATGTTTGCATTATGTATTGTAACACTTAAGTCTGTAAAAATGTGAATAGACTAGACTGGAGTATTTTTCTATAAACAGTATCAAGCCTAAGAATTCTATCTAGAAGAAGATCAAGAAAATCATGCCTCAGAAGAATTACGAAGAAGCTTGGAGTTGAATAAATCTGTTATGTGAAAAACATTTTAAGTCAAGAAGTCTACAAGTCACATATTTTGTGTTATAGAGAAGTCATTCGAGAACTCCAGAATGACTTATCGAGAAGTCAAGAAAAGCTACTAGAGAACTCAGAGATATCGACAATCCAAGTTGAAGACATGAAGAATGGAGATATCGACAAGTCATTTCTTCACCAGAGAACTCTAAGTTATCGATAAGCCAATTTGTCACTAGAGAACTCAGAGTTATCGATAAGCCAAAGTGAAGACATGAAGGTGAGAGATCTCGACAAGCCAAATTCTCTTATAGAGAACTCAGAGACTTCAATAAGTCAAAACAACTTTAGAGTGATGAGAGTTCTCGATAAGCCAATATACTTATTGAGATGTCAAGTTCTCTATAAAACAAAGTGGAGATCTCGAGGTAAAACTCAAAGTACAAAGTGCAGACCATTTAAATATCCAAGATTATCAATCAACAAACAATCTAATCAGTTGGATTGACAAGTCTACAAAAGCAGCTTGAAGAGTACACGATCAAAGGCCAAGATTAACTAGCAAAGTAAAAGTCACAGGCGTGCAAGATTAGCAAAGATACACTAAGCTAGAAATAGAAAGATTTGGTTATCCAAAAATAGGATTTAGTACGTGCTACTGCATACTGTGTAATAACCAATGTTTACTATTCTATAAAGTAAATACTGGATGCTTTGTTTTAGGAATAACAATTTAGATCAAAAACTTGTATTCTCTCAAGGAAGAAGCTAATCTCTTTATCAACAAAGAGCCTAGAAATTTTTGTAGCAAGACATTCTTAATTTTAATATAAAATTAAGTGACTTTTGAAAAATCTATGTTCATTGATTTTAACTGTTTAAATTTAGTAACAACATATTTCACTATAAGGTTTTAATTTACTTTGTTCATCACCATAAATACTTCAAGAAAAGTAGAAAAACACATTCCCCCCTCTGTGTGTGATTCATTATCTAACAATTGGTATCAGAGCAAAATCTGAAAGTAAACAGATTCAAGATCTTGGAAGAATGAATACACAGAAAATCAGTAGCATCAAAATTCCTACTTTTGATAAGACTAACTACACTCTATAGAAGAAGAAAATGTTGTTATTTATCAGGATGGCCAATTAATCCATTATACATTCAGATTCTCAAGAATGGGCCTTTCACTCCTATAGTAAGAGTTGAGGAATCTACAGATGGAGACATGGTTATTCCAGCTCATTATGTTTCTAAAGATCCTTCAGAATACACTGAGCCTGCGAAAGAAAAAGTTTCCCTAGATAGTGGCTTGTAGTTGATCTTGATAGAGTCACTTGACAATGTAATGTACAATAACATTATCAACCGTGACACTGCTAAACAGATCTGGGAGAAGATAGAGATACTTTGTGAAGGAACAGAGGAAGTTAGGTCAAATCAAAGAAGGATACTGATTTCACAGTATGAGGGTTTCATGGCTATGCCAAAGGAAAGCATTACTGATGTGTTTGAAAGGTTTAACAAGCTGAATAATGACTTGCAGCTGCATGATAAATATTATGAAGCTGAAGAAGTGAACCTGAAGTTTTTTCTCACACTCCCTGACCATTTGGAACAGAAAATTTCAGCAATCAGAGAAGGGAGAGACTTGAGCAGATTGACTTTGGAAGTTCTATATAGAATTTTAAAACATATGAATTGGAAATGATTCAAAGAAAATCATTAAGAGATGGTCAAGGGCATGTAGTAGATGGTTCAAGTGCTTTTATTGTTAATGAAATCCATATCTTAAATGATGAGCCAAAATTCCAGACTCCAAGTGTCTCAACTAGTGAGCAAAGAAACAATGATTCACAGGAACAAGTCATACTAGAATTAGAAGAAGATGAGTTCTACACCCGGGATGAACTTGATGAGCTAGATCAGTCACTGGCCTATCTGGCAAGAAAGTTCTCTAAATTAGAGTAAAGAAGCCAAGATTCTTCAAGGGAAAAGGACAATCTTTCAACAAAGACAGTAGCTGGAAATATGCTATCATGGACACCAGTTCCAGTCAATAATACACTGTGAATCATGGAAGCCCCTCCAATAGTGAATGAACCTCCCAGAGCTAGAGTTTATGACATGTCCGTGAAAGATGCTATCATGGACACTGATGTTTAGGCAGGTACGCTTACTGTTAATTCTTTATGTGCAAAAGTGCTAGTAGATTCGGGAGCAACTCGATCATTTATTTTTCAAGATTTTGTTGATAATCTGAATTGTCCAATTGAATTGCTAAGTGAAATTATGATGATAGAATTAGCAAATCAGGAGCGTGTATCGGTTAACCAAGTGTGTAAGAACTGTAAGATTGAGATTTCTGGAAATAAGTTTGATTCTGACTTGATACCATTTAAGTTAGGAGAGTTTGACGTCATTTTAGGAATGGACTGGCTATCTAAGCATGATGCTCGGATAGACTATCGTAATAAGAAAGTAATCTTGAAGACGCCAGACGAGAAAATGGTGACGTTTAAAGGTCAGAAGCAAACGAAGAAGTTCTTGACGATAATTCAAGCCAAGAAGTTACTATAACAAGGATGCGAGCATTTCATTGCCTATGTGATAGATAGAAGTCAGGAGCCAGCAAAACTGGAAGACATTCCATGGTAAATGAATTTCGAGACGTGTTTCCAGATGAATTACCAGGACTTCCTCCAGATAGAGAAATTGAGTTTGCGATCGACTTAGCACCTGGAACGGAACCAGTATCTAAGGCCCCGTACAGAATGGCACTAGTTGAAATGAAAGAACTAGCAAAGCAATTACAAGAGTTATTGGAGAAAGGAGTGATTAGACCCAACATATCCCCATGGGGTGCACCGATATTATTTGTTAAGAAGAAGGACGGAAGTATGAGGTTATGCATCGACTATCAAGAACTCAATAAGCTTACAATCAAGAACAAGTATCCGTTACCTCGAATCGGCGATTTGTTTGATCAGCTGAAATGAGCCAAATATTTCTCTAAGATTGATTTGAGATCAGGATATCACCAATTGAAATTTAAACCTGAAGATATACCAAAGACAACTTTCAGAACGAGATATTATCATTATGAATTCTTAGTGATGTCTTTTGGATTGACCAATGCCCCGACAATATTTATGGACTTGATGAACAGAATTTTTAAGGAATATTTGGATAAGTTTGTAATTGTATTTATCGAAGATATTTTGATCTACTCTAAGTCAACGGAAGATTACGCGGAGCATCTAAGGATATCTTTGGAAATTTTAATAAAGAAGAAATTGTATTCCAAGGTTTTAAAGTGTGAATTTTGGTTATAAGAAGTTCAATTCTTAGGACACGTAGTAAGTAATGAAGGGATCAAAGTGGACCCAGCAAAGATCGAAGCTGTTATGAATTGAGAAAGGCCAAAAAAACCAACAGAAGTCCGAAGTTTCTTGGGATTAGTGGGATATTATCAAAGATTTGTTCAAGATTTCTCAAAGATTGCGACACCTTTGACGAAGCTTACCAGGAAAAGTGAGAAGTTTATTTGGAATGAGAAGTGTGAAGAAAGTTTCCAGGAATTGAAGAAGAGACTAATCACGACACCTGTTTTGTCACTTCCAGATGATCAAGGGAATTTCGTAATCTATAGTGATGTTTCTCATAAGGGATTAGGTTGTGTCTTGATGCCGCATGATAAAGTTATTGCATATGCATCTAGAAAACTGAAACCTCGTGAGCAGAAGTATCCTACTCATGATTTGGAACATGCAGCAATAATATTCGCCTTGAAGATTTGGAGACATTATCTACATGGAGAAAAATGCGAGATCTATACGGACCATAGGAGTTTAAAGTACATATTCACGTAAAAGGAGCTTAACATGAGACAAAGGAGATGGTTAGAGCTGATCAAGATTATGATTGCATGATTAACTATCATCCAGGAAAATCGAATATGGTGGCAAATGCGTTAAGCAGAAAGGAAAGATTGAACGTGTTGACAGTACCGGAAAAATTATACAAGGAATTTCAGAAATTGGAAGTCAGGATTTGCAAGCCTAATGAAGCAAAGATATATAACATGACTTTTCAACCAGAATTGCTAGAAAAGATAAAGAAATGTCAAGAGGAAATAATGGATCAAGATATCAATCGTTTGGTTGGAGAAAAGTTATGCACTCAGAAAGACAATCAAGGTATTCTCAGATTTTCTTCGAGAATTTGGATTCCACCAGTAACAGAATTGAAGAATGAAATTCTACTAGAAGCTCACAACTCAAAGTATTCAATCCATCCAGGAAGTACCAAGATGTACAGAGATTTGAAAGAGAATTATTGGTGGCCAGATATGAAAAGAAAAATTGCAGAATGGGTTAGTAAATGTTACACGTGCCAAAGAGTTAAGGCAGAGCACCAGAGACCAAGTGGATTGTTACAACCACTAGAGATTACAGAATGGAAATAGGAGCACATTGCTATGGATTTTATAGTTGGCTTACCAAGGACGAAATCGAACCACGATGCCATTTGGGTTGTAGTGGACCGACTAACCAAATCAGCTCATTTATTGCCTATCAATGAAAGATTTTCACTGAATAAGTTGGTTCACATGTATTTGAAGGAAATAGTAGTCCGTCATGGAGTTCTTGTGTCTATTGTATCTGATCGAGATTCACGATTCAATTCAAGATTTTGGAGAAGTTTTCAAGAATGTATGGGAACTAAGTTAAACATGAGTATGGCTTATCATCCGCAGACTGATGGCCAAAGCGAGAGAACAATCCAAATAATTAAAGACATGTTACGTGTTTGTGCCATTGATTTCAAAGGAAATTGGGACGAGCATTTGCCCTTAGTGGAATTTGCTTATAATAATAGTTATCATGCCAGTATCAGAATACCTCCCTATGAAGCTCTTTATGGACGCAAATGTAGATCACCAGTATATTAGGATGAAGTCGGAGAATGTAAAATACTTGGACCCGAATTGGTGCAGCAGACAAAGGAAGTTGTTGAGGTCATTCAGAAGAGATTATTTACAGCACAAGATCATCAAAGAAAATATGTCGATCAATCCATGAAGAATATAGAATTCAAAGAAGGAGATCTAGTGTTACTGTGGCGCCCCAAAACCCGGGGTCAGGAGTCTCGGAAGCCACGCCATCTAAACTCACACAACTCACACTACAATATGTAAATACTCACGCTTCACAACCCCACACTTATCACACACATACTTACAGGTTATTGTCTTGGAAACGAACTATCATTACTAGAGAAATTTTAATACAACCCAAATATAATTAGTCTTACCGGGGAGTGACCATTAGGTAAGGTTAGTCCGCCGGCCAAATATACGTTTCTTATTTCTTATCTTACATAAACCATACTTATAAATAAGCCGAACTATAAACAACTGAAAACTAATCCAGCTTATTCTGACTACCTGAGGTACAACACCAAATAATCTACGGAACAGCTGGTCATTTCCCACCCGTTTCCTGGCTGTGGTTCTTATGGCAGGCATCTTGATTCACTGTTGTGTTGTGTCAATTTAAGAAAACAAGTGTGAGCTATAATGCTCAACATAATAGTGTACAGTATGAAAATGACTATATAATAACATCATATATTATATATATGTTTTATTTGAAAATAGATTTCTTGGTGTCCCACACCTTCTTACGAAAACAATTCTTTAAGGGGTTTTATAACCTGCGAATACCTTAATAGTAATCCCAGCACCTAGGCTTGGGTTACGGTATTGCATATCAATTCTAATTGGAAGAGTTTGGACATCTCACTGAAGCCACCGCATACGATGATCAGTCGTACTACGGAAGTAACCTTCTTTACTAGTAAAAGGACGAAACCGTCATCTCTCGGGTATCACCCTGGCCGCATTCGGGCTACGTGTCCCATTTTCTGGTATGCACATACTTCACAAGTTCCTGAGTACACAGAGTACCTTCGCCTGCGGTACCTTTGGTAGCCCATCTAGCACACATAGTACCAGAGTCTACCCCTCCATTGTTCTTTCAAAAGAATTCTATCAATCTCGAGAACTCGAACCACATCGAAGTTCCCCAAGCGTTTTGCTTGGTGATAGAAATAGTTTATCTCTTTAAAATATAAGTGTATATATATGTATATACGTACTTCCGAGAATTTCGGAGGAAGTACTAAGGATGTGAGTTGACCGTTGTCAACATATAATTAATAAGGGGAAAAGTTTCTTCTCGAAACTATATTCAATATAATAATAAGTCGGGATAATATTCACCGATGATCTGAAATTATTCGAATAATACTTCTAAATCAGAAAGTATATCAGGATCTATGATCTTTAAATCAATAACAATCCTTAATAAATAATAAATAATTAAATAATAGTCTATAAATAATTAAATGATAATTGATATTAACCATACCTCGAATGAGTTTACTGTCTAAAAGATTTATTTAAATAATATTCCTCAACTAGTTTGTGTTTACATAATTATTAATCTATAATGATTAATCGGGTTTGAATAAATAAACGTTGAAGTATACTACTCCTATAATAAAGGAATACATATATAATATTTATTATCCGAATCAATAAAATATAGTTGAGGGAATATGCTCGTTGGGAAATCGTTTTAAAAGTTCGAGGTGTTTTAATGTTTCGTAAATGGACGATGAGTCCCTTTAAAACGTACTATTATGGACTTATATCCGTCCTATAATATCTCCGAAATGATTCCCGGGTTTTATCTTAAATCCCGACCGACTCTCGGTCTTATATAATACGTCACGCCTTAAAGCGAAATAACATTTTACGATATATACTTATCGTTCAACATCGCTATATTATGCGAAAATTCAACAACTACGTATCATGGAAAACATGGTATTTAAGCGATGATAGTAAAACAATAATTTCACAACACAACGGTAAAAATAGAGTTGGGTTTGTAAACTTGCCTGGGTATCTCGAGGTGGAGGATGCTCTAGGTTCCGCTCGGAAATCTATAACCATAAACATATTTCATTTCGTTAGGTTCCGTCCTAACTTACGGTAACTCGTACTCATGTGCTACTCATTATACACCCTCTCAACTCATACTACCCTTAACATTTCTTTTAAGTCATAATCACTTTATGGTCACTTCATTTTCCTAAGTATCTTGAGTTCATTCTCATTATCGTTGTCGGCTCCGCTTAAAGATTTCGTACGGTTTCTACTCGTGCGGTCTCGGCTCCGACATTTTTATAAAATTGAGAAATCATTATTTTCACTTGAAATTTTTATGACAGTTAGGAAACTCAATATTTTACTCTCTGTAAAAATTTCATGATTTATGAATACTTTTAAGTCTATTTTTTATATTTTCAAAGTTCGTAATTCGTAGTAGTTTTTGTCGCATAAATCACTTTTACTAAAACAACCATAACTTTTGATCCGTACATCGGAATCAAGCGATTCAATCGCCTAAACGATCCTTAAAACATTTTATATCCTAAACAAAGGTTTTTTTTCAAAAATCTATAGTTTACAACTTCGGGTCCTTCTGCAGAAACGTAAAGTTACGGTTTGTTGATTTTAACGAAGTTACGTTTACGATCGGGGTTTCGTTTACGCCTTAACTATCAACACAACCACCAACAATCATCATATCATCATTAAAACACAAACTCCTCTCAAGAACATCATGTTCTTATGGCAACAACATCCAACCTTAAGTCTACTTAACTTAATCATCAAGATTTCATCAATAACACTTAGTAAGCTAGGTTTACTAACACCCACTAAATGGATCTTAAACATGAACCTTAAATAAAGTTAGACCAAAGATTTTTACCTTTATTGAAAGCTTGAGATGTGTTCTTGAGGATGGTGGAGTCTTGGAAGTTCTTGGTATGATTTTTAGAACCTAAAACCACCATTAAAATCAAGAAACCAATGAGAGGTTACTATTCACACTATTCACTAGGGAGTTTCTCGAATTTATTCCACCCATCAAACCTTGATAAAAAGAGATGAAAGATTTTTCTTACCTTAGTTTAGTTGCTAGGAGGCTTGGGAATTAATTGTGTGATTTTACAAGAACTAGAGCTTGGAGTTTTGAATTCCAATTCCCCTTTTTTCTTCAAAATAGCCGAATGGGAGCTTTGTGGGGGGGGGTATTTATAGCACTTGGTTGCTTCTCTTGGATGATTTCTAGGTTGCTTCTTGGAATGTGACTTGATATCTTTGCAACTTGATCTTTATTCTTCCTAGGATAGCATTAGGTTTATTCCTTGTCTCCAAATCCATGGACATATCTTTGTAGCTTGCTAGCTTACAAGCAAAACTACAAGGTTAGCTCCTTAGCACACTATTTGCTAGCTAGCTTGGTCATCCTAGGGTTAGCTCACTATTTGATGAAGTAACCATGGTTACTTCCTTACCATGGTTTAGTTAGTGCGTTACGTTTAATTAATCGTTTACGCGTTCGCTCGGTTACTTAAACGTTCTCCGTAATACTTACCCGTAAGTGGTTTGCAATGAAATTCCTTTCGTATTTATTCCTTATATTTTTATTTATCCTACTTGAATATAAATCCGTAGGATTTTAATCTCGTAATTATATTGTGATTCCCGTAATCCTCGATTAGTTGTAAATACGGTCATTTTTCAAAGTTCGTTTTCTTCGAAAACTAATAGCGTTTACATACACTCATTTGGTACGTATAGTCGTAATATCAATTCCGAAACTCATTTTCTCATGCACTATATCGTGTGGGCTCAAAAGTTTTTCCCGTCTGTCAGGGTTACTATTCATTAAATATTTTACAAGGTCTCAAAAATTCGAGTTATTACAGTCTTCCCCTCTAACAAGGATTCCGTCCCGGAATCAATTAGAAAATAAGTGGGGATATCTATTCCTCATTGTGTCTTCAAGTTCCCAAGTTGATTCCTCAACATTTTGATTTCTCCACAAGATCCTAACTAGCTTCACCGTTTTGTTCCTCAGCACTTGTTCTTTCTGGTCCATTATCCTAACTGGTTGCTCGATGTAGGTTAGGTCTGGTTGTAAATCTACCTGCTCGTACTCTATTATATGTCGGGCATCGGTATAGTACTTTCTCAACATGGATACGTGGAACACGTTATGTACTTGTTGCAAATTAGGAGGCAAGGCGAGCTCGTAAGCTAGAGGTCCTATCCTCAAAATTTCAAAGGGTCCTATGAATCTGGGACTCAGCTTCCCTTTCTATCCAAATCTCATCACTCCTTTCCACGGAGATACCTTCAATAACACCGAATCTCCTACTTCATATTCCCTATCCTTCTTGGTCTGGTCGGCATACTTTTTTCTGTCCTGGGCTGCTACTAGTCTCTTCCTGATGAGTCCTACCATTTCTCTGGTCTGCTGGACTAACTCTGGTCCTAATATCTTGTGTTCTCCCACTTCATCCCAACACAGGGGAGAGCGACATCTTCTCCCGTAAAGAGCTTCATACGGGGGCATTCCTATGCTAGCGTGATAGCTATTGTTGTAAGAAAATTCGATCAGGGGTAAGTGATCATCCCAATTTCCTTTGAAATCGATGGCACACACTCGCAGCATATCTTCTAGGGTCTGTATAGTCCTTTCGCTTTATCCATCAGTCTGGGGGTGTTAAGCGGTACTCATGTTTAGTCTGGTGCCTACACATTCCTGGAAGCTTCTCCAAAATCGGGAATTAAACCTCGGGTCTCTATTTGACACTATGGCTACATAAACGCCGTGTCTTATTACAATTTCCTTCAAGTAAATATCTACCAACTTGTCTACGGTGTACCTTTCGTTGATTGGTAGGAAGTGTTCGGACTTGGTCAATCTATCAATGATAACCCATATAGCATCGTGATTAGTCTTTGTCCTTGGTAAGCCCGTCACAAAATCCATGGCTATGTGTTCCCATTTCCATTCCGGAATTTCTAGGGGTCGTAACAGTCCACTAGGTCGTTGGTGTTCCGCCTTCACTCTCTGGCATTTCAAGCACTTGCTAACCCACTCTGCTACTTCTCTCTTCATGTTAGGCACCAATAATATTCCTTAAGGTCACGGTACATTTTCGTACTTCCTAGGTGGATTGAATATCTAGAGCTGTGCCTTTCATGCAACAACTCGTCCTTTAATTCTTGCATATTCGGAATCCAAATCCGGGACGCATACCTCATGATCCCTTTCTCATCCTTCTCGCATCTCACTTCTTCACCGGTCAATGTCCCTTTTTCCTCACTCGTTTTCTTTTCCTGACATACTCGTATCTTTTCAGTCAGTTCTGGTACTAGCTTAATCTCAAATAATCCTTCCGTTCCCTTACCGGTCATTCTCACATCAATTTCCATCTTCTCAAATTCCTTAATTAATTCCTCTGATGTCATTATCATCTTGAGTCTTTCCTTCCTACTAAGGGCATCATCCACCATATTGGCTTTACCCGGGTGATACAAAATTTCACAGTCATAGTCTTTATCAACTCTAACCATCTCCTCTGTCTCATGTTCAGTTCTTTCTGAGTAAAAATATACTTGAGGCTTTTATGGTCAGTGTAGATCTCGCATTTCTCACCGTATAGGTAGTGTCTCCAAATTTTTAGGGCAAATATTATGGCTGCTAATTCTAGATCATGCGTAGGGTATCTGCTCTCATATTCCTTCAATTGCCGAGAGGCATACGCTATAACTTTGCCGTGCTGCATTAGTACACATCCTAATCCTTTAAGCGATGCGTCGCTGTATATCACAAACTCTCCCTTTCCATCGGGAAGAGCGAGCACTGGTGCTGACACCAGCCTCCTTTTCAGTTCTTGAAAACTCTCCTCACATGTCTCTGTCCATACAAACTTTTCTGCCTTCCGGGTAAGTCTAGTCAGTGGACCGGCTATTTTAGCAAAATCTTGCATGAATCTTCGGTAATATCCTGCTAAACCCACAAAACTCCTAACCTCTGTTGGGGTTGTTGGCCTTTCCCAATTGGATACCGCCTCTATCTTGGCAGGGTCAACTAAAACTCCTTTTCTACTCACCACATGTCCTAAAAACTGAACTTCTTTTAACCAAAATTCGCACTTCGAGAACTTGGCATATAATTTCTCATTCCTCAAGATTTCTAAGACTATCCTCAAATGTTCTGCATGTTCTTGCTCTGTCTTTGAGTTGATCAGAATATCATCTATAAAAACTATCACACATATATCCAGGTACTTTTTGAACACTCTGTTCATCAAATCCATAAAGGCTGCGGGTGCATTGGTTAACCCAAACGACATGACTAAGAACTCATAGTGTCCATACCTAGTGCGAAAAGCAGTCTTTGGTATATCTTCCAGTTTGATTTTCAACTGGTGATATCCTGTTCTTAAATCTATTTTGGAAAAGTGTACAGCTCCTTTGAGTTGGTCAAATAGGTCATCAATTCTGGGAAGTGGGTACCTATTCTTTATGGTCAGCTTATTCAACTCTCGATAGTCCATACATAATCTCATACTGCCGTCCTTTTTCTTGACGAATAGTATTGGCGCTCCCCATGGTGACACACTGGGCCTTATCATTCCATTATCTAATAATTCTTGCAGATGAGAAGCTAGTTCTTTCATCTCAACTGGGGCTAACCTATATGGGGCCTTGGACACTGGTGTCGTCCCTGGCGCTAACTCTATAGCAAACTCTATTTCTCGGTCAGGTGGTAGTCCTGGTAAGTTTTCTGGAAATACATCCTTGGATTCGTTTACTACGGGTTCGTGCTGTATATTAGGGACTTCCTTCTTGGTATCTATCACATAAGCAAAATAGGCCTCGTTACCTTTCCTTAACAATCTCTTTGCTTGAAGTATGGTCAGAAATTTCTGGTTCTGTCGTTGACCTTTAAACACTACTTCTTTTTCATTCTGCACTCTTATCTTAACTTTCTTCTGTTCATAATCTATTTGCGCTCCATTACTGGATAACCAATCCATTCCCAAGATCACATCAAATTCTCCTAATGCGAATGGTATTAGGTCGACCTCGAAGATCTTCCCTTCTGATTTCAGCTTGCACTTAGGGTATACTTGATTGACAGGGATTATTTATTTGTTTGCTATTTCCACTCGTAATACCTCACGTAAGGGTATGGCATTAAGTTTTAACTTTCTAGCAAAATCTTGAGATATAAAAGACGTGGTTGCTCCAGAATCAAATAGGACATTTGCATGTTCGGAATTTAACAAAAGGGTACCTGCTATCACGTCAGTGTTTCGGACAGCATCCTGAACAGTCATGTTGAAGGTCCTAGCGGCTGGAGGTCGGTTGGATGCAGCTTTGCTCATTCCTGAGGCTGGGGGCTTCAACATTGGGCAATCTCTCTTCATGTGTCCTGCTTTCCCACATTGGAAACACGTTACTTTGGGTCGGGTTCAGCTATTGGCAAGGTGCCTGATTTGGTCACACAGGTAACATCTCAGAGGGGCTCTTGTCTGGGTACATACTCCAAGGTGCCTCTTCTTATAGGTTTGACACTCTGGTATTGGGGCATGTGGTTGGCTATGAAATGTTGCCCTAGATTGTCCACCGCCTTGGCCTACGCTCTCATTCAGGGCCTTTCTGAATCCGGGGCCTCGTGCAGGTTGGGACACCGCTCCCCTGACAAACCTGCTCGGAAGGCTCCTGTTCCCGGTTCCTATTCCTTGACTTCCTATCTTCCTCTTCCTATTTTTCTTTCTTTCACAATCTGCTCACTGCCAGCTTCGACAATCGAGGCTTTCTGTACTAAGGTGGCGTAGTCTGTCAGCTCTAACACTGCTACTCGGTTCTGTATCCATTGTTTCAGACCAAGCTGAAACCTTCGCGCTTTCTTTTCGTCGGTATTCACAAACTCTGGCACAAATCTAGACAACTCAGTAAATTTGGCCTCATATTCTGCCACAGTCATCTTATCCTGTTTCAACTCCAGAAACCTAATCTCCATCTGGGTTTCCATGAACCTAGGGAAGTACTTGTCTAAGAATAGCCGGGTAAATCTATCCCATGGGATCACAACATCAGTTTCTAGGTTTCGTTTGGACTCCCACCAATAGTTAGCTTCTCCTTTCAGCATGTAAGAAGCGAAAATGGTCTTATGTCGTTCCTCAACACCTAGTATCTCGAAGGATTTTTCAATTTCTTTGAGCCAGGCCCGTGCTTCAACGGGGTCGGCAGATCCTATGAAGTCTGGGGGTTTGAGGGATTTGAAGGCTCTAAAGGCAGTAGCTGCAGTCTGTTGGGCAGCATGGGGCTGTGGTGGAATAGGCTGTTGGTTCAGATTTTCTCTCAGCAGTTCCATAAATTCATTCATGGGGTTCCCTCCCTGTTGGGTATCCTCAGGCTCTTCTTCTACATATTCTTCCTCATCATATTCATTATAGTCTAGGTCTTCTTCACTTTCCTCATTTACTACTGGGTCACCTCGTTGTTGGTTAACAGACTCTGCGGGTTGTGCCCTGGTTCCTCTTCTACGGGGTGGCATTGTTCTGATAAAGAAAATTGGTCACATGATTATAACAGTTGGGTTATTTTATTCATATGTAAGCATGTCATTTATTATTTAACAGGTTTTTATAAAGTGCAGTAATATAGACATCATTTCTTAATAACTGCTTAGATATATATTCATAAGATCTCCCATTTATATATTGGGGATGAAATAACTAGCCGAGTTCATACATGCCTGATTACAATCTATCACTACTAGTTCTAAATACTGGAATGGAAATACATAAGCTGTGTACCCTGAAAGGCTAGGAACGTTATCTACTACTAGCAATCCTATCAAAATTGATGACAAGTCACTCAACATTCTTCAAGGTCTACATCTAGTCACTAATCTCTCAGTCACTATCACTGCGAGTGAGGTCACACACCCTCCTCATCACTCCTGCAATCATCATCTCTGTATCCACTACCGGGATGTATCCTCCCACTGATGTCATCCTCATCTGAACCCTGGTACGGAGCTCGATCCCATCGATCTCTCTGCGGGCTATGGCTGGGGAAGCAGCTCTAAAATCTTCTGGGTGGATGTCGGGTGGCTCTCTCAGCTGTTAGTGCCTCGCGTAACTCAGCAATGCGAGCAGATGCCGCAGTGATCTCAGCGTTAAGCTGACCCACTATCCAGTCGTGTACGACTACATGCATGGTCGCCGGTGGTGGTAGAGGTGAATCTGGGTCGCTAGAGGATATGTCATGGACCTCATGGAACTGTGCGCGTATCGCCTCCTCATCATCGTCATCAGTATAGGACATAGGGCTCTGGATCCCTGGGGGTGGTGTAGGAGAGCGAATAGCCTGGTGTGGGTACATCTCTACATCTCTCCATACTACGCCATTAGCTACGGGGACAGGAAGCTCAGTCTCCTCCTCTAGACATCCTCAGTAGGGTCATCGTCTGAATCATCAATATGTGGGCTCTCTGGCTCGGGAATAGGGTCACGCTCAGGAATCATGATATCATCACAGGTTCAACCTCCCTCCTAGGCTCCACTGGTACCTGACACAATAGGCAAGGTATTACTAACTTAGAGTTGGAATTCCCTTGAGGGTAAAACAGTCAAGACTACCCGTGTAGCTTGACGACGAACTCGACTTGAGCTCTAATTGATTGTTTTATTATTCTTAGGTCTATATATTTTATATCCTATCGTTTCCAAGATTTGATAACCTAAGGCTCTGATACCATTTCTGTGGCGCCCCAAAACCCGGGGTCAGGAGTCTCGGAAGCCACGCCATCTAAACTCACACTACAATATGTAAATACTCACGCTTCACGACCCCACACTTATCACTCACACACTTACAGGTTATTGTCTTGGAAACGAACCATCATTACTAGAGAAATTTTAATACAACCCAAATATAATTAGTCTTACCGGGGAGTGACCTTTAGGTAAGGTTAGTCTGCCGGCCAAATATACGTTTCTTATTTCTTATCTTACATAAACCATACTTATAAATAAGCCGAACTATAAACAACTAAAAACTAATCCAGCTTATTCTGACTACCTGAGGTACAACACCAAATAATCTACGGAACAACTGGCCATTTCCTACCCGTTTCCTGGCTGTGGTTCTCATGGCAAGCATCTTGATTCACTGTTGTGGTGTGTCAATTTAAGAAAACAAGTGTGAGCTATAATGCTCAGCATAATAGTGTACAGTATGAAAATGACTGTATAATAACATCATATATTATATATATTTTTTATTTGAAAATAGATTTCTTGGTGTCCCACACCTTCTTACGAAAACAATTCTTTAAGGGGTTTTATAACCTGCGAACACCTTAATAGTAATCCCAGCACCTAGGCTTGGGTTACGGTATTGCATATCAATTCCAATTGGAAGAGTTTGGACATCTCACTGGAGCCATCGCATACGATGATCAGTCGTACTACGGAAGTAACCTTCTTTACTAGTAAAAGGATGAAACCGTCATCTCTCAGGTATCACCCTGGCCGCATTCGGGCTACGTGTCCCATTTTCGGGTATGCACATACTTCACAAGTTCCTGAGTACACAGAGTACCTTCGTCTGCGGTACCTTTGGTAGCCCATCTAGCGATGATAGTAAAACAATAATTTCACAACACAACGGTAAAAATGGAGTTGGGTTTGTAAACTTGCCTGGGTATCTCAAGGTGGAGGATGCTCTAGGTTCCGCTCGGAAAATCTATAACCATAAACATATTTCATTTCGTTAGGTTCCGTCCTAACTTACGGTAACTCGTACTCATGTGCTACTCATTATACACCCTCTCAACTCATACTACCCTTAACATTTCTTTTAAGTCATAATCACTTTATGATCACTTCATTTTCCTAAGTATCTTGAGTTCATTCTCATTATCGTTGTCGGCTCCGCTTAAAGATTCTTACGGTTTCTACTCGCGCGGTCTCGGCTCCGACATTTTTATAAAATTGAGAAATCATTATTTTCACTTGAAATTTTTATGACAGTTAGGAAACTCAATATGTTACTCTCTGTAAAAATATCATGATTTATTAATACTTTTAAGTCTATCCTTTATATTTTCAAAGTTCGTAATTCGTAGCAGTTTTTGTCACATAAATCACTTTTACTAAAACGACCATAACTTTTGATCCGTAAATCAGAATCAAGCGATTCAAGCGCCTAAACGGTCCTTATAACATTTTATATCCTAAAAAAAGGTTATTTTTCAGGAATCTATAGTTTACAACTTCGGGACCTTCTTCAGAAACTTAAAGTTACAGTTTGTTGGTTTTAACGAAGTTACGTTTACGATTGGGGTTTCGTTTACGCCTTAACTATTAACACAACCACCAACAATCATCATATCATCATTAACACACAAACTCCTCTCAAGAACATCATGTTCTTGAGGCAACAACATCCAACCTTAAGTGTACTTAACTTAATCATCAAGATTTCATCAATAACACTTAGTAAGCTAGGTTTACTAACACCCACTAAATGGATCTTAAACATGAACCTTAAATAAAGTTAGGCCAAAGATTTTTAACTTTCTTGAAAGCTTGAGATGTGTTCTTGAGGATGGTGGAGGCTTGGAAGTGCTTGTTATAATTTTTAGAACCTAAAACCACCATTAAAATCAAGAAATCAAAGAGATGTTACTATTCACACTATTCACTAGGGAGTTTCTCGAATTTATTCCACCCATCAAACCTTGATAAAAAGAGATGAAAGATTTTTTTTTACCTTAGTTTAGTTTATAGGAGGCTTGGTAATTAATTGTGTGATTTTACAAGAACTAGAGCTTGGAGTTTTGAATTCCAATTCCCTTTTTTTCTTCAAAATAGCCGAATGGGAGCTTTGTGGGGGGGGGGGTATTTATAGCACTTGATTGCTTCTCTTGGATGATTTCTAGGTTTCTTCTTGGAAGGTGACTTGATATATTTGCAACTTGATCTTTATTCTTCCTAGGATAACATTAGGTTTATTCCTTGTCTCCAAATCCATGGACATATCTTTGTAGCTTGCTAGCTTACAAGCTAAACTACAAGGTTAGCTCCTTAGCACACTATTTGCTAGCTAGCTTGGTCATCTTAGGGTTAGCTCACTATTTGATGAAGTAACCATGGTTACTTCCTTACCATGGTTTAGTTAGTGCGTTACGTTTAATTAATCGTTTACGCGTTCGCTCGGTTACTTAAACGTTCTCCGTAATACTTACCTGTAAGGGGTTCGCAATGAAATTCCTTTCGTATTTATTCCTTATATTTTTATTTGTCCTACTTGAATATAAATCCGTAGGATTTTAATCTCGTAATTATATTGTGATTCCCGTAATCCTCGATAAGTTGTAAATACGGTCGTTTTTCAAAGTTCGTTTTCTTCGAAAACTAATAGCGTTTACATACACTCATTTGGTATGTATAGTCGTAATATCAATTCCGAAACTCATTTTCTCATGCACTATATAGTGTGGGCTCAAATTTTTTTCCCGTCTGTCAGGGTTACTATTCATTAAATGTTTTACAAGGTCTCAAAAATTCGAGTTATTACAGTTACTGAAAGTGTCACCGTGGAAAGGATTATCAAGAGCCGGAAGGAAAGGGAAGTTGAGTCCTAGATACATTGGACCTTTTGAAATTTTGAAACGTGTCGGCAAGGTAGCATACGAATTGGCGTTACCCCCACACATGGATCACATTCACAATGTCTTTCACGTATCAATGCTTAAGAAGTATAATCCAAATTACATATTTTCCATAACTTGGTGGAATCATGCAGGTTTTTAGGCATGTAATTGAGTATGAGCCGATAGAACTTCAGGAAGATTTATCGTATGTAGATAATCCAATAGAGATTCTAGAAAAGAAAGAAAAGGTATTGAGAAATAAAGTTGTAAAGTTAGTAAGAGTGTTGTGGAGAAACCCAAAGGTTGAAGAGTCAACCTGGGAGTTAGAAAGTGATATGAGAGAAAAGTACCCTCAGTTGTTTACTTAGGAGATTCTGAGGACAGAATCCTTTTAAGGGGGGAAGGATGTAATATCTAGGATATAGCGTGTAATTATTTTTATCATTTAATGATTATTATGTGATTATTATGTGAATTTTGTTGAATTAACTGATGGTTGATAATAATATTTAGATGTTTATATGTGATAAGATATGAGTATGTTAATTTTATTATGTCCAGAATTAAATATGGATAATTGTGATATTTTTCTGATAATTTTTGGATCGTTATATGATTTTAAAATGATTTATGAAATTATTATTTATTTTCTGTATAATTACAAAAGTGTTTTATAAAACCGAGAATCGTCCAACTTCAACTGTTTTTACGTTTTACAATCCGAAACTCTTCGAAAAACTCCTTCCTAACCTAATCTGATCATTCTGAACATTTTCCGTATTTTAACTTTTTCAATCCGGATTACGGTTTGGCCCATATACGTCCCGGTGTACAATCTTCGATATAATTGTTTCGATAAATCAACAAAACCCGTATTCTCGAAAGACGGGATAATATTACATTATTTTCGTATAAAGTATTTTATAAGAAGTCCGGTTTGGATAATTATCCAATACGGGTATCAAATTAGATCATTTTTGTAGGTACTTAACGGATAAGTAACTTATTTATCGATCCAATACGATGCAACATGAACCAATATTCCATAAATATAAATAGCCCTTTTCTTATCTTATTTTATTCGTATAATCATAATCAACCAGTTAAAACCGTTAAATTACAGAGAAAACCCTAATAAAATACCGCGTTCTTGAAAATCAAACGCACAAACGAAGGCGTTATCGAACTACGATTCGGGCATGCCATATATCAAATCGAAGCTCTCGAAAAGTTCTTTCTGAATCAATCAACCATTTTGGTGCAGAAATCAAGGTGATTTTCTTATTTATTTATTTTAATTCGAATTGTTTAATAATTAAAATATGAATTTTTGTTCTTGATGTTGTTTGTATGATTTGAGGGCTTAATCTTGTAGATAATTTTGTCCTGGTCATTTTGGTATATTATATGATGAATTTGGAGTTCAGTAACATATAGAAATTGAGGTTTGATTCTCGGATTGTAAAAAATGAGGGTTTATGGCTTTGAATGTTTTTAATTGAAATTGGGTATTTCTTTGTTAAGGGTTATTGGTTGAAATTAATGGTACCATGTTGTTTATCGTTCAAAAACCAATCGAATGGTGTATACTAGATGAACAGGGGGTACTCAAAAGTTGTTTGCTGGAAAAACACTCGTGGCGGCGTCGAAAACTTCGGCGGGATTTTCCGGTCGAACCACGAGTCGTTTGATCAATTTGATGACAGCAATGGACTCCTGGCAAATTGTAGTATATTCCCTGTTAATTTCATAAAATTCTGGGCAGTTTTAGAGTGGCCGGAAAAGCTCCAGTCACTGTTAATGGTGATTGGCCGGCGACGGGGCTACGGGGTGTTGTCGGAGAAGAAGGCAGGGGGGGGGATTGCACTTTCACCCCTTGTGCTTTGCAAACATTTAAATCGTGTATTTTAGTTTTCAAAATCTACAAATTCAGGATTTCTGTTTTAATTGTTTAAAAAAATATATAATTTCTTTTATTTTAAATTTAGAAAATGTTTATTTAATTATTTTAAATTCAGAAAACTGTTTTTAATTAATTATTTATTTAAAAATAAATTTGATTTATTTTATTAATTAATTTTTATTAATTTTAATTATTTTAATTAATCGATTAATTTAATATTAATTGATTAATTAATTAATTTAATTATTAATTAATTTTAATTGATTTAATAATTAGATTTAATTATTTATTTTGATTTAAAAATTCTGAAAAATAGTTATGAGCTTTAAAATATTATTTTAAATTATTTTCAAAACTCGACAATTATTATAAAATTATTTTAAGGTCAGATTCGGGTGTTTGAACCCTATTATTTAATTATAAAATGATCCGGAGACCCGTTTTAATTCCGAAAAATGTTCAAAAATTTGTATTAAATACCTGAAAAATCATTTTAACCCCGAATCTTCTTTGAAAAATTATTTTAATTGAATATCTTATGTGCTACGTGTTATATGTGATCCGATTGATGTATAATATGACTGTACGTGCATTGTTTGACTATTTTTATTGTAACTTTTAATCTGTACGTCGAATTTGGGTGAAATGAAGGGTAGATAAAAGATTGTAATATGTAGAATGAAATGAGAATTAGTATTGATGCATACATGTAATGTTTAACAGAGGAAGCGAGACGTAAAAAGGGAAAGCAAGTAGTCGGTGAGTAGGAACCAATTAGCAAGTACGAGTAAAGTAAAAGCGAATTGATAAGGCAAGTGTTTCTGCTCTTTCTTGTGATGTATTGCAAGTACCTTTGAACTCTCCTCATTATGTTATTCCAAATAATTCTTTTTCTATATTGCAAGTACTTTGAAGTACTTAACCCTAAACCCTGATTCTTATTGATCTTGAGCCGCAAGCCTGATTTCTTGTAAACCATTGATTGCTAAATTCTTGAATACAAACCACACCTATACGATACTACTCCACAAATACATATCTAACACATATTGATTCTTGATACGAGATTGCTTAATATACCAATCCTTATGTCTTGTATAACAGAAGACCAATCGTTGTAACCCTTGAACCCTTGGTCTTCTACTTTATGATTCTTTCCTTAATTGAAAGCCAATCTTTATGATTTCCCCGTTATACCTTCATGGAATTGTGAATCACCCTATGCTTCGAGATAAATATTGTTTATTATTTATCTTATTGATTTATATTGTTTATTATATTGTTATTCTAGAATTGGATTGTTTTTAAATATGGACCAGATTCGTGGTCGGACCAGATTCGTGGTCATAATAGGCTAATATGTGCCATGAATCCAGTATATAGAGCAAAGCTGGGAGCCTTGCTCGGGGTTAGTGTGTGACTGATCAGCATCCTAACCTTGGTTTTTAAAATAAAAGTGAAAATCCAATTCTAATCATTGCTTATCAGAAACTTGATTTCTTTTATCATTTCAATTTATCATTGTAATCTCAGTGACTTCCATTATGACTTGTTGAGCTAGTTAGCTCACTCTTAAAAATCTGTTTATATTCTTTTCCAGTGAAAAAGGAAACTGGTGGTAGCGAGGGCGAGGATCCCCAGACAAGCGTGCAAGCTAGGTATCCAGGTTGAATTGGGATAAGCTAGCAGATGATGTTTGGTTTTGATAGTTTGTAATAAAGTTTACTTCCGTTGTAAGATAAATAAACCGGGATTTGGTACGTTTGTAATAATAAGGTTGTGGCTTGTGGACATATTTTGAACTGCTTCGATCCATGGAAAATGATCAGTAGGGTCATTACATATATGTTATTATATTCATACACAGGTTTAAATATGGTGTGTGTGTGTTGTGGACCCCAAACTTCTGACCCGGGTTTGGAGGGCGCTACAATCTGCATATTTGTATCCAATAGTTTCAAATCCAGTTCCCTTAGAATACCATAATCCCAAGTTTGGTGTTCCCTTTAAGTATCTGAAAATTCTCTTCACAACCATCAAATGTGATTCCTTTGGATCGGCTTAAAATCTTGCACACAAATATGTTGCAAATATAATGTCTGGTCTACTAGCAATCAAATACAGTAAAGATCCAATCATTCCTCTATAACCTGAAATGTCTACACTTTTTCATTTCTTATCTTCATCCAACTTTATATATATATACATAGGTGTTGATGCAGGTTAACAATCAACCATTCCAAATTTCTTTAATAAGTGTTTAACATACTTGGTTTGGTTAATGAAGATTCTATCACTTTTTTTGACTGACTTGAAGTCCAAGAAAGTAACTTAATTCTCCTATTATGCTCATTTCATACTCATTCTACATGAGTCTTGAGAATCGTTGACATAATTTTTCATTTGTAGAACCAAAAATGATATCATCTACACAGATTTGAACTAGGATCATATCACCGCCATGTTGCTTGTAGAATAGAGTCATGTCAATCATTTCTCTTATAAATCCATGTTTTAGCAGAAATTCTGACAATGTGTCATACCAAGCTCTAAGTGGTTGCTTTATTCTATAGAGAGACTTTAGAAGTTGGTGAATAAAATCTGGAAATTCAGGATCTTCAAAGCCAGGTGGCTGTTGCACATAAACCTCTTTTTCCAACTCACCGTTAAGGAATTCACTCTTTACATCCATTTGATACACTTTGAAATATAAGTGTGCATCAAATAAAAGAAAATCCATATTGCTTCAAGTCTTGCAACTGGAGCAAAAGTTTCATCATAATGAATTCCTTCTTCCTGTGAGTAGCCTTTTGCAACCAACCTTGCTTTGTTTCTTGTTACAATTTCATTTTCATCCATTTTGTTCCTATACACCCACTTTGTTCCAATTATGCTTCCATTTTTTGATGCAGGAACCAACTTCCAAACCTTGTTTCTTTCAAATTATTTAAGCTCTTCTTGTATTGCAGATATCCAGTCAGGAACAAGTAGAGCTTCCTCACTTTTCTTAGGCTCAATTTGTGACATAAAGTATGCATGTAGACATTCATTAGCAGTTGCACTTCTAGTCCTCACACCAGCATCTGGGTCACCAATAATTGCATCTCTTATGTGACTCCTATCCCATCTTATGGTATGATTTTGTTGACTTGAATTTTTTACATTTTTTTCACCATTGGCATGACTTGCAAAACTTTCTTCACTTTTGCCCTTTGAGTTTATGCTATCAAATTCAGGTGTATGAGATGAGTTTTCATTCTCATGATTCACTTGCTCAGTTGACTCTTCATTCATTCTGTTGCTTGGGTTGATTTCAGTTTCATCTTCAGAATCACTATCAATATTGAGATTTTCAAACTTAAGGGCTTCAGTTTCATTTTCATCAAGGAATTCCAAGCCTGGACACTTCTCATTATCAAAAGTCACATTTGTGCTTTCCATAATTTTCTTTTGTTCAAGCACATAAACTTTGTAGGCAGTTCTTTCCAATCAATATCCTAGAAAAATTGCTTCAAAAACTTTAGAGTCAAATTTTCCCACATATTCAGAATTGTCTTTTAGAACATAACACTTGCTTCCAAACACATGCAGATGCTTCACAGTAGGCTTCCTTTTTTATAAGATTGAGTAAGGTGACTTGCCAAGATTTTTGTAGATGAGATATCTATTTTGAGTGCAGCATGCAGTATTGATAGCTTATTCCCAAAAACTTGTTGGCAAGTTAACATCTTGCAGCATTGTTCTAACAGCCTCAACCAAGGTTCTATTCTTCCTTTCAACTACCCCATTTTGCTGAGGTGTTGTTGCAGCTGAGAACTCTTGAACAATACCATTGTCTTTGCAGAATTCAGTTAGGATTGCATTCCTGAATTCTGTGCCATTACCACTCCTCAATCTCTTCACACAATTTTGATCTTCAGTCTGCTTCTCAATTTTCTTGATGTGTTCAATAATGATGTGTGGAGTTTCATCCTTTGAATGCATAAAATCTACCCATGTGTATCTTGAGTAGTCCACCACCATCACAAGTGCATATTTCTTTCTAGAAATCGATAAGACATTAACTGGTCCAAACAGGTCCATGCGAATAAGTTACATAGGTCACTTATAGAATTCACGGCTTTGCTTTTGTGACTAGACCTTTTTATTTTGCCTTTTTGACAAGCCTCACAAACTTCATCTTGAGCAAATTCCAGACTTGGCATGTCTCTCACTAGTTCTTTTTTCACCAAGGTATTAATTACTTTGTAATTCAGGTGAGAGTGTTTCTTGTGCCACAACTTACTTTGCTCAATAGATGCCTTGGTGTAGAAGCAGCATATACCATCCTTATTTGCTGAGTATAAATTTGCAACAAATAAGCTTCCTTCTCTTGCTGCTTTCAAAGCAACTTCACCAGTCTTTTTACTGATAATTGAGCATTCTCTTTTGTCAAATGAAACCTTGAATCCTCTATCTGTGAATTGATTGACACTCAGGAGATTCACCTCAAGACCAGCTACCAGTGCTACATCTTCAATGACAATATTTCCAGAAATTAACTTGTCATATCCCATTGTGAATCACTTAATGTTGTCTCCAAAAGTCACCAATAGGTCAGCCATCTCCTTAAACTATGATAGCAGGGCCTTATCACCTGTCATATGTATGGAGCATCGAATATCAATGATCCATATGACTCTCTTCATTTTTCCCTGCACACAATGAGGATTAAGTATGTTTAGCTACCCAAGCAGTGTTGGGAACTATCTTCATTTTACAGAAGTTACAGAAGTAGAATTTGATGATTTATAAAAAAGTGTGTTCAATGATTGATTAGCATTTTTCCTTTTTGTTGTAAATCCAAGATTAACTTCTTTGAGATCTACTCTCAATTTATGACAGCTTTTTATCACTTTCATATTGCAAGGAATGCAATCAAATTTATCACAGAATGAGTAGGGATCTTCAGCCTTTGCTTCATTGTATTTACATGCTCCCACATTTGGCTCACTAATAGCCTTTTTACAAAGGTGCGTTAGGTGATTTATAGAGCCACACTTCTGACATTATTTCCTGGGAGCATCTGTAATAAATGCATAGTTATTGCTCTTGTTCACTCCAATTTTCCCATTCATATTCTTCTTTTTCTTTCTGTTGTGCAAGACATGCTTGTACTTTAACAAGTCGAAGTCAAATTGACAACCCTAAGTAATTTGTATTATAATATTAGTTTGCATTTTTTGTTGTAACATTTAAAGTCTGTAAAAATATCAAAAGAGCAGACTGGAGTCTTTTTCTTTAAACAGTATCAAGCCTAAGATTCTATCTGGAAGAAGATCAAAAAGATCATGCCTCAGAAGAATTATGAAGAAGCTTGGAGTTGAATAAATCTGTTTCGGGAAAAATGTTTTAAGTCAGATCTCTACAAGTCACAGATTTAGTGTTATAGAGAAGTCATTCGAGAACTCCAGAATGACTTATAGAGAACTCAGGAAGGCTACTAGAGAACTCAGAGATATCGACAAGCCAAATTGAAGACATGAAGATTGGAGATATCGAGAAGATATTTTTTAATAGAGAACTCAGAGTTATCGACAAGCCAAAATTCACTAGAGAACTCTGAGTTATCGATAAGTCAAATTTCACTAGAGAACTCAGAGATATCGACAAGCCAAAAATTCACTAAAGAACTATGAGTTATCGACAAGTCAAATCTGACTATAGAACTCTGAGTTATCGACAAGTCAACAAGTCACTAGAGAACTCAGAGATATCGATAAGCCAAAGTGAAGATATGAAGATGAGAGATCTCGACAAGCCAAATTCTCTTATAGATAACTCAGAGACCTCTACAAGTCAAATCAACTATGGAGTATTAGAGATCTCGATAAGTCAATATACTTATCGAGATGTCAAGATCTCTATATGCCTAACTAAAGATCTCGAGGTAAAATCTAAAATTATAAATTACAGACCAGTTCAATATCCAAGATTAACAATCAATAAACAATCCAACCAGATGGATTGACAAGTCTATAAAAAGCAGCTTGAAGAGTATGCAAGATTGTTGTGCATATGTTGTGTACTTGATGATTTCACAAACAAAACACCTAAGTAGATTTTACTTAGTGAAATAATGTAGCACTTGACAGATAAGAATTTTTGTCCCGACGGATAAATCTATAGTCCCGACGGATACTGATTTATTATCCATCGAGTGAGTAGCTTATGTAATAATGAGTCTGTAGCACATTTCTGCATACACCTTTGTATAGAGTCTGTAGTAGCATATAAGTCACGTGGACTTTAATTAGATATGCAGAATAGGTTGATTAATTGTACATAGATGATGTCTTGTAATTCTGCATAAGTGAAATGAAGTCAAGTGCCTGATTGCTACCCGACAGATAAACTACAAAGCACCCGACGGATGATCAACAACCCGATGGATGATGAACAATCCGACGGATTATCATAAACCCAACGGATAAAGAATTCTAACATCAGTTGACAGTGACAACTGGTCACATGCGTCGGGATGTATGCAAATGGAATGAGGAAGCCTATTAACTGGGTAATAGAGAACAAAGTAAGAAAGCATTAAAACTGATAGTTTTTATAATGATTCTATCTTTTGACTTTATAATCTTGGTAATATATAAACCAAGAAGTAGCAAATAGAAACTAACATCTGAGATACAAAAAAGTGAGAAACATTTGTAAGCATAATTATTAGCATTTCTCTGTATTCTCAGTAGTTCAAATTTGTAAGCAGCTGTGAGCATTCTTGCACACAGAGTTCTCTCGATATAATATATATCTCTGGTGGAATTGTTTAAATCCACCAGAAAGTTTTTAAAGACTCTTGTTTTTAATTACTTATGTTTTGATTCACTTAAGTTTTTATTCCGCATTGTGCTAATCAAAACACTTATATTTGTATTCGAGTTTGAACATTTTTATTTTAAGAAAAAGGTTCAAGAATTCCATTCAACCCCCCTTCTGTAATTCTTGCTATATTGTTAAGGGACTAACAATTGGTATCAGAGCAAGCTCTTAATCAACAAAGAGTTTAAAGATCAAAACAATTCAGCAAGATGAACAAGAAGGATGTTGGAGTCAAGATTCCTTTTCTAGATAAAGATAATGACCATCATTGGAAGGTAAAGATGCATCTGCATATGCTTTCTCAAGATGAGGCCTATGTGGACTGCATAGAAAGAGGCCCTCATGTTCCAATGAGAGCTGCAACAGGAAACGAGCCATCAGTTCCCAAGCCAAGGCATGAATGGTCTGATCCTGACATTGAACAAGTCTGGAAGGATAAAAAGGCCATGAATATTCTGTTTAATGGAGTTGATGCAGACATGTTTGACAACATTATCAACTGCAAAACTGCCAAGGAAGTCTGGGATACTATACAGATAATCTGTGATGACACTGAGCAAGTTAGAGAAAATAAGATGTAGCTCTTGATTCAGCAATATGAGCATTTTTACAATGAGGAAAGTGAGTCTCTCACTAACATTTTTAGTAGGTTTCAAAAACTACTAAATGCTCTTAAGTTGCATGGAAGAGTCTATCAGACTAAAGACTCTAATCTGAAATTCCTTAGATCTCTTCCAAAGGAATGGAAACCAATGACAGTCTCATTAAGAAACTCACAGGATTATAAGGAGTTTACTTTGGAGAGACTGTATGGCATCCTGAAAAACTATGAGCTTGAAATAGAGTAGGATGAAAGGATGGAAAGAGGAAAGAAGAAAGGAGGATCCATTGCACTAGTTGCTGAGTTGGAAAAGGAGAAGGAAGTGAAGATGGAAGCTGTTGAATCAACTTCAAAGGTCTGTGAGAACAAGGGCAAGGGGCTTGCAGTAGAAAGTGAAGATTCATTGAGCCAAGATGACATGGAGGACATTGATGAGCACCTAGCATTTCTTTCCAGGAGATTTGCCAAGCTCAAGTTCAAGAAGAACTTTGGAGCAGCCAAGCCAAATAGAAACATGATGGACAAGTCAAAATTCAAATGTTTCAAATGTGGCTTGGCAGGGCATTTTGCCAATGAGTGTAGAAAGTCAGATTCCAGTAAGAAAAAGTTTGAGTCTGTGGATTATAAGCAAAAATACTTTGATCTACTCAAACAAAAGGAAAGGACTTTTATTACACAAGAAAATGACTGGGCAGCAGATGGTCTGGATGAAGATGAAGATGTCAGCTATGTCAATCTAGCCCTAATGGCCAAGTCTGATGAGACAGAGACAAGTTCCTCAAGCAATCAGGTAATTACTACAAACCTTGCACATTTATCTAAAGCTGAGTGTAATGATGCCATAAATGACATGTCTATAGAATTATATCATTTGCGTGTTACACTTAAGTCTCTTACTAAAGAAAATGCTAAAATCAAAGAAAATAATTTGTTTTTAAGTGAGAGGAATAATGTGCTTGAGTCTCAGCTTGTTGATTTTGAGAAATTAAGAATTGAGTGTAAGATTGCCAAGGAGGAATTAACTGAGTCCTTGAAAAAGGAAGAGATTTTGAAGAAGCAGCTCGAGCATGAACAAGAGGTGATTAAAGCATGGAAAACATCCAGAGATGTCCATGCTCAAATCACCAAAGTTCAAGGAATTGAGTCTTTTTGTGATGAAGCCTGGAAAAAGAACAAAGAGAAACTAGAACCTAATTTGATAGATGGACTGCTAACAAATTTAGACTCGACGGATGATGAGGACTATCCGTCGGATAACAAAAAGTGTTATCCGTCGAATGATGAAAATCCTCTTCCGTCGGCTGTGAGCAAGCCCATTAGCAAAGCCAAACTAATTAAGCTGAATGAGAAGTATGAGTCTGTTTCCAAGAACTTTGTTTCAGGAGAGTCAAGTCAAGTTAAGGAAGGGAAAAAGGCTAATGTTGGTCACATGACTATTAAGCAGTTAAATGACAGACTTGAGAAAATTGAGGTAAAAACAGAGACTAAAAGGAAAAATAATAGGAATGGTAAAGTAGGGATTAACAAACACAATAACTACACACCTGATAAATAGGCTCCTAGAAAAATCTGTGTCAAGTGTGGTAGTGTAAATCATTTATCAGTTAATTGCAGATCTGCCATGCCTACTCCCATGTCTGTTCAGTCTCAATTTCCTAACATGAATGCCATGCCTCCCATGCCTGTTAATACTATGCCTACACAGAACATGAATGCACAGTTTGCTAATATGCCATTTGCACCTAATCCTTATTATGCTGTATACAGTATGCCACAAATGTCATTTAGCATGCCTTACTGGAATAACATGTTTACACCAAGCATGTCATTTCCTGTTAGTCATAATATGCATGATAATTCTGTTGCAATGAATGGTTTTAAAGGTCCAATCCAAATGACTAAGGATGAATCTGAAATTCCTAAGTCAAATGAGATAAGACCTAAGAAACAGAAAAAGAAAGCTAACAAGGCAGGACCCAAGGAAACTTGGGTACCAAAATCAACTTGATTTGATTTTGATGTGTGCAGGGAAACTGAAAGAATCTTTGGTACTTGGATAGTGGTTGTTCAAGACACATGACTGGTGATTCTACCCTGCTCACAGAGTTTAAGGAGAGAGTTGGCCCAAGTATTACTTTTGGAGATGATAACAAGGGTTATACTATGGGATATGGCTTGATTTCAAAGGACAATATCATCATTGAGGAGGTTGCCTTAGTGGATGGTCTCAAACATAATCTGTTGAGTATCAGCCAGCTTTGTGACAAAGGCAATTCAGTAACCTTCAACTCAGAAGCCTATGTTGTGACTAATAAAAGAAGCAACAAAGTGGTTCTCACTGGTGTGAGAAGAGGAAATGTGTACCTAGCTGATTTCAACTCAACTAAAGCAGAATCTGTAACTTGTCTTCTCAGTAAAGCAAGTCAGGATGAAAGTTGGCTATGGCACAAGAAGCTATCCCATTTAAACTTCAAGACCATGAACGAGCTGGTAAAGAAAGAATTGGTAAGAGGCATTCCTCTAGTGGAGTTTTCAAAGGATGGACTGTGTGATGCCTGCCAAAAGGGGAAGCAGATCAAAGCATCATTCAGGAAGAAACTTGATTCAATAATTGAAGAGCCTTTGCAACTGCTTCACATGGACTTGTTTGGACCAGTCAATGTATAGTCCATCTCAAGGAAAAGATTTTGCCTAATAATTGTAGATGATTTCTCAAAGTTCTCTTGGATATACTTCCTAAAGTCTAAAGATGAGGCTAGTGAAATCATCATCAATCACATAAGGCAAGTCAACAATCACCCTGATTTCAAAGTTAGAAGAATCAGGAGTGATAATGGAACTGAGTTCAAGAATTCTGTCATGAGAGCATTTTGTGAAGAAAATGGGATTCTGCATGAGTTTTCAGCAGCAAGGACTCCACAATAGAATGGAGTAGTGGAAAGAAAGAACAGATCACTTATTGAAGCTGCAAGGACAATGCTTGAAGAATCCAAATTACCAACATATTTCTGGGCTGAAGCTGTAAATACTGCATGCTACACTCATAACATTTCTCTGGTTAATCAAGCAAGATGCATGACTCCTTATCAATTGTTCAAGGACAAGAAGCCAACTCTAAACTTTCTTCATGTCTTTGGCTGCAAGTGCTATATCCTGAGAAATCAAACTGATCAAAATGGGAAGTTTGATGCTAAAGCAGATGAAGGAATTTTTGTTGGATATGCTATTGGTAAAACATATAGAGTCTACAATATAAGAACCAACATTGTTGTGGAATCTATACATGTTGTGTTTGATGATAAAAAGATTGAAGGACTGAAAGATGGAGATTACCATGAGAGCCTCAAATTCGATAATGTGGAGATGGTTAGTGATGATGAAAGTGATCAAGAAACAGTATCTATGGATAATGCAGACAAATTTACTACCAATGAAGCACAAAACTCAACATCTGTCGAGTTGCATAATGCTTCATCCGTCGGAAGGCAATCTGCGTCATCCGTCGGGAGACAACCTGCCTCATCCGTCGGTACTCAAAATTCACATCCGTCGAGATAGGAGGTCAAGACAGATCACCTATAGAAAATTCCCCTTTCTCAAATCAAAGATCCACATACTCAGGGGGAGTTTTTAGCAATCAAAACTCAATCACACATCAAGACAACTATGAGGTCTCTTCATCTAGAGCTAATCTACCTCAACAAAGGAAATGGACAAAAGATCACCCCTTTGAGCTCATCATTGGTGATGTTTCTTCTAGAGTTCAAACAAGAAGAGCAACTCAGGAAGAATGTCTATACAACAGCTTTCTGTCAAAGGAAGAACCAAAGAAGGTAGAAGAAGCTTTGTTGGATCCTGATTGGATTTTAGCTATGCAGGAGGAGCTAAACCAATTTGAAAGGAATAATGTATGGAAGCTGGTACCCAAGCCTAAAGGAAAGAATACAATAGACACCAAGTGGGTATTCAGAAACAAGACGGATGAAAATGGCATAGTAGTCAGGAATAAAGCTAGATTGGTTGCTAAGGGCTATTGTTAGCAAGAAGGAATTAATTTTGATGAAACATTTGCTCCTGTTGCAAGACTTGAAGCCATCAGAATCTTCTTAGCCTATGCAGCCCATGCCAATTTTAAGGTCTATCAAATGGATGTCAAAAGTGCCTTTCTGAATGGAGATTTGGAGGAAGAAGTATATGTCAGTCAACCTCCTGGGTTTGAAGATCCAAATTTTCCAGAGTATGTCTATTATCTTCTGAAAGCACTTTATGGACTGAAGCAAGCACCTAGAGCCTGGTATGACACTTTATCAAAGTTCCTTTTGGAAAATCAATTCACAAGAGGTACTATAGATAAAACTTTATTTTTCAGAAATGTTAATGGCTCTAGTATACTTGTTCAAATTTATGTAGATGATATTATTTTTGGCTCTACAGATGAGAAACTTTGTAAAAAGTTTGCCAAATTGATGCAAAGTAAGTATGAAATGAGTATGATGGGAGAACTAACTTACTTTCTTGGTTTACAAGTTAAGCAAGTTAGTGATGGAATATTCATTAGTCAAACTAAATATATTTTTGATCTTTTAAAGAAGTTTGATCTAATGGATTGCACATCTGCAAAAACTTCCATGGCCACTGCAACTAAGCTTGAATTAAACACTACTGAAAAGTTTGTGGATATTTCAAGTTATAGAGGCATGGTTGGCTCACTTATGTACTTAATAGCTAGTAGGCCAGATATAATATTTGCTACATGTTTATGTGCTAGATTTCAGGCTGATCCTAGAGAATCTCACTTGATAGCTATTAAGAGAATTTTCAGATATCTCAAGGGAACACCAAACCTTGGCATTTGGTATCCTAGAGATTCTAGTTTTGATCTAACTGGTTATTCAGATGCAGATTATGCAGGTTGTAGAATTGATAGAAAGAGTACAAGAGGAACCTGTCAATTTCTAGGAAACAAGCTTGTGTCCTAGTTCAGTAAAAAGAAAAATTCAGTTTCTACTTCTACAGCTGAAGCTGAATATATTGCTGCTGGAAGTTGCTGTGCACAGATTTTATGGATGAAAAATCAATTGCTAGACTATGGTTTGCAAGTTGAGAGAATTCCTATTTTCTGTGATAACACAGGTGCAATTGCCATCACTGAAAATCCAGTGCAACATTCAAGGACAAAGCACATAGATATCAAGTACCATTTCATAAGGGAACATATAATGAATGGTACTGTGGAACTACATTTTGTTCCAAGTGAGAAGCAACTTGCAGATATCTTTAACAAGCCACTGGATGAATCCACCTTTTCAAGGTTGGTAAGTGAGTTAGGTTTGCTTAATTTCTCTTAGATCTATCTGAGGTATTTTACAAGTTGTTATGCAGCCAGAAATTTAATTGATTTTTTAGTCTTGGATGAAATTTTGGCTAAGTCAAAATTTACATATCGACGGATGACCCTTATCCATCGAGTTTAGTCATCCGTCGATATACTATTTGCTAATGAAAATCAATTACTTTTCTGGAATCTTTTAAAACTCGACGGATAACAGTTTATCCTCATCTGTCGAAGTGTCTTAATCTCAGCTGTTAATTCCCTGTACATTATCCATCGAGTATACTTACAGTTAGTAAGCATTACACGACGGGGTGGAATTTTTACAGTTTATTTTTAAACGGCTATTTTAGGCAATTTTTTATTGGTTAATTTACTTTACTTTACTTTATTATTTTTATCAGTTATTTTTGAGATAGTATAAAAGCTTATTTCATTGCAATTGTTTTCTTTTATCATTCTCAAATTCAACTGCTCTAATTTCATTCTCTCTCAAGCAAATACTCTCCTTCTCTTCAAGCTTTCATTCTCTAACAATGGCACCTGAAGTAAAGATTATGTCTCAAACTGGGTTCATTTATGAGAAGAACAATTTCACTGCATTGGTCAATAAGGGTATTCAGCAATCAAAGGACTACCACAAGATGATAGACTTTGTGAATAATTGCAAGCTCAATTACGCCATGCTAGAATCACCCACAATCTTCTGTGAAGTTATTGAAGAGATGTGGACCACTGCTACCTACAACTCTACATATAAGACCATCACTCTGACCATTAAAGGTAAATAATTCTGTATCAATTGTGATGTGATAAAAGCATGTTTCAAAATACCTGATAACAATGTGACTTCACCACACACTGACACTGATATAATCAATATGCTTAATTCTATTCACTATGCACTTTCCACTTCTAAAATGAGTGATATTAGGAGAATGGGTCTTAGGAAGGAATGGAGTTTCATGTGTGATGTAGTTACAAAAGTTTTCTCTGGAAAAATCAATAATTTTGATTCAGTGAACATTTCCATGCTTAACAAGCTATACATGCTATTTACAGATAAATTTTATAACTTCAGTGACCTTATCTTGTTTGAGTTAGGTTATAAATTAGGAGAGTTAAACAAAAGAGGGAAGAATGTTTATTATGCCAGATTTTTTATGTTATTGGCTAACCACCTCTGTGAAGAAATAGTTCTTGAGAACCCTAACAACAAACTGGATTATTGGGTTCAAGAGAGGAGGATCATTGTAGATTTGAACAGGGCCAATCATCACAAGGATGTGCCAATGTTCTACTTTCCTGTAATGCAGGCACTTCAGGTAAGTGAGGTAAGTTCATCCATCCCTTAAACTATTCCAACCTCCACTATTTCTTTGAATTCAGGAGTAGCTATGGCAACTGTGACAATGACCAAACAGTTGCCTACCAAAGCCTCCAAACCTACTACTATTTCCAAATCTAAATCAAAGAAAACCCCCTCTGGTATCTCTCAAAAGATGCCAGTTGAAAAATCCATAAAAGCAAAAGAGGGGAGTGTGAAGGAGGGAAAGTCAGGTGAGGGAAGGGGTGAACATCAAAGAAACCCCAAGAATAAGGTTGGAGAGTTGAGTGAATCCCAGCCTAGCCACACTGTAGTTTCCCAACAAACTGCAGTGCTTAAAAAGGACAAAAGCTCACTTCTAGCTGCATCCTCCCAAAAGGATGTGGTTATTGAACAAAGCTCTTAGCCAAGAGCACAGGCCAAGAGGGTTAGGGACACAAGCTCACCCCAAACTTATACAAGAAAGAAGAAATCTAAAACCCCTCGGGATGCACAGGGTACACACACTATGCAAACTGGTGCTAAAGACACAGTCACTGCACCTTCTCAAGTTCAATTTGATGTGGCTCCAATAAATGTGGAGTCACAGCCAAAATCTCTAGTTATAGAAGCACCTCACACACCATACTCACCAATAAACTCTCTGGATGTGGATATGATAAACACATCAATTCCTGATTCCCCTTCTTTAACTCTGTTGGGGAAGCCAAAATCTAGTGCAAGTGAGCATCATCTTTTAGATGATTTGTTGGCTCACTTGTCAATTCTTTCCGAAACTATTATGTCATCTGTGTCCAAAATATCTTCAATCAACACAGAGTCAACAATAGTTTCTCTTCCCAACTCATTCATTTCTACTCTCGACGGATATTGCTCATCCTTTGAGTAGTGATTGTATCCGACGGATAAGCCTAACAGCAGTTATCCGTCGGATTGCATTACCACTCACTCGATGGATATCACTCATCCGTTGAGTATCTCTGCACAACTTCAAACTTCGATTATTTCAAGTGCAGAAGATTTAGTGGTTGTATAGTCACTCTTAGGATTGAGAGAGGAGAGTGTCTTGAGTGAGAGGCTGGGTTGCTCCCAGGCAATAGGAGAGGAAATGAGTGAAAATCTGCAATCCATTTCTTCAGGATTGGCAAAAGGGAGTGAGAGGAGTCCCACCTTAGTAGGTGAAGGTGAGGGAGTGAGGGTGGGGAGCCAGGGTGAGACCCTGATGCAACAAAAGAAAGAATATGAGAGAAAAGCAGGTACAGAGGGTGTAAGGGTGGATCCAGCCATTGCTCATGAGTTAATGATTGTGGATGATGCTGAAAAGGAAAGACAATTTCAGCAACATTACAAAGCTGTAATTGATAACATTTCCTTGGATGCTGACACTTTTACTCATCCTGTGTCAGCCTATCAATTGTTGGCTGCTCAGGGCAATGAGGAGGCAGAAAAGACTTTGAATCTGGTGCATACTTCAGAATCTCTACAAAAGGATAAAGCTGCTGTCAATTTAATGCCTCCTACAGCTGGTGAGCCATCTGAGGAATTTGGAGTAAATTCTAATGATGATGACTCTATTTCATTTGATGGAAGCATGAACTTAGGGGGAGATGAAGGCCCAAGTTCTATTCCAGATTTACCTGAATGGGCCTTGACAAAGGAGTCCACACCAGGACAATTTAATGTATCCTTGGTCAAACAAATCATGTCTATCTAAAAGGCCATTCAGTGGAGCTCAAATGCTGGTACCAAGGCTATTCTTCAAGCTCACCTAGATTCTCTACATCTAATGAAGCTACAACAATTAAGACAGAATCTGAGTGTAGATGAACTCAAAAAGGATATAGCTGACTTGATGACCTACAATTCTGAGAAGCTGGATTCAGTCATGCCATATGGTACCATGCAGGATCTATTACTGAGACTGAGAAGAGAATCAGATGCTGAAAAGAAGCTGGCCAAGTTGGAAGACAGAGTTCAAGTTATTGAAAAGTCTGTGGCCACCATTCTTCAAAATCAACAGTCTCAGACCAATCTTCTCATGCAACTGGCTAAAGCACAAGGCCTGACTCCTCAACTTGATGATAACAAAAAGGGGGAGAAAGGACCAAGTGAGGGGGAGAAGCTTCAGATACAAATCACTAAGGTAATTGTGCCATCAATTACTGTCTCAAAGCCACCAGTTACATATGGTATAGATCTGATTCAGGCAGCAGCAGCAAACTTGAAAGTTGCTGAGAAAGAAAAGTTGAGTTTGATCAACTGGGAGAAGATTGATGAGGAGATACAGAAGAAGTTCCAACTTGTCAAGGAGCCAGTTAAGTCAGCCATCCATCACTCTCAAGTCAAGCAAATCAGTGTGAATGAGATGAGCATGAACTATCTGGAAAGAGGACAATCTTCCTGCATCAAGTCTTCAAAGGCTGAAATGATTCTTAAACCAAGGGCAAACTATTCAAAATCATCCCTGAAGAACCCCTTGGATACTGTGTATGAGACACCCAAGCCAGATGAGAAGAAGCTTCTGTCAAGATCAATTATTTTCTACAAAGATCCAGCTGATTCAGCTTCAAAAAGGAGAATTGCTAAGATATTCAAGAATGGAAAGGAAATTTGTGTGGTAGCTGGACATCCTCAATTTGCTCAAGCAAAGAGAGGAGAAAAAGCCAAATTGAAGCAGGAAAAGAAGCAAGCTATTCTAGATGCAAAGAAGGCTAAACAAAAGAAAGAGCAGAGTGTTATCTTAGCCAAGCTACAGGCTGTGAGTTCATCCCAACAAATTCCCTCTCAACCATATGAAGCTACTGAATCAAGGGAGCAAGTTGAAGAACAGAAGAAATCTCCAAGGAAGAAAGAATTGGCTAAAAGAACAAAAAGTAAACTGGATATTGTTGACAAGGAATTGGGAGATCAATTTTCTAAGGAACCCACACCAGCTACAACTCAAGCATCAAAATCCTCTGTGGTATTTGAAGATATAAGGGTGGTGGATCCCTACAGGAATATTCATGGTGAACCTATTGTGCCCAAAGATGAGCCAATAGAATGGGATAACATACCAATTCCTGACTTCAGTCTACCAATCCTTAGCAAGCCAAAAAGGACAAAGTCAAGGGTAGTCAAGAAAGTGAAGCTGTCACCCCTCAAATCCAAATCTGTAGTCAAAGCTCAGCCCAAAGTCAACAAGGGAGACTACTTGTACTTGTGTGACATCAAAGAATTTTCTGATCTAAACCTCTATCTGGATGAACTAGATGAAGTGAGGGGAATTGATGCATACAGAAACCTACCTGAAAGGTTAGTGTTCAAGTACAAAGGAGGAAGGGAGATACAGTGGCCACTTCACAGGATTCTTTAAGAGAGCCAAGCTGTACAGATTAAAGTTTATTCATCCTTCAGAAGAACTTTGGGTTCAATGTCACTGCAAGAAGACTAGTATTGAAGAAGATTGAAGAACTAAGGAGTGTTAGAGCTAAAGATGCAATCCCAAAGACTCTTATCATCCCATACACAGGGAGAATAGTGCATCTAAGGCCCTACTGGCTGATGGAGTTCATGGATGATAAAGGTGTGAGAAGATTCTTCATATTAGAAGACCAACTGAGCATCTCAAGCAATGAGACTCTCTTGGAAATGCAAGAAAAGCTAAATCTCTCAGAATCTGATGAACTGGAATTCCACAGGCAGCCCCAAAATCAGATTAATAAAAACAACAGAAAGCTTGGAAGAAGATCCAGACCTTCAAGGAACTAGATAAATCTGCTCAGGCTAGAGGAGCATCTTGAAAATGACTATAAGCCAAACTTTGTACATTTTGATTATTTGAAGCACTTTCAGTATAATCTACTTTTCTTTAAAGCTGTATGTTTAGGATATTTTGTTATCATCAAGTATCTCTTAATTATTATGGCTACAATTCCAGTAGACATAAATTGGGGGAGATTGTTGTGCATATGTTGTGTACTTGATGTTTCACAAACAAAACACTTAAGTAGATTTTACTTAGTGAAATAATGTAGCACTCGACGGATAAGAATTTTAGTCCCGAAGGATAAATCTATAGTCCCGACGGATAATGATTTATTATCCATCGAGTGAGTAGCTTATGTAATAATGAGTCTGTAGCACATTTCTGCATACACCTTTGTATAGAGTCTGTAGTAGCATATAAGTCATGTGGACTTTAATTAGATATGCAGAATAGGTTGATTAATTGTACATAGATGATGTCTTGTAATTCTGCATAAGTGAAATGAAGTCAAGTGCCTGATTGCTACCCGACGAATAAACTACAAAGCACCCGACGGATGATCAACAACTCGACGGATGATCAACAATCCGACGGATGATCATGAACCCAACGGATAAAGGATTCAAACATCAGTTGACAGTGACAACTGGTCACATGCGTCGGGATGTATGCAAATGGAATGAGAAAGCCTATTAACTGGGTAATAGAGAACAAAGTAACAAAGCATTAAAACTGATAGTTTTTATAATGATTCTATCTTTTGACTTTGTAATCTTGGTAATATATAAACCAAGAAGTAGCAAATAGAAACTAACATCTAAGATACAAAAAAGTGAGAAACATTTGTAAGCAGAATTATTAGCATTTCTCTGTATTCTCAGTAGTTCAAATTTGTAAGCAGCTGTGAGCATTCTTGCACATAGAGTTCTCTCGATATAATATATATCTCTGGTGGAATTGTTTAAATCCACCAGAAAGTTTTTAAAGACTCTTGTTTTTGATTACTTATGTTTTGATTCACTTAAGTTTTTATTCCGCATTGTGCTTATCAAAACACTTATATTTGTATTCGAGTTTGAACATTTTTATTTTAAGAAAAAGGTTCAAGAATTACAGAATTCCATTCAACCCCCCTTCTGTAATTCTTGCTATATTGTTAAGGGACTAACAAAGATCAAAGGTGAAGATTAACTGACAAAGGAAGATCAAAGTTAACACAGTATGCAAAGATATGCTAAGCCAGAAATGGAAGCTATACTTTTCCTAAAATGGAAATGATAAGTGACAGTTTACTAAAGTGAATAGCATCTCTTATTATACACAATGTAAACCAGCGGTTAACTACGATATAAAGTTAATACTGTTCCTTTGTTAGTTGTACCAATTTTAAATCAGAATTCTTGTATTCTCTCAAGAAAGAAGCTAAACTCTTTATTTACAAAGAGCCTAGAAATTTTATAGCAAAACATTCTTTATTTTAATTTAAAATTAAGTGAGTTTTGAAAGATCTGTGTTGACTGTTATTACTTGTTTAAATTTCAGTATTAACACATATCACTGCAAGATTTACATTACTTTGTTCAAACCATAAATACTTCAATAAAAGCACAAAAACACAAAAACACATTCACCCCCCCCCCTCTGTGTGTAATTCATTACCTAACAAGTGGTATCAGAGCAAAATATGAAAGTAAATAGATTCAAGATCTTGGAATAATGAATACACAGAAAATCAATAGCATCAAAATTCCTACTTTTAACAAAGCTAACTACACTCTTTGGAAAAAGAAAATGTTGCTGTTTATCAGGATGGCCAATCCACCATACATTCAGATTCTCAAAAATGGGCCATTCACTCCTATGGTTAGAGTTGAGGAATCCACAGATGGTGATATGGTCATTCCAGCTTATTATGCTAAAAAAGATCCTTATGAGTACACTGAGCCTGAGAAAGAGAAAGTTTCTCTGGATAGTGGCTTACAACTGATATTGATAGAGTCACTTGACAATGTAATGTACAACAACATTATCAACTGTGACACTGCTAAGCAGATCTGGGAAAAGATTGAAATACTATGTGAAGGAACTGAGGAAGTTAGATCTAATCAAAGAAGGATACTGATTTCATAGTATGACTTGGCAAAGCCAAAAGAAAGTATCACTGATGTGTTTGAAAGGTTTAATAAGCTGATAAATGACTTGCAACTCCATGACAAATACTATGAAGCTGAAGAAGTGAATCTGAAATTTTTGCTTACACTGCTTGATCATTTGGAGCAGAAAATTTCAACAATCAGAGAAGGGAGAGACTTGAGCAGAATAACTCTGGAAGTTCTGTATGGAATCTTAAAAATATATGAATTAGAAATGATTTTAAAAAAATCATTAAGAGTTGGTCAAGGGCATGTTGTAGATGGTTCAAGTGCCTTAATTGTCAATGAAAGGCAGACCTCTAATAATGAGCCAAGATCCCAGACTCCAGTTACCTCAACAAGTGAACAATGAACTAATGATTCATAGGAACATGTCATTCTGGAATTGGAAGAAGATGAGTTCTACATCCTGGATGAACTTGATGAGCTTGATCAGTCAATGGCCTATCTGGCAAGAAAGTTCTCTAATATTAGAGTAAAGAAGCCAAGATTCTTCCAGGGTAAAGGACAGTCATTCAACAAAGACAACAGCTGGAATGGAAAATGGAAGTACATATCTGATAGCAAAAATGGTTACAAAACTGGATCTATTGACAGATCAAAGATAAGGTACTTCAATTGTGATGAACTAGGCCATTTTGCTACAGAATGCAGGAAACCCAAGAAAGCAAAGAAAGACAAAGCTTATCTTGAACTGGAAGCAAAGTATAAAACTCTTCTGAAGAAATAGAAAAGCAAAGCTTATATTGTAGAGGGAAAGAGTTGGGATGACTCTGATAATGATGAAGATGAAGAAGTTAGAAATTATGCACTAATGGCCTTGGAGCAAGGAGAGTCATCCTCATTAAAATCACAGTTACCAACTCTCACTACCATTGATTTAAATGTGAGTCAATATAAGGAAACTGTAGAGAAGATGAGCACAGAAATATTTCACATTCATACAAGCATGATTGCTACTAATGAAGAAGTTTGCAGATTGACAAAAATAAATGAGAAGCTCAAAAATGAGAAACAAGAAGTTGAATTGTTGTTGGCAGATCTTGAAGCTATAAGACAAGAGAATGCATATCTGAAGAACAAGATCAAATGTGCAAGTGAAACTGAAGCAGTGTTAAGGGAGAAGTTGGAAAAGAATGAAGTAAAGTTGAAGTCCTTCAAGAATGCATCTGAGTTGGTTGGACAATACCATGAGAAAAACAAGCCATGTGCAAACATTGCTATTGGTCTTGATTATGATGCCTTAAACAACAAGAAGAAAAATATAGGTGACAAAGAAAAAGTAACAGAAAATGAAAATGTTCCAGCAATGCTGAAAAGGGTTGTTTCACCTATGTTCAAGGCATATGAATTTAACTTTAGAGAAGAAGATTTGATTATCAAGCAAGAAATTGCTGATGAAGACAATGAGAAGAAAAATGCAGAAGCAACTCAATCTCTCAAAACTGAAGAGAATCTCATGGACAACCAAGGTTCCAAGACACCTGTCAAAGAAATCAAAACTGAAGATGCAAGAAAGAAGAAGAAAAATAGAAATGGGAAAATTTTGATAAATAAAAGAAACAATTTTGCTTATGTTGCAGATGCTCCAGGAAAGAAATGTGAGAAATGTGGCTCTGTGAATCACCTAACTCACCTTTGTAAAAAGGTTGTTAGTAAGCCAGCTGAAGGAGCCTGCAAATACAATGAAGCAGATACAAATGATCCCTGCTCATTCTGTGACAAATTTGATTGCATTCCTTGCAACTTGAAAGTGATGAAAAGTTGTCACAAGCTGAGAGTAGACCTCAAAGAAACAAAAATTGGGTCTACAGCAGATAGGGAAAATGTGATATCCCGAATTTTCGACAATTATTATTATTATTCCTTGAACATGTTTATGTGATTTTCTGATTTAGAAGGAATAAAATTATGGATATTTTATTCATGTTTGACGTGTTCATTTCATTAAATGGTAATGTGCTAAGTGGTAGGGCTGTCAAACGGATAATTCAGATATGCCTATATACGTATCCGCATCCGCAATCGAATTCAAATACAGATAATATCCGCCTTATTACGGATACGGATAATATCCGTTTTTTCTCGGATACGAATGCACATATTTTGGACGATTATCGGAATTTTTGAATTTTTTTGTTGCCCCTTCCGTTTTGACGATGATTATAGAATATTTTCTATGATTAAATATAAATAATATATTTATATATATAAAGTATGTGTACATTATATAAATTTGTATAAACGTATTATTTAATACATTTACATACACTATACACTAAAAATATAAATTTTAAATTATATATAATTATATATTTATGTAATTTAAATATCATATATGTATTTAGTTTCAGATTCGAATATCCCGAATTTGGATACGAATAATATCCGTTTTTTCTCGGATACGAATAATATTCGGTTTTTCTCGGATACAGATGCGGATTTTCTGGACGAATATCATATTTTTTAAATTTTTTTGACAGCCCTACTAATTGGTAGTTGGTCTCAATCCCTGTTATTATTGTGAAAGTATTAAATTACTTTAACAATTTAAATTTTTATCTGAATGCCGATTGTTTTATCGATATCGGTAAAACTGAGTATATTTTTCAGTCTTGGGGATCGAGTGTATATTTTACTCGCCTCAATATTTTATTTGGGTCTGAAATATTATTTGGTATTTTAACCGTGTACACCCGGGTATAGGGCGAGGTTTAAAAATATTTAAAAATAATATTTTATAGCTATTTGGTTACGTGTTAAATGAATAATAATATGTTTTATATTATTTAAAATTTATTTGGCCATGATTTAACATTCGGTGGAGTTGTATAAGGACCAGAGTATTTTTCGGATATTCATTACGTGTTTAAAATATATTTGTATGAAATTACCCGCAATCTGGACGCGTGGTATAGTGCGTTTTTATCGAGGTCCTTAATTTATCTCGTTCTGCGGGCGTTTACATATATTATATGTGTTTTCGGGGTTTACTATTAATTTAGGAAATATTTTGGTTTTATAAAAATTATTGGACCAGGCCCCTATTAGGACGTCAAACCCCACAAAAATCAGACTTTTATTTTTATAAAATTGTGGGACTTCCAAATATTTTATATTGCTGCATTTTTGAAATATTCATAATTTTTGAGGAATTTTGATACAAATTTTATATTTATTTGATTAAATATTATTCCTCGCTGTTTATTTATTTTGGGCTAATTGTTTAAATGTTGTATTGATTTTAGTTTATAAAAGAGAAAAAAAAAAACAAAAACAGGGAAAACCACCCCATCCCTACCCCTACCACGTAATTCCCCACCACCCGCGTTCCCTTCCCCCCTTATCTCTGTTTCCTTTCATTTCCTTTACCCCTTCTCCTCTCTCCCTTCTGTCCCTCTTTTTATATTTTTAATTTTCAAAAATTCTTATCTTCTAAACCGTCCATCCAAATTTCATTTGTTATATATATAAACGATCAATGCTTCAATACCTACGCATTGGTATATATTGCAAGGTTTTGAGTAGATAATTTGCGTAGCATATTTCCGTGTTAATTTATTTTCGGGGCATAGAAAAGGAGTTGACGGCGTTGATTACTCCACATGGCATTTCAGCGTGTAAATGTTTATGGCTATGAATTTCGGATTTTTCTGGAGATATTTTCCGGACATCAGATATTCACTTCGGGGTGATCAGAATTTATATTGGATAGTGATTTCGAAATTCCGCATTCGTACTTGTGTATATTATAACATGTTAGTGTTTATATATTTATTTCATAAATTTCAGAATTTGTTGTAGAAGTCGCTTTTGGTCGTGTTTTTCGTTTCTGGCGTGTTTATATGTGCAAATATAAAATATTTTGTGTTTTAAATTTATTGATTTTATTAGAGTACAGTTGGATTGTGTTGTTTGAGATTGATTTTAAGGGGTTCTGACCCCGGGAAAGTCCGTTTTACAAAGATGTTATTTCGATTTTTTTTATAAAATATCTATTTTAATTTCAAATCATTATCTTTTATTATTTTTGAAATTTATAATTTGAATTAATTATTTATAATTTATTTTGATTAATTATTTATTCATTTAATTAATTGATTAATTCATTTAATCAATTAATTTTGTTTAGAAATAATTGAATGAAGTTTAATTATTTATAATTAAGTCAAATAATATTCTAAAATTAGTTTGAGATTTTAAAATTATATAAAGGTATTTAAAATTTAATTAATATTATTATTAATTGAATTAATCTTATTTTATTCATAATAAATAGACCGTTCATCGGTTTAATACGAAACGAACGTGTCTAGACTCAGAAAAACATTATGCTTCTATTAAAAATAATTTCGAGACATGAATCCTTTTATTTCGAAAGGTCGGTTATTTTGCAAGTCAGTTCTGAGTCACGTATTTATCGAAATGTCGTATTTTGACTCGGTTTCAGTTTTAAACCTACCGAGTCAAATGTTTTGATGAACCAAGTCATGTATAACGACCCGTGTAATTTTGAATTATTTAAATATGTGATTATTATGGAAATTATTAAATAAAATATGTGTATTGGTTTTGACCACTATGTGTTGTTTGATTATTATCTAGGTGTGATTTATGATGTACCGGGTTGTTCGTGTGATTAATTAAGGAATTGTATTGAATTGTTTCACTTTTAATATGGATTTAATGCAAATTTATTTGTATAAATAATTCAAGTGTCTCTAAAATTATTTTTATGATTTTATAATTACAATAATTATTTTTGGGATTTTACAAAATTTAGAAATCAATATTTCATCAATTATTTAACCCTATATGATTTTCTGATTACATTTATTTGTAAAATCTGTATTTAATCCCAGAATTCTTCAAAAATTATGAAACTCATATTTATTTAAGTTTGGAATATTCCAAGAATTTTAAAATTATTTTGTAAATTTTTCGGATTAATTTCACCTGCGCGTTATTTCGTTTAATTGTTAAAAGCGGGTATAAAGTGCATTTTAGAAATTATTTTAAAATTTCAAAATTTATGTTTTTATTAACCTCGGGATATTTGTAATATTTTAAGACTACTTTCATGATTTTCTGAATCTGTTTTAAGTACAACTCGGTTCGTTAATTATGAATTGCGGGCATGTAAGCACGACTCAAAAATAATTTAAAAATTATGAAAAATTTATTTTTAATAACTTCGAATTATTTGTGGTATTTTAAAATTTATTTGGTAATTATCGAAAATATTTTTATTCGCGCGATGGTTCGTTCAATTGTAAAAACGAGACCAAATGAGGCTATAGGAAAAGGAGGAAGGACACGTGGCAAGAGGATAGCTCTTCTCAGATACGTGGCACAAGACTACTTGTTTGTTTCTGTGTGATGCAGATGTGTAAGCAGAGAAAGAAAATAATAATACTAATAGTAAATAATAAAATTAGGAACACAATGAACACCCCTGTGCATTCCATTCTTCCTCTCGATTTAATCTCTCCGTACACTCTCGAATCTCCCCTGTTTCTTTCAATTTTTTCTCCCTATTTTCTTTTCCCTCCTCTCCATTTCTCTCTTGCTTCCCGTGTTCCCTCCTGGCGGCGTTGCCGCCGTCGCCGCTTATTCCGGTTGGTTTCTGGTTGCGTGCTTTGAGTTCAATTCCATTTAACTTGTTTATATATATATGTGTGCGTTATGTGTGTGTTGTGTGTGTTGTGTGTGTGGAATTGTGTGTGTACGTGTAAGGTGTGTGTTCTTGGTCGTGTTTCCGGCTGCCTATGACTCTGGCCGCCTGTGCTCAGTCGAGCGGTGATGTGGTGCGCATGATGGCACGCGTGTGCCTTGAGTATTCTTTTAATTATTCTATTTAATTTTTGCAGGTGATTAATTGATTGGTTTCGTGATAATAACATATATTTTGTGCAAGAAAGTATGGATATAATCAGTGGGATTCGTGTAGGATGTTCGTTATAAACGGAAACCCGCGAAACTTACCTTCGTCAGCGATGAGCCTCGGCGAGCCGACGGTGGACTGTGATGAATTAATTCTGAGTCCTATAATTATAAAACAATGTTTAATATTTGATTCGTACCATTATTTTCGAATTTTAAGTAGTCGGATATAATTATTAAGATCCGAATTGGAATGCGAATAATAGTAATAATTAAGTAGTTGAATCGGTGATTGGGATTTGTAACATGGATTTCGGTTATGGTATTGGTTGAATTAATTATTGGATTGTTGTTGTTGAATTGACGTCGATTGATGTTTCGACAGGTAGTCCGATAAACAAAGGAGACGCTGCCTAATTTCTGGGAAACTGAATTATGTAAATACGGGAACGTATCCAATGATTATCGGGACGTCGAGTGACTATATGTATATGTGTATGTTTTATATACGAAACTTGGTTGTACGATGTAATGAAATATTTTTCCAAACCGATAACCCTGATTTCGTAAGATAAAGAGTATATATATATATATATTTTCCGAAAACGAACACCAAACTGATCTTCGAGATTGTGAACCCTATTTGTTGCGTGTGTTATTATAATATTTATAATTACGAGTCGGGTTCGAATATCGCTGGGTAAGAATTAGTATCAAGGATATATCAAGCATACCTAGACGTCTAACGTAGGGTATTTCGACCCTGTAGGCTATAATCGGGAACCTGAAAGTGGACGATGGACTAGAGATGACCTAGTAGTCAGTCGACGAGCTCAATAGAGTTTCAACAGAAAACTTGAGTATCAAAGTCGAATCCAATGGGATCTAGCGATTGGACATTAAAGCCTGAGCGACCGGGTCGGCTCAGAATTAATCAGTAATAGTTGTAAAGCCCTGTAAGGCAAGTACTTCTGAACTTTTCTTCAAGATATATTGCCGATATTTTCGAACTGTTTCATAACATGTCGCTATTATTCAAAATAACTCCTATTTTATAATGCAAGTGCTTTAAACTATTTAACTTTGAACCCTGGTTTTTCTTAATCTTGAGCCATAAGCCTCATTCTTTGTAAACCGTCCTTTGTTGATCCTCAGACACCAAACCACACAAATATGATACTACACCCCAAATGTATAACTACCAAACACCAAATACTGGAACAAAATTGTTTGAAAACACAGAAACTTTTATACTCCAACCATTCTTTATAACATCAAAGAACTATACCTTGAAAAATCATTACTGGTCTAATACCTGATCATTTACAAACTGGAAACCGTTTCTTATACATACCCTGATATACCCTTGTGATACTCAAGAATTGCATTACGCTTTTATACCAATTCTTAATCGCTGTTGATTATGATCTTGCTTATTGAATTACATTGTTTATTACACTGAATTGTTTTAGAATTGGATAGTTTTCTGTATGTGGACCAAATTCATGGTCAGACCAGATTCGTGGTCGAATTAGGACAATGTGTGCCTTGGATCCAGTTCGTAGAGGAGAGCTGTGTGCTTCGCTCGGGGTTAGTGCGTGACTGATCAACAGCCTAACCTTGGTTTTTAAAACTTAAATGAATATCCAATTCTAATGATTAGTTAAAAAGAAACTTGATTCCTCTGAATCATTTCATTTGATTATTGCTTAACCTCAGTTATCCCTATTAAGACTTGTTGAGCTAGTTAGCTCACCCTTGCGATTCTTTTATATATTTTACAGTTGAAAAGAATATGGATGATAATGAAGTTCCTCAGTACAAAGTGCGAGCTAAGGTTCCAGTTGAGTTGGATCGAGCTAACAGAAGCTTCACGCGGTAGAGGGATAGTCAGATTGTAAGAATAATCTTATTATCAGTTGTAAGTTAAATTAGTTGGGATTTGGTATGTTGCAATAAAGGTTATGATTGTGGATTGTTTTTATACTTTAACCTGTTGCGATCCGTGGTTATGTGAAACAGGGTCATTGCAAATAATATTTTCTATACAGGCTTATATATGGTGTATGTGTTGTGGAACTCAAACTTCTGACCCGGGTTTGGAGGGCGCCACAGGTTGGTATCAGAGCTACAGGTTATAAGTCACTAAAACAAGCCTAGATTGTCGGGATTGGGTAGAGGGTTAGGATTAGGAATAGGGAATATAAAGATAGGACGTTGTGAGGTTGAGTGCGACTATATAGTAGGTCTCCGACACGATTCGTGTTGCGATTCGAGATTCTTAGCTTGCGATGTGATTTCCAGACAACGACAATGGCAGATCCTGATTTCCCGGTATCATTTGATCGCTTGGAGCTTTCCGTTCAAGGATCGTCATCTTCTCCCAGATTTGAATTGCACCTTGTTCTTCCGTCAATATTAATAGTATTACCTTCTGTTGTAACAGTTATACCTCTTCAAGCTATTCTACGCTATTCCACCACCTCTTGATATGACACTACCTATTTAAGAACCTCCATCTGTGTATTCTTGTTTTAATAAACATTCGGTTGTGAGTGTATCTCTTCAGTTTACCCTACACCCTGTTCTATACCCTCAGTTTAAAACTTGTCCTATGAAGCAATTGTACCTATGAGGATGGATGCGGGAATCGCAGTAAATGGTAAGTATTGAGATACAAATAAAGGTGAGAAGAAGTTTAGAAAGAAGATTCAAGTGTTTCGGAGGATAGCTGTTACATGGTTACAAGAAGCTATTAGTGATTAGGCCACCCATGACTAGCTTGTGGAATAGAGTAGATAAGTGTTGAAAATAGAGAGTTAGAGAAGATTATGGATCTGGAGATTTCTTGGAGTTAGATAATGGTGTTATGATGATGTGATATATATTTTAACAAGATGATGTGACATTAGCCGACTTGTTGACTATTGGATAGTCGGTTCCACTTAACGATTGCAAAGTTGTTAACGGGAGTATTACCAGTATGGGAGCCTTGATGTGAAGCTACGAATAAGATAACGTGCAATGACAATTGAAGTTTCATCGATTAAGGAAGGTAAATGGACACGATGAAGGAGAAAAGGTAGATTGAAGTGAACGGACCTTTATGTGATCATTTCTTTAATTCGGTACCTTGTTATATGAAGGAAGGACAACAACCAACTCATATAGTAAGGACAACCAGGTTTGTGATTTTCAAAATTTTCAAACAAGTTTTCGAAAAAGATTTTTCCTCACAAAATTTTTAAAAGCCTTTTTGAATAAAATAAGTTTTAAACACTGGTTGTTAGGTTACTACTTGAGTTTCTTGTTTGTTAGAAAACCCGGATTACCTGGAAGGGTATTTGTTTCAGACTTAGTATTGTTAATTCAGAGGATAAAGTAACCCGCGATTATGAAGGAGTTGATTATTCCTAACAATAAGATGCACATATTGTTTGATAAAATTTACAACAGAATCAGTGTACGGAGTAACTATACATTCAATTACTAGGACTATTAGAGTTCGAAGAATTCATTGATTTAACAGAAGCCGGAGCGTGATCGAAGAAGATTGGAAAGATTTTCATACCTCTCTAAAAGAAGAATATTATTAACAAAAGGATCGTTATGTCGAATGGTTCGTGGTTATTCTAAATTAAAAGAGGAAGCCCGAAGTTATCAGATAAGAACGCCAATATGATCGAATTGTTAAAGTTTTATACGTGTAGGTGCGATGTCAGAGATGCAAGACTTAACAAGTAAGAATCTACCATAATGCTTAATTTGCAAAGATATTTCAGCGTACTTTCTAAAGTTGTTATGACACAATTGGGATATGATCGAACAAGCTCGAAAGATGAATACAAGTGAAATATGGATGGTGACCAATGATATCGTTCTCGTCTTCAATATTATAGCATATATTCCTTTTTTATTCCTAAATAAGTATGAACCTCTTTTCTTAAATAAACTCTTTGCTTTGATATCGAAAAGGAGGATATTGCATTCCTTTCAAATTTAATTGTTTCCCTCAAGTTTTGCTTTCTTATTGGGACAAACAGTGTTATGATGAGACACTTTGTCAGAAAGGCGAAGAGTCGGGTGGGACGCCACCTAATCATGTGCTGTATGCCAAATGGTATGAAAGACTGGCCATCTTAAATACCAATGTGGTTATCTCATTCATATTCAAATCCTTGTTTTTTCTTTCTTTTCAACTCTAATTTTTGTTGAATTGTGAATCCTTCTAGTTGTTTCGTTGTACTGTCGTTCTTTGCAAGGGTTTTTCCAACAGAAATCAACGTATTATGGATCACGCGGGCAAAGTTCCATCTACCTCTCACGCATGGAAAGCAAACAAGGGCATATGACGAGAATTGCAAATCACTAGCCCCAGTCAAGGATGCACTAAGAGTCAAGGGAATCTACTCCAATGAGGAATACGTCTCCGAGAACGAGAAATTGCGATTTTCTTGTGAAATATGTTATTCAGAATATGGATGTGGTGATGTGAATGATTATTGTGGATGCTTTATGCGTTAAAGTATTGAAAGATGTGAGAGCAACTTGATTGTTTAACTCCCAAGGTTTTGTTGATAAGATGAATTACCTTGTTGAATTGATAAGATTGTGATTAAAGGACTAGCAAGTCAAGAACGTGTAGTTGTTAAACAAGTGAGTACCAATAGTGGAATTGAGATTTCTGGCAATAAATTATGAAGAATTGATATCATGAAAGATAAGAGGATTTGACATTATTCTAAGGAATGGATTAACTATTAAAGCGTGATGTCCAAACAGACTGTCGTGATGAAAAGATAATTCTGAGGACGCCAAATGAGAAGGTGATGAGGTTCAGAAGATGAAAGAAGGTAAAGAATTTGTTAATGATGATTACAGTGATCAAGATATGAGCATTATGGCGATTATGGGATATATATAAAAGTCAGAAGCAAACAAAATTTGAAGATTTTATAGCAATTAAGGAGTTTTAAGATATGTTGCAGATGAGTTATCAACATTTCCTCCAGATAGAGAAATGAAGCTCTCGATTGACTTAGCACCTGAGACAAAGCCAGTGACCAAGGCCTTACACAAAATGGCACCAGTTAAAATGAGGAAGTTAGCAAAGCGGATGCAAGAGATGTTAGAAGAAGAAGCGATTAGACCCAGTGTATCCCATAAGGTGCACCGGTATTAATTATTAATAAGAAAGATGGAAGTATGAGATTATACGTCGACTAGCGAAAGCTCAACAAGTTTACTATCAAGAGCAAGTATCTGTTACCTCGACCCAATGATTTGTTTGATCAAACTAAAGAAGCAAAGTACTTTTATAAGACTGATTTAAGACTTGGTATTTTACCAATTGAAGATTAAACCTACGGATATATCAAAGATAATTTTCAGAACTAAGTACCGTTCTCGTATTGTCATTTGGATTAACCAATATACCAGTAATATTTGAAATCGATGGACAGAATCTTTAAGGAATATCTGGATGAGTTGTAATTGTGTTACTTAAAGTCAACGGAGGACCATGCGAAGCATATAATGACAACTGGGGAGTCGGGGAAGAAAGAAATTGTATGTAAAGTTTACAAGGTGAAATTTTTGATGGTATAAAGCATAAGTAATCAGTGAGGAGGAGACCAAAGGAGATCCAGCAGAAATTAAAGTTACTATGAATAAAGAAAGGCCAAAAGCACCAACAAAAGTAAGAAATGTTACCATGGACTGGTTATTATCGAAAATTTATGCAAGATTTCTTGAAAGTCGCAATACCTTTGACGAAGCTAACCAGGAAAAGCAAGCAGGTATATAAAATGAAGAAGGGTGAACAAAGTTTTGCGAAATTAAAATAAAGAATGGTTACAACACCTATCACTTTGAAAGTATCAAGGAAATTTTGGTAGTTATAGTGATACTTCTCCTAAGGAAATAGGATGTGTGTTGATGCAACACAATAATATTATTGTATATGCATACAGACAATCGAAACCTCATGAGCAGAAGTATCCTACTCATAATTTGGGGGTTAGCAGTAATAATATTTGTTTCGAAAGATTGGGAAACATGATATATATGGAGAAAGGTGTAAGATCTATACGAACCATAAGAGTTTAAAGTATGTATCCACGAGGAAAAGTAAATGTAGTAGCAAGCAATAAGCAAAAAGGAGAAAATAAACATAAGGACTGCACTGAAAAGAATTACCCATAGAATTTCAGAAATTGGAGTTGGAAATCAGATATATAATCCCAAGGAAACAAGGATGGGTAGTATGACCTTTTAGTCAGAATTGTTAAGAGAAGATAAGGAGATGTCAAGGGAGGTTAATGGATCACGATGTTAGCAGTTAGTAAGAGGAAATTTATGCGCCCAGGAGAACGATCACGATATTCCCCGGTTTTCTTCCAGCACTTGGATGCTACAAACAGAAGAATTAAGAAATGAGATCCCATAGGGAATTCACAATATAAAATATTTAATCTATTGAAGAGATGCCAAGATATTTAGAAATTTAAAGAAAAATAGTGATAACCAGGTATAAGAAGGGAATTTCAAAATAGATTGGGAAGTGTGTTATGTCTCGATGATTAATTTAAGATCCGACCTGAGAATATATCAGAAATTACGATTAAAGTGAGTTAAGAGCATTGCAAGCTCTGGTGATATTATGTGAAATAACAAGTGTATCAGATGGCTATAAGGAATTAAGGAACGTGGTGTATAAGGAGTACTTGGATAAGCAAATTGTATTTATTAATAACATCCTCAGCTATTCAAGGAATAAGAAAGTCTGTGTGGAATGCCCAAGGATTTTTCTCCAAAGACCAGAAGAAAAGCAACTATACGTTGAGTCTTCAAGTATAAAATTTTGACAGAGGTGAATAAAAGATTCTGATTAATCTGTTAGCAACTACCTACAAATCCGTATGGTAACCAATGCCATATGCCGACAGAAAGGATTGGATGTAATTAAGACCACCGATGAGTTAATAAACGAATTGGAAGGAGTGGAATCTGAAGTTCAAATACTTAAAGGTGATAATATATGAATATATGAGATGACTTTTCAGCCTTAACTGATGGAAACGAGTAAGAGATGTTTAAATGTTTAGAAACCAAGTTGAAAACGAGAACCGCCTATCATCCCTAAACGGAGAGTCAAAGTACGGAAGTGATTCAGGAAATGTAAGATATGTTGAGAGGTTGAGTTTTAAGGAAACACTGGAATGATCATTTATCATCAATGTCAGCTTTGGAATGCCATTTTATCAAGCTTCATGTGAACACAAGTGTAGTTCCCCATTTTTATTGAGATAAAGTGGGAGAAAGAAAGTTGTCAAATTCTAAGTTAATTCAGCACACCAAAAGCGTAGTGATATTGATTGAAGCAGCTCGGAGTAGACAAAGAAAGAAGGCGAAATTGTATGAGAGAGAATATGAGTATAGAAATAGGACCAGTAGTGTTAGTACAAGTTTCATCTTGAAAGAGACTAGATAAGTCTAAGTAGAAGAGACAGGTTAAGTCCTAAAATTAGTGAACCATTCGAGGTATTGACAAATATAGATAAAGTTGTTCATGAGTTGATGTTACCGTCGCAACAGTGTGTACATATAATGTGTTTGGCCTGTTAAAGTTAAAAACGATAAGTATCTGATATGAATTAAGTGATTGATCAGGAGCCAATGGGGCTCTTGTCCAAGTTTGTTTTGCATATAGTGATTAATCCAAACTCTTGATCGTTAAAGGCGAGTCATTGGAAATGAGTGTATATCTATAGTAAGTACGTTCGAAATCCTCGAGTAGAAGAGTCTACTTGGAAACTAGAGTCAGATATGCTTGACAAATATCCTCACTTGTGTAATTAGACCAGATTCTGAGGATAAAATCTTTTTAGGGGGGAAGGATATAACGACCCGTGTATTTTTGAATTATTTAAATATGTGATTATTATGGAAATTATTAAATAAAATATGTGTATTGGTTTTGACCACTATGTGTTGTTTGATTATTATCTAGGTGTGATTTATGATATACCGGGTTGTTCGCGTGATTAATTAAGGAATTGTATTGAATTGTTTTACTTTTAATATGGATTTAATGCAAATTTATTTGTATAAATATTTGAAGTATCTCTAAAATTGTTTTTATGATTTTATAATTACAATAATTATTTTTGGGATTTTACAAAATTTAGAAATTAACATTTCATCAATTATTTAACCCTGTAAGATTTTCTGATTACATTTATTTGTAAAATCTTTATTTAATTCCAGAATTCTTCAAAAATTATGAAACTCATATTTATTTAAGTTTGGAATATTCCGAGAATTTTAAAATTATTTTGAAAATTTTCGGGATTAATTTCACCCGCGCATTATTTCCTTTAATTGTTAAAAGTGGGTATAAAGTGCGTTTTAGAAATTGTTTTAAAATTTCAAAATTTATGTTTTTATTAACCTCGGGATATTTGTAATATTTTAAGACTACTTTCATGATTTTCTGAATCTGTTTTAAGTACAACTCGGTTCGTTAATTATGAATTGCGGGCATGTAAGTGCGACTCAAAAATGATTTAAAAATTATGAAAAATTTACTTTTAATAACTTCGAATTATTTGTGGTATTTTAAAATTTATTTGGTAATAATTGAAATTATTTTTATTCGCGCAATGGTTCGTTCAATTGCAAAAACGAGACCAAATGAGGCTATAGGAAAATGAGGAAGGACACTTGGCAAGAGGATAGCTCTTCTCAGATACGTGGCACAAGTCTACTTGTTTATTTCTGTGTGATGCAGCTGTGTAAGCAGGGAAAGAAAATAATAATACTAATAGTAAAAAATAAAATTAGGAACACAATGAACACCCCTGTGCATTCCATTCTTCCTCTCGATTTAATCTCTCCGTACACTCTCAAATCTCCCCTGTTTCTTTCGATTTTCTCTCCCTATTTTCTTTTCCCTCCTCTCCGTTTCTCTCTCTTGCTTCCCGTGTTCCATCCTGGTGGCGTTGCCTCCGTCGCCGCTTATTCCGGTTGGTTTCTGGTTGCGTGCTTTGAGTTCAATTCCATTTAACTTGTTTATATATATATATATATATATATATATATATATATATATATATATATATGCGTTATGTGTGTGTTGTGTGTGTGGAATTGTGTGTGTACGTGTCAGGTGTGTGTTCTTGGTCGTATTTCCGGCTGCCTATGACTCTGGCCGCCTGTGCTCAGTCGAGTGGTGATGTGGTGCGCGTGATGGCACGCGTGTGCCTTGAATATTCTTTTAATGATTCTATTTAATTTCTGCAGGTGATTAATTGATTGGTTTCATGATAATAATATATATTTTGTGCGAGAAAGTATGGATATAATCAGTGGGATTCGTGTAGGATGTTCGTTATAAACGGAAACCCGTGAAACTTACCGCTGTCGGCGATGAGCCTCGGCGAGTCGACGGTGGACTGTGATAAATTAATTCTGAGTCCTATAATTATAAAACAATGTTTAATATTTGATTCGTACCATTATTTTCAAATTTTAAATAGTCGGATATAATTATTAAGGTCCGAATTGGAATGCGAATAATAGTAATAATTAAGTAGTTGAATCGGTGATTGGGATTTGTAACATGGATTTCGGTTATGGTATCGGTTGAATTAATTGTTGGATTGTTGTTGTTGAATTGACGTCGATTGATGTTTCGACGGGTAGTCCGATAAATAAAGGAGACGCTGCCCAATTTCCGGGAAACTGAATTATGTAAATACGGGAACGTATCCAATGATTATCGGGACGTCGAGTGACTATATGTATATGTATATATTTTATATACGAAACTTGGTTGTACGATGTAATGAAATATTTTGCCAAACTGATAACCCTGATTTCGTAAGATAAAGAGTATATATATATATATATTTTCCGAAAACGAACACCGAACCGTTCTTCGAGATTGTGAACCCTATTTGTTGCGTGTGTTATTAAAATATTCATAATTACGAGTCGGGTTTGAATATCGTTGGGTAAGAATTAGTATCGAGGATATGTCAAGCATACCTAGACGTCTAACGTAGGGTATTTCGACCATGTAGATTATAATCGGGAACCTGAAAGTGGACGATGGACTAGAAATGACCTAGTAGTCATTCGACGAGCTCAATAGAGATTCAACAGAAAGCTTGAGTATCAAAGTCGAATCCAATGGGATCTAGTGATTGGACGTTAAAGCCTGAGCGACAGAGTCGGCTCAGAATTAATCAGTAATAGATGTAAAGCCCTGTAAGGCAAGTACTTCTGAACTTTTCTTCAAGATATATTGCCAATATTTTCGAACTGTTTCATAACATGTCGCTATTATTCAAAATAACTCATGTTTTATAATGCAAGTGCTTTAAACTATTTAACTTTGAACCCTGGTTTTTCTTGATCTTGAGCCATAAGCCTTATTCTTTGTAAACAGTCCTTTGTTGATCCTCAGACACCAAACCACACAAATATGATACTACACCCCAAATGTATAACTACCAAACACCAAATACTGGAACAAAATTGTTTGAAAACACAGAAACTTTTATACTCCAACCATTCTTTATAACATCAAAGAACTATATCTTGAAAAATCATTACTGGTCTTATACCTGATCCTTTACAAACTGGAAATCGTTTCTTATACATACCCTGATATACCCTTGTTATACTCAAGAATTGCATTACGCTTTTATACCAATGCTTTATCCCTGTTGATTATGATCTTGCTTATTGAATTATATTATTTATTACACTGAATTATTTTAGAATTGGATAGTTTTCTTTATGTGGACCAGATTCGTGGTTAGACCAGATTCGTGGTCGAATTAGGCCAATGTGTGCCTTGGATCCAGTTCGTAGAGCAGAGCTGTGTGCTTCGCTCGGGGTTAATGTGTGACTGATCAGCAGCCTAACCTTGGTTTTTAAAACTTAAATGAATATCCAATTCTAATGATTAGTTAAAAAGAAACTTGATTCCTTTGAATCATTTAATTTGATTATTGCTTAACCTCAGTTATCCCTATTAAGACTTGTTGAGCTAGTTAGCTCACCCTTGCGATTCTTTTATATATTTTACAGTTGAAAAGAATATGGATGATAATGAAGTTCCTCAGTCTAAAGTGCGGGCTAATGTTCCAATTGAGTTGGATCGAGCTAACAGAAGCTTCACGCGGTAGATGGATAGTCAGATTGTAAGAATAATCTTATTATCAGTTGTAAGTTAAATTAGTTGGGATTTGGTATGTTGTAATAAAGGTTAAGATTGTGGCTTGTTTTTATATTTTAACCTGTTGCAATCCGTGGTTATGTGAAACAGGGTCATTGCAAATAATATTTCCTATACTGGCTTATATATGGTGTATGTGTTGTGGAACTCAAACTTCTGACCCGGGTTTGGAGGGCGCCACATCATGTATTATATGAATTATGTGATACGTGAATTATATGTTTAATGCAAGTCAAGGAAGATTTTCTTATGTGTTTACAGCAAGTCAAGGCTGATTTTTTTACTATATATTTGATTGTTGATTGAGATTGGAAACAGGTGGATAGTCTAATAAATAGAGGAAATGCTGTCGAATTTTTGGTAGATTTCATATCCATTTATTGGATATAAATGAGTCTATTATATAAATAAATTGTCAATTTATATATCATTAAAACATGTCTACGTGCGTATATGGGCCAAGAGTCTTGTGTCTGATTATTTTCTTTATTTGCGGGTTATCGTTTGGGTATACGATAGAGTCTTGATGCGCAGTTCATCGAGTAATTATCATGTAGACAATTAAGACTGTATCTTTTTAATTATAGATGCGAGTTGTTCAAGACGAGACTTTGGTATCCAGAGTAAAGTTAAACATTAATGCGTATCGGGCTTTTAGCAATCGCAGGAGTAGCATATCAGTAAATTATTGAAATAAAAGACAACAATGTCATGAGATGTCAGAACGAGTCAACTGTGTTATTGCGAGTGTGCTTGAGTGCTAAAAACCAAAGGCAAGTTTTCTTGTACTATTCTAATTCCAGAATAGTTAAATGTTTTAGACATCAAAATGATTGATTTTGATTATGCAAGTTTTTATGCGCTATTTTACTTCCAGAATAGTTATATGTTTATAGATCCGGATTAAACTATTTTTTAAAGCTTTTGGAAGACATTGCATGCATATAATCATTGGGATTATTGAAGTCGTGTTATCTAGCAATTATTCTGCTAGCATATAATTCATTTCCAGATAGATAGTGAATAACTATGCTATCCCATTTCACTCTATACAGTGGAACTTGATATTGATATTTAGTGAATAACTAATCATTCTAGTTATTTCGCCATCAGTTGTTGAGATTACTCCAGACCTTGAGAAATGGGGAGTAGATTATGATAGGATATCGATTGATTCGATTCCTTTATGACAGAAAATTATTTTGATTGGAAGATACGTAAGTGGCCCGGGCAGACAATCCAGTATTAGGGCTTTATGTTAACTGAAATATGTTAATACAATTTTGTCATTTGGCCATAGTGTGCCTTTTTATTAAAGTACATATCGGTTGTGGCCGGTATGTAGCTTTTGTTTGAGTACCCGTGTTTGGGATCTAAATTCTACGAATTATGATCCAGCTCTATCGCAGTGGCTGATCAGCATGTGATAAGGCATCCGCCGGAATATTGTGATTCCCAATCTAAAACTTATCACTTACTGTTTTATAAGCATAATGTTAGCTTCAGTTATTATTCAGATATCATTAATTATCTATTGTTCTTTCTTTATCGTTATAATACTGTTGCTGATAATCTTACATAAATGATTTATCTTGTGCTTCTGTTTTGAATAAAAGGTGAAAATGCAGTTTTGATTTAGTTTCTGCTTGATGTTTATATTTAGTTTGTTGTTAAATATCAAATATGGTATTAATATAGATGATTGATGTTGACTTCGGTATGGGATATTATTAGCATCGAAGTTCGTATTAATATCTAATTTGATATGACATCAAAATGAGTATTAATTTCAAGAGTTGAGTTTTGAATGAGTTCATGATTCAGTCTATAATCACTATTTCATATTGTTGTTTACGATATTCATGCAAACACTGTTTTATGAGTTTTATTCTCGTCAAGATTTAAAGTATTGTTGAAGCATTTTCGCTCAAAAATATCAAAAGGATTTCAAATACATTTAAGGAACCAATTCTGGGATTCCTTAACTAAAAATTTTCTGGTTCAGTAATTATGATTTAAAATGTTCTACCCTAGTACAGATGTCGGTTTTATATCAAAAGACCATATATATGCTATAATGAACTTGTTGAGCATTTCTTTCGCTCATACTTGCATGTTTTAAATTTAACCTTCCAGTGAGGATTAGCTTGCATTGTTTAGCCGTGAAATTTAAGAAAGGAAAAAGGAAGTTTTTGGAAGGTGGTTGGTCCAGGGTTTGCGGACTAGTGTAAGTTCTATTATGTAAAGTTGTTTGTTAATATATTAGTTATGTTATCTTATATTTGGGCCTAGTATAATTCTTTTCGAAGTTATACTAGCATGTTAAGTTTTGAGTTTGGGAATTTGTTGAAAAGATGTTTTAAAAGAAAGTGAAAAAATTATTTATGGAATCTGGATATCTTGTTTCTAGAACTGTAACCTGAAAAGATCTTGGTATAGTTTGGGGTCACAGATGCTTTATTTCAGTTGCTGGCATTTATTTTCTATTAAATAGGTTATTTTGGATTAAGGTTTCATCGTGACGACCAAATCTTCTGACCCCGGATTTGGGGGCGTTACAAAAAATGCACAACAGTCAATGAACTCTATTTTATCTGAAACAACTCATTCTACTTCTGTTAAATCAGTTAACAAGAAGAAAGTGCCCAACACTGCTTGGGTTGCTAAATACACTTAAAGCTCATTGTGTGCAGGGCAAAATGAAGAAGGTCATATGGATCATTGACAGTTCCACAGTGGATGTTCCAGACATATGACAGGTGATAAGGCACTGCTATCACAATTTGAGGAGAAGGCTAGCCCTTTGGTGACCTTTGGAGATAACATCAAAGTATTCACAATGAGATATGGCAAGATTGTTTCTGGAAATGTTGTCATTGATGATGTAGCACTGGTAGCTGGTCTTGAAGTGAATCTTCTCAGTGTTAGCCAATTTGCAGACAAAGGTTTTGAAGTTTTATTCAACAAAGAATAATGCACTTTTATCAGCAAGAAAACTGGTGAAGTTTCTCTGAAAGGAGCAAGAAAAGGAAGCTTGTTTGTTGCAGACTTAGACTCAACAAATAAGGATGGTATTTATTGCTTCTACACCAAGGTATCAGAGGAACAAATCATGCTATGACATACAAAGTTGTCTCACTTAAATTTCAAAGCAATTAACACCTTGGTCAAAAATGAGTTAGTAAGAAACATGCCTAATCTGTAGTTTGCTCAAGTTGAAGTTTGTGAAGCTTGTCAGAAAGGAAAAATGAAAAGGTCAAGTCACAATTCAAAAACTGTGAATTCTATAAGTGCACCATTGCAACTTATTCACATGGACTTGTTTGGGCCAATAAATGTCTTATCAATTTCAAGGACAAATATGCACTTGTGATGGTGGATAATTTCTCAAGATACACTTGGGTAGAGTTCATGCACTCTAAAGATGAAACTCCACACATCATAATTGAGCATATCAAGAAGATAGAAAACGAGCTGAAGATCATAGTTGTGTAAAGAGATTGAGAAGTGATAATGGAACAGAATTCAGGAATGCAACATTGAGTGATTTCTGCAAAAGCAAAGGCATTGTTCAAGAATTCTCAGCTGCTGGAACACCTCAACAAAATGGAGTAGTTGAAAGAAAGAATAGAACATTAGTTAAAGCTAATGTTACAATACTAGTGTTACACAAAATTCCTATCATGTGTGACAATACTAGTGCTATATCTATAGTAGTTAATCCAGTTAATCATTCTAGAACAAAGCACATTGATGTAAGGTACCATTTTATTAGAGAACATGCTACAAATGGTACTGTTGAGCTCATTTTTATTCCAACTGGAAAAACAATTAGCTGACATTTTTACTAAACCTTTGGATGAAGCAACTTTCACTAGACTTGTAGGTGAAATTGGAATGCTTAATTCTTCATCCTAAGGCAAGAACTCAGCTAATGTCTTGCAGCAGATTAATTTCTATTAAATCAAAATTAATTTGATTTAATTAGAAATAAACTGAAATATGAATTATAAATATTTCAGTAATCTCTGCATATTTATTTTTCAACAACAAAAATTTAACTTGGAATTTTTCAAATTCTAAGTAAACTGCTAAGTTGTTAATTTACATCTTTAATATGTAAAATTAACACAAGACAGACTTAAACTGATCAAAAGTATATAGAGAACTGAGTACTCGATAAGTCTAACTGACTTATCGACAAGTCATTTTAAGACTTCTCGAAAGAGTTCTCGATAAGTCAATTTACTGACTTCTCGAGTGACTTCTCGATAAGCATTATTATGACTTATCGATAAGTCATTGTAGAGTTCTCTAGTAGTGTAAACTTACAGAGTTCTCTACAAGTATCTTTTTAGACTTATAAATAACTCAGAACTGAAATAATTTAATTTCATAAATTATTTTAGTCAAATACTTTTGGCAAAATTATTATGATTTTATTTTGAATTTATTCAAATAAAAATTGGAATCAAATTCAGTCCATTTTGGACAAACTGGGTATTTATTTGACATCTCGATAAGCTTATTTTTAGTTCTCTACAAGAATAAATAAAATGACTTATCGATATGTCTTTCATTTCTTAACATGATTTCTCGATAGACTAATTCCAAACGTCTATTTTTGAGTTCTCGACAAGTCATTTGCTTTTACTATAAATACCAAGACATCTCGATACATATGAAAGGAATATGTCCTAAGTTCAATCATGTATTAGGATTTAGGAATAACTTTTATGTAATCTGTTTTGATTTCATTGATATTAATAAAGACTTGTTTTGTTTTTATTACGGGCTCTATCTATTTAAGTGTTTAAATAAGATATACCATAGTTTAGAGTAAAGCTTTTTATGGATTATGATGAGATCATAATAGTGAGACCTAAAAAGATGATAACTCTAAACTTAAATAGTTCCTGGTCATAGGATTACTAACTGGTAATTAATAATCCGCAAAGATCGGTACATACTATGCTTGCTTCATTTTGAAGGATGTCTGTTCTCATAGACATTTGTGTGGTGACACTATAGCTAGTATGTAGGTGCTTATTATGGAATAAGTTCACTGAACATGACTCGCCCAGCTGAACAACTGATGGAGTTCACTCACGTGTCAGCAGTTGTTCACCTAGTGATAGTTGTACAAGTATCCTTAGACTTGAGGTCATCATAGTCATCTTGTGTACACTGAACTATGCTTTGGTTTAGTTCTTAGTCTCCAGGGACAATTATTAGGGCTCTTCTGGGTATAGGAATTTGTACACGAATATAGTGTATGATCAATAAAGGATCTACCCCTTCCAGTGAAGGAAGCGAATGTTCAAGGCTGATCCACTTATGCTAGTTCAGGAATCTCTGGCCAGAGTAAATGAAATTAGAAAGGAGTTTCTAATTTGCATAAAACTACGCATAGTAAATGGTAAGCAAGTGATTGAATTAGATAGGCTTGACACGAGATCCATGCCTTGTATTTAATCGGGACATTGTAGGGTAGAAGGAGTTTATTGTACGGTAACTATTCACTGACAGGTTCTTGGTATTCTAAGCAGTGAATTCATATTATCCGGATAGTCGCGATATGTTGAGAAGCATCACTCACGATGTAGAATAAATGTGATTAATTAATTAATCATATTTAATAAATTAGAGAATTTATATAAATAATGATAAAATAGTTTTATTATTATTTATTTCTACTACCGGCTTAATATTGAACCTACAGGGTCACGCCATAAAAAGAGAATGATTTTATGGTGGAGGAATTAATTAATAATGGCTAATAATTATTTATTTGTGAAATAAATAATTAATTGGCAAATTTAATAATTGATTAAATGAGATTTAATTGATTATAAATTAATTAAGAAAAGTTCTTAATATTATTAATTAAGGATTTAATTTTTGGAAATTAAATCAAGAGAGAGAATAATTTCTAAAGTGTTTAGAAAAAAGATTAATAATTAAAAGGTGTTTTAATTATTAATGAGAATAATAAATGGGATAATAATAATAATATTTATGGGAAAATTTCAGCTGAAAATTTTGCCTATAAATACACTATTATAGACCCTATTTTATTCTAACCCCAGAAACCCAAAAGTTTCAGAAAACCAAATTCTCTCCACCTCCTCCTCCTCCTAAAAGTCATTTTCTTGGTGGATACCGGTGGAGTGCTTCATACTTGAGGAGCAACTGCTAAGTATCTCTGATCGTTGTCTCCGAATTATTTTAAAAGGTTAGATTCGATCCCTCGAATTTTTTATTCACGATTTATATGCTTTTATTTGGATTTTGTATGTGTAAAAGTGTTTTGCCATGCCCCGCTGTGTTAAAAATCCAACAATGGTATCAGAGCATAGGTTGTATGCATATAGATCTGTGGTAAAAATTTCAGAATTTTATGTGCTTGTATGAATTAATTATGATTTTTACAAGTTATATTATGGATTAATTTTGTCTGATGAGAAATCGTTTCTCAGAATAATTTTGAATGTTGATCTGGGTTCTACAAGTGTTGTAGATCGTCTGGGTATTTTTTCACAATTTTAGGATGTATAGATTTTTTATTATGAATTTTTGAAGTTGTTAAAATTAAATTCGTAATTTAATAAGTATAATTATTTGTATATATAGTATATATATATATATATTTGTATTATCTGTACATCTGCAAATATGCTTGTTGTTGTCTGTGCTGCTGTGCACGGAAAGAAAGAAGGCAGAGATCAGAGATTGTCAGACAAGCGGCATAAAATCCGAGGAAAAGGCGGCGACTGACGTAAACAGGCGAAGGACCGCGCGTCGACCACACGCACGTGGGGCTCACGCGCTGGCGTGCCACGCACGGCGCGTGGAAGACACGCGCTGGTGACGTCATGCTGATGTCAGCATAGGGGTTAGGGGCGCGTGAGGCGCGTGGGCGCGTGGGCGCGCGGGCGCGCGTGGGGGAGGTCTGACACGCGCCTGACAGCGCGTGTGCGCGTGGCGGCGCGTGGGACATCTTCTCGGGGTGCGTGCGGGCGCGTGGAAGCTCAGAATGGGGTGATTTTGGTGCCGTTGGATTCGTATTTTCGAGACGCTTCTAATGGTATATTATATGATGTTTTATGAAATTGTTTCGAACTGTTTATAGCTAACAGAAGTGTTTTTAAGTTGTTTTTAACTGTTTAAATTGCTTTTAAATACTTCATGTGATACATAGAGATGTATATTGCTTAGACGAATGTGCTAGATGATGTAACATGCCTACCTTGATGTTTATTCATGTTTATATATGTGATATATGCTTAGTTTATCATGCGATGATAGATTTAGGTGAACTTGAATGAACATAAGGCGTTTGTTAGACAACCTAGTATAGTGAAATTGTTTCATAACCTTAAGAATAATATTATGAATACAATCATGAGATTCTTGTGTTTGTGAAACACGTAATTGAATATGAATTTTCGATATGAGAGAAAGGATGATTCTATCAACAACAGATTTCTATCTGTAAGAAAGGGTTATTAAGTGACGCCTCTTGACAATGCTCCACCCGATCTGGGAATCATCTGATTATTGATTATTGATTTGAAATATTTAATTTAAAAGGAAGAATCTCTTTATAATATGATTATGATTGTAACGTAATATAATCCCTCTAAAATTAAATAATATCAAGTAGTAATTGGCCAATGACACAACGGGCTTGTGTCGGTTATAGCCTTCCAACATGGTAGAAAGTAGTTCTTATTTTTGAATCATTGTCGTTTCGTGCCACAGCCGAGGGCTTTGATTTTGAAATAAGAAATACTTGTCTATTACATAGAGATGTGTACATTGAATAAGAATCTAAAGGTCGTTACGTGCCACAGCCGTGGGCTTTTGGGGACTGATTCATTTGTACGGAATGTTGGGTTTGACTTGACTTAGAATATTGAGTTTATCGTGCCACAGCCGTGACTCAATTATTCAAGAGGCTAAAGTTTGATTAGGGAATAACATAAGATGTAATTGACAAGAGTTGTCTGCCTATTGAACATTACATGGCATTTCGTGCCACAGCCGGGGTTGTGTAATGGAATGTAGGATCCCTATTCCCACTAGCATTATGAATGCTTAATTTTTTCACATAGGGGGTTGAATAAATTAGGAAAACTAGTGGGAGCCACTTATGAATAAAGACCCGATTCATATAGTGTTTTGAAATGAAATCGAATATTTGCTAAGTGTTGTTATGTGTTTATCATTTACAGATTTACAATATACATTATTTCTTCTGCACTATCACTCAGGAGCATACTGGATGCTCACAAATTGACTGGTCCTAATTATGCTGACTGGCTTCGAAACTTGAGAATTGTTCTCAGGATTGAGAAGCTGTAATACGTGATTGACTCACCTAAGCCTACTGAACCTGCTAGTGATGCACATAATGATGAACATGTTGTGTATCGTAGGTGGATAGATGATGCAAATGTTGCTCAATGCATCATGCTAGCTTCCATGAACATTGAGCTACAGAAGCAACATGAGCATATGGATGCTCACACTATCCTCATGCATCTACAAGAGTTGTATGATGTGGCGGGGAGGACAGCTCGATATGAGATATCGAAAGAGCTGTTCGGTTGTAGGATGTCTGAGGGATCATCTGTGAATAACCATGTACTTAAGATGATCAATTTGATTGAACGTCTTGGACAACTTGGTTTTGCCATGGATGGGGAGCTGAGCCAAGACTTGGTCTTGCAATCGCTTCCGAGTTCGTTCTCGCAGTTTGTTGTGAACTTTCACATGAATAAGTTGGATGTCAGCCTGCCTGAACTCCACAACATGTTGAAGACTGCGGAATCGAATTTTCCCCCTAAGAAGAGTTCTGTTCTTCTAATTGGTGAAGGTTCCAATCCTAAGAAAAGGAAGAGGAACTCTTCCAAGAAGAAGAAAGTAGGTGAGAAAATGCCGGTTCCACCAAAAGCTGAAGACCCCAAGAGCAAAGTTGTTTGCTTTCACTGTAATAAGGTGGGGCACTGGAAGAGGAACTGCAAGGTTTACCTTGCAGAATTGAAGAAGAAGGGTAGTGAGACTACCGCTTCTGATTCAGGTATGTTCATGATAGAAGTGAATATGTCATTAAATCAAATTTCTACTTGGGTATTAGATACCGCCTGTGGTTCTCAAATCTGCAATTTGTTGCAGGGACCAAGGAGAAGTAGGACTCTTGAGGAAGAGGAGGTGATTCTACTGATGGGAAATGGAGCAAGAGTTGCTGCAGAAGATGTAGAATCATTTCATTTACATAGGCCTACGGGCAAGACTATTGTTTGAAATAATTGTTATTTTGTTCCCTCGATTGTGAGGAATATTATTCCCATGTTAGACTTGGCCGGATTTTTCATTTATTATTGAGAATAATGAATGTTCTATTCTTAGAGATAATATTCCTTATGGACGTGGTGCTTTAAATAATGGTCTGTATGTATGTGACATAATTTATTTCAGATTGAACAAACTAATAAAAGAAAAGGGATGATGAAAATCTCACTTTATAGTGGCATTGCAGTCTCCATTTAGTAGACATGGAGAGAGGGCTGCAAATTTGCTAGGAATGGTACACACAGATGTATGTGGACCAATGTCTACGCAAGCCATGGGTGGATTTTCATACTTCATTACTTTCATAGATGATAGATCTAGATTCGGATATGTGTTTGATGAAACACAAGTCCGAGGCCTTTGAAAAGTTCAAAGAATATAAGTATGAAGTGGAGAAACAACCAAACATAGTATTATAACTCTTCGATTAGATCGAGGTGGTGAATACTTTAACGGAGAGTTTCTAGATTATCTCAAAGTAAATGGTATAGTCTCCCAGTGGACTCCTCCAGATTGGTATCTGAAAGGAGAAATCGAACTTTGTTAGACATAGTTTGGTCCATGATGAGCTATGCAAATCTTCCAGTATTCCTATGGGGTTATGCATTGGAAACCTCAGCATATTTACTGAATAAGGTGCCTTCTAAATCTGTTCCTCAAACTCCGTATGAGATATGAAAAGAAAGGAAACCGAGTCTTAAACACGTTAAGATTTGGGGATGTCCAGCTTATGTCAAGTAAGTTGACCCAGATAAGCTGGAATCTCGATCCGTAAAATGTAGTTTTGTGGGATATCCTAAAGAGATTTTAGGGTATCACTTTTACACCGATCATCGGGTGTTTGTCTCCAGACATGCTACCTTCTTGGAAAAGGAGTTTATCCTTGAAGGAAACAGTGGGAGCAAAATTGAACTTGATGAAGTTCAAGAAGCACAAACTACTACGGTTCAAGTGGAAACACCTGTTCTGACTGAACAACCTTTTGTGGAACAGCCCATTCATAGGTCAGGGAGAGTGTCTCGTCAACCTGAGAGGTAATATGGCCTTGTCATTGAGAATGACAATGAGTTGTCAATCATTTGATGATGACGACCCTGTGACCTATAATGAGGCTATGAGTAGTGTTGACTCAGAGAAATGGCATAGTTCCATGAAATCCAGAATGGAATCTATGTATACGGTATACAAAAGATAGATTATAGCAGATGGCCAGGTGGAGACCTATAAGGCCAGGCTTTTGGGAAAAGGATTCAAACAAAGGCAATGGATTGACTTTGATGAAACTTTTTACATGTAGCCCTGTTAAAATCAGTTCGGATTTTGCTTGCGATTAATGTAGTTTAAAGCAAGCTTCTCGAAAGATGGAACATTCATTTTGATGAGATAATCAAAGAGTTTGATTTTATCAAAAACGTGGATGAACCATGCGTCTACAAAAGGGTTAGTGGGAGCGTGATAACATTTCTTGTATTGTATTAAATTAGAGATGACACACATAACAACATAGCAGACCCACTCACAAAGCTACTTTATGAAAGTCACTTTGATCGTCAAGATGGGTATTAGATACCAGAGTGATTGGCTTTAGTACAAGTGGGAGATTGAAAGGAATATGTCCTAAGTCCAATCATGTATTAGGATTTAGGAATAACTTTTATGTAATCTGTTTTGATTTCATTGATATTAATAAAGACTTGTTTTATTTTTATTACGGGCTCTATCTATTTAAGTGTTTAAATAAGATATACCATAGTTTAGAGTAAAGCTTTTTATGGATTATGATGAGATCATAATAGTGAGACCTAAAAAGATGATAACTCTAAACTTAAATAGTTCCTGGTCATAGGATTACTAACTGGTAATTAATAATCCGCAAAGATCGGTACATACTAAGCTTGCTTTATTTTGAAGGATGTCTGTTCTCATAGACATTTGTGTGGTGACACTATAGCTAGTATGTAGGTGCTTATTATGGAATAAGTTCACTGAACATGACTCGCCCAGCTGAACAACTGATGGAGTTCACTCACGTGTCAGCAGTTGTTCACCTAGTGATAGTTGTACAAGTATCCTTAGACTTGAGGTCATCATAGTCATCTTGTGTACACTGAACTATGCTTTGGTTTAGTTCTTAGTCTCCAGGGACAATTATTAGGGCTCTTCTGGGTATAGGAATTTGTACACGAAGATAGTGTATGATCAATAAAGGATCTACCCCTTCCAGTGAAGGAAGCGAATGTTCAAGGCTGATCCACTTATGCTAGTTCAGGAATCTCTGGCCAGAGTAAATGAAATTAGAAAGGAGTTTCTAATTTGCATAAAACTACGCATAGTAAATGGTAAGCAAGTGATTGAATTAGATAGGCTTGACACGAGATCCATGCCTTGTATTTAATCGGGACATTGTAGGGTAGAAGGAGTTTATTGTACGGTAACTATTCACTGACAGGTTCTTGGTATTCTAAGCAGTGAATTCATATTATCCGGATAATCGCGATATGTTGAGAAGCATCACTCACGATGTAGAATAAATGTGATTAATTAATTAATCATATTTAATAAATTAGAGAATTTATATAAATAATGATAAAATAGTTTTATTATTATTTATTTCTACTACCGGCTTAATATTGAACCTACAGGGTCACACCATAAAAAGAGAATGATTTTATGGTGGAGGAATTAATTAATAATGGCTAATAATTATTTATTTGTGAAATAAATAATTAATTGGCAAATTTAATAATTGATTAAATGAGATTTAATTGATTATAAATTAATTAAGAAAAGTTCTTAATATTATTAATTAAGGATTTAATTTTTGGAAATTAAATCAAGAGAGAGAATAATTTCTAAAGTGTTTAGAAAAAGGATTAATAATTAAAAGGTGTTTTAATTATTAATGAGAATAATAAAATGGGATAATAATAATAATAATATTTATGGGAAAATTTCAGCTGAAAATTTTGCCTATAAATACACTATTATAGACCCTATTTTATTCTAACCCCAGAAACCCAAAAGTTTCAGAAAACCAAATTCTCTCCACCTCCTCCTCCTCCTCCTAAAAGTCGTTTTCTTGGTGGATACCGGTGGAGTGCTTCACACTTGAGGAGCAACTGCTAAGGATCTCTGATCGTTGTCTCCGAATTATTTTAAAAGGTTAGATTCGATCCCTCGAATTTTTTATTCACGATTTATATGCTTTTATTTGGATTTTGTATGTGTAAAAGTATTTTGCCATGCCCCGCTGCGTTAAAAATCCAACAACATATACATACTTAGAACTTTCGAGATCTCAAGTGACCTAGCTTTTCAATCCAAAACCAATTTCTCTCTCGTTTTCACTTCTTTCTCACTAATTTCTTTTACCCACTAAACTTCATACTCATATCAATGGCAGCCAACAATATTGTACCCTTCATCCCGAATGAGACTAAATTTCTTGCATTTCTGGATGCAAACCGAGCACCTTAAACTTTTCAATATTTTGTCAAGTTCTTATCTGAGACCTACTTTGTAAGAGCTTTTACTTCTAATCCCGTGTTGTACTTGGATGTGTTAGGGGACTTTTGGAACACAGCAACAACAAGGACAGTTGTGTATGAGAGCCAGGATGCAGCAATTGTGATAAACTGCACAATCAAAGGGAAACAGGTGGAGATCCTTGAGCATGATTGTTAGGGCGGAAAACACGCGCTAATAATACAAGCAAGTATACGCGTTCGCAAGTAATATAGAATACTTTCTAGTTCGTTCCCACAGAGACTCAGACTAATTATGTTCAATTAACACTTACTCACCAATGTATGATTACTTCTCAATGTTAAGACAATAACACGTAGATTTGATTAACCAAGTATTAACTATAATTAACTACGAGAATTAAACACTTAATTGACACTTGAATTAACAATATTAAACACACATGAGATCATAACTTCATTACTACTTCCTTCAATAGTTATTGTTATTACCCTTAGCATGTAACGGTGATGATATTTGTAATAACCCCAATTTTTGGAATTTTTGAAACCCTGATGAATAGTAACTTTCGCTGATGATGCTGATTAAGGAAAATTATCAGACCACACGATATAGGAGTACTGTTATGGAAATTCTAAGATCGTATTAGTATTCCATAAAGTAAATAAGTGTATGTAAAGATCGTCAGAATCCAAATTCGAACACTTTGATTTTCCCCGAAAATCCACCAGATACCGAAAGAATTGAGTATAAGGTAACATGATTAAAAGGATTTAAATTCAAGGATTATAAGAGAGGATCATAAAAGGAATATAAAATATTGAGAAAGGTTTAGGGGAACCCAAGTAATAAGATCCCGTGTATGATCCCTCAAACGATAAACGAGAACGAAAGTTAAGCGAACCGTATAACAGATAAGCGGTCATTAGCCAAGTAATTAGGGGTTAATCAAAGAGGTTAGTGGATGATGATGTCATCACACCACAAGGAGAAGACATGTGGCAAATGGATGACACAAGTAGGGTGATGTAAGCATGACAAAGTGGGAAGGATTGGTTGGTTGATTGTGAGCCACACATTTTTCACCATGGTAACAATTAATTAACAAACAAAAGATATCAACCAAGCCAAGGAAAATTCATAACACAAAATTTGAAATTGACTTTCCATTTCCAATAAGAAAGCTCTCGGCCCTTCCTCTTTTTCAAGAAGAAAAATTGCAAAAATTCAAGCTTCACTCCATAAACAAATCCAAGGTAATTTCCTTAGCTTCTTGATGATTAGATAAGCATATCCTAGGAGTTTAAGCTTCCAATTCTCCATGACTCTCTTCCAATAATTCAAGGAAGAAGATGGTGAATAGTAACTTTCAAAAAAATAACTTTAGTTTTCTTGAATTTTTATGAAAGTTTAAGGTTATATAAGCAAGGATCAAGGTTCTTTTAGGCATTCAAAGCTCTTGTGTTGTGTTAAGAAGCTTCAAGAAGGTATAAACTCCAAACCCTAGCTTTACTTTTGAGTAATTAGGAATGGTTGTGATTGATATAGTATATGGGAAGCATTATGCTTGTTTGTTTAAAGTTTGGTTGAGTTTGTAGTGATTTTGATGGTTGAATCTTGGTTATTAGTTAATGAACCTTAGTATGATTAGTAGCTTTTGTTGTGATTGAATGAGTTGGATAAAACATGAAGTAATGGACTGATGTAGTGAGGATTGGATGGATTTTGGTTGTAATGTTGGTTGTAAGTTGGTTTGCGATTGATTTGGAGTTGTATAAACTTTGGTAATCGCGTAAACACAGCCGTCGTAATGCCCGATTTACCTTAGACAGTTTTTGTTCTTAACTTCAGGACCCGTGAACTCACTGTTAGATTCTGACCATTTCATTTTTAGATAGTTCATGTTACGAGCTTCGTTTTGATATGTGGTTCGCTTGAATCCGATGTACGGTTTAGGAGAAACGACCGTTTTAAGTAACGGCGTTTCACGAATGAACCATTACCCCTCACCTTACTTTGAAACCTTGGTTAAGGCCCTTAAATGACTAATTGGAGTATGAAACAATTATTTAAAGTGGATTAGGCAGTTGGTAGAGAACTCGCGAAAGAATCGCCTTAAAATTCTTAATGGTTAATTTATTAAAAATGGTGGAGCCAAGGGTACTCGAGCGACTTAAGTGAATCGTTAAGCGTATAAGCGACCATAAGAGAACGTTAGAGTCTAATTGGTTAAAGTCTAGTTTCTTAATCAACTTTGGTTAATTCCAACTTATATGTTGTTTATAGGTTACCAGACTCGCCCTAGGCCTTTTACTACCCCCAGTCGCTCAGGCAAGTTTTCTACCCGTTATACTGTTGTTGTGATGTATATATGTATATGCATTATCTTGTGATAAGTGCATGATTGTTATTAGCAAATCTTGCTATATATTGGAGCATGCTGATATGGTATATATGCTTGTCTGTTTCGTAATCTTGATATCTAATTGTTGATTTGATTGCTTATAAGTTGCATAATACCTATGCTAGAGATAAGCAGTAGTTGCGTATACCCTTAGTATAGGGGACCCAAAGGTGAACATATTGCTAAACCGGGAGTCGATGTTCCCGAGTATAATATATATATATAGATATAGTTTTCAAAACTATTAATCGAATAAGGTTTATTCGTTAACTTTATTTTATTTAATGAACATTATTTTGAATATTCATTCGAGGACTTATGACTCCGTTTATTTTATTTAATGAATATTAGTTTGAATATTCATTCGAGGACTTATGACTCCGCTTAATTATTAAGTAATATTCTTTATTTTATTAAAGAATAATGTTTCGATAATCAAACTTATTTTTTATTATTCAAATAAAGATCGTACTTTCGTATAAGTATATCTTTGGTTATTTATTATTCATTTCAAGTATGAGTTTTAAAACTTCTACTTCAATTATTTTTATAGAGATTATCCTTTATGGGAATATTATTTAAATAATATTCAGATATTTCTAATATATCGGGACTGATTTATTTCATTATATCAGCATTACTCCAAACATTCTTAAAAATGTTTTCGAGTCTTCAAAATGATTTTTAAAAGTTAGAGCGGATCCCAAAACTCGTTTTCAAATTTAAGATCTTCCTTTTTGAAGGGGACTTGAATACTCACTCAAAAATCTAAGGGATCCGGCTCTGTGGTGTATTTCATATTCGCAACGAGGTTGTTGTTTTAATAAATGAATTGATTACTTACCCAACGTTCGGGAAGTAAGTCCATCTATTTGAGTCGGCATAAGCAACATGGGCTCAGTGGGCGTCCATGAAAGTGTAAGAGGCTCAGTGGGAGTCCATCAATGCGTAAGTGGCTGAGTGGCAGTCCAACATAGGTCCTAATGCGGCCAGGGTGATGACCAGTGGGGAATTCGTCCATCTACTAGTAGAAAAGGTTACTTATTGGTATCTTTGCCTGATCAGCAAGATATCAGGTTTATGCCAATGTTTTCTTCTCTCCAAATTCATTGGATATTATAACTCTGTTTATACTTTTCATAACAGAGGTTTCCAAGGAAAGTATGAGATATATATAGGTGTATATATATATGTCAGGACTTAATGAAGTATCTCGTAACTTCATTTCTTTTGAATGATATTTCAAAGATTGAATCTATTCAAATCTTATCTTGTAGTCTCATCTATGTGATGAACTTTTGAAACTGATTATACCTTGAACGGTGGTAGTTCAAGTAGTATTCGGAAAAGATATAAGTATATTGAAGTATCTCATAACTTCACATTTTCAACTTATATCTGGTTAATGATTATCTTATGCATGACAAAGATTTTCAGAAAAATATTGAGACAAGGTTAGATATATGAGATCACCTTGCAACAATATTTTTATACAGTTATAAACTTGAACTCTGTGTATATTATGCATGGAAGAGGACTTCCAAGATTTTGAAAAGTATATGTACATATATATTGAATATTTTGCGACTTGGTCCCGTTAAGATATCAAACTTGGTTCATTTCTTTTTGACCAAGACTTTCATGAGTACTATGAGAATGCTCATATATTGTTAATTATTATACATATTATTTCGGTGGGCTTGTTGCTCACCCTTGCTTTCTTCTTTCATCACACAACAACAGATAGAAAGGATGAACATGACCAAGCTCCCAATTCGCAAGCGGTTAGGAAACGTTCCGCAGTTTTCTAGAGGCGTTGATGCCGCAGTAGCTGAGGTAGGAATTACCAATAGGCTAGGCTTTCAACTTTTGGTGTTCCAGACTTATGTATCTATATGAATTGTAATAATGGCAAGGAAATGTAAATTTATTCAGAAACCCTTTCGAGGTATAACGACTTATAATTGTGGAATGAACTGACTTTTGTTATTTTTGGCATTCATTTCTGAGACTATAACTTGTGGTGTGTGTGTGTGTATATTGTGGGGTCACAGTACGCAGTAGTTGATTGTTTATTAAGATTAAGTGTTATTAAGGGAAATGGAACTCGTGATAACCCGGATCCCCGACCCCGGATTTGGGGGTGTTACAATATTAATCGAACAACACAAAACTGATAAAAGCCAACTTTCATTGTACTAATACCATTCTACCAAACATCCACAATTAAGATAGAAGCTGAATAGTCATCAATTATGTTGAGACCCTATATGTCAACAGAATTTGACAATATAACGATTTAAGCACAAGTTATTCCTTATGATTACACAGGGCAAGTAAAATAGTTAGAGTTACCCACTAATCATGCATACACATACATGAACCTATGCTAGCATGGCAAGTTCTAAATCTCAAGATCCACCGTCGCTTCACAAGAGATTAACAACCTATCTTATGAATCTGATAGAGTACCCGAACGAGGGACCGGATGAGATTCATATTGGGAATATTACAGTTGAGGATGTTATCCCAGAAGGGATTGTTGCTGAGGAGGATCTCGTGGAGGGTCCTGACGAGAATAAAGAGAGGACCGCTGATGAATTGATGACCGTAGTCAGGGCGACTACCAGAGCTTAAATGGCCGCGAGGGTGGCACTAGAGGATGAAGAGTTACCAAGGGCACAGAGGATAATGAGGGCAGAAGGAGTGGGGCCTTCCACGGCACCAATTATACTGGTATCAGACCCTCTTCCAGAGGTTCCTGTAGACATCCATGAGGTTCCACCAATTCCTGTTCCCTCCCCTGTACAGAGCCCAGCACCTACTGAGGAAATGTCACATGTATCTCCTGCACCATTGTCACCTAATACCGTGCTTCGTTATCCATTTGGATCTCCTGGGTCTGCACCACCTGCACCCCATGGACTGCTAGATGCTACCACTCAGGCTTCTCTTATCGCCGATTATCATATGACTTTGGGTGGCCTGTCTGAGGCCTGTAATGTTAGGAGTGATGTTGGGACGACTTACTGCATCGAGGATTGAGGGCGGGGTACTTCCGGCAGGATTAGCTTATAGCCTGGAAAGGATTGAGGCTACCACCCGAATTACAACTAGAGGCCATCTTGAGGGTCAGATTGATCCAGCTCTACTTGCGACTATCTTAGACCTCATCACCGCTTTAATGGAGCAGGTTAAGGATGTCATGCGTGCCCGCATTTCTTGATCCATAATAATGTGTAGAGTCTGAGCAATCAGACAAGAATTACATGTGGCACCACTTTTGGAGGATTGGCCTAAGTTATGAATGATTAGTTTTTAATGACTAGATGTTTATCTGTGGTAGTACTTTTGGGATATAAGCGATCAGGCCAAATGATGTAATTCTCTTTCATGTGTTCAGTTGTTGTACCCTCGAACAAATGGTTATGTATATATTCGTTCCTTTCAGTTCAGATCAGTTTGTTGTGATAAATTCATATTGTTAATTGCACTATTAACACTTAAGAGTGTCATGAAGTTTATAGAACTTGAGAATTCATAATTTACGATCATGTAAGGACTGAACGAGGGAAAGACTTAAGCAAAGTAAGTAAGACAAATATCAAGAGATTCTCAAATTTTTTTTCTCTCAAAGCATTATGCCCCCACGAAGAGTAAGATTTGGGGCAAACCCTGAATGTGATAATCAGGGAGGTCGCAATTAAGATATAAAGGACCCGGAATATAATGAAGTGGAAAATGAGGATTTTAAATATAGGATGACCCCAATTATGGGGAGTAGGAAGAAATATTTTATACTGAGAAAACATAAGTCGAGCAAGGAAGGGAGCACCAAGACGGTACTCCTATACGAAAATTCATGGACCTGTCTAAACAGAACTTAGAATTTTAACCCCCCCCCAAACACCACCCTGAGGAAACAATGTAGTGGGAAATTCTTTCAGGACCTTTAAGTCGCTAAGCTCTCAGTGTTCCAAGGAACAAGTTGACCCAATCGAGGCAAGAGCCTGGCTAAAGGAAATCGAGGAATGGTTTTATATTCTAAATGATTGATGAAGCACAAAAGACTGTTTTGTCACTTACCTTCCTAAGAGAGAGGCCACTCGCTGGTGGAAGGCTAAGGAAGATAGAGAGATAGTGTAAAAGCTTTAGAGCCAGAACAAAGGCGGACGAGTATGATGAATTATGAATCTAAGTTGTAAAAGTTATAAGGATTCGTTCTGAGGACAAGAATCCCAGAATGACGTGATGTTTGAAGTCAATGATTAGTGGGTTAATGAAATGATTGTAAGAGAAAGGAAAATAAAGAGAAGCTGAAGTGGGAAGAAATAAAAAGGCAATACAGTTTGAGGAATGATAAGGGAGTTGGGTATGAGGAAACCCTAAAGACTCGTAGCAATAGAAATAGAAAAGTATGTAATCGTCAGGATGAGGGTGATTCACTATAAGTTAAAGTTGATGGTTGAAGGCATAAGAGATACATATATTTTATCCCCTGTAAGTTGGGAGGATTCGAGGAAACCTTGAGATAGTTCGAAGGATAAATAATGAGACGTGGATAGACTGAGGAGACAAGAAGGTAAGAAATTAGGAATATTGAATGAAGGAAGTGACCTTCAAGAATGTGAAGTGTAAGACCGGTGGCATGATACCCAGAAAGGGAGACGCCAGGTATGAAAGATATCCCAACATCGAGATGACTGTTGAGATAAACAACAAAAGTAAATGAGGAATTATTAAGAAGAAGTTCACGTTGAACACGACCAATATCTTCCAGAACATCCTTGTTATCGTTACCAAATTAGGAAAGAAAAGAAGATAACCGTTGTTATCTTTTGAAGGCCATATTGATTGACCTCATTTTGAATACAGATGTTATTGTAAAATTAGGCATATACTATCGAGGTGGGAATGATTGAATAAGACACCCTTATCAGGGATATATGACTTGATTTATCCATGGAAGGATGCATGTACCTTATTAAAGGTGGAATTAAGGTTAGAACATATGTAACTTAAAATGAATCCTAGGGGAATGCATAAAGGTTGGCATTTCACCCTTAATAGGGATAGTATGAGTTTTGACAGTATGAATTGGAAAGGATTAAGGTAACAACAACCTTTAAGGATCAGTGGAGAAATATTTCAGAAGTATATAGACAATGATTCTGGTATTAGTAAATGGTATCTTGATATGCCCTGTGCCTAGGGTGTACCTGATAAAGGACTTAAGGATAACCTTAGAGGTTTTACAAGAAGAAAGGTAATATTCAAAGTTCTCAAGAATAAAAATTTTGATGAAGGAAATATGGCGTAATTATAATAATGCCAGGTGGGCACGTGTTAAACCATAAGAAGTATAGATTGAACCAATGAAGGTCAGAATTTTAAAGCAAGAAGGGCCCAAGATAAAAGACGTCCTAAGTATGATCGCGAGTCATCCATGATAATGTTTACATTTAAAGACTAAGGCAGTGACTTATGGAAAAAAAATGGTGATTTGTTTTTTAATTTTATCACAAGGACTTAAGAAAAGCATTTTCACATAAGCAGTGATTTGAAATGAGGTAGAAAATTTAGTTGGAGGTGGTTAAAATGACATTGATTATAAGGAAATTTTACTATCAGGAAAGGCCAAAGAGGTGGCCGACACTTTAAGTGTAAGAGGACAATTATAGGCGCTTGTGCTAGAGGAATACAGTGATGATGGTTAAAGCCGTGAAGATTGTATTATGGTTTGAAAGATTGACATTCCTTCTGATGATTGTGCGATACTCAACCGTGATAGTAGTTTGGTAAAGATTTAATTTATGTAATCGCCGTGAGCGGGCTATCTATCTTATAAGGTCATATCTTGAGATAAGGCAGGACCATGTTACGAAAGGTCTAAATGAACCTTTGAGCTTTATGTCTCCTAATAAAGACATATGATTAAGAATGGTATTAACCTGCTATCGTTGCTTTGATTGAAACTCTTCTGCAATTTTATATGCTTCATGTCATGAATGTATGTCAGGATCTGGAGTGTTCTTCATGAATCATGAATGGTGATTATGTTAAAGCCTTAAAAGATTTTGATACGGCAGATATGGACTCCGTATGATTAGATATTAAGATTTCGAGGAAAACGAATGACTACAGTAGGTCAGCAATAGACCATAGTAATGCAGCAATGATTCTGCGAGTAATTAGTCGATTACAACCGTAAGAGTTGTATTAGAATGAATGTTGAGATTGAGTACCACTAATCGGGTCGTGGTGATGTATAAGTTATTATTGATAGACTATTTAAGTCAATTATCTACCTATTGAATATTTATTCCTTCTTATCAATAGAGGGTCGTATTACTATACGAGGAAGGTTGCGGTTCAAGCATAGAATTCTAGTCATGATGATGTCTAGAATGAAATCCCAGATTCGATTTTCGCTGTCGAGGGAGTTTATTCGAATAATAGTTTTCAAAACTATTATTCGAATAAGGTTTATTCGTTAACTTTATTTTATTTAATGAATATTATTTTGAATATTCATTCGAGAACTTATGACTCCGTTTATTTTATTTAATGAATATTAGTTTGAATATTCATTCGAGGACTTATGACTCCGCTTAATTATTAAGTAATATTTTTTATTTTATTAAAGAATAATGTTTCGATAATCAAACTTATTTTTTATTATTCAAATAAAGATCGTACTTTCGTATAAGTATATCTTTGGTTATTTATTATTCATTTCAAGTATGAGTTTTAAAACTTCTACTTCAATTATTTTTATAGAGATTATCCTTTATGGGAATATTATTTAAATAATAATATTCAGATATTTCTAATATATCGGGACTGATTTATTTCATTATATCAGCATTACTCCAAACATTCTTAAAAATGTTTTCGAGTCTTCAAAATGATTTTTAAAAGTTAGAGCGGATCCCAAAACTCGTTTTCAAATTTAAGATCTTCCTTTTTGAAGGGGACTTGAATACTCACTCAAAAGTCTAAGGGATCCGGCTCTGTGGTGTATTTTATATTCGCAACGAGGTTGCTGTTTTGATAAATGAATTGATTACTTACCCAACGTTCGGGAAGTAAGTCCATCTATTTGAGTCGGCATAAGCAACATGGGCTCAGTGGGCGTCCATGAAAGTGTAAGTGGCTCAGTGGGAGTCCATCAATGCGTAAGTGGCTGAGTGGCAGTCCAGCATAGGTCCTAATGTGGCCAGGGTGATGACCAGTAGGGAATTCGTCCATCTACTAGTAGAAAAGGTTACTTATTGGTATATTTGCCTGATCAGCAAGATATCAGGTTTATGCCAAGGTTTTCTTCTTTCCAAATTCATTGGATATTATAACTCTGTTTATACTTTTCATAACAGAGGTTTCCAAGGAAAGTATGAGATATATATATAGGTGTATATATATATGTCAGGACTTAATGAAGTATCTCGTAACTTCATTTCTTTTGAATGATATTTCAAAGATTGAATCTATTCAAATCTTATCTTGTAGTCTCATCTATGTGATGAACTTTTGAAACTGATTATACCTTGAACGGTGGTAGTTCAAGTAGTATTCGGAAAAGATATAAGTATATTGGAGTATCTCGTAACTTCACCTTTTCAACTTATATCTGGTTAATGATTATCTTATGCATGACAAAGATTTTCAGAAAAATGTTGAGACAAGGTTAGATATATGAGATCACCTTATAACGATATTTTTATACAGTTATAAACTTGAACTCTGTGTATATTATGCATAGAAGAGGACTTCCAAGATTTTGAAAAGTATATGTACATATATACTGAATATTTTGCGACTTGGTCGCGTTAAGATATCAAACTTGGTTCACTTCTTTTTGACCAAGACTTTCATGAGTACTATGAGAATGCTCATATATTGTTAATTATTATACATATTATTTCGGTGGGCTTGTTGCTCACCCTTGCTTTCTTCTTTCATCACACAACAATAGATAGAAAGGATGAACAGGACCAAGCTCCCAATTCGCAAGCGGTTAGGAAATGTTCCATAGTTTTCTGGAGGCGTTGATGCCGCAGTAGCTGAGGTAGGAATTACCAATAGGCTAGGCTTTCAACTTTTGGTGTTCCAGACTTTTGTATCTATATGAATTATAATAATGGCAAGGAAATGTAAATTTATTCAGAAACCCTTTCGAGGTATAACGACTTATAATTGTGGAATGAACTGACTTGTGTTATTTTTGGCATTCATCTCTGAGACTATAACTTGTGGTGTGTGTGTGTGTATATTGTGGGGTCACAGTACGCAGTAGTTGATTGTTTATTAAGATTAAGTGTTATTAAGGGAAATGGAACTCGTGACAATCCGGATCCCCGACCCCGGATTTGGGGGTGTTACAATATTAATCGAACAACACGAAACTGATAAAAGCCAACTTTCATTGTACTAATACCATTCTACCAAACATCCACAATTAAGATAGAAGCTGAATAGTCATCAATTATATTGAGACCCTATATGTCTACAGAATTTGACAATATAATAAGCACAAGTTATTCCTTATGATTACACAGGGCAAGTAAAACGGTTAGAGTTACCCACTAATCATGCATACACATACATGAACCTATGCTAGCATGGCAAGTTCTAAATCTCAAGATCCACTGTCGCTTCACAGGAGATTAACACCCTATCTTATATGTTCGTGACGCACATAAGACGAATAAGCACAACCAATACTAGATATCATACAATCATCACACACTAAGGTATTAAACAACTAACTAAAGAATTCTATAGTAAATCCGTTACAACCCCATGATCACGATTAGCCCATGATTGAACTCATCGTCACCATGGGTTCATATGAAAACATGATAATAACACACGAGAATAACTAATAAAAATACTTAATAAAACCAGAGTACGTCACAAGAGTAATAAGGTTCAAAGTAAAGAAAACTAGCATCCACTGATACAACGAATAAAAGAATCACAAGAAAACTATGCTTCCTCTTCTTTGTTGCGATGTGCTAAAACGGTCTTCTTCCTTATCTCCTTGCTCCTCGATTGATACCACGATTCAACACACGTGAAACGTCTCTGAAAACTACTTATATAGAAGCCGCACGATTCCCAGCTATCTCAGAAGTCAGAAGTTCAGCAGGAATAGAACTCTAAAAATTAGGATTTTAATTCGCGCCCCTGAGCGGCCGCCCAGCAATCCTGAGCGGGCGCCCAACTTCCAGAGAAGCCGCCCATCCAGGCTGAGCGGGCGCCCAGCACCTTACTGGAAAATTAATTATTTTTCTCCTGTTTTCTGCTGCGTTATGCTCCTAACTTCCCACTTGCAATGCCAAGCACATACTTAGGCCTATTCCTGATGAAATCTCTCCACAAATACAAGTAATACCCTGAAATACACAAACACTATAAAAACGCATCAAATACACAAAATACTTGATTTCAAGACATCAATGCAAGCCATTATAAGACGTTCTAAGTGGTATAAAATGCCACTTATCAATGATGTCAATATGGCATTAAGAATCCCTACTGACAAGTTGGTGGAGGCTTCAACTCAGGATGAGCTTTATGAATACATGGACTTCATCAATTATTCTGAAAAGATCAATATGTCAAGCATAAATAAGAAGCATCTTAGGAGAGAGTGGTCCTTCCTGTTTGATTTAGTGATAAGGGCTTTCACCTACAGGAAGTCATGGTTTGACAACATATCAAGTGTTGTCCAGAAGCTAGTCTACTCAATGGCCCATAACAAACAGATTAATGTAGGACACTACATACTGGAGGAATTGAGCACCAGACTAACAATGTCATTGGAGTCAAGAGGTAAGGAAATTTTTCTGCCTAGATTCATTATGTCAGCTTTAAATCATAAAGTCAATGATATACATATGCTTGAAGGATTAAATAAATCACTAATTGGCAACTGTAAGCAAGTATCCAAAATTCTATTTGGATCACTTCTTACTAAGAATAAGGTTCCAGTGGGTCTTAAGTTAACACCTTTCATGATTGAAAGATTTAGGACCTACCCTTATTCTATGCCAGACATGAGAACTAATACAAGCCAACTCAGTGCAATAATGGTTCCTGAGGCAGTGGAAGCACAAACACAGGCACACCCACAGGAACCTATCAATGTTGAGCCTCTTTCTTCAAAACCATTAGCAGCTAGGAAACTAACCACCTCATCTTCTCAAAAGGATGAGGTGAGAAAAAGAAGAGAAAGGAGGTAACCTTAACAGTTATGAATGAAAGTGGTAAGGACCAACCAGAAGCTGAGTCACCCTTGGTCAAGAGACCAAAGAAGAGTAAGAAATCTGAGCTGGCCACTCGAACCACATTTGTGTCCTCCCAAAAGGATGCAGTTATAAATATGGGGATTAAACAGACTCTAGATACATCCTCTCAACAGGGTGTATCTATTGAAAAGAGCATTCACCCCAACGCATCCTGTATAGAGTCTGCACAGCCTGCACTTGATCAAATCCAAGTGTATGGTAGAAGAAATAAGGATGGCACACACAGTGAGGGAACATCTTTTGAAGCTCCCTCATCCATTCAAGGGGAGCTGCCAACACTCATGAACAACAACTTCTAATCTCACAAATTTCTTCTCCACCTACAACACTTGAATCAAATTCTCAAGTGCAAGCTAAATCAAGTGACTTGGTTCAAGAAACCTTGCTCACCACCCAGACACTACAATCAGATGGTAAGAGGCTACTAGCTGGGGTAGACCTTGATGACACCATCAAAACTATGGGAGATTCATCAGTTTTTAGTGAAGACCCCATGGATGTCATAAATGCACCTTCATGTGCAAATCAGTCCTCACAGACTATTAGGTTTGAGGGTAGTACTCCTGAGGGGGAGATATCTAAATCCTCTCCAATTCAATTACAAGTTCCTCATGTAGGAACAACTCCCCTGAAAACCCTAGCAGAAATTGCTTTAGCAGTTGATGCTAGGAGTACAATTTCCAATGATCCTGCTATAGGGGAGGCGAGTTTATCACATTCATGTGACAGTGCTTTGCAAGAAGCACAAGGGTTTGAGGCTGGTGTACATGACAGTAACTCAGTCAAATCCCCCCCAATTCAATTAGAAGTTCCCACTATAAGTGGAGGATAACACACTGTCATAAATACAGAGCAATCTGTGAGTAAAACTATGGCTTCAGTCACAGGTGGTTCTACTCCCTCACACCAATCTTCAACCTCACAACCTCAACAACAACACATTCTCTCTCAATGGCTGCAAGAATCTGACACTCAACCCACATCTATAGATGATCTTCTTGTTGAGCAGATTTTTGGATTGGCCAATATCTCATAGCATCTACTAACTTCTGACATGAGCAGTCAAGACTATTAAGCCATCATGCTCACATACAATAAAGATGTTAAAAAACAGAAGGAGAAGATTGTGAATGCTGAAGAACAAGATGGAAATGTAGATGCCTGGTTATCTCAAGATTTTGTACTGGAAATGGATCAAGTCTTGGCCAGGTTTAGGGATGAATATGCCACTATTTTTGGAAGCAATGCCAAGGTCTTGACTCCACAGGATGTCTATGATGCAGTCACTGAGGTTTACAAAGCTCAACTCAAGGCTTTTCACCTATTTGGTAAAACTCTAGAACTCAAGCTGACTGGTCATGAAGACAAGATAATGAAGCTGGTGAAGGAGAAAATGGATGAGATTATACCATTTTAAATACAGATGACATCCAAGTTCAAGCATTTTGCTGATCAAATGTCAAGGATGGATCTGACTACTATTGAAAAAGAAGTAAAAAATCGTAAATAATTCTCCATTTCTCTTCATACAGTGCTCCAACAGCAAATCACTCATTCCAATGATACCAAAATCAAGATAGACCAGCTCCACCAATCAAGATATGAGCATTCTTCCTTGCTTATGGATAGAATCAAACAGGCTGTGGAAGGAACTTTTGGCCCCTCCTCATCTACTAGCTCTTATCAGCCTGGCTCAACCTCTACAAATGTGCAAATCCAATCTCTCCAAAACCAAGTCTCAGACTTGCAGACCTCTAATGCTTCTCTCAATGCACAAGTACAAGCCTTGACCTCTCCAGTCAAGAGTCAACAAACAGACATCCAGACCCTGATGGACTCTCACAAGCATCTTCAAATGCAAAATTCTGTTATTTTGGGGGCCATTATGGGGAAGCTCAACATCTCACTGCCTGCTTTACCTGAACAAATAAGGCCAGAGTTACCAACTCCCCTCCTCATCCCTGTCACCAAGACTAAGGAGGATATTGAGGCTAGGATTCAACAATCTAGGGATGCTAAGGCAAAATATAATGAGCCTGTTCAGGTGGGACAAAGCTCAAGTGCTCAAGCTGATGTTGAAAAAGAAAGACTTCTCAGGGCTGCAGAAGGACCCAATCAATATCAGGAATTCAATGACCTTCGTGTAACACTAAGAGTGTCTCTTCAAAACAACTATATGGCCTGCAAGAAAGCTATGGGCAAGAACATCAATTTCATAAGGGCAGTGGTGGTCAAAGTTGATAATTTTCTATAGAATATGATTGTCATGAACATTAATGATGGTGGTGTGGACAGGTGTCTCCAGGTGTCTCTTCCATATCTTCAAACTTTAAGAGCATCTGAACTGGATGTAATGATTGACAGAGTGAATCCAGTTATTCAAGAAGACACTCAACTTCTTCAAGAGCTCAAAAAGGCACAGATAGCAGTTTTTTCAGAAGCCTATCTATATCCACACAAAGGAGTAGTTTATGTATGTCCAACAACCAGTCAAGCAAGACATTTCATTGTTCCCAAACATTGTGTCAAATCAAACATGAGGCTAATCATGACCTTATAGATATCTTGCAAATCCTAACACCATGTTACCAAATACTCAATACAATTTAAGGAAAGATGAGGATGATGATAAGCAGAAGGATGACAAACAAAAGCCGTCTGGCTAAAATCCAAGTCAAGCCTCTAAAGCAACTGGTAGCAAGGACAAGAATCAAGGAGAGAAGAAGGAGGATAAAAAGAAGGATGATGAGAAGAAGAGAGGAAGTGAGAGAAGAAGCAAGAAGACACATGATGGCTCAGAACCACAATAAATCCTAAAAATCCAAATAAAACTAGCTCAAGCTTTAGATCAACCTTCAAAGTCAACAATCTCAAACATTAAACCACCTCAAACCTCTAAGACCAAATTTCTATACAGACAAACTGCTAACTCTTTTCTAAAAATTCCAATCACCACAAGCCAAACATCTCTCAAGAAAATCACAAACCTATCTTCTGCAAAACCATCACACAAAACTCATTTCAAGTCTGTTGGGAGAAAACCTAAGAAAGCTAAGCCTACTGAAAAAGTTGAAGTTACTGAAAGGGCCATCTAGAATTGCTTCAAACGGAATAATTTTCTACTCTTAAACTGGTGCAATTCAGATGAAGACTATTTTTAACAACTGGCCGAGGAAATAGTTAGAGTCTAGGTTGTTACTCTAAAGGAAGTGAGAATCTACTTTCAAGATGGGTCCTTCACTTTTCTAGGAAGTAATTTGATGGACACTCTCTCTCCAACAGAAATCAAGAGAGTGATAAGTTTGTTGAAGGACAAGGATACTGCTACAAGAGCATGGAGATCTATTTTAGCTGAATGGTTAATTGCAAGGGAGGAAAGAAGAGCAAGGAGTAAAGCAGAATATAAGGAGAAAAGGAGAAAGTATGATGAGGAGATTGAAATGTATATCAAAAGATCAGAAGAACTTAAAGCAAAAGGGATGATCAGAATCTCCAAAGATGGAAGATTTCTATATGTAAAAGCTAGCTCATTTTCAAGATTCAGAATTGAAATGCTAGATGGTTTGTTAGATATATTTGATAATGTCATGGCTAATATATTTTATGTTTAGTTTTCAGATCTTACTTAAACAGGATAAATCAGTACTTATTGGAAGTCAGGACTTAAGGATGTCAGTACTTATATTATCAGGAGATAATCATCAGAAGATGGATATCAGAACTTAAGTACTGAAGGACGTTCAGATAAGGGCAACAGCTGATTAAAGGAAAGAAGATCGAGATAAACATAAGTAGAGATATGCATGAAGAAGGAATTCTATGAAGAATAGAATACTTGGAAGAAAAGATATCTGATTGATATATTTTAGGAAGCAGAATTATATTCCATATCAATTAGCGATTATCTTGTAACTGTGTAGTATATAAACACAGACATAGGGTTTACACTATAAGTGTTATTATATTCGAGAAGATTATTCATTGTAACCCTAGCAGCTCTCGTGATATTTGTTCATCACTGAGAGGTAACAGTTCCATACTGTAACAGAGTTTATTATTTCAATAAAGTTTGTTTTCTGTTACTTGAGTTATAAAAGTTCGATTTGATTGTATTATACACTGTATTCACCCCCTCTACAGTGTGTGTGACCTAACAAGTGGTATCAGAGCCTATCTGTTAACGCACAAACAGTTTAAGATCCAAACACAATCATGTCTGAAACAGAAACTCCAACTAAGACCACCAAAACTGAAGAACCTCCTAAGACACAAATTCAAAGCCGATATGAGACCATCAGAGTTCCCATATTGAGACCATCTGAATATCTCATATGGAAGGTGAGGATGACCATGTTTCTGGAAGCAACAGATCCAGAATATCTTAATAGAATCAAGGAAGGGGCTCACAAACCAACCAAGCTCGCGGTTGCAGTTGCAGGTGAAGCAGTAAAGACTGTACCAAAGGAGAAGAGTGATTACACTGCTGAAGATATCGCATCAATTGCTAACGATGCTAAGGTACGACACTTACTGTATAGTGCCATTGATAATGTAATGTCAAACAGGGTAATAAACTGCAAGACTGCAAAGGAGATATGGGATGCCCTGGAAACAAGGTGTCAGGGAACTGATACGATTAAGAAGAACAAGAAGACAATACTCACTCAAGAGTATGAACACTTTGACTCAAAGGCTAATGAGTCATTGACTGATTTATATGATAGATTTGTCAAACTCTTGAATGATCTGTCACTGGTTGATAAGGAGTATGATCTTGAAGATTCAAACCTTAAATTCCTGTTAGCTCTTCCTGAATGCTGGGATTTGAAGGCAAAAACAATAAGAGACAAATACAATCTTGATGAAACAACTCTTGATGAAATTTATGGAAAGCTCAAGACTCATGAACTTGAGATGGAATAAAGAAGCAAGAGGAAAGGTGGAAAGTCAAGGACAGTTGCTCTTAAGGCTGAAGAAGAATCCCCCAAGGCAGCTACCTCAAGGAAAGACAAGGGTAAAGCTCTTTTCACAAAGTCTGATACTGAGTCATCAAGTTCTGAAAGTGATGATGACTCAGAATCTGAAAGTTTGCCTGAGACGGATGCTGAGGAGGAGATAATGAAGCTGTGTGCTCTTATGGTGAAAGGGATCACAAAGATTGCATACAAGAAGTTCAGGAAGGGAAAGAAGTTTTCCTGGAAAGGCACAAGTTCTGATAAGAAGAATTTCAGAAGATCTGAGAGTAGAGGAGGAAAGTCTGACATAGGAGATTATACAAATGTCAAATGCTACAACTGTGGTGAGAAAGGCCACATATCTCCTGATTACAAGAAAGTGAAGAGTGACAAAGGCAAGGCTCTAGTCACAAAGAAGAAAAGCTTGACAGACACCTCAGATTCTGAAAGTGAGGAGAATTATGCCTTGATGGCAAATGCTGATAAGGCAAGTGCTGAAAGCAGTTCTGAAGCTGCTGAATCAAAGGTACATCAAACTACTTATGCATTTCATACTGATGATATAAATGAGTTGAGAAGATATCTTAAAACCATGTTTGTTAGTTATAGAGATCAAACTTTAACATATGAAAGATTAACTTCTGAAAATCTTGCTTTAAAGAAAAGAAATGAATTCTTAGAAAAAGAGTTAGTTATGTTCCATCAAACTCAGAAAGATAGAGATGATGCTTTTTATGTTAGGGATGAAGTACTAAAAATGAATGAATCTCTAAAAACTGAGTTAGAAAAGGAAAGAGAGGTTATCAGGACTTGGACTAACTCTGGCAGAACAACTTAGAATTTGTTAAGTAGTGAAAACTGGAAAGAGGGCTTAGGTTATGGAGAGGATAAGAATAATAAAAGAACTGAAGGTATTAAGCCTGTAGTTGTTAAACAAAAGCCAAAGTTAAAACCTGTCAAGTTTGTAGCTGTAAAGTCTGATAATGAGAAATCAGAAGTTAAAAAAGAATTAACTTTTGACAAACTAAAACAGGAAAAAGACAGTTGAAGTAAACATAGGCTTAATGACTAAGAAGCAGCTTAAGCATAAGCTGAAAGATGTTAAGAATGCAAACAAGGTAAAGTCACCTAGGAAAAATAGGAATGGAAAGGAAGGTGTGAATAAAAGCAATGATTATAAGCCTGTTCCTGAAGCTCCTAGGAAAACATGTCATAACTGTGGAAGTTCTAACCATCTGGCTTCTTTTTGCAGGAAGAATAAGAACATAAACTCCTTACCTTCAAAGTCAGGAGTTAAGAGTCAGTCTGTTAGATATAAGCTACAAAATCCTTGTTTTCATTGTGGTAGTTTATGGCATTCCATTTATACTTGTAAGGAATATCATAGTTTGTACTATGATTATTATCAAATAAAACCTTCTTTAAAGAAAGTTTCCATTGTTCCTTCTAGTGTAAGTTCTGATTCAAAGTCTGATAGTGTAAATCCTGATAAGAAAAATGTTAACATAAACTCTGATGCTAAATCCGCTGCAAATGTTAACAAACTTAATAAGGCCAAAGGATCCAAGCAAGTCTGGGTCCTTAAAACTAATCATTAGTGGTCTGTGTGATTGCAGGGCAACAGGAAAAATATCCTAGTTCTGGACAGTGGATGTTCAGGACATATGACTGGAAATAAAGCCCTGCTATCAGACTTTGTGGAGAAAGCTGGCCCAAGTGTTTTTTATGGAGATGGCAACATTGGAAAAACATTGGGATATGGCAATATCAATCTTGGGAATGTCATCATTAAAGAAGTAGCTCTGGTCTCAGGACTTAAACACAATCTGCTGAGTATAAGTCAAATCTGTGACAGAGGTTATCATGTTGATTTCTTTGAAGAACACTGTGAAGTTGTAAGTAAATTTAAAAGCAAAGTTGTTCTGAAAGGATACAGGCGTGGTAACATTTATGAAGCTAAGCTTTCAACAAGTACTGATGGTTCTGCAATCTGTCTGATGAGTAGAGCATCAATTGAAGAAAGCTGAAATTGGCACAAGAAACTCTCTCATTTAAATTTCAACAATATAAATGAACTGGTCAAGAAAGATCTTGTGAGAGGACTACCAAAGTCAGTATTTGCTCCTGATGGCCTTTGTGATTCTTGTCAGAAGGCTAAACAAAGAAAATCCTCATTCAAGAGCAAGACTGAATCATCAATTTTTGAGCCTTATCACCTACTACATGTTGATCTATTTGGTCCAGTAAATGTCATGTCTATTGCAAATAAGAAATATGCGTTGGTCATAGTGGATGAGTTCACCAGATACACATGGGTGTATTTCTTGCACACAAAAAGTGAAACTGCATCTATCTTGATTAATCATGTCAGGCAACTGGATAAATTGGTCAAAGACTCAGTAAAGATAATAAGGAGTGATAATGGTACTGAGTTCAAGAATTTGATAATGGAAGAGTTCTGCAAAAACCATGGAATCAAGCAGGAATTTTCTGCTCCTGGAACTCCACAGCAAAATAGAGTTGTTGAAAGGAAGAATAGAACTCTCATTGAAGCTGCACGTACAATGCTTGATGAAGCAAAGCATCCAACCTATTTCTGGGCTGAAGCTGAGTAGACTGCTTATTTTACTCAAAATGCAACACTCATTAACAAGCAAGGAAAGACACCATATGAGATGGTGAAGAAAAAGAAGCCAAATCTGAAGTATTTTCATGTATTTGGATGCAAGTGTTTTGTTCTTAAGACTCATCCCGAACAACTATCTAAATTTGATTTAAAAGCTGATGAAGGAATCTTTGTTGGATATCCACTTTCCACAAAAGCCTTCAGAGTCTATAACTTGAGAACAAGAGTGGTCATGGGATCTATCATGTCTCTTTTGATGACAAGAAGATTACTGGACTTGAAGATTTTATTGATCATGATCAGCTGAGATTTGAAAATGAAGACTCAAATTCTGATACTGATAATTCTGACAATCTAAGTTCTGATACTGGAAACTCTGATGGATTAAACTCTGATGTTATTGAAAATGTGGTGACTACGCCAAAGGAAGATGCACCTATGCAGGGGGAGCATACTCAAGACCTTACCACATCTCAAAAAGCATCAGAACATACATCTGGCTCTTCAAGTTCTGATTCGTCAAGTTCTGATAAGCCAAGTTCTGATAGGTCTGAAAATCTAAATTCTGAAGAATCCAACTCAGAGAGCATAGTTTCAGGGGGAGCATCAGAAAATGAAAATGAAGAATGGATCATGGGGGAGCATCCAGTTCTAGAGAAAACCTTCCATCTGCAAGGAAGTGGAATAAATCACATACACCTGATTTGATAATTGGAAATCCTGATGCAGGTGTCAGAACTAGAACAGGTACTTCAAATGAATGTCTTTACAATTCTTTTCTTTCTCAGACTGAGCAAAAGAAAGTGGAAGAAGCTCTTCAAGATGCCGATTGGATGCAAGCAATGCAGGAAGAGTTAAATGAATTTGAAAGAAATAAAGTCTGGACCCTAGTACCAAGACCAAAGAACAGATCTGTTGTTGGTACAAAATGGGTATTCAGAAACAAAACTGATAGTGATGGCATAATTACAAGGAATAAGGCAAGGTTGGTTGCACAAGGATATTCTCAACAAGAGGGAATTGATTATGATGAAACATTTGCACCAGTTGCTAGATTGAAAGCCATAAGGATATTTTTGGCTTATGCTGCTCACAAAAAGTTTATTGTCTTTCAAATGGATGTAAAAAGTGCTTTTCTCAGTGGAGAATTAGAGGAAGAAGTATATGTTGAACAACCTCCAGGCTTTGTAGATTCCAAATATCCAGATTATGTCTACAGGCTTGATAAAGCACTTTATGGACTTAAGCAAGCTCCAAGAGCATGGTATGAGACTTTAGCTCAGTTTCTTCTGGAAAGTGGATTTAACAGAGGAACTATAGACAAAACACTGTTCTACCTCAACCATGGAAAGGACTTACTTCTGGTCTAGATTTATGTTGATGATATCATTTTTGGTTCTACAAATGATAGACTTTGCAAGAAGTTTGCCAAACTGATGCAGTCAAGGTATCAGATGAGTATGATGGGGGAACTTAGCTATTTTCTGGGCCTTCAAGTCAAGCAGAATGAAGAAGGCACTTTTATTTGTCAAACTAAGTACACCAGAAACTTGCTGAAGAAATTTGGAATGCAAGATTGTTCAAGTGCATCCACTCCCATGGCCACTGCAACAAAACTGGACAAGGATACCGGTAAATCAGTAGATATTACTGATTACAGAGGTATGATTGGCTCACTACTCTATCTAACTGCTAGTAGACCTGATATCATGTATGCTACCTGTCTTTGTGCAAGATTTCAAGCAGATCCAAGAGAACCTCACTTAACAGCTGTGAAAAGAATATTTAAGTATCTTAAAGGAACAGCTGATCTGGGGTTGTGGTATCCCAGAGAATCGGATTTTAAACTAATAGGTTACTCAGATGCAGATTTTGCAGGTTGCAAAATTGACAGGAAAAGCACAAGTGGAAGCTGCCAATTTCTTGGAGGCGGATTGGTTTCTTGGTTTAGCAAGAAATAAAAGTCAATTTCCACTTCAACTGCAGAAGCAGAGTACATTGTTGCAGGAAGTTGTTGTGCACAGATTCTTTGGATGAAGAATCAGTTACTGGATTATGGGTTAACATATTTCAAAATCCCTATTTACTGTGATAATCAAAGTGCTATTGCTATGACAGGTAATCCAGTTCAACACTCAATGACAAAGCACATCAGCATCAGGTACCACTTCATAAGGGAACATGTGGATGAAGGTACAGTGGAATTGTACTTTGTTCCAACAGATCAACAACTAGCAGACATCTTCACCAAACCACTGTGTGAAGTTACTTTTACAAGATTGGTAAATGAACTTGGCATGGTTTCAGGTTTTGTTTTTAAATCTGCCTAGTTTTGTTCTGATGCATCAGACTTTATGATCAGTATTTACAGAAATTACTCTCTTTGTGTATTATGTGCTTAATTGAAAATTGCTTAAGTACTGAATGTTGTCTGATGTGACCTTCTAAACTCTGACAGTGATATGTCTGTTTGTGTAACTATTCTATCCTATGAGGATATCTGTGCTAGATGCTGACCTAGTAGTCTTAAATACACTAGAAATCCCATGTTAGAAGTAATTATTTATGTGGAAATCCTTTGACACAAGCAAATTCTGATATTGAGCTTAGTTAAGTTTACTTTGTCTATCTTATTACTAAGTCAAAAACTAGAATAATGCTTCTCATCTGTTAAGTTCTGATGCTAGTAAATCTGTTGAATGTACTAAGTGCTGATAAACCTCACTTATCAAAAGAAAAAGAAAAAGAAATCAAGGATTAAAATCAGGTACTCCATTGAGATCTAGAGTAAAAATGTGGAAGGGACGACCCAAGTGCATTGTTGGTATTAAGTAAATATGCATCAGAAAAGTAAAATATTTTCTTGGTGACTTTTCACACTCTATGATTACTGGAGAAATACTCTGATAATAGCATAAATTCTGATAAGCAATCGTGACTCACTTACACTGAGAAGCCACTGTACAATTGAATTTAAAAAGATGCACAAAATTAGCACAAAACAGTTGAGGTGGACTCAAGTATGAACTCATTCAATAGTAGGCTTCAGAATAATGACAGGTTTTTAGTAAAGTTTTAGTTATGCCTTATTTCTAAGATGTACTGAAGTAAATCAGACTTTACTCTTTGTCTGATATTTAGCTTAATGCACACACTAAACACTCCATATAAATGATGAAAATTATTGTGGTGATCTATGTTATTTTAGATGAACAGTTTCTGTGTCTCATTGCACAAATTCTGAGGACAAGTTCTGTTGAATGTTCTGATGACTAAGTTCTGAAGAATCTACATCAGAATTTGTGTGAAGAATTACAAAAATAGGCATTCATTTTTCGAGTTAAGAAATCATGTTCTGATAACGGTTAAGTTCTGATATAAGTCTAAGTTCTGATATTAAAATCTGATCCTTCACTTGACTTATTTGTGGATAAAATCTAAAAACAGTCTCATTTTAAATCAGAATATGTTTGGGTAGAATATTAACGGTCAATCTAATTAGGGTTAGTAAGAAATGTACATGCACAGTAATTTTTACTTGTTACTTGTGCGCATTAAACCCTGACTTACACTTCCAATGACTGTTTTTCGTCTTCCCAGTCTAGGGAGATGAGGTAGAATTAATTCTACCTGTCAGCATTAAATTTCCTGGAGTCTCCTGGCATTCTCTTGCCTATATAAACGAACACTTCACATCAGCCTATACATCAATTTTTTCCTCAAACACTTACTCTCTTTTCCCTCATATACACAACATCATGGTTAACTACAATATGTTTTTAAACTATGAGACCTTCAACATGGAGTTAAGCTGTGCAGCATGGCAGCAGGAATGGTACGTCACTGCCATTCCTGATGAGATATGGGACTCAGTTCCCCAGGAAGTACTCACCCACCTCCTGTTCTTCTACATGGACTACCATCGCCATCTGGAGCGATTGGAGGAGGAAAGGCTGGAAGCTCTCCGCCAGCAAGAGCGAATCATCAGACTCGCTATTCTGTTTGTCGAGAATAGGAAGAAGAAATAACTTATTTTCTTCTTCCTGTTTTTCTTCACGTCAGCCTTGCCCTGCTTCTTGAGCTAGGATAAAGGCTGTTGATGTTAGGTTTAGAAGCTTAGGGCAATCTTGTAAACTTCTGATATAATTTAAATTTCATGAATGTATTCTCTTACTATATTAATGGAATTTCTACTTTTTGCAAGTTTTTGTCTCTGAGATGTTTGTAATTTAAATGCACTGATAAATGTTGATATATCCATATTCTGATGACCATTTCAATTTTAATTTAAATTAAGTTCCGATCTTGCAATATCAGTACTTATTTACTTGATTTAATTTTGGTCATTCTCATACTTGAATTTCTTCTCAGAATATTGGTGTTGCAGTGAAACATAATTGAATAAGTGGGAACAGTTTCAATTTTGAATTAAAACTGATTTACCTCGATTAATGGAATTACTGGGTAAGTGGAACGGTTTTTCCTTGAAAAACTGTAAGTGGGTAAGTAATGATTACTGTTTTCCCGTGCCCATTAACTATTCATTATTACTGCATGTCTGACAGGTGTCCAACGGGTATATTTTTTTTAAGTATAAGTAAGAGAGAGAGAAGATTATACAATCTTTTATTTACTTTTACACTTTATCTCTCTTTCTTTGCTTCTACTCTCTTTCATCTCCTGACGTTGGTTTTTCATACAGACAATTTATCAAACACCTAACAGGCACTCTTAAATCTCAATTATTCTCATGGCACCTAAGGATTTGATCATTGATGGGGCCAAATTTGTTCCAAATAACTATGCTGCAATTCTTGATAATGCGGAAGCTCCATCTGAGTTGCATTTTGTGCAAGATCTTCTTGCACACAGTGAAATTGGATATGCATTGACCCAGCCTTCAGTCTTTTCGAGCCAACAAGTTCTGACATTTTGGCGGACTGGGCACTTTGATAATAGTGGTACACATGGTACTCCCAGTATTGTTTTCGAAGTGGATGATTCTACACCTGTGGTAACTCGTGGTATAATTCGCAAGGTCCTATATTTACCAGAAGGATGTACTTTTTCAACCCCAGAGGAATCAGCTCTTCAGGAGTTAATGGTCGGTTTGGGGTATGAGCAGAGTTTGGCTAAGCTTGGGCAGTTGAAACGGGCTCATATCAGAAAGGAATGGAGCTTCTTCTTCGACTGCATCACTAAAGCTTTTGGAAATAAGTGTTCCAACTTTGATGCCATCCCTATAATGAGTCAGCACATCGGGTATGCTATCATTAACCAAACTCATTTTGATTTTGCAACTGCTGTGATAGGTTTTATTGGGGATAGGATGACAGAGGATAGGAATGTAGTTTACTTTGCTAGATTCTGTCAGCTTATATATAGTTTCTGTTGTGCTGATGTACCCCAACCTGCCAGTACCTTAACTCCACCTTTCAAAATTGCAAAACGAGCCTTTAATGACTTGGTAAATGCTGATACTAAGAAATAGGTGGTTAGACCTTTACAGATTCCTCAGTCTGTAAAACAGATCTTGGTAAATGCTGATCCTGAAACCTATAGATCTGTTTATTCTGATGTCCAACCTACCACCACATCCCAAACACCACAACAACCATCAGAACATACCACTCATCCATCTATACCTCAACCATCCCTCAGAACATATCTCAAATTATATCTCTCAACTTCACAGACAGCTCAACCTTCATCCTCAGCACCTACTGTGAAGCCTTCATCTTCCAAGCCTAAGAGGACAAAGACTGTTCCTCAAACACCTCAGAAAAGAAAGAGGATTGTTTTGAGAGATGCGTCTGATAGTGAGGAACAGGTTTCTACTTCAGAACCTGTTGTCAAAGAAGCTGAGAAAGTTCCTTCTCAGAAGGATTCTGGAATTGGGGGATCTAAGCTTCTCAAAAGGCTTAGAAGAATGACTTTTGTTGAACCTCCCAAGGAATCCTCATCTTCAAAGAGATACAAGAAACAGAGAGCTAAAAGGCCAGTTTCAGATGATGAGGAAGCAGCAGCTAAGGAAGGAGATCAGGAATCTCTGATCTCACAAGAAAAGGAATCTGCTCAAGCCACTGCTTCTCCATTAACTCCAACTCAGAAAGCTGCTACTGAAATGGCTAACACACCATCTGTGTCTCCTAAGACTGTATCTCCTGTTGAACCAGGCACAAGTGCTGAAATTGATATCCAGAACCTGGTTGTGCCTGAAATACTTTACTTAGAAGCTCCAACAGCAACTAATCCATCAACAACACATGTTACTGATGCTGCTCAAACTCCAGAATTATCTACTACACCTTCTCTGCATCTAGATGCTAATGATCAGAATATAGGTGCGCATCAGGATATGGCTGTTGATCAGAACTTGGAACCAGATCAGCAATTAGAGGATGATGCTGAAGCCTCAATTGCTTCTCATACTGTTGTTTTATCAGAAGATACTGATTCTGTAAGTTCTGATGCTGCAAATGTTGGAGATACTGGTGATGCTGCTCCAAATGCAGATGCTGATGAAGCAGGTCCTTCAGGACATGCCCCTCAACAAACTGTTCTTAAATCTGAACTAGTTAAGAAGTTTGTCATCAGAAAAGCACCAGTGCCTTGGAATGAAACTCCTGCAGGACAGGAGTGGACTAAGGAATGGAGGTTACCTGTGTTCCATCTGCAAAGAATCTTGCTGAGCACTTGACAAAAGCTGATGAGATGTTAATTACTGATGATGTCAAAACACAGCTTCGAGTCACTGCATTGAGTACTAAACATCTACAAGGTCTCCATTCAACTACTCATGCAGAGTTACATAAGATTCAGGAAGAATTAATGAAGCAAGAACAAGTTCAGAAGATTGACAAGAAAAAATTCTTCCAACCTACCTTTGAAAGAGTTGCTTATATTGAGAAGACTCAAGAGAAATAACAAGCTCAGATTGATGATATTCTGAAAAATCAAGCTTCTCAGCAATCTCAACTTAATGAAATCCAAGCCTCAGTGGAATTGTTTGTCTCTCTTCTATTACCAGCTGATGCCAAAAAGGGGGAGAAAGTAATTAAGTCCAAATGTAAAACTGATAAGACACTGAAGGGGAAGGATGATGAAAAAGATGACCATGGAAACTCTGGAATGGGTAGAGGTCATAGTCAAGATAGAGGTTTCTCATCAAGAAAAGCTGAAATCACAAGTCACAGGACAAGTTCTGATGCTGGAAAAAGAATTAGTTCTGCTACTGGTAAAAGGATAAGTTCTGATGAACTTTTAGATCATGATGAAGAAATGTCAAGACAGTTATTTCTTCAGGAAAATTCGGGAATGGACTTGGAGAGTTTAATGGAAGAAGAAGCCAGACTTAAATCAGGAAAAGTCAAATCTAAATCTGAAGCTTCTGCTAAAAAGACACTTCCAAAAATCAAAGGCATTGTGATAAAAGAAAGGATAAATCCTGAAGCAACCATGGCTAAATCACAACTACAGATAGATCCAAGGTCCAAGGGCAAAGAGAAAGTTGGTGAACCTATCAAGGTTTATGTGCCTCCTGTGAATGAAGAAATTACTGATGAAGATGATGATCTTGCTCTGACTTCAAGAAAAGTTTTTAAGACAACCTCTGACATGGCTCAAGTTGTTCAGAGTCAAGAGATAGTAAGTTCTGATATTTCAAAGAAGCAAGTAACCTCTGACATAGCTCAAGTTAACTTGATATCAGAAGATAAATCAAAGACATTCCCACCAGGATTCACTAAAGTAAAACAGACTCAACCTTTGAAGACTGTTGCAAGTGGTTTTGAAGCAAAAGTGGTTACTGGAAAGGAAGCAAGAGATAAAACTGGATTGGGAAGTGCTGATGAAAGAAGAATACAGAACACTACCAATGATCCAACTTCCTTGAGTGAACCAGGTATTGGAGCAACTCCTGAGAGATTGAATCAACTGGAATCTGTACAAATGGTTTACCATACCTACTTGAAAGAACACATCTTATTGTACTTCATGACAGATGATAGGGTTTATCATATAAGGGAAAATGCCATTCCATTGAAGTATTTTGAAGAACTGGAGCATGTATTATTCTTACTTCAAGTGAATGACAAAATAACAGAAAGTGCTGCAAACTATTTGAAGAATCAGATTCAGAGACAGAAAAGGCTTTATTCTGTTAAGTCTGACAGCACATATCTTCCAAAGTACAGAGATCACAAGGGTGATATAGTTGAAATGAAGCCCAATACTGCTAAGATTATAACTACCTTTCTGGGTTACAGGGCTATGGAATTCAATCTTGAGTCTGATAAGGCATATTTGATCAGACTGGATCAGGATATAAGAAAAGCTAGAATTAATTATCTCAGGGCTGCAATCTTTCAAATTGGTGAAGATACTGCAGAACTTAAAGATGCTAAAAGGAGGATGATTGATGAACTCAAAAATGCTGAGAGATGTTTGTTGAAGAACTATCTCAGAACAACTCCTGACATCAGAGAGATCAGAAGATGAAGCCAAGTCAAGATCTACAACTGCTTAAATTCTGATATGAATACAGACTGAAGTTGTTATCAGAAGTTAAAGACTGGTAAAGCTTTAAGGACTGTAAGTTGTAGTTATCTAGTCTAATTCTCATGCATTTGTACTTAATGCTTTTGACATCATCAAATATCTGTTAAACTTGTATATTATGCTAATTTATAAGTTGGGGGAGATTGTTAGATATATTTGATAATGTCATGGCTAATATGTTTTATGTTTAGTTTTCAGATCTTACTTAAACAGGATAAATCAGTACTTATTGGAAGTCAGGACTTAAGGATATCAGTACTTATATTATCAGGAGATAATCATCAGAAGATGGATATCAGAACTTAAGTACTGGAGGACGTTCAGATAAGGGCGGCAGCTGATTAAAGGAAAGAAGATCGAGATAAACATAAGTAGAGATATGCATGAAGAAGGAATTCTATGAAGAATAGAATACTTGGAAGAAAAGATATATGATTGATATATTTTAGGAAGCAGAATTATATTCCATATCAATTAGCGATTATCTTGTAACTGTGTAGTATATAAACACAGACATAGGGTTTACACTATAAGTGTTATCATATTCAAGAAGATTATTCATTGTAACCCTAGCAGTTCTCGTGATATTTGTTCATCACTGAGAGGTAACAGTTCCATACTGTAACAGAGTTTATTGTTTCAATAAAGTTTGTTTTCTGTTACTTGAGTTATAAAAGTTCGATTTGATTGTATTATACACTGTATTCACCCCCTCTACAGTGTGTGTGTGTGACCTAACATGGTTATCTAAAGCAAGACATACTCAATTTGGTAGAAGCTCTAACAGGGACTCCAATCATAGAGGAACTTGAAATTCTTGTATATTTAAAAGACCTCATGAGAAAAGAACAGAAGTTCCAATCTTTGTCTGATGCTTACAAATACTCAAACTCAAAATCATCTAATGTACAATTGCTGTAATTGTGCCAATTTTTATATTATTTTTATTTTCCATTATAACTTGGGGTTAGTCTTGTTATCAGGCATGAATTTGTGTTAAGCAATCTTCTCACAAATGGGGGGAGATTGTTGTGCAAGACATGCCTGTACTTTAACAAGACTAAGTCAAATTGACAACCCTAAGTAAGTTGGATTGCAATCTTAGTTTGCATTTTGTGTTGTAACATTTAAAGTCTGTAAAAATGTCAAAAGAGCAGACTGAAGTTTTTTCTTTAAACAGTATCAATCCTAAGAATTTTATCTGGAAGAAGATCAAGAAGATCATGCCTCGGAAGAATTATGAAGAAGCTTGGAGTTGAATAAATCTGTTTTGGGAAAAATGTTATAAGTCAAGATCCCTACAAGTCACAAATTTAGTGTTATAGAGAAGTCATTCGAGAACTCCAGAATGACTCATAGAGAACTCAGGAAAGCTACTAGAGAACTCAGAGATATCGACAAGCCAAATTGAAGACATGAATATTGGAGATATCGACAAGTCATTTCTTCACTAGAGAACTCAGAGTTATCGACAAGTCAAAATTCACTAGAGAACTCTGAGTTATCGATAAATCAAATTTTACTAGAGAACTCAGAGATATCGACAAGACAAAAATTCACTAGAGAACTCTGAGTTATCGACAAGTCAAATCTGACTAGAGAACTCTGAGTTATCGATAAGTCAACAAGTCACTAGAGAACTCAGAAATATCGATAAGCCAAAATGAAGATATGAAGATGAGAGATCTCGACAGGCCAAATTCTCTTATTGAGAACTCATAGACCTCTACAAGTCAAATCAACTATGGAGTATTAGAGATCTCGATAAGTCAATATACTTATCAAGATGTCAAGATCTCTATATGCCTAACTGGAGATCTCGAGGTAAAATCTCAAAGTATAAATTGCAGACCAGTTCAATATCCAAGATTAACAATCAAAAAACAATCCAGCCAGTTGGATTGACAAGTCTACAAAAAGCAGCTTGAAGAGTGTGCCAGATCAAAGGAGAAGATTAACTGACAAAGGAAGATCAAAGTTAACACAATATGCAAAGATATGCTAAGCCATAAATGAAAGATATACATTTCCTAAAATGGAAATGATAAGTGACAGTTTACTAAAGTGAATAGCATCTCCTATTATACACTGTGTAAACCAGTAGTTAACTAAGATATAAAGTTAACACTGGTCCTTTATTAGTTGTAAAAAATTTAGATCAGAAATCTTGTATTCTCTCAAGGAAGAAGCTAAGCTCTTTATTTGCAAAGAGCCTAGAAATTTTGTAGTAAAACATTCTTAATTTTAATGTAAAATTAAGCGAGTTTTGAAAGATCTGTGTTCACTGTTATTACTTGTTTAAATTTCAGTATTAACACATATCACTACAAGATTTACATTTACTTTGTTCAAACCATAAATACTTCAAGAAAAGCACAAAAACACAAAAACATATTCAACCCCCCTTGTATGTAATTCATTACCTAACACTTTCCTGCATTCTCAGGTTTTGACCTCCTTGATTGGTATCTTAGAAACTTGGTTGACCATGGGATTCTTCTTAATTTCACTAGTAGGAGTGGTTTCTTCATTTTTTCTCATTTTTTCATCTACAAGCTCTTGCTTGATGACCAACTCCTCCTCACTAAAATTGACTTCACATGCCTTGAACAGAGGTGCATCAACTTTCCTCTGTATTATTTGGACATCTTGATTAGAAATTTCTTTACCTTTGTCAACTTCACTTTTCTTGTTGTTGTTAAAGGCATCATAGTCCAAATCAATAGCTATGTTAGCACATGGTTTGTTCTTCTCATGATACTGTCCAACCAACTGAGAAGCATTTCTGAAAGACTTCAGTTTCACCTCATTTTTCTCCAACATTTCCCTCAACACAACTTCAATTTCACTTGCACACTTAAGCTTGTTTTTTAGATATTCATTTTCTTTCTTGACTGCTTCAAGCTCAACAAGCTGTAGTTCAAGTTCTTGCTTCTCAGTCTCAAACTTCTCATTTATTTTTGACAGTCTACTAAATTTCTTAGTAGCTGCCACCATGCTTGTATGGATATGAAACATCTCTACACTCATATTTTTAACAGTTTCTTTATATTGACTTGCATCTAAATCAATAGTGGTTAGAGTTGGTAACTCTGATTTTGAAGTGGATGATTCTCCATGCTCAAGAGCCATGAGAGCATAATTTCCAAATTTTTCTTTGTCTTTATCCTCATCAGAGTCATCCCAACTCTCTTCTTCAACAATATAAGGTTTTCCCTGTTGCTTCTTCAAGAGAGCTTCATATTTGGCTTCCAACTCCAGATATGCTTTATTTTTCTTCACTTTCTTTGGCTTTCTGCACTCAGTGACAAAGTGGCCCAACTCATCACAATTAAAGTACCTTATCTTTGATTTTTCAACAGATCCATTTTTGTAACCACCTTTGCTAGCTGAGTTAAACTGAGTTTTTGACTTCCAGTTGTAGCTATTTGAGGATTGTCCCTTGTTCTTGAAAAACTTTGGATTTTTGACCCTGATGCTAGAGAATTTTCTAGCCAGGTAAGCCATAGATTGATATATTTCATCAAGCTCATCAAGGGTATAGTACTCATCTTCCTCTAACTCCAAAATAACTTATTTTTGAGGTCCTTTGTTCTTTAGCTCCATAGCATGAATGACTGGAGCCTGTGCATCTTGTTCATCTTCACTTGCTTCACTGTCATTGACAACTAAGGTACTGGATCCATCAACTACATGTCTTTGGTTTGCCATTAATGAATTTCTTTGTAACATTTCAAGTTCATATGTCTTCAAGATCTCATACAACGGGTTGACCATCCTTATAAACAACATCATCTTCTTTTTGCACAAAGTATAGTTGGCTTTATCAAAGGCTGGTATCTTGATGCTAATTAACTTTTGTGCTCTCATACTTCCAAGATCTTTATATGTTTTCTTTCAAATTTTGCTCTGAGACTACTTGTTAGATATTGAGTACAACACAGAGGGGGGTGAATGCGTTTCTTTGAATTTTTAGCCTTTTTAAAAAGTTGGATATTGTATGAACAAAGCAGTTTAATATTTGGAGAGATATTGTGTTTAACATAAATAAAATAACAAGCACAATATTCAAAAACTCACTTAATTTGTATTAATTGAGTTTGTCTTGCTACAAATTTTGTGTTCTTAAAATTATAAGAACTCAGCTTTTTTCTTGAGAGAATACAAGAAAATTTGCATCTATTTGATACAACTAAACTAAGGACCAATGCATGTTTTATACACTAGCAACACAGGTTTACAAGACTTGCACTAAAATGTACTAAACTACTTTCTAAAACAACTTTTTCAATTTCCATTTTTAGCTTAGCAAATCTGTGCAGAATCTTGAAGGTTTATGACCATCCCTTGTCCAGTTAATCTTGATCCTTGATATTGAATTCTCCCAACTATTTTATAAACTTTTTAATCTAGTGAATAGATCATTTGTTGACTGACAATCTTGAATCTTGAACTTGTTTGCATATTGTATTTGAGAGGCTTATCAAGATCTCCAGTTTGTTCTATAGAGAAGTGACATCTCGATAAATATAATGACTTATCGAGATCTCTGAGTTCTCTATAGGTTTTATTTTACTTGTCGAGGTCTCTTGATCTTTACATGTGAAATGACTTGTCGATATGTCTGAGATCTCTACATGTAGAATTGACTTGTCGATATCTATGAGATCTCTAAATACATTTTGACTTGTTGATATCTCTGAGATCTCTAATAAGAAATTGACTTGTCGATATCTCAAATTCTTCACATCTTCATATTTACTTGTCGATATCTCTAAGTTATCTACATGCATTTTGACTTGTCGATATATCCAATTCTCTACATCTTCATTTGACTTGTCGATATCTCTTAGACTTCTCTATAAGCCATTTTGGACTTCTCGATAAGTCATTCTGAACTTCTCGAATATCTTCTCGATATAACTTGATCTGTGACTTGTCGATATCTTAACTTAAAATATTTTTCATAAAACGATTTTATTTAACTTCAAGCTTCTACACTTTTCTCTAAGGCATGATCATGGCTTGATCTTCTTCCAGAGTTTATTCCTTAGCTTGAATCTATTCACAGAAAAATACTCCAGTTTAATCTTCTATCCTTTTTACATACTCAAGAAATATAATACAGAATACAAAATTGATTACCAAACAACTAAATCTCAGGGTTGTCAATGTGACTTAGTCTTGTTATTGTATAAGCATGTCTTGCACAACATAAAACTAGGTGAACTAGACCAATTTTAATTAATATATTATAACATTGACAAGTATATGACATCTTGTAAAACTAGGACTTTATTCAATATATTAAAAATTAAAGACACCGGTTAGCTTTAGTTAATGAACTATCACATTGATAAAGATATAACATCAACCTATACGGTGAATTTCAAAAATTTATTTAACCAAAATTTAAAAATTTTGCCCAACTCTGCATTCAACATATATATTAATTTTTTGTTCACTCTTTGTGAACATAGTAACGACATTATACAAATTAATTTTTTATCATTTTGTTTTAAACGTATAGTGATTTAGTAAATATAAATTACACGACACAAATAAGAAAATATATAATTTATTTAATGAGTTATATTAGAAATGTTGTGTGTGTTTGTAATATCTTATACGAAAATCATACACAATGACAAACAATCAACATTTATTTGATAAACGTTAGACATTGTACAATATCTACAAATAAAATTATAACCAAGAATTTTATAATTACATGATACAAAAAAAATTAGAAACTGACTCGTGCTAAAAGTTATGCTAGTAGAGATAGAGAAAGACATGAAGAGAAGGGTGAAGATTAGGGTTAGAGGGTGATAAGGTGGCCGACTCTCGTGAGAAGGGAGGATTTTAATTCAGGTGAGAGATGGAGAGAAATAGAATGAATAAGTATAACAGAGGGTAAAAATATTGAATGAACAACTAAAGCTAAACTCTCCTTGTTCACCGGACAGCGAGGCGTAGGCTGAGCAAAACCGAACCGAAACCGAAAAATCGAACTGAACCGGACAATTTCGGTTCGGTTTAATTCTTTTTTTCAAAATTTTGATTTTTTCGGTTTGAACCGAAATAGAATCGGTTCGGTTCGATTTTTCCGAATACCGGTCCGGTTAAAAACGAATTAACCGAAATATATATTAATTATATCTTACATATAACATATTTGTTATTATTATAATATTAATACTAATATTGTTACTAGTGTAAAGGAGACACTATCTGCTATAACTTTATCATAAACTAAGATACAGATTAATAACCTAGATCTTCTTTTTCAACTCCGCATTCGACCTCCGACCTGCAAATCGACTATTCGGTCCAACTATCAGATATTCTTCATCAGTCCAACCTGAATTGGTGACTCAATACTTTTCTGATTTTGAAGTCGAAAACATGATGGCTTAATCTTTTTTCATTGTTCTTTTAATTGATGGTCTTTGCGCATTATAATAAATACTAGTATTGATCTATTGCATTTTGGTTTTTAATCTTCACTGTTATTGATGGTCTCTGCAAATTTTCGGTTTTCTAAATTGAATCGAATAAATCGAAATAATTTGGTTCAGTTTTTCGATCAGTTTATAAGTAACTTCGATACGATTCGATTTCAAAAAAAAAAAAAAATCGGTATTCGATTTTCGACCGAACCGATAAATGCTCGTCAGTTAACCGCATATACACTGTACTTAATCTGTCCCCTTAAGGCATTTTATTATTTGGTCCATGAAAATAGATTAATCCCACAATTAACAAGCCCAACCCCCACAGGCCAAGACGCATCTGTACCCAGTTCATATAAGTGTACATCAAGAGCCCAACAGATTTACTCACAATGATGCAACATTCAAAATTTCTTGAATCCTATTGGCTAAAATTCGTGGAAGCAATTTAAATAATCCACGTGTCATCATCTACTTTAAGAAGCCTCTCGAATTTTATTTTTGTCCCCCCGCGAAAAATCTATTTAACGCGAATCTCTCACTTCAATTTTCTTGCTGCTTCGAAAAAAAAGAAATTCCTTCGTCATCAACAAAAATCCAAAAAATCTATCCTTAATTCTTCAATTTCAAGAATTTCAAAAATCAACCGCGTCGTTTTGGGGCGAAAATATGAATACCCGCGTAGCGTTTTGTGTGGTTTTCTTGGTGGTTTTTGTAGTTGTTGATTCCAAGAAACTTGATCCTTATAAGGTACTATTATTTCTTGAAATTTCTTATATGTATGTATAATTTGTATGTATATGTTTGTTTCTTTATGGGGGTTTTGATTAGAATTACTGGGTTGTTTTTTGATTTAATTGAATTGTGTTGTTTTTGTGGAAATATTTGATTTTGTTGTTATTGTATCAATTGTTGTGGATTTTCTTGATTAGGGTTGCATTTTTTTTGGGGGATTTTATGTATTTTTTCAATGTTTCGATTTTGAGGGGAACGGGGTGGGGAATGAGGATTCACAGGCATCATCTTTTCGGGGTTTCTGTGGGGGAATTTTGTGTTGGTGATGTTTTTATTAGTAATAATGTTTTAGTTTATCTTATGGGGTGAATTGTGCGTTTCAGGTACTTGGGGTCAACAAGAATGCAAGCCAACGTGAAATTCAGAAAGCGTTTCACAAGTATGTTGTTCGAAATGGATTTCTGCATTTGTTATTGTCGAAATTTATGATATTTTTGCTTGACTGAGTATTTATGGTATGGATTAGTGACAATTTTTGAACATATGCTATCTGTTAGGAGTTAGGATTAGTGAATTGTGAATAATTTTATAGAAGGAATTGAACTTAAGCGTCTTCTGATCTTCATTTTGATAAAACAGTTTTTAGAACTTAATAGTATGTTGGATAAATTGCTTAGTGGTGCTGTCATTGTATGATATATTGTAATGTTAACAAGTCGTGATGCCTGACCTGCAAATAAAATTTGGAAGTAAAAGAAGAAGCTGATAAGGATGTTGTTATATGTGTGATGCCATAAGTGTCTGTGTCTAATTTCTAGCAATTCTATTTGTAAGTTTAAAGTTTGTAATGTCTCTGAAATGGCAATCAAACATGAAACTTAACACTTAACAGGATTTTGAAAATTTTGCATGTTTTTAGCGGTTAATGAGTTACGAGTGTCCTAAACTGTTACATAGATAATTTTGAAGACTCGGGGTAACAGAGGTTTCATATAGCCTGAGTTTGCAGCAGTAGCATCTGCTCTTATGTTAATTGGAGAGTTACTTTGTCTCATTGTATCTGTATACATGCTGCCTCATTATTGACAAATATTTCTTGCTTATTAAAGCGATTCCAGCCTTTAGTTTGAGTTTGACCTTGAATGATAAGAAATTGGACATATTACTAATTTGAGGTTCCAATATATATCATCAAATATGTGCTCAGTTGTAGTTCCTGTGGACAAGAACTGTTTTACCTTGGTTTCCATCCCCCACCATCGAAATCATAAAAAGGGTGTATGATGTGATCCCTAAAACTCTTGTGTTCTGAATATGTTTTATAGGCTGTCTCTCCAGTATCATCCTGACAAGAACAAAAATAAGGGTGCCCAAGAGAAGTTTGCTGAAATTAATAATGGTAAGTTAAATGTTGCTTCTTTTATTCCTTTTCGGCACTTTCTCTCAAGGGAAATTATCTGAACTCATGGTAAAAAAAATTGACATTTGTAGCATGAAAAGGTTGCTTTTATTATTGTTTCTATGGACAGTAATTGAATATAACTACGAGTGAAGAATATGTCACACCTATTACTGTACTGGGATTTCTACCTTTTTTGTATTTTAAATAGTAGACATGTCTTTCCAGAAAATAGGCGGTGATCTGCAGTACACTTACACTTTGTTCGCACACACGGTGGGTAACAGTTTTGGTATCGACATGTCTCCCTGACATATATAGAGATATCTCTATACTTCTCGTGATACATAAGCCTGTTCTCTGACTATGTACTTTTCTCGCTACTCGCTAGTTACTAGAGCTTGGATTAATTGATTTTTTTTAATCATGTTTATTCTGGAAACATTAACTGGAGTTTCATATCATATACCTTTTTCAGTGGTTTTTATTAATTAATTAACACACTGGCTACCTGTTTCCAGCTTATGATATCTTATCCGATGAAGAGAAAAGGAAGAATTATGATCTATATGGAGATGAGAGGGCAAATCCTGGATTTGATGGTGGCAGCCCTAACGACCAAGGTTATACATATTTCACAAGTGGTGGGCCAGGACAGGGTGGTTTTAACTTCCGCCCTGATGGATGGCAAAGTATGGGTGGTCAAGGTGGTTCAAAGTCGTTCTCTTTCTCCTTTGGTGGACCTAGCAGTGGCGGTGGTGGTTTCGGTTTAGATGATATTTTCTCCAACTTTTTTGGTGGTAATATGGGAGGTGGGAGCCAGTTTGGTGGGAGTCAGTTTGGAGGGAGCCAATTTGGTAGTTCTGGCAGTTCGTCAAGGCCTGATTCTGGACGCTCTAGGAGCATTCCTTCAGTAAATTCACAGATGTATCAAAAAGAAGTAGCTGACAAAGGAATGACTTGGCTTTTGTTATCATCTATGTCCTCACTTCAGGATATCCAGTATTATGAACCAGTTATACAGGAGGTTGACGGCTCTTTACAAGGGGCAATAAAGGTAACCGATTTTTAGTACTAGTGTTTTTGAACTAATTATTACTCAACAATAAAATTAAAAAATTTATTCCGCGGTATATGATCATATTCAGGTGGGTAAAATAAACTGTGATACTGAAGCATCACTCTGTAAGGAGCTTGGTATATTTCCTCGCAGAACTTCCAGGATATTTATTTATTCTTATGCAGCAAGTGGAAGTGGTTCACTAGTAGAATATAGTGGTGAGTTAGCTGCGAAGAGTTTAAAAACTTTTTGCCAGGAACATTTGCCAAGATTTTCGAAACGTGTCACTTTGGACCAGTTTAAGTTCCCTTCTGGTGATGAAGATTCTTTACCAACAGTGATGCTTCTTTCCACAAAGAAAGACACACCTATTATCTGGCGTGCTCTTAGTGGTTTATATCAGAAGAAATTTCACCTCTATGATGCACAGGTGAGTGTTTATTTACAATTGGTTACTTGTTAGTTTGTTTATAGTGGTACCGTGATAGTAAGCTAAACAAGCTGTTTTATCTACTGTTAATTTTTTTTTCCTCTCTGTTTCAGCTCTTTATTATATTTATCTATGTTACAGGTTCATGATACATCAGATCCAATGGTGAAGAAGTTAGGCGTTGACTCACTTCCGGCTTTGGTTGGTTGGACTTCAAAAGGGGAGAAGCATATATTAAAAACAGGGATCTCTGTAAAAGATTTAAAATCTGCAGTTCACGATCTTAGTGGTTTACTTGATGGGTTTGAGAAAAAGAATAAAAAGTCTGGTGGTTCAACAAGTAGAAGACAACAGACTGAATCAGAGGACAAGCACATACCAATGCTTACCGGATCAAATTTTGATTCTGTCTGTGGTGAGAATATTCCTGTTTGCGTAATTGGTGTTTTCAAGTCATCCAAAACAAGGACCAAGCTGGAATCAATTTTATTGGAGGTGAGTACCTGTGATCTTTTAGATTTAACACAAGGAGAAATACATGTTATGTTCATATATATGCTTACGTTACAAATTTGTAGTGTGACTGGTGTCTATTGATTGATATTGAGTTACACCTCATAGTCTCTTCATATTGATTTACAAATTATCTGCATTGCTTGTTTGTATAGGTTTCCCATAAATCATTATCAAGACGTCAATATGCCTCTGGCGCAAAAGACACCATCGCGTATGCTCTTTTGGATGCAACAAAGCAGGCATCGTTCTTAAACGCATTTGATAAATATGGATATAAATCATCAGATAGTGTTTTGGTGGCCTACAAACCACGAAAGGATAAGTTTGCAGCATATGTGGGTGAAATATCTATGGAGGAAGTAGAGAAATTTATGGGTTCAGTCCTCAACGGCGATGTACAATTTTCAAAAACAAGGCAGAAACCAAAACTGAAGTGAGAGATGGATAGCTAGTTGTAGCAAAGATCAGAATCAGTTGACACCCACATTGTTTGTATATTGTAGCACAAGTTACACAGAGAATCAGTTTCTGCAGTTATTTTTTAACTGCGCGCGTGTACAGACGAGTGAGTTAAATTTAAAAGAACCAGGCGCTCTGGCAGAATATAGGGGAATCATGTAAATTACCAATTTAAAGGATGTCTTACTTTCTAATAGATTGTCATCTATCTGCAAAATAAATAAAAAAAATAAATAAATAAATTTAGCTAATACAAGATGTATGGACTAGAAATTTAGAATTGATTTCCAGAACATTTGTATCTGTGAGTTGCGATTCACAGGACGCAATTGTGATACTAGATATATTATATTATTAAATTAAAATATGAACTAGATTTTTTAAATTATTTTTTATTAAATTTTGAAGGTTAACCAGGCTCTTCGGAAAGGAAATCGGAATTGCTACTTAAAACCTAAAATCTGACTTGATTTTTCTTGAAGAAAAGAAAGAGGTGAATTTGATTCTTCAAAAACGTAACAAAAAGGAATCAGTAGGACTAGTAAATAAGCATGTTCAACTTGTTTGTTTTTATTGGAATAAGCATATTTAGGAAAATATTATTTTCAGAACTAATTTTTAATTTTTAGAATAAAGTTGATATAAAAAGACAAAATTTTCATTGGAAACACTATTTATGAGAATATTATCCTCTTTTCAATATATTTTGCTCTGAAAATTAAAATTGAGCTCTAAAAATAACAATTCTCCATATTTAATTTATTTATTAACTTTTGTAAAAATAAACTAATTTGTTAACTTGACTGTAATTTGTAGTTGCAAAACAAAATTATAAATAGCCTAGAAAAAAGATGACATGGATAGACGGTGCAGTTCATGCAAATATGGGAGGAGCAAAACCAGTGCGCTCACAGTTTGTTCTCGTACCTTCTGTTCACAGTTTGTCGGTAACGTGAGAAATTTCCGTGTATATATATATATATATATATATTTGCAAAAATAATAGTGAAAAAATCTAAATATTGACTGACGGCATGACGAAAAGAATCCAGCTGCATGAAACTTGAATGAAAAGAAAATGATCTCTCTCTCACAGGCCAAAATCTTTAAATATTTACCCGACAACACGTGGTCAACAAGTCAAATACCAGTAGAATTTAGTGTTATAATTAACTCTTAATATGACTCCACTTTAATTCAGTCGGTACGTAATTAGGGGTCCAGGCCTCTGCCACATCTTCACCGGTTTCCAAGTACTATTGCAAAAGAGGAAACGACTCAATTATAAACTAATAATCATTTCATATATATACCTCTATTTTAGACAAAACTGTCTTCAAAACTCTAGACAACCCTTAATTCTACTATATAATTTTATTAAAAATTGTTAAATTTTATTTTTAAAAAATATAAAATTCGTTATTAATGTAGAATAATAATTATATTTGAATATATTTAAAAGTTTAACAATTAAAATTTAGAAAAAGAATAATTTTAAATTTGATTTTATTGTGAAATAATTCTAGATAAATGTATATTTAAAACAAAATCACTTTAAATTATTTAATTAAATTTTAATAACTTTTTAAATAAAAAATTTGTACAACTGTATTTTTAATTTAGTAATTAAAATTTATAATTATAAATGATAAAAAATATAATAAATGATGTATTATATATCTTTTTTAATAATAATTTTCTATGGACCCTATACAAAAAGCCTTTCCATGCATTGACACTCTCCTCTCCATATATAGTAGTAGTGTTTATTTCTGCAAATCAGGACATGTGTAAATGTATTCCTGTTAATCAGAATTTTTTTAAAAAATTAGCCAATCAAAATTCATTATTTTGCATGTGACAAATAAAAAATAAAAAAAAAAAGAAAATGTTTTTGGAGATTATATTATATATTTGTACGTGAGTAAAAAGGGAGAAAATACTAATAAAAAAATATTTCCAAGTTTTATCCAGCAAATAAAACACTATAATATTAAAATCAGCTAATTAAGAAACCAAAACCAAACATGCCGCAAAGCATATATATGCACATCATCAAAGATTCAAAATCCACCGATTTTTTTTGTTACGGGCCTCTTCTAAACCGCCCCCAGTTTGTCTTTTCTTTTTCTCCAATCCTTTCCATTTTAAACTCTCCCCTTAAACCCTCACACCATACATATAAATACCCCCACCCTCTCATATCTCGTATCACACACATCTTTCTCTCTTCTCTTTTCACACACATACTAATCTCTTAAACCCTACAACTTTCTATATTTTTATCATGGACACCAAGATTTTAACCGTTACCACCTCTCCCCCTACATGCAACGATCTCGGCTCACCTCCGAAAAATAGTTCCGTTTCTCCCATGCACAACAATTCCACCAATGTTAACTCATCCGAGGCCACACTAGGCCGTCACTTGGCACGCAGGCTAGTTCAGATCGGGGTCAACGATGTTTTTTCGGTTCCCGGGGATTTTAATCTCACGCTTCTGGATCATCTTCTCGCGGAGCCAGGGCTTGAGTTAGTTGGATGCTGTAATGAGCTTAATGCTGGATACGCGGCTGATGGTTATGCCAGGTCTCGTGGCGTTGGTGCATGTGTTGTTACTTTTACTGTTGGTGGATTGAGTGTGATTAATGCCATTGCTGGCGCTTATAGTGAGAATCTTCCGATTATTTGTATTGTTGGAGGCCCGAATTCGAATGATTATGGGACTAACAGAGTGCTTCATCATACTATTGGCTTGCCTGATTTTTCTCAGGAGCTTCGTTGCTTTCAGACTGTCACTTGCTTCCAGGTATCGCATATTTTTCTATTTGCTTTACTACTTGTTATGGCCATAACGATCATTTTATCTGTATAATACAGTTGTTTTTCTTTTGCAAGTATTGAAATACACCATGTATTTACTTAACTCCACTAAGTATGTATTTAGGACCATTTTTCTCATCTATTGTTCAATTGATATCAATATTTATTAAAAATTGTACGCTTTGTCGTGTTGAATTTTGTGTGGTGTGGTGGTTTTTTAGGCTGTGGTCAATAATCTGGAAGATGCGCATGAACTGATTGATACTGCGATTTCTACTGCATTGAAAGAAAGCAAACCTGTTTACATAAGTGTGGGATGTAATTTGGCTGCAATTCCACATCCTACTTTTAGCAGGGAACCAGTTCCTTTTTCTCTCTCCCCCAAGTAAGCATTCTTTCCTAATGATGCATTGAGTTTTATCGTGTTCAATTTGGAATTTTAATAGTATGTTGTTATGGGTCTATGTGTGATTGTATTAAGAATCTATTTGGATTGTGTAGATTGAGTAACAAGATGGGTTTGGAAGCTGCTGTAGAGGCCACAGCTGCGTTCTTGAACAAGGCTGTGAAGCCAGTAATGATTGGTGGACCTAAAATGCGTGTGGCTAAAGCTTGTGAAGCTTTTGTTGAATTGGCTGATGCTTGTGGCTATCCTATTTCTGTAATGCCATCCGCCAAAGGGATGGTGCCTGAACATCACCCACATTTCATTGGGACGTATTGGGGTGCAGTGAGCACTTCTTTCTGTGCGGAGATTGTGGAATCAGCTGATGCCTACTTGTTTGCTGGACCGATATTTAATGACTACAGCTCTGTTGGGTACTCTTTGCTTCTCAAGAAGGAGAAGGCAATCATCTTGCAGCCCGACCGTGTGGTGATTGCAAATGGTCCTACATTTGGATGCATTCTTATGAAGGATTTCCTTCAAGCCCTCGCGAAGAGGATTAAGCACAACAATACTGCCTACGAGAACTACTACAGGATTTATGTACCAGAAGGGCTTCCTCTGAAAAGTGCACCTAAGGAGCCTCTAAGGGTTAATGTTCTGTTCCAGCATATACAGAACATGTTGTCTGGTGACACTGCTGTCATTGCCGAGACAGGGGACTCTTGGTTCAATTGCCAGAAGCTAAAGTTGCCAAAAGGATGCGGGTGAGCATCACTCTTACAATTTAGTTTTCTTTTCTACATTTGTTTTCATTTGTTTAACGGTAAGAATAATTAATAATGCAGGTATGAATTCCAAATGCAATATGGATCCATTGGATGGTCTGTGGGTGCAACTCTTGGTTATGCACAAGCTGACAAGAATAAGAGAGTAATTTCTTGCATCGGTGATGGGAGCTTCCAGGTAATGTTTCTTGTACCAAACCTTAAGTTCTTGCTGATACTTAAATTGTGCATGAAAATCTTGGACTATCATGATACATTAGCATTAGCAACTTGTCTAGTTTAAATAATTCATCATCTGAAAATTGTGGAAGTGAGTTGGCAGAATGTAGAACTGGACGATAAGCTAAAATATTTGTCTATGTTCAGATCAAAGATATGAAAGTGATTACCCCTGCCTAGAATTTGTAATGTGATTATATAACTAACATCATACATGGTTCATCTCTTGCAGGTTACTGCACAGGATGTATCAACAATGTTGCGATGTGGTCAGAATCCGATAATATTCCTGATAAACAACGGTGGTTACACCATCGAAGTTGAGATCCATGATGGACCATACAATGTAATTAAGAACTGGAACTACACTGCACTGGTTGATGCAATCCATAATGGAGAAGGAAAATGCTGGACTGCTAAGGTCAGTCAGGATCAAAGAATTACGGATTATTACTTTCTAGCAACATGAAGCCATTTGTTGAATTCTTGTTTACACCATCATAATTCTCGAATTATAATTTCAGGTCCGCTGTGAGGAGGATCTCGTGGAAGCAATTGAGACGGCAACTGGAGAGAAAAAGGACTGTCTTTGCTTCATAGAAGTGATATGTCACAAGGACGACACAAGCAAAGAGTTGCTCGAATGGGGATCTCGGGTCTCTGCTGCTAACAGCCGCCCTCCCAACCCCCAGTAGATCTTTTGCTGTTGCTACACCCTGGAGGGAATTTTATTATATGCCTGAACATTGCCTAGCAGTTTTAAGTTTCTAAATATTAAGGAATTCGATAATTTTGTTTAGTGGAAATTAGTATCACGTACTTGAACTTGGTATGTTTCTGCTATTGCTTCATTTGGATTATTAAAATTAATATTTAATTAAAATATTCATTTTTGTTGGAAGCTTTTATCATTCAAACTCTAAACTACATGTGGTCGTATATTTCTCGGATCTAAGCCGTAGAGATTATCTTTTGGTATTCACTGCTCTGTTTTAGGAGTACTTTTTAATTTACGATCCGTCGCTTCGACACAAGGGTTAGCTGGTCCTTTTTATCTTCCCTTGCTTCCCTCTTGTCCAAATGAATTTCTGGTCGTGTGTTTAGTTTTCTTGTTTGTCTATGTATGTGTTTGTCTCGTCCCTTTTTGTGCAATATTGGGCACCTCCCTTTTCATCGCCTGCATGTCAGTACTAGAGAAAGCCTCGCATGGCTTTATTTTCACAACCTGATTAACATAGATGCCATGTAATTGTTGCATTTGTATAACGCTTACTGAAGTGTGTAAGCATTTCTAAATGTAGTTAATATCATCATCGCATAGAGATCCACATCCCCTTAGCCTAGATGTCAAGTGATTCTGTGCTTATGTTGAGAGGTGAACGTGACCCTTTTTTTTAAAGGGTTGTATAGTTGACATCCCTTCATTGTGTCACATACTTATTTTTTTGCTATTGTTACTAGTGACTTTTGGTTATTGAAGAGTTTTTTACCATAAAGGGTCCATTATATTAATAAGCATTTTGACAACTCATTTTTTATTGTGCGTCATTAGACCCACAATATAAAAACCTAAATATAATTATTTATACATAATATATAGTGTATTACTTGGACTTGAAGGTATAACAATAACGGGTAATGATAAAACGGCATAATAAAAGTTGACAATCTTTCCACCCACAAAAAAATGAATCCATCTGATTTTTACTTACACAGAAATATAGCATATATTAATAATAATACATCATAAAGATTAAAAATAATTAAAAAATGAGACATGCTCACACTCGATTTGTTATTTGATTGTAAGGGGAAAACTTTAGCTGGAATATCATAGTTGCGACAAATAGAAAGAAAAAAGAGCCGATGATGACGACCGTATTGGCTAGTGCTATTGAGTGGGATAGCACGACATATGTTCCGGAGATAAAAGTAATCATCATCCCGACAACAGAACATAGGTTGAGCACTTGTGCTGGAGCAGAAAATCTTCCCCCCAGAGGAGTATCTGTATAAGAAGATTCCAAGAAGTACAAAAATAAGCAACATGCTGATTGTACTAAAGTTACTGTATCAGATATCATAAATATTTTGAAAGCCATCTTCTGTGAAGAAACCGCCAATCCTTGACCTGGATCTCCGCTTTGATAGAGTCCGCCTGGCATTGTGAAACCAACCGTAAAAGCTATTGTTGTTATGAGTGCAGTAATGACTATCTGGCTACTGTCCCTTTCTTTAGCCCATTTACTCGTTTCCCTCATCGACTGCTTTTTAACCACATCAAATTTCACATTTTTTCTTGACCGTTTAGTTACAGGTACTAAACTGGTGCTCGAGCTTTCCGTCAACCCCAGAGGCATTAAACTTTCGCTTGTGCTCGATCTTTTCCTCCATATAAAAGGCAGAGTATTTTGCATAGAATCAATCGCGCGTTTAATGCTTAGCTAGACCAAAGAAGCATCTCAAATTAAATGGATGAGGTCTCTTACAATTATCTTAATTTGTAACTATAAATAATACGGCAATTTTATGAGTAAATCATTTTATTGGGCACCCCAAAATATATCATTTTAGAGGCACTTTTTTCTTTTATCAAGGAGCAAAAGGAAAAATGTGAAGTACGTAGAGGCTCAAAAGAAAGAAACAATAAATTGTACTCTCTCTATCCCAATCATTTCTTTACACTTTATTTTTTAAATATCCCATCCAATTTTTTATATTTCAAAAATTACCAAAAATAGTCAATGGGTATCACCATTTTCCTATTTTTCCTCTTTCTTTATACTACTTTTACCATACTATATCTTTTTTATATATTAAAAATTAATGGGTTCTACCGCTTCACCCACTTTTCTTTCTTTTTTTCACTATTTTACACATATTTCTTAACGTTCGTGCTAAAATCAAACATAAAAAATTGGCAGGGAGGGAGGGAGTTTGATTTGTATAATTGCGGGTTAAAATTTTTGAGACGCTTGGGGCTTGCAATTCGCAGGGCCGCCCCCCGAGGATTTCCTTGATTCACTCATGTGTATGTCAGAAACTTTTATTACTAATGACATAAAACATATGGATGATTTCTATCTAATACTGTAGTACTAAAGATAAGATAATAATATAAAAAAAGAAATTTGCAGTACCTGATCACCAATAATCTCCTCTTTAAAATACAACATGTCTGCGGGAGTCCAATTTTTGTTGTTTCTTGTCATCATATCAACTGGCCATTTGTACTTGCCCATTAACTCGTATATGTAACAACCATGGCATATAAGTAAATGCAAAGGTGTATTGCCGTTGACATCCTTGCCATTGTGAATTTCTTCAATATATTTTGGTCGACAATGTTTTAATATACTTCGTACCATTTCTTTATTTTTTTGAACTGCCGCCAAGTGCAATATATTTTGATCCTCATTGTTGGCAACGATACATGAGTCTGGTAATAATATCATAAGACGTATTACCGTAGATACATGCCCTTCTTTAGCTGCTACACATAGTGGTGTTGGTATCTTCTTCTTATACCCAACTTCACTTTCAACAGACCCTTGAGCATTTACTATCATTTCAAGTACAGAATCATATTTGTAAAATGCGGCATAATGAAGCGGTGTCCGTCCTATGTCGTCAACATAGTTTACAGGATGATTGGCTCTTCGCAAGATACTAATGACAGATTCTGAGATGAAACATATATTTACTGAAAGTCAGTAAGACACAAATGTAACAAGCTATTTTGGCACAAAAAATAAATAGATGGGAATACTTTGTACCTTTATCGCGCCCTATAATAGCAGCACATAACGCAGTTTGACCTTTGTGAACATGGTTATTTTGATCTTCATACTTGTCACATAATAGAGCGACCATACCTCTGTACCCCTGTTCAGCGGCTTTGTAGATTGTAGACTTAAAATCACTCTGTTTATTTATGATTAGCAATGAGGGATCAACCTCTAATAGATATTTAGCCACGCCCAGGTGATTTCTTTGCACTGCTAGGTGCAGGGCAGTGTCCTTATCCTTCTTATTACATTGTCTAAGAAAACTTTTAACACTGCTGTATGATCTATTGGTTGAAGAAGCTGCCTTTTTGGCTCCATCAATGATTGCTTTAACCACAGATAGACCTTCATCCCTTCCTGCAACCAAATTGCAAGTCATAATCATGCCTTCCATTTTTGTTAATTACAAGTCTTGGTTTCAAACCTAATATTATTAGGGGTTTAGTCCCCACTATTCATACATTCAACTACAATTTTTTTTGTTATTATTCTAACAATTTACAATTATTTGTCAACTTACATTTAATTTCTACAGGTTTTTACTTAGTATCATGTTAAACATATTACTATATGAGGTATGTATTTAGCACTACAACATATCATGTCATTTACAATAGAAAATTTACGAGAGAATTATTGGGCACGACTAACTTGAGATGAAATTTTAAATCCACCGTAAGTCTGTCGTAATTACTTACGACGGAAATGTAAGTTGATTATTTTATTAATAAAATTTGGAGCCAGTCGAATAAAAAAAGCGGAAATCAGCCTAATTTTCTGTCGTACATAGCTTGATTTGTTGCAGTGCTATGAAGTTATTGTTATAGTATTTCACCCTAATTTACAGTTTTAAATAGCTTGAAGCATAAAAGTCAGAAAAGATGGTCGGTTCTCTGAGAGAGAAAAGTTATAAATTTATATGATCAACTCTGGATATATCTTATTTTCTAAAATATAGATCAGGTAAAATGAGCAAGAATTGAAATTAGTGTGTACATAAAGATATAAAAAGCATACCTTCAGTAAGCATCATAATTGCAGCATGCAAAGCAGTTGTAGCATCAGGACCGGCTAGCCCCGGAGCTGTGCAAGCTTCACAGATCATTTTTACTATTTCTTCATATCCCAGTTTGGCCGCAAGATAGATTGGAGTTTCACCCTTACTGTTTTGAATATGCCTATCATCTCGATCGGCCTCAACTAGCCACTTAGCAGTAGCCATGTCACCATTGCTCACTGCTAGGTGTAGTGCAGTGTTCAAACTGTCATTAGGATGCCTAATAAAGTCTTCAAAACAGGTAATTTGATTGTCCGGATTGTCATTAGCTGAAGAAGCGAACAAGCGTCCGGCTGCTTCAATTAGGACCTTAACCACTTCAGTGTTTCCAAAATCTGCTGCAACGTGAAGTGCAGTTTCCTTATTTGAATCCAGCCTGGCCAAAATTTTTTTGTCTGCATATTTTCTCAAAAAGATTCGCACGCGTTCTGCATTTCCGATCATAGATTCAGAGTGAAGTATAGCACAGTTGTCGTAGTCTATGCCCTCTGCGTTAGCTATAAGCTCATGAAATTCAATATCATCATCTCGGGCAAAGGCAGCTTCTTCTACCGTAGTTCCATCATCGACATCGGCAATGGTCAGACTATGATCAGCTGCCATGACTTCGGCATCAGATTCTCCGGCAGTGGCAGACGCAAATAGTGGATCTCTACCCATAATTAAGTATATTTTACTCGGTGTATCTGAAGATGAAAGTTTTTCTAGCTTCTAGTTACTCAAACATTACTTGTGCAAGTATAAATAGGATTCGTCTTGGAGTACCTTTTGTGCCACGTGTACATGTTAAACAAAAAAACTAAACCAATAAAAATAATTTACACTTATTAATTTTGGCGATTAGTATGTGTCCCTAGACCGTCCGGGCCCGTTTTACCCCTTCTCCCGAGTTTTAAAAGGGTGAAGGATAAGTAAATAGTTTCACTTTCATTTCTAATCGTGCTTCCGAATTTTTAAAATAAACAAAAGCAAGTGATCAATATAAATTTTAGATATTTTACCTCCAAAACTTTCATCCGTTTTTAGGATGAAACTACTTTACCTTCCTATCACTTACTTCGTTTCCTAATAGAAACTCGGGAGTAAGGTCTTAGTCTAGCCTTTAAGGAAAAAACTAGATTGCGTTTCATTATTCGTTTTAACCCTGCTCGTAAGCATGTGCATTGTATTGATAACAACGTTTTATTATAAGATTTTTAGGCAATATGGGATGGATCTGGTTCATTGTTTTAGATCAACAATTCAATAATTAATGGTGTTTTTTGCCCGGTTACTAGCGTATGACGTTTAGAGTATGACGTTTAAGGATGATCACAGGATCTGGTTTGAAATAATCAAATCTAGACTTCAATTTTTATCATACTTGAGCTTGGCTTGAATTTGAAATATCCGAAAATTGAGATCCAGCCCAATCTAATGACTTTCATTTCGAGAAATGTCAAAAGCACAACAAATAGCATAAAAAATAATATAAAATGACGTATTGTGGTTGAAGTGGTAATATGGAATAATGTAATGATTTAGTTAGTGATATTAGTGTGAATATTGGTGTTCATTTTTACCTAAGAATAGTGATATTTTATAATTAATTTGGGAACTAATTTATGTTTCTAGTACTTTTTTATTTCAAAATTTAAATTGTGATCGAATTTAGATCGAATTTTGAATTTCGAATGGGATTTCAATGCGTTATATATTAAATAAAAATTTATAATAAAAAATTCCCAGATTAAAAAGGATTTATATTAAAATTCAAAATTAAAAAATGGGGATTGGCAGGTATAATGTTCATATTAGAGTCATTTGGTTCTCCATATTGATCATATTGAACAAACACACCAAACACATGTTGCACAAGCTACTACTTCCATAAATCACCCAACGTCATCTATTATTTATAGAAATGTAACAAATATAAGTCAGAAGATTAGAGCAATTTTAGATCTTATCTTAGCAACTAAGCAATTCTCTCTGAATATAACAAACTCTCTGTATAGTTTTAACTCAAGCTATGAATATACATTTTGCTTCTTAGTTTTGTTTGTTCATTTACACATCAAGATCTAGATTCAGAAAGATAACATGGTATCAGAGCTTGTGATGACGATCGTGATGAAGATTGCAATGTTCGAGAACGATTGATTCTGCATTTCAGATCCGTTTGTTTTTTTCATCAAACATACAAGATGTTCTCTAATCTAATCTTCATGAACTGTCTGTTTTAGTGAGAATAGTTGAAGATCTGTTTACAAATCGATGTGTTTTGTTTGATTGATACCTGATAGATTGAGTATCTGTTATTTCTGTTTCGATCTGTTTCGATTGAGTAAACTATTTGATTGAGTATCATTCTTAATGATAACATAATTCTGAAAGATGTTCTACATGTGCCTGATTTTCACTTCTTTCTTATTTCTGTTAGTAAGTTGTGCAAGGATCTAAATTGCCACATATTTTTTTCTGACAAGAGATATGCTCTACAGGTCCTTTCTCAGAAAGAACCAGTGATGCTTCTAGGTGACTTGAGAGATGGATTATATAATGTTTCTGCCAGCAAATCCTTAGCATTTCAGTCTGTTTGTAATATTTCTAATTCTCAGAATTTGGACAACACCAAGCTGTGGCATATGAGGATGGGGCATCTGTCTTTCAATCAATTGAAAATGCTTAAGCCTGAATGTAATGATTTTAGTACTATAGTGTGTCAAATTTGTCTTGCAGCCAGACAATGTAGGAAATCTTTTCCACATAGTTCTACTAAGACTTCTGCAGTACTTGAATTGCTACATATTGATGTTTGGGGTCCATACAAGATCAAGACTCGTACAAATTACAAATTTTTTTTAACCATTGTAGATGACTATACTCGTTATACCTGGATCCATCTATTTCAATTAAAGTCTGATGTTCCTTCTATTTTGGAGAAATTTGTGCAATATGCCGAAACTCAATTTCAGGCTAGAGTACGTTGTATTCGATCTGACAATGCGTTAGAACTCACAGCAGGCACTTTGAAACAATTTTATCTTCGAAAAGGCATTGTTAATCAAACCAGTTGTGTTCATACCCCACAGCAAAATGGGGTGGTGGAACGCAAACATCGTCATTTACTTGAAACAGCTCGTGCCTTATTTCTGCAGTCTAAACTACCAACACAGTATTGGGGTGATAGTGTTCTGTGTGCCACCTATATTATTAATCGAATGCCATTGCTGAGTCTTGGTAATGTGACACCGTATTCACGATTGTATAAATCTGATCCTTTACTTGATAATCTCCGGACTTTTGGATGCTTATGTTATGCATCGACATCTTCAGTTCAACGATCTAAATTTTCACCTCGTGCTTCTCCTGGAATTTTCCTTAGCTATCCTTCTGCACAGAAAGGTTATAAAATTCTTGATCTCAAAACTCAACAGATATATATTTCTCGTGACGTTGTTTTTCATGAATTTCATTTCCCTTTCCATATGCTTTCTAAAATTAATGATAAGACATATTTGGATTCTATTTTCTTGCCCTCAACTACATCAGTTTCTACTGATTTTGATGAACTTCCTTCGTTTACTCCGATTAAACCTGTTATCTCAGACTTTTATCAGAACATTTTTCCAACTCATTCCTCTCCGTCTTTTTCTATTTCACATGATAATTCTCATTCTACAGCTTATTCCCCAGTTCCGTCCTTATCTTCTACAAATGGTTTTAATGTCACATCTCCCTCACCACCTCCACCTGTTCGAACATCTACTAGACAAAGATTTCCACCTTCTTATTTGAAGGATTTTCAATGCCACATTGCTACTACTTATACACCCTCACATAGTTGTAACTTTGTTTCTTCTGCTAATTTTTCTTCTGGTCACAAAGCTCATATCTCTCAGCTCTGCAATATTATAGAGCCCACCACATATTCTGAAGCTTGTACTGATCCTATATGGATAGACGCCATGAACAAAGAACTGCAAGCACTTGATTCTAATCATACTTGGGATCTTGTCCCACTTCCTCCATGAAAAAAGCCGATTGGCTGCAAATGGGTATACAAGGTGAAGCTTAAATCTGATGGATCTCTCGAACGGTGCAAAACACGTTTGGTTGCCAAAGGCTTCAATCAAAAACTTGGTATTGACTATCAAGAAACATTCTCTCCTGTCATAAAAATGGTTACAGTTCGTTGCTTGATTGCTCTGGCTGCTAGTCGTCAGTGGAAATTATTTCAGTTGGACGTTAATAACGCCTTTCTTCATGGTGACTTAAAGGAAGAGGTGTATATGCAACCCCCTTCTGGCTTACATGTTCCATCACATCTCGTTTGCAGACTGATTAAATCAATATACGGACTTAAACAAGCATCCCGCGAGTGGTTTTCAAAACTGCTTTCTGAACTTACTGACCAGCATTTTATGCAATCTAAAAATGATTATAGCCTTTTTATCAAACACAATGGTCATTTAGTCACCATCATGGCTGTTTACGTTGATGATATAATCGTTATAGGTGATGATTTTGCTTCTATTAAATCTATTAAATCTCATCTTCATCAAGTCTTCAGCATCAAAGATTTGGGATTATTGCATTATTTTCTTGGAATCGAAGTAGGATATTATGATAATGGCATCACACTTAGTCAAACTAAGTTTACAACTGAGTTGTTACGTGAATGTTCTTTTACTCTCCCGAACAAAGCTTCCACTCCTTTGCCTTTACACTTGAAACTCACGTCTGAAGATGGTTCTTTAATGTCGGATCCTGAGACTTACCGATCTTTAGTTGGAAAATTAAACTATTTAACCAACACTCGACCAGACTTGTGTTATGCCGTCCAAGTTCTTAGTCAATTCATGTCTCATCCACGAACTGCTCATCTCAGTGCTCTACTTCATACACTTAAATATCTGTCTATCTCTCCCAACCATGGCATTCTTCTTAAGGCATCTGATTCATTAACTCTTCAAGCTTATTCTGACAGCGATTGGGCTGCTTGTCCCATGACTCGAAGGTCTGTCACCGACTATATTTTATTATTTGGACAATCACCTGTTGCTTGGAAGTCTAAGAAACAAGCAACCATTTCGCGTTCTTCCTCTGAATCAGAATATCGGGCTATGGCTTCTGCTGCTGCTGAAGTGACTTGGACTGTGCGTTTACTTGAGGAACTTGGTGTTTCTAATCTTAAACCAGTCACTTTACATTGTGACAACCAATCTGCTATTCATATTGCAAAAAACCCTGTATTCCATGAGCGTACAAAACATATTGATATTGATTGTCACTTTACTCGTGACAAAGTTCTTGAAGGACTATTGCAACTTACATATTTGCCAACAACAAACCAGCTTGCTGATGCTTTTACAAAGATCTTACCTTCACCACAGTTTCAGCATTTGATTTTCAAGTTGGGCATGTATTCTACACCTCCCAACTTGAGGGGGGTATTGATCATATTGAACAAACACACCAAACACATGCTGCACAAGCTACTACTTCCATACATCACCCAACGTCATCTATTATTTATAGAAATGTAACAAACTCTGTGAGATAGTTAGTATGTAGCCAGCTGTACATATGCCAGGTTAGAGTTGTATATAAGTCAGAAGATTAGAGCAATTTTAGATCTTATCTTAGCAACTAAGCAATTCTCTCTGAATATAACAAACTCTCTGTATAGTTTTAACTCAAGCTATGAATATACATTTTGCTTCTTAGTTTTGTTTGTTCATTTACACATCAAGATCTAGATTCAGAAAGATAACACTCCAAATTCTGCAATCAGTTATGAGTTTCAGCCATTAAAACCTCATACTTAATATTTGGTTCAAAAAAATAAAATTTTGTACCGATTACTCAAACCCTTAAGGTTTGGGTTTTTATACCCAAATAGGGAGGTGGGTACGAGGATGGGTATGCCGTATGCGTATCATTTTAATTATTATTTTAATTTTCATTTAAGCAATTAAATAATTATGTTTAATACTAAAAAAATCTATGAACCTAAAATATATTATAATAATAATAAAATTAATAAATTTAATTAAAATAAAATTATTAACTTAATATATTTTAAATTATAAATATTCATTGCGTACTTTACCAAAACATATCAGATATAATACTTAATATCAATATTCAATTTCTGCAAAAAAAAAAAAATTATCAATATTCAATCAAACGACTCTTAGGTGAGATGTGAGAAGTTTAAAAGTCAACTCTTTACCTAACATTTCACAACAAGTAGATAATATATTTAAAAAATATGTATTGCCCCCCTTCCCCTAACTCCCGAAGATAATACAGTTAAACCTCGATTAAGTAATATCCGATAAAGTAATAACCTCGCTTAAGTAATAATTTTCATCGGTCCCAACTTGGGCCAATGTTGTAAAGTAATATTCTCGCTAAAAGCATAAGATAATAAAAAATTCGAAAGTCATTAAGGGCCCAAGTAATATGTAAAGTAATAATTCCATAATTATATATATATATATATATTGTATAATGTATATGATTACAAAATTTAATTCTTATTAAAATATGAATCTATTGTAGCTTGTTTCTTCTTTCCACCAAAGCCAAAATTAATCTCGTCATTGACTTTATGTAAAGCAAAAATAACTCCTGGTATGTTTTGCTCGTGTTGTAACAAGTAATTGTTCAAAGTGGTGAGTGCTTGAAATGCTTCCTTTGATGACACGCTTGGGATGACATTGCTATCGTCGGGTTCAGGATCAGTCCCTTCATCAGTGCTCATTACCGACTCAATGATTTCTTCATCCGTAGGTGATTCCATAACCGCATCATTCTCGTTTGGATAGTTTAAGAGATGCTCGACATCCATCACATTCCTATATCGTAAATTAGAGATAACTTCATTTAATCCTTCGACACCTTCATTTATTTCTCCAAGTTCTTGTTCATCATTTTCTTCTGAACGAATCTTGCAATGCCGAAAACAATTTGCAATTGTGGTTGTTTTCACATCAATATTCCAAGCCATGTTAGCAAAACTAATAGCATTCAAGATATTAACTTTTTGGATATAAGTAATCATAATAAAAGTAATTTTAGATCAAATACATTGCATGTGATTAATTCTAGTTTTTATACGTACATTATATATTATACTGTACCACGTAAACATAAAAATTCGGTAAAGTAATAAAATATTACTTTATCGATAAAGTAATAAAATATTATTATATCGATAAAGTAATAAATTCGGTAAAGTAATATTTTTTCCCGGTCCCAAGGGTATTACTTTAAAGAGGTTTAACTGTATATTAATAAACATTGAGGATAATATAGAAAATCTTGAAATGTCGAATTGCAAACAAAAATTTTGAAAACATTTGGGAGTACAGTACGCCGGTACAAGTGTCAAAGTTCTACTAATAATATTTACTATGTACTGTGCTCTCTGCTGTGTGATTCCAATAAAGAAAATGAAAGCTGTGTAATTTTGAAAGCCAATAGGAGCCAAAAAAAGAACCGAATGAAATAGTCGGCGGGTTAAATATCAAAGTCGTCATTTAAGTGGATGTCATATATCAGTTTAATTATTAAATTCAACCGGATATTATTTAAATTATCAAAGGTATAATAAATATCAAATAGATACCTTAAAATACGTGTTCAATAATTAAAAATTATTTTATATATTTTTATATATTTTTTCTTGAATCATATTACAACCAGATGCACATGTATGAATTATAGTATTTTATATAATATATTTAGATTTTTAAAAATTTATCTACTATTTATTTTTAATTTATTAGTCATTTTCTTTAGTTAAATAAAAATAATTATTAGATAAATTTTTAAAAATCGCACTATATCATCTAAAATACTATGAATTCATAACTTTTCATTTGGTTGTAATAAGATTTAAGAAAAATGTTTAGAACTCCATAAATAATTTTTAATTCTCGAACACATATTTTGAGATATCTGTTTAATATTTAATATAAATTTAATAATCCAAATGATACCCCGTTAAATTTGATGATTTGATATATGACCTTCAGTTGAGTGACTTGATATTTAACCCTAATATAGTTATTGCTATACTTTGACGTCAAAAAATATTTTTTGATATTAAAATAAAATTTTAACTCCAATGTTATAATATATTTTAAAATCAAATATTTTCTAATTTACCTAAATTTTTTCAGTTTCCCCTAAGTTTTATTTGAAGCACAACAACATTTATCTTATTTGTAGTACTTTGATGATGTGGTTAAATGCATAAATGCATTCTTAATTTCAAATTTAGAACCAATTATGCATTTTTGCATCGAAATATAGAATTTTTTTGAAATTGAAATTTTTGATATTATTTTTAAATTATAGAAATGATACTACTTCTAGCATTGTATGGGACTTGCTCTAAGAGCATCTCGATGGGGTGTAAAAAGGGTGAAAAAATGTCATGTGACATGACACTTTTATTGGCTAACCCATTGGAGACTTATGGGTGCCAATCAAAGTAGCCAACTTTGGGCACCATTTGACACCCTCTCAAAATGATAACAATGTTATATGTGCTAATAAAGATATGTACCTTCATTTCTATTTTAAATTTTACTTGTATATAAATAGTTTGGTAACTTGGGTGTTACTTGTTAAAGTAAATTTTGGTAAGAATAGTGCTAAAAGTACAATTCAAGAAAGAGACGATAATATATTAATAATAGGGAAAATAAATTGAATCGTCCCTCAATTATTGCTGTTTTATTGTTTGGATTTATGAACTAAAGATTTCGTATTTTGGGTCAATTAATTTTCATTTTTCCTGGTTCAAGTCCTTCCATCCTGACGTGGCACATCCTTTTTTCTGAATTCTTGAACTGTTTTGAAAATCAAATGCATTGTTGAAAGTAGGGGTGTACGCGATTCGGATCGGATCGGTTTTGGGTTAAAAGTCTAACCAAACTGCAAAGACCGGTTTTTGAAAATTGTCATAAGATTGTGGTTAATCGCGTCAATTACGGTTACGAATTTGCGCTTTTGCGATTATTGCGGATCAGTTTCCTATTCAACCACTTGTTATAAAATAATTAATAATTTGTAAAAGAAATAAATTCGGAACATTAATAAATTCAAGTTTATGTTATTTGATAAGTTTATATTTAAAAATAAAATATAAACTAATGCTCCGTGTGTAGTAAGGATACTAAAAACATAATAAAATATGCATTCTATGCACAAATTATAAACATGAAAATTAAGTTGCAAATTTTGCATCTTAGCGACTAAGGTCGAGCTACTTCAATATGAATAAATTATAAACTTAAGTATAAACGAAACTCAGTTAATCTTAGAATATTAAAGAATAACTTTTATAAAAATAAATGTGTTTATTTATTAATTTATATGATATCAAGTATATATTTGAAAATATATTTATTATAAATATATGTCGCGATTTGCGGTTGCGATTTTGGGATTTTTGAAATTTTAAAACCGCATCCAAATCGCGAATAATCGATTGTTAAAATCTTAATCCTCAACCAACCCGCGTTTTACGATTATCCATAAAATGCGGTTCGGTTGCGAGCGGTTGAATGCGGTTGAGCGGTTCGTCTGTACACCCCTAGTTGAAAGTGTTATTGAGCTCCAAATCACAAATTCTAATAACCAAACTAAAGCCCAAATCAAACTCTTCATATTTCTAACCTCAAATTTTACGATTGCAATTTCAAATATTTGGGGGTCAAAGTGTATTGTTAGCCAGAATTTTTGAGTTTACCGAAAAATCATAAATGAGGCCTATTTTTTAATTTCATTGATGCATATGTATAGATTTGTTAATTAAGCACCTAATTATTTTTTAGTTTCATTTTTTCGAGGTGTTTCAGGCTTGCCACGATTTTTCCCAATTAATATTATTCGGTGACTAGATTTCTCTCAGCAAGATTCCGACGTCCGTTAGAATCTTTTTAACCGAATGAATTAATCAGGAAAAATTAAAAGTTAAATGACCTGAAATACGGAACCTTTAGTTCATGGACCCAAATAGTAAAACAACAATAGTTGAGGGACGATTTAATTTATTTTCTCATTAATATTATTAATGAGTTGGCAAAATTGGCAAGCTTGATTTAGCAATCCCATTGGATATGCTTTAATATTCATGAGAAACCATCTAAAAGTCTCTCATCTTTATCATCAAAATTGTAAGTTTCATGAACAAAATAATTAAATTTGTTAAACTCTATATGTTCATGTTAATATTCTCCTTTTATCTGTAACTGCAACTGTTATTTTTTGTCGCCACTTGGCCTGAAAACATGCCCCATCATCTTACATTTGACATCCTATATTTGCCCATCCTATATTGTTGGGTTTGTGGAGTCTATTAATTAAGTCTATGAAAATAGACTATTCAAATTCAGATTCAAATTAGATATGGATTAATCTACTTTTCAGATTTGGACTGTAATTCGATTTAGGCCTAGTTTCTTAAATTATAAATACTCATGTAATTGTAAAATCATAACATAAGAAATTGTGAGAGATCAATACAAAATTAGTGCGTCTTGTGAAGTAGAAATTTCCGAACCACGTAAATGTTGTGAATATGTTGTGCACTTGATGATTACCTAAACAAAACATCTAAGTAGATTTTACTTAGTGAAATAATGTAGCACTCGACGGATAAGAATTATAGTCCCGACGGATAACTCAGTTTGAGTACCGACGGATGAGTAATTTATTATCCATCGAGTGAGTAGCTTATACAATGATAAGTTTGTAGCACAGTATTGTATGCACCTTTGTATAGAATCTGTAGTAGCATATAAGTCATGTTGACTTTAACTAGATATGCAGAATAGGTTGATTAACTGTACATAAGCAATGTCTTGTAATTCTGTATAAGTGAAATGAAGTCAAGTGCCAAAATAGCTATCAACGGATGCTTAACAAAGCTTCGACGGATGATCAAATGACTTTCAACGGATGTTCAAAATAGCAGTCGACGGATGATCTGAAAGTCGACGGATGATCAAGTAAGTCATCGACGGATGATCTGAAAGTCAACGGATGATAATATCAAGATTCAAACATCAGTTGAACAGTGAAAGCTGACACACAGCCGTAGAGATTGGATACAAACACTGTGGAAGCCTATTAATTAGGTCATAGAGGACGAAAAGCAGCAAAGATCAAGACTGTTAGATTTTATATTTATTCAGTTCTTTTGACTTTGTAATCTTGGTAATATATATAAACCAAGAGAGTAGCAAATAGAAAAAATAACTAAGAAAACTAAGTAAGCTTAAAAACAAACACAGAGAAATCTTTGTAAGCACTATCCTTAGCATTTCATGTGTTCTTAGTTGTTCTATCTTGTAAAAGCAGCTGTGAGCATTTCTGCACACAGAGTTCTCTCGATATATTAATATATATCTCTGGTGGAATTGTTTAAATCCACCAGAAAGTTTTTAAAGACTCTTGTTTTTAATTACTCTTGTTTTGATTCATTAAAGTTTATATTCCGCATTGTGCTAATCAAAACAGATATATCTATAATCGAGTTAAACATTTTTATTTCAAGAAAAAGATAAAGAATTCCATTCAACCCCACCTTCTGTAATTCTTGCTATATTGTTAAGGGACTAACAGTAAATCTTTGTCTTGTGTGATTGTCGTTTATTTTCTTATTCTTGTTTATCCGCTTTGGGTTTTGCTTTTGTTGTTGTATACTCAACAAATGATATCAAGAGCCTAGGTTTTCAGGCGAGTGGGAGCGATGGAAGAATACGGGAAGGTAAAGATCGATAAATTTGATGGCAAAGATTATGGGGTTTGGAAGATGCAAATTGAAGATTATTTGTATTAGTAAAAACTATACGAACTGCTGGAAGAGAAGAAACAAGCTTCAATGTAGGATGAAGACTGGAAGCTATTGGACAGTCATGCTTTGGGGGTTGTCAGGTTGACTTTAGTGAAGAACGTTGCTTACAATATCGTCAAGGAAACGATAATTTATGGTTTGATCAAGGATTTTTCGAACATGTATGAGAAGTCGTCTGCTTCAAATAAGGTGTATTTCATTCGCTTGTTAGTTGCCACGAGATTGAATGAAGGCGATTGTGTTGCTGATCATGTGAATGAATTTAATTCTATCCTAGCAATATTGGGTGGATATTAAATTTGATGATGAAGTACAGGCCTTGTTGTTGTCATCCTCATTACTAGATAGTTGGTGGGATTTGTCACTGCTATAAATAATTCATATGGAAGCGGTAAGATGACTTTTGATGGTGTTCGAGATTCGATTCTTAGAGAAGATATTAGTAGGAAAAACTCAAGAAAGTCGTTAGGTTCCTTGTTGAGTGCTGAGAGTAGAGGCAGAAAGTTCGAAAAGGGGCAGAATAAGGGGTGTAGCAGATCAAAGTAATTGAAGAGAGGACAATCCAAAGATCGCAAGGATATAGTTTTTTGGAATTTTCAGAAGAAGGGTCACTTCAGGAATCAGTGTATGGATCCCGCAGCTCCTAAAGAAAAGATTAAAGAGGATAATTCAGCTAACATAGTTGAATAAGTGGTGGATGACGATGCTTTGATTTATTGTGTTGAATGTTCAATTGAATCATGGGTTATGGATTCCGTGCATCATTGCATGATACCCCTTGCAAGGATTTAATGTTAAATTTCAAAGTTAAAATTTTTGGTAAAGTTCGTCTTGCTGATGATGAGACTTTGGATATTGCGGGCATGGGAGATATTAATCTCTGAACCTCTTTGGGAACTAGCTGAACGTTGAAAGATGTAAGGTACATTCCTGCACTGAAGAAGATGTTATTTGTAGGTCAGTTAGATAAGGAAGGGTATCGAGTTACTTTCGGAGACGGACATTGGAAGGTTATAAAGGGGAATCTAGTTATTGCTCGTGAAAAAAAGGGACTTTGTACATTGTTGAACAATCTAGCTATGAAGCAAATACAATTGCTAATGAGATTGGGTCTTCAACTTCGCGGCACCAAAGGCTTTGTCATATGGGTGAAAAATGTATGAAGCTATTACCTTCGAAGGGGAAGATTCCAGAGTTGAAGAATATGAAAGTTGGATTCTGTGAGCCATGTGTTCTTGGAAAGCAGAAATGTGTTACTTTTGCAAAATCAGGAAAGACCCCCAAGTCTAAGAAGTTAGAGTTAGTTCATACAGACGTATATGGTCCAACAATAGTTACGTCGTTGGGTGAATCTCGCTACTATGTCACTTTCATTGATGATTACACTAGAAAAGTATGTGTTTATTTTTTGAAGAATGAATCAGATGTGTTTGCTACTTTCAAGAAGTGGAAGACTGAAGTTGAAAATCTGACCGGTTTGAAGGTGAAGAGTTTGATGTCAGATAATGGTGGTAAATACAGTAGTAATGATTCTAAAAGCTATGCCGCTGAATTTGGGATTAGAATGATTAAAACTATTCCAGAGACACCACAATAAAATGGTGTTGCAGAGTGCATGAATAGAACCTTGAATGACAGGGCCAAGAGTATGAGATTACATGCAGGATTTCCAAAGATGTTTTGGGCAGATGCAGTTAGCACAATAGCGTATCTCATAAATAGAGGACCTTATAGTCCTTTGGGATTCAAGATTCCTCAAGAAGAAGGGCAGGAAAAAGAGGTAAATCTTTCACACTTGCGAGTTTTTGGTTATGTTTTGTATGTGCGTGTTAAAGATTCCGATAGAGACAAATTTGATCCGAAAGCAAAGAAGTGTATCTTCATTGGTTATGGCTCAGATGATACGGGTTACCGTTTCTGGGATGAACTGACTAAGAAGGTCGTTAGAATTGGAGATTCTACTTTTAATAAAAATGCAGTGTTTAAGGATAACTTGTAGTCAATTCTGAGTTTACAAAGGAACAATCTGAGAAAGAGGAAGCAGTGCTTGAAGATATTACAGAAACAGATCTTGCAGGAAATAGTGGGAGTTCATAGAATGTTGATGACAAGTTTCCAGTAACTCCACAGGCCGAGGTAAGAAAATCTAGTAGAATTTTGAGGCCACCACAAAGATATTCTCCTTCAACATATTATATGTTCTTGATCGAGAACGGGGAGCCTCAATGTTATTAAGAGGCTGTATAAGTGGATGATTCAGTTCAGTGTAAATCAGCCATGGGTGAGAAGATGAGTTCTCTTGAAAAGAATGAGACTTGGTCTTTAACAGAGTTACCAGCAGGAAAGAAGATTTCACATAATAAGTGGGTGTTCAGGATCAAAAAAGAACATGATGGCGGAAAGAGATACAAGGTGAGGTTAGTAGTTAAGGGTTATCAACAAAAAAGGGTATTGATTATACCGATATATTTTCTCCCGTTGTTAAGACGACTACAGTTAGAATTGTGCTAAGTATTGTGGCTGCAGAGGAGTTACATCTAGAGAAACTAGATGTTAAGACCGTGTTCTTACATTGTGATCTTGAGGAAGACATCTACATGGTTCAGCCAGATGGATTTCAGGTAGCCGGAAAAGAAAACCTCGTTTGCAAGCTTATAAAAAGCTTGTATAGTTTAAAGCAAGCACCAAGATAATGGTACTTGAAGTTTGACAGCTTTATGATGAAGAATGGGTACACGAGAAGTACTATGGATCATTGTTATTAATTTAAACAATTTGATTTATCTTATATCATATTGTTCTTGTATGTTGATGATATGTTGATAGCATGATCAAACATGAGGGAAATCAACAGGTTAAAGAGACAGATGTCTGAGGAGTTTGAGATGAAGGATATGGTTATAGCAAAATAGATACTTGGTATGAGCATCATAAGGGATAGAGCTGAAGGTACTTTATAATTATCTCAAGAGAAGTATGTTGAGAAATTGTTGCAGAAATTCAGTGTCCAGGATGCGAATACCAGAAGTACACCGTCGGCGAGTCACTTTATTCTCACAAAGAAGCAATCACCTAAAATGGATGAAGGCAAGAAAGATATGGCTAAAGTTCCTTATGCATCTACAGTTGGTAGTTTGATATATGCTAAGGTGTGTACAAGGCCAGATATTGCTCATGTAGTAGGAGTTGTTAGCAGATTTATGTCTAATCCAGGAAGAGAGCATTGGGAAGTAGTCAAGTGATTATTACGCTCCTTGAAAGGCACATCCAAGGTTGCACTATATTTCAGTAAGAAAGATGTTATCTTGGAAGGGTTCTCTGATGCATATTTGGGTGAATGTTTGGATATAAGAAAAAGTACAATGGGTTATATTTTCATTTTGGGTGGCACCATAGTTAGTTGGATGTCTCGACTTCAAAAGAGTGTTGCTCTTTCAACCACATAAGCCTAATATATGGCTATCTCTGAAGCTAGCAAGGAGATGATTAGGTTGAAGAATTTTCTTGAGGAGTTAGGCAAGAAATAGGCGGGCAGTGCGTTGTATAACGACAGTCAGAGTGTTATTCGTCTTGCGAAAAATTCCATGTTTAATGCTAGGACGAAGCATATTCTGCTGAGATATTACTCTACAAGAGAGTTGATAAGAAATAGTACTTTGTCCTTGAAGAAAATCCCTGGTTCAAAGAATCCCACAGATATGTTGACTAAGATGGTTACGAATGAAAAGTTAAAGATTTGCGTAGCTTCAACTGGCCTTCAGAATTGATTCATGAGAAGGCGCTGCACTAGTTAGAGATATTGATTAAATAATTATTTTACTAGACTTACAAGAGTGAAGTGAAAATGTGGTCAGGCTCCAAGTGGGAGATTGTTGGGTTTGTGGAGTCTATGAATTAAACTCATGAAAATAGATTATTCAGATTCAGATTAGTTTATGGATTAGCCTACTTTTCAGATTTGGACTATAATTCGATTTAGGCCTAATTTCTTTTCTTATAAATACTCATGTAATTTAGTTTAATTATAGTTATATGATCATAAATTGGAGATGAAATGGTTGGAATACTAATTTTTAGCAGTTAAATAATAAAAAAATTCAGTTAAACTGTTAGGAATATGTTGTGTACTTGATGATAAGTTAAACAAATCACCTTAGTAGATTTAACTTAGTGTATTTTGTAGCACTCGACAAGTGATCTAATATAGTCCCGACGGATAAACTTTACAGTCCCAACGGATGACAGATTAACATCTATCGAGTGAGTAGCTTATGTAATAATAAGAACTGTAGCACATTTCTGCAAACAACATGTATTAGTCAAATAGGTTGCTTAGGGTTCTGTAAGTCATGTTGACTACTAGATTGATATGCATAATAGGTTGATTAACTGTAAATATGGGATGTCTTGTAATTAATGTATAAGTGAAATGGAGTCAAGTGACAAATAGACACCCGACGGATAATCTACAAGACTCCCGACGGATGATCAACAAAGCTTTCCGATGGATAACAAGCATAGACCCGACGGATGATCAACAAAGTTTCCCGACGGATGTCAAGCACAGACCCGACGGATGATCAAATTCAAATAGCTGTTGACAGTGACAACACAGTCACATGCGTCGGGTGTTTGCAAAAGGAATGTGGAAGCCTGTTGAGCAGGAATTTGAGAACAAATAAGCATTACCATTTCCATGCAATTGTGAAGATATTCAAAGATGCTGGAATAGAGTAGTGAAGCAGCATGACGTTAGACTAGATATATTTTGTTTAATTATCTTGTCTTATTGTCATGTAAACTTGGTGATATATAAACCAAGTGTAGCAAGTAGAACAATCAACTAAGCAGATACATTTTCAGAGAAACATATCAAGCTATATCCTGTAAGCATTTCTCTGTAGTTTAGTTGTTCAAACTTGTACGCATCTGTGAGCTATTCAAGATTCATAGGTTTCTCATTTGATATATATATATATATATGTGTGTGTGTGTGTGTTGGATACTTTCAAATCCACCAAAAAGTTTTAAAAGCTTTTATTTTTATTACTTAGTGTTTTGATTTCTATCATCTTTTTATTCCGTACAACTGCTAATCAAACACTGTTATATTTATCAAGTTAGAACTGTTTTAAAATCTGAAAAAGTAGCCATAATTACATTCAACCCCCCTTTTGTAATTCTTATTGTATTGTTAAGGAATAACAATTGGTATCAGAGCAAGCTCTTGAAGTACAAAGAGTGTAAAGATCACAATAAACAACAAGATGAACAAGAAGGATGTTGAAGTCAAAATTCCATTTCTGGACAAAGATAATTATCACCACTAGAAGGTGAAAATGCACCTACATCTTCTTTCCCAAGATGAGGTTTATGTGGATTGCATAGAGAGAGGTCCTGATGTACCAATGAGAGCTGCAAATGGGAATGAACCATCTGTTCCCAAACCTAGGCATGAATGGTCAGACCCTGATATTGAGCAAGTCAGGAAAGATAAGAAGGCCATGAACATATTGTTCAATGGATTTGATGGTGATATATTTGATAACATCATTAACTGTAAAATAGCCAAAGAGGTTTGGGACACAATACAGATTATTTGTGACGATACCGAGCAAGTAAGGGAGAACAAGATGCAACTACTGATTCATAAATATGAGCATTTCCACTGTGAAGAAAGTGAGTCTCTCACTGATATTTTTAGTAGATTTCAAAAGCTACTAAATGCTTTGAAGTTGCATGGAAAAGTCTATCAAACAAAAGACTCTAACCTCAAGTTCCTTAGATCTCTTCCAAAAATGTGGAAGCCAATGAGAGTCCCATTGAGAAATTCTCAGGATTACAAGGAGTTCACCTTGGAGAGACTGTATGGCATCTTAAAAAACTTATGAGCTTGAAATAGAGCAAGATGAGAGGATGGAGAAAGCAAGGAAGAAAGGAGGGTCCATAGCACTGGTTGCTGAGTTAGAGAAGGAGAAAGAGATGAAGGTAGAAGCTGTTGAGTCTACATCAAAGGTCTGTGAAAGCAAGGGTAAAGGGCTGGTAACTGAAAATGAAGATCACTTGAGTCAAGATGACATGGATGATATTGATGAACATCTAGCATTCCTATCCAGAAGATTTGCCAAGCTCAAATTCAAAAAGAATTTGGGAGCAGCCAAACCAAATAGAAACATGGTGGATAAATCCAAATTCAAATGTTTCAAATGTGGCTTGGAAGGGCATTTTTCCAGTGAGTGTAGAAAGTATGATTCTAACAAGAAGAAGTTTGAGCCTGTTGATTATAAACAGAAATACTTTGAGTTGATCAAATAAAAGGAAAGGGCTTTCATCACACAGGAAAATGATTGGGCTGCAGATGGATTGGATGAAGATGAAGAAACAAGTTATGTCAATCTAGCCCTAATGGCCAAATATGATGAAATAGAAACAAGTTCTTCAAGCAATCAGGTAATCACCACTAACCTAGCACATTTATCTAAAGCTGAGTGTAATGATACAATAAATGACATGTCCACAGAATTATATCACATGCGTGTTACACATAAGTCCCTCACTAAGGAAAATGTTAAAATTAAAGAAAACAACTTGTTTTTAAGTGAGAGGAATAATGTGCTAGAGTCTCAGTTTATTGAATTTGAGAAATTGAGAATTGAGTGTAAGATTGCTAAGGATGAATTAACTGAGTCCTTGAAGAAATAAGAGATTTCAAAGAAGTAGCTTGAACGAGAACATGAAGTGATTAAGGCATGGAAATCATCCAGAGATGTCCATAGTCAAATCACTAAAGTTCAAGGTATTGAGTCCTTTTGTGATGCAGCCTGGAAGAAGAGTAAAGAGAAGCTTGAGTTCAATTTCGTTGAAGGATTGCTTACATATATGGACTCGACGGATGATGAAAATCATCCGTCAGATAATCAAAAAGATTATCTGTCGAGTGACAAGGAGCCACATCCGTCGGCTATGAGTAAACCAGTTAGCAAAGCTAAGCTAGCTAAGTTAAATGAGAAATATGGATTATTCTCTAAAAACTTTATTCCATGAGAATCAAGTCAAGTCAGGAAGGAAAATAAAGTTAATGTTGGTCATCTGTCCATCAAGCAATTGAATGACAGATTAGAAAAGATTGAGGTTAAAACAGAAGCCAAAAAGAAAAATAATAGAAATGGGAAAGTAGGAATTAACAAACATAACAACTACACACCTGATAAATATGCTCCAAGAAAAATATGAGTTAAGTGTGGTAGTGTTAATCATTTATCTGTTAATTGCAAACTTGCCATGCCTACTCCTATGTCTGCACCCTCATCTTTTCCCAACATGACTGCCATGCCTACCATGCCAATGAATGTTATGTCTGCTCAGAATATGAATGCACAATTTGCTAATATGCCATTTGCACCTAATCTTTATTATGCTGCATTTAGTATGCCTCAAATGCCATTTAGCATGCCTTACTGGAATAACATGTTTGCAAATAGCATGCCTTTTCCTGTTAATCAAAATATGCCTGATAAATCTGTTTTAATGACTGGTTTCAAAGGTCCAACTCAGATGAATAAGGATGAATCAGAAATTCCCAATTCAAATGAGATCAAAGAAACCAAAGAAGAAAGCTAACAAGGCAGGACCCAAGGAAACTTGGGTACCAAAATCAACTTGATTTGATTTTGATGTGTGCAGGGAAAGGCAAGGAAGAAGGAAGAACTAAGCACCCTGGGTCGGCTCTCGAAGGTTGTTTAAAATCAACAAACCCCGAAGAGAGTTCTTGACTGAGAACAACTCGAATGCCCTCTTTAAACCCATTGGGTGCCCCTAAAACAGCAAAAAAATCCAGAAAAGGTCCTACAACCTACCCTGAAAGGACACCCCATACAAAAAACAACAAAAAACGCAAAACTCGAGCCCAGAAAATAACCTCTGAACCCGCATGCAAAGAATATCACATAATACCTTGCATGAAAACATAAAATGTCCAAAAAGAACTTACTGATTTGAAGATGTTGTTTGACTGAGATGAGATGGTTGGGAAAAGTAGAATTGCTGTTGCCCGTGATTGAAAAGCTTGAGAGCATTGTTGCTGTTTTTGTCTGGTTGTTGGAAAGAGATATAAGAAACACAACGGTGTATTGTGGCTCTTTATATAGGCGCCTAAATGTGTATTGGGTGCCAAAAAAGGCAATGTTCGGGGCTTTTTTGAAATAGACGATCCATATAAAAACAGTTGAAATTCAACGGCTGAGATTGAGTTATAAAACGACGTGATAAACAGTTGTCTCATTAATGCCCTAAGACGTCGCCACGTGTACGGACGGAAGTCGAGGCAAGACCGAAGCCATCGTCCTAGGGTTGCTTCACCCCAAGATGGGCCGAGATTGATGTCTATCGGCCCGCCCAAAGGCCCAGCCGAAGGATAGGGACATGTTGGCTATGGGCCCAATACGGCCCACCGAACGAAGTCCCACTAGACAATTATACTATTGGGCCGAAGGCCACCGGAACCATGAACCGAAGGCCCAGTCAACTTAGCAAATTGAGGCCCACTTCGACTCCAACTGTTGGGATTACCCAATCATAACGCCCCATTTCTCCTCCTCTCCATTAATAAGGTGTAGCGGATGAAGTATTGATGACATGATCGGGTATAAAAACCCCAGGAAAGTAAGACATAGGGGATCACACACTCATTCTCTCAAACTCTCTCTACCTTCTTGTATTCCTTAAACCCACTTTACATTCAGATTCTTATTCTCACACCGAGGTGAATCAGGGGGACAATCTCTCGCATTCTCTTCCCTTTCAGGTAGCAGCCAAAGACAGTTCCTGAGTGGCCGAAGACCCTTCATTCAGTCTGAAGAAGATCTGGTCGTAACAGACACTATTAAGGCCATCCTCATCCTCTAACACCTAAAATTTTAGATGAGCTGATTACTCAACACAATTTTGAATTTTCCCCATTATTTAAACAACATACAATCTCTTCCATTTTACTTGCTATAAGTTATTGAGAAAAATCTTACACCAAAACAATTCCGATATGGGAACTTAATTGATCATGGGGACAACCTTTCTTTAAATCTCAATTTATTAAACATATTTCTATTAATTCTTAGTAGTGGGAACTAACACATATATTGTATACACGAGCAATTCATCAACAAAGAAATAGATAGAAGCAAGCACAAAGTAAGAATGGTTTATCAGTGGTTGAGAACTAACTTGTCCAAAGAAGAAATAAACGACCCATCGAATATTTCACCTAGACAATAGATGTGTCACCTAAATTAAAAAAAGCTAAAAGTCAATCCTCTATCTCTTTGCCCTCCCCCTCTCTCAATTAGAGTTTTGAGAGTCGACTCTCAAATTTAGGGTTCATACCTGTCAATTTTTTATTTTTCGGTCCTTCCTCACTCTCCCCCGTTCGTTCTTCCACGTCATCTTTTTGTCTGTTTTTTTCAATAAAATCAAGATTTAATCCTTTTTGGATGAAATCTTGTTAAGTACATTTTATTGTTAAATACTGTGTTATCAAGGTTGTTATGTACCCATCTTTTTGGGATGTTAATGTTCCGTTTTCATGTTTCTGTGTGTCTTGTTACGGGTTCGGTGATTTTTCTGAGAAGAATTTCTATGGTCTTTTGGGAGATCTGTAAAACTCGCATCAAATCTTTGCAAGAGTGTACCTTTCACAACAAAAAATTATTCATAATTCTGAACATTGGGCTACAGATAATACTTAAAAATTGTTCATAATACTTAACATTAGTTTACAGATGATACTTATGTGAAGGTAAATTATAATGTTACTAGTTTGACTTGTGTAGGTTGGTTACTCATGATATTATTGTAATACTTTTTAGATCGAAAAAATTTGCATACTATAGGTGTTAAGCAATCTGAAAATAAAACAATTATTTGTTTAGCTTATTTTTTGTTTCACAATCAGATTGTATTTGATAGTTTGAAGGTTTTTTGCGGCTGTGTTTTAATGTTTGAATGAAATTTTTGCTTGTTTGTAAAAAAATCAGACAATAGAGGTGTCAGTTTTAATGTTTTAATGAAATTTTTGCTTGTTTCACTTATTTTATTTCATTGTTAACGTCCATAATATTTTTATGATATTTTAGAAGGATTCTAAAAAGTATAAATAATTTGGTGTTAGTTTCAAGTTTTAAGAATTTTCGATCATTTACTAATTTTAAAATATTTTTCTTAATTTTAATTTTATGCATATTTTGAGAAATTTTTAAAAATCTCACACTTGATGATTTAATGAAGATTTTTATTTTATTTTAAATCTCGTGCCTTTTAGTTTTTTTTAAATATATTAAAAATATACTAACAAATATATTAAAATCTACCAATTTATCAAATAAAAAAAGTTTTAAGACTTTTAAATACTATCAAATTTTAATAATTTTTTTAAAATTCAAATTGAACACAGATATTTTTTTAGTATATTTTTTAAAATTTAAACGGAAAAAACTAGCATTGAACGTTTTACAATAATCATTAAATACCAACATAATTTAAAATATTTATAAAATATAAAATAAATATATTTTAATTTGGATTACAATACATAAATCTACAAAATATTCAATTTTGATTCTCAATTTTTGTTTTAAAATAAAAATCTCATGACTTTAACATTTTTTCATCTCTTGTTAGTAAATTTTATGTTCCTTTGTTTCTAGAGCAATATATTTTTTTTTATAGTTTTTCTATAAACTATTCCGATTACATTTTTATAGGTTTTTCCTAAATTATTTCCATTACATTTTTGATAGAGTGGACAGTTTGATATAAGATATTAATGTCCTATATTTAGGTGTTAAAATGTTATATATGGCACAAAAATTGAAATATATAGATATAATTAAATTTCGGGCTAGCAGGTAATTGTAGAGAGGGATTGAATATATTTACAAAAGTTTAAAACTACTTATAACAAATTAAAACTACTTTTAATAAAATTGATCAAAGTGCTTAAGATTATAAGTCATATTTGTTAAAAAAAAACTACTTATAATATATTTGTACGAGAACTGTAAGTAAAATGCAAAGTGAAACTCAAATATACAAGATATATATTTTATATTGAAAATTTTAGTTGATGTTATAGGTTATGTGATCCTATTAAAAAATTTAATTAATGTTATAGGTTATGTGATGGTATTAAAAAATTTAATTGATGTTATAGGTATGAATGCATATGTCTATTTTCATATAATAATATATCCTTAACATCTTGTAATTATTTTGATAATTAATTTTATACCATATATATATATAAATTATAAAATATAAAAGCATCTCCGGGTGCAAAATTTTTAGCTAAATTATCTGTGGAATGTGACATCTATGTGTTAATATTTAGTTATTATGTAAAATTTTAAGCACTTCAGTCATAATTTGGTTCCAAATTAGTTGAAATGGGAAGAATATTATTGAAGAAATTTATGTGAATGTAAGAGTTCATTATTATTATTAAAAATAATATTACTGGATGGAGTGTTTATTTTACATAATTCTTGCTTTATGATATTTTATTTAACATTGATTCTACTATGTTCTAAACACATGAATTTAAGGTCCCTTGGAAATGAATGGCATAAATGAAGAATTACCAGAGGGGCATGCGAGAGTCGAGAAGAAGAAAGTAGAGGTGTGTTTTAGTAGCATAATTAATTCAAAGTAGAGACTGATCTGTTAAGAATATGAATAATATCATATGGTAAAAAAATTGTTTCATATCTCATCAGAATCAGCTGCTGAGTTGAACTCTTTTGAAACACCTGATGCTCTGCATGTATCCAAACGTGATGTGAATGATGGTATAAGTGAAATATAATTCTGAATTCTCTGTCACTTGCTCCATCCTCCCCTTCTCATTTGCTCCTGAAATTTGCTAAAGAAGCAGGAGTACATATTAATTAATTTCTTTCTGGGTACAGAGGTGATGAAGTTAATTAAATATTTATCTAATAATATTTCTTTATGATAAATAAACAACTTTTTGCCTTTTTTTAGCGAGCAGGTAAAGTAGTGAATGTCAAGGATGAACAGGATTTGGTATATAATTCAAAGGGCTGGTAGTACAGATACCCTTCCATAAAAGTAATGTTGCAGTTGTTTGGGTTAATACACTTTTTAGGAGTTGGACAGAAAATTAACTAAACTTTCCAAAGCTCTATATGAAGTTCCATCTTTTTTTATACTATCTAGTGCTACTTTACTCAACTCTCTTTTCTTACTCGTTTTTCGTCACTCACTGATCTAACCACCAACTGAGCCAGTTCATCCGGATTCGGAATTGTTTTTTCCCCCTCACACACTCTCGTTCCCAGCTCAAGCTCATCCAACAAATCAGCATTTGCAAACTGATCAGCCCTCATTGGCCAAGTCAGCATTGGCACGCCGGCTACAATCGACTCTAGTACAGAGTTCCACCCACAATGAGTTAAGAACGCTCCCACGGCTGGGTGTCTCAGTATCAGTACCTGAGGTGACCACCCTTTCACAATGAATCCCCCTCCCAGCCACACGATCTTCGAATCCAGATGGAATCATTCCGTACTCCCCTGCCTCGTGTCCCTTAGTCGGGTCCTTGTATGCCCAAACAAACTTAACTCCGCTATTCTCTAATCCCATGCCCAGCATTTCCATTTGCTTATTCGTCAACACGGCTTGACTTCCAAAACACACATATATGACTGTCTTTTCCTCAAATTGATCAAGCCATGATTTCATTCCATCACCTAAAATTTCAGTTGAACCACCTCGTCCCAAACCTACTTCCAGAGGGAGCAATGGTCCAACTGCCCATAACCGATCATGACCTAAAAACTTTTGCATATTTTCCAAATAAACTTGTTCCAGATCAGTAAATGAGTTAAACACTAGTCCATGACTCGCTATATTCCCCATGAAAGAATCTTTGGCAGCTTCTGATTGCGGATCCCCCTCAACATAATATCGGAATGCTAACGGTATCTTCCACCAGGGGTATGATGGACAATTTGGAATTTCACTTAACTTAATCAATTCATTGTCATCAGATGGATCATTTCTTTTTGGCATATCCCGCCATAGACTATATACAACCGACAAAGCCAAAGCTCCTGATGGCGAGAAAGCAAATCGAGAAATCTTCAACTCACAGGCAAGCCGGTCAGTCCAACCAAGAAACATATCAGAAACAATAGCCACGGGTGGCGAGGGGTGGTTTTGAAACCAATCAACTATAGGATCATAAAGATCAGCTAAGGCCATCATCAAAAATCGGGAGGCGCTGGATGGGAGATCACGCACGTTCTCCACGCCTGCAAGAAGAGTAGAGTAATTGGCTGGAAAAGGCAAAACAAGGGGATGGACAGATACAGGGTGGTTTTTAATAAGTTGACTGAGATACTGCAGGTTCTTGGGGGGTTACAAGAATGGTGATGGTCAAGTTACGAAGAGCGAGTTGGTGAGTGAGGTCTAGGAGAGGTAACATATGACCCAGGGCAGGATAAGGGAAGACCAGGATATGTGCTCCTGGTTCTGTGAGTGTCCTCGTGTTGTTGTAAAGAGAAAGAGAATTGGATGATATAAGGATATATGCAGAAACTGATCTTATTAGTTAAGGCAGGTAGAGTTTTCATGTTAATATAAGCATACAACTGTGTTTTCTTTTAAAGAAGTCAAGTGTGTATTATTTGTGTGTAGTCTATGACATTTAAAATACTTACTAATATTTGCCATCTGCTGTTTTGTTTATTTGGTTTATATTCAATTCATTGTGTATATACTAGTCTAATCTACGTGAGAAAGGTCATAATTAGCACCAAAAAAAATAAGTGAGAAAGGTCACAGTTTCAAGCTGATGTATGCTACCAAATTATTCCGCATAAACAAAGTTCTATGAAATTGTCAAACAGCAACTACAGTGATGTAAAATAAGGTTCAGTGAGTAAGACACACCAGGATATGTACTTTACACAAGTTGGGAGCACTCCAAATTGAACGAATCAAACAAGGAATCTATTCTTCAGGTGACACACTGATTTTTTTGGGGAGACTCCTTCAGCAAAGTACCTCGAGAGAAATTGCGGACAAAGAGCACAACAATCAAATATTGATGACTGATGAGTAACGTAAAGTTACAAAAAAACAATGTAAAGATATTCTGCTTACTTTCAATAAAAGACATTCATATAGATAACTTCTAATCTGTATGTAAATAAGGTATTCTTTTCTATGTTAGCAAATTATGACATGGAATGAAGGAATACTTGTACTTTCACTAACCGATCAAACAAATATAGCCTACATGTTGCAAAACAAAATATACTTCTATAAAATATAGCCTGTATGTACTCTTTTTTTTTTGTATTCATCTTCTTTACACTTCAGTATATTTGTTGTAGATACCTGTGAAAATTAAATGTAGGACAACTATAAAGGGGGCACAAAAAGTACAAATAAACCAACTTTAGGTTGGGCACAAGAGATACGTAATTAAAATTTAAAGAGTAACATTGATCACAATTTAAGGTTGTACACATAATTTGGCTCCAAACATACTATGAACAAAGTTTCCAAGATACATATCAAGCAAAAGTCCTAATACCTAATATTTCGAATTCAAAGTTGCAGAGACAAATCAGTCAGAATCAAATTGCAAAAAATTATAGGTAATCACATATGTTGTAACTTTTAACCCACGGCCCATAATCAACAGCATCAAAAGGGTATTTTAAGCTTCTTATCTGCGCTCTTGACGAAGCTCTAGAAAATTCCAAAACCTCTTCTAATACTTTAAATGCTTCATCCTTTTCCATGTTGTACTTACGGTGAATGAACATTGTTTTGAGTAATGGGGAGTGGGCAAGTATAAACTTGACTAGCTCCAACTCTGCTTTAAGACCTTGAAAATGACTAAACGTGACAACTTCAAGATGATCTGCGATACAATCCTGAAAATGATCTGCAGTAATTTCCTGAAAATCTTCTTCCGGATAATCTTCAAAATTCTCTACTTCGGGATCTGGGTAAACCTGATAAAGAGAATATATTCTAGGATTGTCAAACAGGAGCTATAGAAATACAAAATATTTGAAGTGCGTATACTTCACCGTATACTTCACCGATATATGTAGTTTGCACAAGTTGGGAGCACTCCGAATCTAAATAGTGGCAAACCACTCTCATGTACAATGGCACACTTGTGACTTTGACATTTTGACACATGCCGTGCAAAAATGTTAACAAAAAATTATAGCACAATACTATATTTTTTATAAAATTTAGCATAAATTATAGTATTGTGCTATTTTAACCCAAAGTTTAGCGTATCATTGGATTGAGATTTTTTTACTTTTTGTTCTATATTATAATTATAGCACAAGATATAATACACCATTGTACATGTTCTTACACAATATTTTTTAAAAATACACTCCAATTGGCAAACTCAATAGTTGTCAATATGATCCTTACATTAATACAATAAAAATAAATTGAGAATTTGAAAATGAAAATGAGTTAGAATATTTTTTTTAACAAAAATTGAATTTAATTAAATGAGGAAGTTGTCAAATTTTGGCAATCTTTTAGTAACCGATAACTTCAATAGGTTAACAAAAAAGAATGGTATGACACATGAGCATCGGCAACCCGAAGATGCTCTTCAGCCCTAATTCTAAATAAACAGATAGCATTGTAACAAAACAACTCTACTTGAGAAAATGTTAACGCAATACTCGTGTTTTGTAACATCCGCCCCCATAATGTTTTGAACGTGATCAACAACTCAGCTGCTTCATTATATAGTAGTATACTTCAACGTGACAACAGAAAAATACATTAAATTGTCTGATGATTCATTCAACTGCTATGGCTTAATTTGTTCCTCAAAACTTTGCGGAAAAAACAAGCACAATGTTGTGTACATCAATAAAGAACAACTCTTTGCTTTATAAAAATGTAAAAGTCAGTGTAAGTTCCTAGATCGATTCTTGTGAAGGACACACCTTGCAACTCTTCCTACAATATCCCTTCTCAACCTTGGAACCAACCATGTAATGAGGATTTCTTTCGCATTCACCTGCAGCAGCCCACATAGCACAGTTCTCATTTTCATCAGTGCAGACCTCGTTTGCGGGTTGCGGTCTGTCAAACGATCTGACATGAATCCACTTGGTAGCAGACCACTTCTCACCCTCAATCACTGGACAACTCCCATGCAAGCTCAATGAATCTGTCCTTGCATCAGGATGGAGACTGAAAAAGAGCAAAGCATCGCCCTTTTGAGGCTTCACTGCTAATATTACATATGACATGTCAGAACCACGACTTCTTAAAGTAATACTAATAGCCAACCTCTATAGTTCAAAACAAATAGAACAATGTAACGATGTTCTGGATCATTACTTCCCATGGAGCTGAAATAAGAAACGTTACCTGAGTAACCATTCTTAGCACAATCAGACATACTATCATCCTTTGTCTTAGTGTCTTCCTACAAAAGTATACATGATTGCAATTAGCTTATAGGGAGAAAACAAGAAGACTACAAATACCTATACCATTACCCAATTAAGAAAATTACCTCCGATCTAGGGAAAACTGTTTCCCCACCTCTCTCAACATTAGACAGATACATTAGTACTGTGGCCACCCTGTGACCTCCCAACTCCTGATTGGCCTTGTCACGGAAAAAATCATAATGTGGCTCGTACTTCTCACCATGCTCATAATGCAGTACTTGCATAGCTTCTCCATTTTCTGGTTACGACATTGTTAATCAGATACCCAAATGAATTTCTAGTCCTTGGATAAAATATGAAAGTGTAAATTTAATAAACACAAAATTTTACCTACAGGAAGAAATGTCCAAGCAGCTATGCGTGATTCAATGCCAGAAACTACTTCATCCTACATGTTAACATTATGGTTACCAATTTATAAGATGGAATAATTCTATAAAGTAGATGCAGTGAGTTGATTCTACTATATAGCCAACAAGATGAGAAGAGGGCACACAACCAAATCCTTAACCTGAAGCTTTCTTGTATCTTTAGGCCAGTTAATACAAAATGTAAAAACACATCAGAAATTAGGGAAAATCTTTATAACTTACATTTTTACATATACTATACAAAGCTCGTAACAATCTCAACACTATCCCAAGGTAGACAACTTAATATATCACTATTGACGACTTTCAGGAAAAGTAGTGGATACAACAGAACTAACCTGAGCTTTCATTAGAAACATGCCAGAGCTCGTCCGGACGTCACTCGCAATACTTTCACCAGAGTCATTGTCAGCAACCATAGACTTCTCCAGCTTGTCCTTGGCCTTCCCAAAACATCCAAATCAAGCAAAAGAAAAACATTCTTTAATTTTTAAAACACTAACAAAAAAAAATTCAAATACATAAATAATTTTTTTCCAAAAAACGTCAAATTGCCCTAGACAACCTGAACAACAATAGTTCCAGAAAGAAAATAAAAACTGAAAGCACATGGTGGTCATTTGTGAACCCAAAGACTAACCAGAAGAATTAGATGATCACACTCCTCATCTGTTAGAAAATTCTTGTACAAAAAAGCCCTGTGTGCTTCAATTAACAGATCTATAAGATTCTTCCGATAAAATCAAGTAATCAAACACAACATATAAACAATCAAACAAGGAGTTAGATATGACCTGGGACGCCAAGAAAGTTGGATGACCCTTGTTGGATCAAAAGTGGCAGAGAAAACTCCTCCACTGATCATTTCAAGAGCTGATCCTTTTTGCCTGAGAAATCAAAGATTACTACTTATATCTGCATTCTTGAGATTCTAGTAGCATAGAATATATACATTAGACTCTATGGCCTCTCTAAATATAAAGAGTAAACCACATACATACATACATATTTCTGCTTTGGCGCCATCCAAAAGAATGGAGAGCTGGGTGAGACAAAAACAAGACAAAAAATAAAAAACCCACAAAAAGAGTCTGATGCAAATCCATGGAATAACAATCAAGGAAATCTTCTGGTTTTGGTATGCTTTAGTAAGGAATAAGGAAGGGTACAGATAGGTATACAGAAATTTGTGACTACAAGAGCAACAGAAATGCCAGATTCCCCAAGACCGTTCGCAAAACCATTATTAAATGGCGATGTGTAAGATTCATACTTCATAACTTTAACTTTGCTGATAATCAGATTATACCTCCAGGAGTACAAATTGTAGTATTAATAATGTTTGTGACATGAGATTTTCCATGGTGTGACGCATGACACAATAGTCACTAACTCCCATATAAATGGCCTCTTCTTATCTCTTTTTATTGATGGTTCAATAATAAATGTTAATGGCTTCTGTATTCACATCAATTCTATCACCCATTTTTGTTGGAGTTAGTGGTGTGACCTTAGACACACATTAGAAAGACGGTCGGGACATTAAAAGCAGCTGTTCCAAAGTTGCAGATTTTGGTGCGTTTTTAATACTGCAAAGTGCAAATCTGTAACAAGCAAAATTAGCCTTTCTTTTGGAATATATAAATTTCTTTATAATTTTTAAGGACAACACTTTCTTTTTTACAGGGTAATGTTAATATGTTATACACCACTTTCTTGACTTTTCAGGGTCTATAGTTTCCGACCTTGTAATCTGCTGGATCGCATTTCAGTCCACTTTTTCACTTATTATTTATTATTATTACGCTTTGATGAACATACTCGTCTATAATATTTTATCTGGCTCGGAATATATAAAAGAAATGTTGTAAATAATATATTAAACAAACCTAAAAAGATACAGCACAACTATGCGTATAACAGACTTTTGTTCATGCAGTAGCTACGAACTGTTTACTCTTGCAAAAGTCCTACAAACTACTACATAATTATTGTTTAATGTGTTAATCACTTTACTAACTTCAATCGAAATCGAGCAGGAAAATACGCTTAGCTCGAAAATGAATACCCCTGCATAGGACAATTCGGCTCGGTTGAGTAGAACTATCTGGCTCCATTTCTCTAGTAGAATCTAATTATCTTCATGAAGAAGAACAGGATTTCCTACCATACAATTCATTGCTAACTGTTTTCTTGTGACCATGTTATTGGTTAATACACAATACACTATCATTTCAGCTCAGCATTACATGATGAGCTCAGCACCACCAGCTGTGTATTTAACAGAATGCCACGTTGGCATAACAGAATTAGAACCTCCACATAGAGAGTTAACTGTATATATATAGTAGTAGTCATAACTTGTAGAGTAAGAAAACAGATTGTAGATAGATACACATTCTCTTTAAATATTACTTCTTCTTTTAGTAATACAACTTTAGTTTTTTCTTCTTGATTACTGATTGTTGATGATGAAAGTCTTAATGTTCATCTTATCTACTGGTTGAATAGATGAAACTTACATGGTATCAGAGCGTAATTGATCGTTTGTCGCTGATTTTTACGCCGGAGTGATCGTCGGAGAATTTTTCGCAATAATCGTTGAAGATTTGTTGATCTCTGTAGTAGTTGAACTGATCGAGCATCTAAAACAGGTGTTTCTTGATTCAATCTCTGGTTATCGATTTGTTTTGTTGGTGATTGATATTTCTAATCTTGCTCAGAATTTCTTTATCTGTTGATTCATCGATATATGATGAAAATTTCTTTATTCTGAATTCGTTGATTTGTGGAAGATAATTTTTGTTGATCTGAAATCTTCTTGTTGTTGCTGTTTCTTGACTTCTTGAAAACTGTTTCTGAGTAATTTCTAAGATTGAATTGTATTGAGACAAAATCTGTTGAAAATTATGGCTTCAGATTCTACACAAACAAATCAGGTTCAGACTAATCAAGATCCTTCAAGTATATACTACATTCACCCTTCAGATTCCTGTACTAATCAGCTTGTTTCTGTTAAATTCAACGGTGAAGGTTTTAATAACTGGAAACGCAGTATGATGTTGACTTTGTCTGCTAAAAACAAATTAGGCTTTGTGAATGACACAATTAGTATGCCTGATGATGTTACTTCTGTTGAATATAAAGCATGACAACGCTGCAATGATCTAGTGATTTCTTGGCTTTTGTTTAATCTGGATGAAAATATAGCCAGGAGTGTACTATTTCTTAAAACTGCTAGGGCTATATGGAGAGATCTGGAGGAAAGATTTGGATATGCGTCAATGCCCCAAATTTCTTCTTTGGAACAAAAATTAGTTGATCTTCATCAAGAGCAGCTTAGTGTTTCAGAATTCTACACAAAACTCAAAACTATATGGGATAGTCTGGATGATGCATACCCATTGCCAACCTGTACTTGTGAAAAATGCTCTTGTAATCTAACAGGTCGAATCCAAAAGATACAGCAAGAACAACGAGTTTTACAATTTCTTATGAAGTTGAATGACAACTTCTCAGCCGTGAGAGGAAATATTCTAATGATGACACCAATGCTGAATGTGACACATGCCTACAGATTAGTGGCTCAAGAGGAAAATCATAAAGAAATGTCTCAACAAGTAACTCAGACCGATACTTTGGCTTTTGTTGCTGACAAAAGGAGATTTTCTAACAATTACTATGGAGCCAAATTTCCACAACAGTACTCTAATCAACAACAATACTCTGCTCCTTCTCAGCAGTTCCAGACACAATTTATCAGAAAACCTAGGAGCTCCTATTACTGTACCAATTGTAAAATAAATGGTCATAGCATAGAAAGATGCTTTAAGATACATGGATTCCCACCAGGTTTTAAACCAAGAGAAAGAAAGGTTGCTGCATTCTCTCAGAATTCTCAGAATGTTTAGAATACATCTTTGTCAGATCACGTTGTTGACAGTACTGATGGAAATATGATTTCTACTCCTACCAATGTTTCATTTAATTCTGCACCTCCTATCTCTATGGATCAATATAATCAGTTGATTGAATTGCTTGGCAAACAGAAATTTTTTGACAGAGATCAAGATACTCAAGGACAAAATGGACATGCACTACTTGCAGGTAAAATGTGTTTGTTGTCTTCTTTTACAAAAGAATGGTTTTTAGACAGTGGAGCTACTGATCACATCAGTCCTTATCCAGATGATTTTTCAGTTCTTAATCCTGTGATTGATGCAAACAATTTCATAACCGTACCGGATGGAAGTCAAATTAGAGTAACACATGTTTGTACTGTGGTTTTAAATGATATAATCACATTGTCCAATGTACTTCTTGTCCCATCATTTCATTATAGATTGCTTTCTATTCATAAAATATGTGAAGATATGCATTCTAATGTCATTTTTTCTGCAACACAATGCCACCTTCAGGACCTCTCTCAGAAGCATCCACCACTTCTTCTTGGTGAACTTCACACTGGTTTATACACCGTTGCACCAAAAAAGGATGTCTCTACTGCTCATTTTTTTAGTTCTTCAGCTGCTGCACATCTCAGTATTTCAGATGACTCAAAACTCTGGCACCTCCGTTTGGGACACATTTCTTTCTCCAACTTAAAGTTGATTCAGCCTCATTGCAAAGTAAAAGAAGATGTTGCAGACTCTCTTTGTCAAATTTGTCCTAGAGCAAAACAAACTAGGAATTCTTTTCCAATTAGTAGTATTAAAAGCACTACTATCTTTGAATTGCTACATGTCGATGTATGGGGACTTTATAAGGTCAAGAATCATAATCATTGTAACCAGTTTGTTACTATAGTTGATGATTATAGCCGTTATACTTGGGTACATTTGATTAAGTATAAATCTGAAGTCCCGTTTGTTATAGCCAAGTTCATTGCTTATGCTGAAAAACAGTTCTGCAGTAAGGTTTTAGCTATACGCTCAGACAATGCTAAAGAATTCACTGAAGGATATTTGAAATCAATTCTTCAATCCAAAGGGATAATACATCAAGCTAGCTGCAGTTACACACCCCAGCAAAACGGGGTTGTGGAACGGAAGCATCGACATCTATTGGAAACAGCCCGTGCTTTACAATATCAGTCCAATTTACCAGATCATTATTGGGGTGAGTCCATTTTATGTGCAACATACTTGATAAATAGGATGCCACTTAAGAGTATTGGTAACACCACACCATACTTCAGACTCTTCAAAACAGATCCTTGCCTTGACAATTTTCGTGTTTATGGCTGTTTGTGTTACGTGTCTACAATAAAACATGTCCGCACAAAATTTTCTCCCCGTGCCAAACCTTTTGTTTTTATAGGTTATCCACTCTATCAGAAGGCATATAAAGTCCTAGATTTATCTACTTCTGAAATTATTGTGTCTCGCGATGTTACCTTTTATGAGCATCATTTTCCTTATCACATATTGTCTATCCAATCTAAATCTCAATATCTTTCGTCTACATTTCTTCCTACTAATACAACTGCAGTTCATACCTCACATTTTGAACCTGATGTTTTGGTTCATACATCTTCCACTAGTCTTCCTGATACAGATTCTCATGACATTTCTTCTACCGATCATTCAGATACTACAAATCCTAATCTTACTACTATTGTCAATGATGTTACCACTGATAGTTCTAACATCACTGATAATAGTGCTCATCCTGAAACTTGACAGTCCACTCGCATTAGAAAACAACCATCCTATCTTAACTCTTATCACTGTCATCTTGCCACTATTCATACTCCAACTCACTGGTGTAATTTAGTCAACTATTCTGATATGCCATCTTATCATAAAGCATTCCTTGTTCATCATGAATCCATTCTTGAGCCTACTACTTATAAAGATGCATCTGCTAATCCTTTATGGGTCGATGCCATGGCCAAAGAAATAAAGGCACTAAATGATAATCACACATGGGATCTCGTTGATTTGCCATTAGGGAAGAAACCCATTGGATGTAAATGGATTTATAAAACAAAACTCCATACTGATGGCTCTCTAGAACGTTGCAAAGCCCGCTTAGTTGCAAAGGGGTTCACTCAACAACACGGAATAGATTATGAGGAAACATTCTCTCCGGTCATAAAAATGAGCTCTATGCGATGTTTAATTGCCCTTGCTGCCAGTCGTAAGTGGGCATTATATCAACTGGACGTGAACAACGCCTTTCTTCATGGCGACCTTACTGAGGAAGTTTATATGAAAGTGCCTCCAGGTGTTCCACATAAGGCTAATCAGGTTTGTCGATTACGAAAATCTCTTTACGGTTTGAAGCAAGCATCCCGTAAATGGTTTGATAAACTGGTCAGTGAATTAATTTCTTTGGGGTATGTCCAGTCGAAAAATGATTACAGTATGTTTATCAAATGTACTACAGATGTTATTACCATTGTTGCTGTTTACGTTGACGACATTATTGTCACTGGTAATAGTTCACAAACAATTGAGGACCTCAAGTCTCATTTACATCACGTATTTAGCATTAAAGACTTGGGTATTCTTCATTATTTTCTGGGCATTGAGGTAGGTTATGTTACAAATGGCATCATTCTAAGCCAAAGAAAATTTACTCGGGATATTTTAAAGGATTGCACCTTTGATATTTCTAAAACAGCTGTGACACCATTGCCTTTACATTTGAAACTCTCAGCTACATAAGGTCATTTATATTCTAAACCTGAGTTTTATCGTTCTCTTGTGGGCAAGCTGAATTATTTAACCCACACCCGTCCAGATCTTTCATACGCAGTTTAGACTCTAAGCCAATATATGCAGAATCCTCGAATACCACATTTTGATGCTCTTTGCCACACCATTCGATATGTTGCTAATACAGTTGGTCAAGGAATATTGCTCAATGCTGCAGATTCACTTACTCTCCAAGCCTTTTTAGACTCTGACTGGGCTTCATGTGTTGATTCCAGGAAATCTATAACAGGTTACATCATGCTATTTGGGAATTCACCTGTCTCATGGAAATCGAAAAAGCAATCTACAGTGTCCCGTTCTTCTGCAGAGGCCGAATATCGTGCCATGGCTTATGCTGCTTCTGAAGTAACCTGGCTGGTTCGTTTACTTGAAGAACTTGGAGTTACTGGTTTAAAACCTATCACACTTCACTGTGATAATCAATCTGCCTTATACATTGCAAAAAAATCCGGTCTTTCACGAACGCACTAAACACATCGAGCTTGATTGCCACTTTACTCGAGATAAAGTCTTGGAAGGTCTATTACAACTCTCTTATCTACCTACTCAACACCAACTTGCTGACGTTCTTACTAAAGTATTACCATCTCCTCAATTTAAGGATTTGATGTCCAAGCTGGGCATGTCTCCATCTCTGCTTTCTTCATCTCCTCAGTTTAAGGATTTGCTGATTTCATCTCCCAGCTTGAGGGGGTATTGGTTAATACACAATACACTATCATTTCAGCTTAGCATTACATGATGAGCTCAGCACCACGCTCAGCACCACCAGCTGTGTATTTAATAGAATGCCACGTTGGCATAACAGAATTAGAACCTCCACATAGAGAGTTAGCTGTATATATATAGTAGTAGTCATAACTTGTAGAGTAAGAAAACAGTGTAGATAGATACACATTCTCTGTAAACATTACTTCTTCTTTTAGTAATACAACTTTAGTTTTTTCTTCTTGATTACTGATTGTTGATGATAAAAGTCTTAATGTTCATCTTATCTACTGGTTGAATAGATGAAACTTACATATGTCACCTGTGTATTTCTCCAACTGCGATGTAATTATATTGATATTGATTTTTTGACAAGAGAAAAGTGCAAAACAGACTAACTGAATCTAAATTTGGCAACAAAAGATGACAGAGATCAATAAAATCTATAGCCTCTGCATCTCCTGAGTTGCCCTATTTTCAATAAATTTGGCTTTTCTCTAAGAATATGTAAAAGTTGTTGTAAATTTATAATCAAAAGAATCATATCAAAATGCTCCACAGCTATGGAGATGACAGACTTGTGTTCATCCAGCAAGTATCAACTCTTTACTCTTGCTACAGAAAGGTAAGAAGTCCAACAAAACTACTACACAACTACCACTTTAATGTTATTAATCACATTGCTAACTCTAAGGGGGGATTACGCTTAGCTATACCCTACTTGAAACAATCTGGCTCCGATGAGTAGGACTATCTGGCTCCTTCTCTGCAATAGGATCTAAAACAAAGGATAGTTTCCGCCTTCCTGTATGTCCCAAGATAGCACACGGATTCTATCATTCCTAATACGTCTGACCTTTCTCGTACTAGACTCCACCATTCTCCCCATTTATGATGAATTTTATATTCACTTGATGCATCATGCTGCAAATTTTAGGTTCTACCCATTTAACAATACAAACTCTTCAACCTTAAAGGTCTCACAAAACAACCTCTTCAGCCTTAAAGGTCTTAATGAGATAATTAACCAAAACAATACCAGAAAAAAAGTAGCATCTTCCTTCAACATAGTACAAATTAGTATATAGTACTTATATATGTATTTAGTAGGAAATCATCTTCAGCCTATTAGATTCATCCAACGGTTCTAACTAGAACATTCTATGATTCCCAATGAAGTACAAAAACTAACGAATAGGGAATGATATCATGAAATATCTGTAACCTAATATATTTTAGGTTTCCTATTTTAACACTGATAATAATTAGTGTGAACACAATTGAATTATCTCTGATGTAGTATATCAGTAGCACATGTAGTGAGGCCCGTATGCCATTTCAAAATCATAATACTTTAAAGCAATCAACATTTTGCATATAATTTACCACCAAACCATATCAAGGCTTACTTTAATTAAACTTAAATACAAAGCGTAAAACACAAACACACACGCAAACACAGACCAGAAAGAACTTACCACTAAAGAAGAAAAAAGCCACCTCTCCCCCGCTGTTTGTTGTGAACGCAAAGACAGAGAGCACAATTTAAGGCTAAAGGGCTTGGTTAGACCCTCTTCAATGCAGGGATTTGTTGATTTTGTTAACTTCTAAATATTACTCATAAATATAAACACCAAGTAAATGACGGGAATACCTATATTTCAAGATGAAGGGCCCATCGCATGCACTGCATGCAGATCATCCAAATTTCAGCGAGCAATTATACTTGTAGAAACTTGACCAACTTCATCAAGAGTTCATGACAAATATTAAGGAAAGTAATAAAAACGAGGCAAATAACTCAATACTCTTATACGATTATTTGTCAAATAGCCACTTACACTGACTTGAGATCCTCCGCTTACAGATAAATCTTTAAAAACATTTACACTAAACATGACTTCTAATATTATGCATTCTTCATATTGGTAAGTCATAAATAATGCATAATTTAGTTGAGTTATCCAAATGATGAATAAGTTGTAAACTAGAAATTTATTAGTATTTGCAAGTCATTAAATAAATTTAGTTGACAACTAACTCAGGCCTAATGAAGCTTGAGCCAGTGCAAAAAGTCTACACATAAAGATCCTTAAAGGATTCAAAAACATTAATAGCAACGGGTTGTTCCAAATATCGTATTTGTGCTCTTGACGAAGCTCTAGCATATTGCAACATCTCCTCTGCAATCACCAATGCGAAATCCTTCGTCACATAATCACTACGATGAATGGACATTGTTTTTAGTAACGGAGCGTGAGCAAGTAGAAACTTGACTAGCTTTAATTCAGCTCTGAAACCTATGAAATTACTGAATGTCACAATTTCAAGCCGATCCATAGAAAACCCTTCAATATCTTTTACCAGAAAATTCTCGAGATCGTCGTCATAAACAACTTGTATGGGCACTTCAGCCTAATAAGAAAGAAATATAATACAACTGTCAAAATGTAGCTGCAAGTGATAGAAAAATGAGTTTAGGCACCTATGTGATATGACTCACCGAGATATTTAGTTTGCACAAGTTGGGAGCACTCCGAATCAAACAAAGCAAACAAGAGATCATATCCAATTCATCAAAAAATATTTGAGATATATCTAGAGTCTTTAGGTAAGGCAGCGGTTGAGAGAGTTTATTCGGAGAACCTCCTGCAGCCAAGTACTTTGAAACATGTTGCAAACAAACAGCATAACCAATTAGACATTGAAGGGTAATGCAAAATTACAATAGATAATGTAAATAGGATCTGAATGTTACCCGAGTAAATTCTCCAGCTATATAGATCTTTTCAATTTTATTTAAGCTATGGAAAATCTTGACCAAACTGACTGTTACAGTTGGCTGTAGTGCACACCTATAACACAAACTGCAGGAAAATTCTGTAAGATTTTGAGGACCGAGGTTTTCAAACCCAGCTAAAGATACTTGATCACACATTTGCTGTAGACATTTGAGTTTAGGAGCGAAGAAGTTGGTATGAGAGAGTCCATTGCAAACTACCAAGGTCAACTTCTCAAGCACAGGGCAATCAAAGATGCATTGTTTTGAAATAGCAACCTCAATTAGCTCAAGATTTGTCAGATAAGTAAATCCTCCAGATGCAGATGTGTAGGGAAACCAAAAGCTTATAAGCCTCAGATGAGTCAGATCTAGAGAAGAGAAATGATGTGCCGTGAATTCTCCACGCCTCCAGTCCTCTAAACTAAGTTGCTTGATACTGTTCCTTGCGAAAACCGGAATCCACTGATCAATATAATGATGGATTACTGAAGAATCGCAACCCCTTAGAAACTTGAGCGAAAAATTGACAATTGAACCATTGTGAAGTAAGAGCACTTCATTTATGACGCTAACAAATTTAAGCGCCTTCAATTCAGGATCCGGATATTGGCTCAATTTATCCTTCATTATATCAAGGAATTGATCATTAAAGATTAGATTCGGAATCATGGTCCATTCACGCCTCCATCTTTTTGACAAGATACTGGTCCTTACCGCATCTTGTACGGGCAGAAGACCTAAGATCTTTTCATTTATGTTCCCGGGCAGCTCACTGATTATATCTTTCTTGATACATATGACTTTTTTCCTACTAAAGTCCGCCATCCTCTTCTGCAATCAGCAAAACACTAACCTCTTCAGTTAACTTGATCCATCCGATATACCTAACTAGTTTCATATTAAGTTTTAGTCCTGCCTAATATTACTGACCTAATAACATTAATTTAAGTGTTGATATCTACGAGATTTTCATACTACATTTAAGAGATGCATTACTTACAAAAGTAGCACGAGATTTCTACGCTGTAGCATATTAATAAAATAGTCTCGCGGCATTTAAAAGCGTCTAATGCATTTACCTAGCAAGGATTTCCTGGTGGCCCTATTATATCAATATTACCAGACTTGTAAATTCAAATTATCGAGCAAAACAACTACCGGTACCAACTATATTATTTGGGTGGGACGTGTAAATTAGTGAAGGTAAAGGAAACAGAAGAAAACATGACAAAGTTAGTAGACTTACCGAAATTAACGAAGAATAAACATTATTTTAGGAAATGTTAACATTTGAACGAGACATTTTACAAGCAATCGGGACGGAGGGAGTACCCCAAATTAAACTCACATGGAACAAAATGACAGTATCATGCAATTCCAAGACTCGAAAATAAAACATATAATAACTTAAATTGAAAAATAAGCCTGATATATATATATATAAGCAAATAAAATATATAATATTACTGACCTAATAACATTAATTTAGGTGTTGATATCTACTAGATTTTAAAACGAGGTCTAAGATGCATTGCTTCTATAAGTAGCACGAGATTTCTAAGCTGTAGAATATAAATAAAATTGTCTCGCAGCATTTAAAAGCTTATAATGCATTTACCTAGCAAGGGTTTCCTGGTGCTCCTGTTCCTTAGATCAATATTACCAGACGTGTAAATTCAGGTTAATCGAGCAAAACAACTACCCATACAAACTATATTATATACTTCCTCCTTCCTTTTTTAGTAGTCACTTTTGATTATCAAATTAACCCAATTTTAATTAAAATTTATGTATATTATATTATTGAAATTACTTTAAAAAATTATATCATTGAAAACTACAACTAATTTATTTTACTATGTAATTTTCAGTATTTTAAGATAATAAACAAACGAGTATCAAAAGTTGGTCAATTTGACGGAAAAGTCAAACGTGACACCTTTTTAGGGATGAGAGAGTAACATATACACAACAATTTGATGTCCATGCGTTATTAAAGAGTTCCTCTCCAATTGTTAATATTTGGATTGCACGCAGAAATTAGTGACGGTAAAGAAAACAAAAGAAAATCGAAACTGGCGAGGAATGATACGTTTTTTTAGGAAATGTTAAGAATTGAACGAGACATTTTAAAAAACAATCGGGACGGAGGGAGTACCCCAAATTAAACAAACAAAATGAGAGTATCGGGCCACTTGGAAACTCGATAATATAACATATCAACACTTAAATTGAGCAATAAGCCTGAAACATAGATAAAAACCAAACATAGACATATATATAAGCAAATACAAAGAAAGAGAAGGTTACCGAGGGTTGTTGTCGACAGAAGACAGCTGTCAGCCGGTTGTGACTCCCGAGTGCTTTCTTCAGTCTTCACCTAAACATACGAGGAGGAAAGTAACTTGGTTTTATACAGATTTTTGTGGGCTTTGTTAAGGCCCATTTAAGCTTCCACAAGTATCAGGTCATCAGCCTAAAAGTCCATCGCGGAGAAGTCCGTGCGTGTAATGGGCTTTATACAAATAATAATAATTTATTAGCTGTTGTAATTTGTTTTCCAAGTATATAGATAAGCTAATCACCAAATGATAAATTCGGTATAAACTGTATGACTTTTAAAATTTAAGTTAAAATTGGGTTACACGGTTTAAGTATCCGATTTTTTCCTCGTATTAGATAAGTAAAAATTCTAAAAAAATTCTAATTTTTATAATTTTTCATGGCTGGGTTGGGATAAAAATAGCTCACGTCAAAGCTAAATCAAAACCGAGTTAATGCAATTTTTATATTTTAACAAATTCTACTAAATCAATTTAAATAAGACAAATGCAAAGTATGAACATTGTTGGAGCAAGTCCAATTCAATACTATAAATGCTGTCATTTTTATAATTTGAAACCAAATATCAAAAATTTTAACTCCAAAGAAGTTTTATACTTAGATGCAAATATGCATATATGCATCCTTGGTTCTAAATTTGAAACCAATGATGCATTTATGCATCTAGCCATATCATCAAATTACTATAAATGAGATGAATGTTATTGTGCTTTAAATGAAACTTATGGGAACGTGACAAAATTTAGGTAAATTAGGAAATATTTGGTTTTAAAATGCATCTAGTATTGGAGTTGAAGTTTTGTTTTAACACCAAAAGACATTTTTTGATGCCAAATTATAGTAATAACTATAGCTATTTTGCATATTGCATTAGACTTGCTCTTATGAGTGGGCAAGTATAAATTTAAGTAGGTCCAACTTGATTTTAAGACCTCGGAGTTCACACAAAGTCACAGTTTTAAGCTGATCTTGATACTTTTGTAACCGGATAAGTTAAAAGATGTAGAGAAGGTAAATTTGGGGAAGATGAAGTTGTATTTCTAAAATGTTCAACTTGAGATTACATTCCGTTTCTACTAAATATATATATAAAAAGCCTTTTTTTAATCGGAGGTAACCCGCAACCGTTACCCTTTGGGTGCGCACTGGGTAAACCCTACGGGCTATTACAAAACTTTGACTCTAACTAATTAGAGTTGACCATAATATCCAGCTATATACTCCACATTCCAGTTGTATATTCCAAATATGAGGAGTAGTATCTAACATCCCCCTCAAGATTGAGGGTAAAACAAATTACACACACCAATCTTGGAGAGAAGATAACGAAGAGAAGCAGAAGAAAGAGACTTTGTAAACAAGTTAACAGGTTGATGTGAAGTACCAAGATGAGTAGTTTGAATAACACCTTGAACCGGATTATTACGAACAATGTGACAACCAATATCAATATGTTTCGTACGTTTGTGGATAACTGGATTAGCAACAATGCAGAGGGCGTATTTATTATCATAGTGCAGGGTAGTATGAGTGAGCTTAGGACAACCAAGTTCCTTAAGTAAGGTGAGGAGCCACTGCAGTTCACAATAGACATCTTCCATGACACGATACTCGACCTCAACAGAAGTGCGGGACACGGTTGATTGTTTTTTCGACTTCCAGGAGACAAGGAAGAACCAAGAATAATGCAAAAACCAGTTAAATATTTTCTGGTAGTAGGACAGGTGCCCCAATCTGCATCAGAGTAAGCAGTCAATTTAAATGGAAAGGATGCAGACAATAGAATGCCTTGACCAACCGTTCCTTTCAAATAACGAACAACCTTGTAGGCAGCATCCATATGACATACCTTAGGAGCAGAAAGAAATTGAGATGATATATAAATTGGATAAGAAATGCCAGGACGTGTGATGGTGAGATAAATGAGACGACCAACAAGTTAACGATAGGGAGAGGCATTAGTCAGAAGAGGAGAAGAGAAATTGGATAGAAGAGTACGATGTTGTTCCATAGGAATAACAGAGTGTTTGGCATTAGTAAAAACCGATATCACTAATGATATCTAAGGTATACTTACGTTGATTTAAGTAAATACCCTTAGAGGAACGTGCTGCTTCAATACCAAGGAAGTACTTAAGAGCACCAAGATCTTTAATCTTGAAATGAGAAGCCAAGTGTGTTTTAACAGAAGTAATAGGGAAATGATCATTACCGGTAAGCAGAATATCATCCACGTAAACTACAATAGAAACTATAGATTATTTCTGATGAAGAACAAAGAGGCTATAATCAGAATGAGTTTAATGAATATTAAACTGAAGGAGAACATAACAGAATTTGGAGAACCATTCACGAGTAGCTTTCTTCAGACCGTAAAGCGATTTGATTAATTTACAGACAAGAGGAATAGTGTTAGATATATTTGATAATGTCATGACTAATATGATTTGTGTTTAGTTTTCAGATCTTACTTAACAAGACAAATCAGTACTTAACTGGAAATCAGTACTTATACTGAAGTCAGAACTTAAGTTTTAAGAACTTAAGTTATCAGGACATATTTATCAGGAGATAATATCAGGACTTAAGGAGACTTTCAGATAAGAAAGGCGGCTGATTGAAAGGAAAGAAGATCAAGACAAACGCAAGAAGAGATATGCATGAAGAAGGAATTCTATGAAGAATAGAATACTTGGAAGAAAAGATAACTAGTTGATATATTTTAGGAAGTAGAATCATATTCAATATCAATTAGAATTTATCTTGTAACTGTGTAGTATATAAACACAGACATAGGGTTTACACTATATGTGTTATCATAATCGAAGTTATTATTCATTGTAACCCTAGCAGCTCTCGTGATAAATTGTTCATCACTGAGAGAGGACAGTTTCATATTATAACAGAGTTTATTGTGTTAAATAAAATCTGTTTTCTGTGTTCTTATATTCGATTTGATTGTGAAAAACATTGTATTCAACCCCCTTCTACAGTGTATATGACCTAACAAGTGGTATCATAACAGATCTATTAACACACAAATAGTTTAAGATCCAAAAATAATCATGTCTGAAGAAGAACAAACTCCAACCAAGCCCACCAAAACTGAAGAACCTCCAAAGACTCAAATCCATAATCGATATGAGACTATTAGAGTTCCCATACTGAAACCATCTGAATATCCCATATGGAGGGTGAGGATGTCTATGTTTCTGGAAGCTACAGATCCAGAATACCTTGACAGAATCAATGAAGGACCACACAAGCCAACCAAACTCTCTGTTGTAGTTGCAGGTGAACCAGCAAAGTCTGTTCCAAAGAAGAAGAGTGATTACACTGCTGAAGATATCTCATCGATTGCTAAGGATGCTAAGGTACGACACTTGCTGCATAGTGCCATTGATAATGTCATGTCAAATAGGCTAATTAACTGCAAGACTGCAAATGAGATGTGGGATGCCTTGGAGACAAGATGCCAGGAAACTGATTCAATTAAGAAGAACAGAACGACTATACTCACTCAAGAGTATGAGCACTATGACTCAAAATCTGATGAGTCATTGACTGGTTTATATGACAGATTTGTCAAACTCTTGAATGATTTGTCACTAGTTGACAAGGAATATGATCTTGAAGATTCAAATCTTAAATTCCTGTTAGCTCTTCCTGAAAGTTGGGATTTGAAGGCCACCACTATAAGAGACAACTATAATCTTGAAGAAACAACTCTTGATGAAATTTATGGGATGCTCAAGACTCATGAACTTGAGATGGAACAAAGAAGCAAGAGGAATGGAAGAAAATCAAGGACAGTTGCTCTAAAGGCTGAGGAGGAATCCCCCAAAGAAGCTGCCTCAAGAAAAGGCAAAGGAAAATCTCTCATCACAGAGTCTTGATGACTCAGAAACTGAAAAATTACCTGAGATGGATGCTGATGAAGAGATGATGAAGCTGTGTGCTCTTATGGTGAAAGGAATCACAAGGATTGCATACAGGAAATTCAGAAAGGGAAAGAAATTTTCCAGGAAAGGTGAAAGTTCTAATAAGAAGGGTTTCAGAATATCTGAAGGCAAAGGAGGAAAGTCTGACAGAGGAGATTACTCAAATGTCAAGTGCTACAATTGTGGTGAGAAAGGCCACATATCTCCTGATTGCAAGAACGTGAAGAGTGACAAAGGCAAGGCTCTTGTCACAAAGAAGAAAAGCTGGACAGACACTTCATATTCTGAAAGTGAGGTGAACTATGCCTTGATGGCAAATACTGATAGCAGTTTTGATAATGCTGAGTTAAAGGTACCTCAAACTACTTATGCCTTTCATATTGATGATATTACTGAGTTGAGAAGATATCTTAAAACCATGTTCATTAGTTATAGAGATCAAACTTTAACATGTGAAAGATTAACTTCTGAAAATCTTGCTTATAAAAAGAGGAATGATTATTTAGAAAAAGAGTTAGTCATGTTCCATCAAACTCAGAAAGATTGAGATGATGCCTTTTATGTTAGGGATGAAGTACTTAAAATAAATGAATCTCTAAAAACTGAGTTAGAAAAGGAAAGAGAGATTATCAGGACTTGGACTAACTCTGGCAGAACAACTCATAATTTGTTAAGTAGTGGAAACTGGAAAGAAGGCTTAGGTTATGGGGATGATAAGAATGATAAGGGAACTGTAGAAATTGAGCCTATAGTTGTTAAACAAAAGCCAAAGGTAAATCCTGTTAAGTTTTTAGCTGTAAAGTCTGATATTGATAAATCAGAAGTTAAAGAGAAATTAACTTCTGACAAACCAAAACAGGATAAGCCAACTGAAGTTAATATATGCTTAATGACAAAGAAGCAGCTTAAGCATAAGCTGAAAGATGTTAAGAATGTAAACAAGGTAAACTCCCTAGGAAAAATAGGAATGGAAAGGAAGGTGTGAATAAAAGTAATGATTATAAGCCTGTTCCTAATGCTCCTAGAAAGAAATGTCATAACTGTGGAAATTCTAACCATCTGGCTTCTTTTTGCAGGAAAAATAAGAACATAAACTCCTTACCTTCAAAGTCAGGAGTTAAGAGTCAGTCGGGAGTTTATATTAGATATAGGCCACAAAATCCTTGTTTTCATTGTGGTAGTTTATGGCATTCCATTTATACTTGTAAGGAATATCATAGTTTGTACTATGATTATTATCAAATAAAACCTTCTTTAAAGAAAGTTAGTATTATTCCTTCTAGTATAAGTTCTGATGCAAAGTCTGATAGTGTAAATACTGATAAGAAAAATGTTAACATAAACTCTGATGCTAAATCCGCTGCAAATGTTAACAAACTTAATAAGGCCAAAGGATCCAAGCAAGTCCGGGTCCTTAAAACTAATCATTAGTGGTCTTTGTGATTGCAGGGCAACAGGAAAAACATCCTAGTTCTGGACAGTGGATGTTCAGGACATATGACTGGAAATAAAGCCCTGTTATCAGACTTTGTGGAGAAAGCTGGCCCAAGTGTTTCTTATGGAGATGGCAACATAGGAAAAACTTTGGGATATGGCAATATCAATCGGGGGAATGTCATCATTGAAAAAGTAGCTCTAGTCTCAGGATTTAAACACAATTTGCTGAGTGTTAGTCAAATCTGTGACAGAGGTTATCATGTGGATTTTTTTGAAGAACAGTGTGAAGTTGTAAGCAAATCTACAGGCAAAGTTGTTTTAAAGGATACAGGCATGGTAGTATTTATGAAGCCAGGCTTTCAACAAGTACTGATGGTTCTGCAATCTGTCTGTTGAGTAGAGCATCAATTGAAGAAAGCTGGAATTGGCACAAGAAACTCTCTCATTTAAATTTTAATAATATAAATGAATTAGTCAAGAAAGATCTTGTGAGAGGTTTGCCAAAATCAGTATTTGCTCCTGATGGCCTTTGTGATTCCTGTCAAAAGGCAAAACAAAGAAAATCTTCATTCAAGAGCAAGACTGAATCTTCAATTCTTGAGCCTTATCACCTACTACATGTTGATCTATTTGGTCCAGTGAATGTCATGTCTATTACAAAGAAGAAATATGTTATGATCATAGTGGATGAGTTCACCAGATACACATGGGTGTATTTCTTGCACACAAAAAGTGAAACTACATCTATCTTGATTGATCATGTCAAACAACTGGATAAAGTGGTTAAAGACTCTATGAAAATCATAAGAAGTGATAATGGCACTGAGTTCAAGAATTTGATTATGGAAGAGTTCTGCAAAGACCAAGGAATCAAGCAGGAATTCTCTGCTCCTGGAACTCCACTGCAAAATGGAGTGGTTGAAAGAAAGAATAGAACTCTCATTGAAGCTGCACGAACTATGCTTGATCAAGCAAAGCTACCAACCTATTTTTGGGCTGAAGCTGTGCAGACTGCTTGTTTTACTCAAAATGCAACACTCATTAACAAGCATGGAAAGACACCATATGAGATGGTGAAGAAAAAGAATCCAAATCTGAAGTATTTTCATGTATTTGGATGCAAGTGTTTTGTTCTTAAGACTCATCCTGAATAGCTATCCAAATTTGATTTAAAAGCTGATGAAGGAATTTTTGTTGGATATCCACTTTCCACAAAAGCCTTCAGAGTCTACAATTTAAGAACAAGGGTTGTCATGGAATCTATCAATGTCTCTTTTGATGATAAGAAGATTACAGGACTTGAAGATTTCAATGATCATGATCAGCTGAGATTTGAGAATGAAGTTTTAAATTCTGATACTGTAAATCCTGACAGTCTAAATCCTGCAACTGCAAACTCTGATGGATTAAACTCTGATGTTATTGAATCTGTGGTGACTACGCCAAAGGAAGATGCACCTGTGCAAGGGGAGCATACTGAAGATACAACCACATCTCAAGAAGCATCAGAACCTACAACTGGCTCTTCAAGTTCTGATTCATCAAGTTCTGATGAGCCAAGTTCTGATAATACTGGGAACTCCAATTTTGAAGGATCCAACTCAGAGAGCATAATTTCAGGGAGAGCATCAGAAAAGGTTGATGAAGACAGCATAGATCATGGGGGAGCATCCAGTTCTAGAGAAAACCTTCCATCTGCAAGGAAGTGGACTAAAGCACATACACCTGACTTAATTATTGGAAATCCTGATGCAGGTGTTAGAACTAGAACAGCTACATCAAATAAATGTCTCTATCACTCTTTTCTTTCTCAGACTGAACCAAAGAAAGTGGAAGAAGCTCTTCAAGATGCTGATTGGGTGCAAGCAATGCAGGAAGAGTTAAATGAATTTGAAAGAAATAAAGTCTGGACCCTAGTACAAAGACCAAAGAACAGATCTGTTGTTGGTACAAAGTGGGTGTTCAGAAATAAAACTGATAGTGATGGCATCATTACAAGGAATAAAGCAAGGCTGGTTACAAAAGGATATTCTCAACAGGATGGAATCGATTATGATGAAACATTTGCACCAGTTGCTAGATTGGAAGCCATAAGGATATTTTTGGCTTATATTTCTCACAAAAAGTTTACAGTCTTTCAAATGGATGTAAAAAGTGCTTTTCTTAATGGAGAATTGGAAGAAGAAGTATATGTTGAACAACCTCCAGGTTTTGTAGATTCAAAATTTCCTAATCATGTCTACAGACTTGACAAAGCACTTTATGGCCTTAAGCAAGCTCCAAGAGCATGGTATGAGACATTAGCTCAGTTTCTTATGGAAAGTGGATTTAACAGAGGGACTATTAACAAAACACTGTTTTATCTCAACCATGGAAATGACTTACTTTTGGTGCAGATATATGTTGATGATATCATTTTTGGTTCTACAAATGACAGACTTTGTAAAAGGTTTGCCAAGCTAATGCACTCAAGATATCAAAAGAGTATGATGGGAGAACTTAGCTATTTTGTGGGCCTTCAAGTCAAACAAAATGAAGAAGGAACTTTTATTTGTCAATCTAAGTACACCAGAAATTTGGAATGCAAGATTGTTCAAGTGCATCCACTCCTATGGCCACTGCAACAAAATTGGATAAGGATACTGGTACATTAGTAGATATTACTGACTACAGAGGTATGATTGGCTCACTACTCTATCTAACTGCAAGTAGACCTGATATCATGTATGCTACCTGTCTTTGTGCAAGATTTCAAGCAGATCCAAGAGAACCTCACTTAACAGCTGTGAAAAGAATTTTCAAATACCTTAAGGGTACAGCTGATCTGGGATTGTGGTATCCTAGAGAATCAGACTTTAAGCTAATAGGTTACTCAGATGCAGATTTTGCAGGATGCAAAATTGACAGGAAAAGCACAAGTGGAAGCTGCCAATTTCTTGGAGGCAGATTAGTTTCTTGGTTTAGCAAGAAACAGAAGTCAATTTCCACATCAACTGCAGAAGCAGAGTACATTACTGCAGGAAGCTGTTGTGCACAGATTCTTTGGATGAAGAATCAATTACTGGATTATGGGTTAGAATTTTCTAAAATCCCTATTTACTGTGATAATCAAAGTGCTATTACTATGACAGGTAATCCAGTTCAACACTCAATGACAAAGCACATCAGCATTAGGTACCACTTCATAAGGGAACATATGGATGAAGGTACAGTGGAATTGCATTTTATTCCAACAGATCAACAACTAGCAGATATCTTCACAAAACCACTATCTGAAGCAACCTTTACAAGATTGGTAAATGAACTTGGAATGGTTTCAGGTTCTTTTTCTAAATTTGCTTAGTTTATGTTCTGATACATCAGACTTTATGATCAGTATTTACAGATATTACTATCTTTGTGAATTCTGTGCCTAAATTGAAAATTTGCTTAAATGCTGATTGTTGATTGATGTGAATCTCTAAACTCTGATAGTGATATGAATGTTTCTATGACTATTCAATCCAATGAGGATAATTGTGCTAGATGCTGAACTAGTAGTCTTTAATATACTAAAGATCCCATGTCTGAAGTAATTGTTTATGTGGAAATCTCTTAACACAAGCAAATTCTGATATTGAGCTTAGTTAAGTTTACTTTGTGTATCTTATTACTAAGTCAAAAACTAGACTAGTGCTTCTTATTTGTTAAGTTCTGATGTTAGTAAATCTGGTGAATGAACTAAGTGCTGATAAGCCTCACTTATCAAAAGAAAAAGAAAAGAAAAGAAATAAAAATCAGGTACTCATTTGAGATCTAGAGTAAAAATATGGAAGGGAAGACCCAGGTGCATTGCTGGTATTAAGTAATATGCATTAGAAAAGCAACATAAAATTTTCTTGGTGACTTTTCACACTCTATGATTACTGGAGAAATACTCTGATAATAGCATAAATTCTGATAAACAGTTGTGCCTCACTTACACTGAGAAGCCACTGTAAAAAGGAATTTTAAAAGATGCATAAAATGAGCACAAAACAGTTGAGGTGGACTCATGCATGAACTCATTCTATAGTAGACTTCAGAAAAATGACAGATTTTAAGCAAAGTTCTTAGTTATGCCTTATTTCTAAGATGTACTGAAGTGAATTAGACTTTACTCTTTGTCTGATATTTAGCTTAATGCACACACATACACTCCATATGAATGATGAAAATTACTGTGGTGATAAATGCTATTTTGGATGAACTGTTTAAGTGTTAGTTGCATAAATTTTGAGGACAAGTTTTGATGGAAGTTCTGATGATTAAGTTCTGATGTACCCATATCAGTATTTGTGTGAAGAATTACAAGAATAAACATTCACTTTTCGAGTTAAGAAGCCATATTCTGATGACTTTTAAATTCTGATAATAATCAAGTTCTGATGCTGACGTGGCAGTGTTTATTTACTTGGTTTATTTTTGGTCATTACCTCAACGGTCACATTTTTTTGAATATTGGTTTATGTGAGATAAAGTAGTAATAATCATTTGTTTAGTAGGAACAGTTTTTTTAAAAAAAACTAAACGTGCAAAGTCATAATTGCTTATTTACCGTGCACATTAACTTTTGCATTAACTGCTGCATGTTTGACAGGTGTAAAGCAGTAAAGGTCTGTTCCACTCCTCATTAACTGCTATAACGTGGGTTGTTTAAGTAAAAGAGATAAAAGATTTTCAAATCTTTTATTCATATTTTTATTCTATATCACTTTGTCTCTTTTCTTATTCTCTCACATTTTCTGACGGTTCACTCTACAGACATTTCAACAAACACCTTTCACGCAAACAAGTTTCTCACTAATTTTTGATGGCGCCCAAGGATTTAATTGTTGATGAAGCCAAGTTTGTACCAAATAACTATGCTGCAATCTTGAACAAGGCTGAAGCTCCATCAGATTTGCACTTTGTGCAAGATTTCTTAGCAAATAGTGAGATTGGGTATGCTTTGACCCAACCTCAAGCCATTTCAAGCCAATAAGTACCGACATTTTGGCAGACTGGGATTTTTGATGATGGTGGTGCTACTGGTACTCCAAGCGTCGTATTTGAAGTAAATGATGTTGAACATGTTGTTACTCCTGGAGCAGTTCGCAAAGCTCTCCACTTACCAGAAGGCTATACATTCTCAATAGTGGAGGACCCTGTTCTACAGCATCTTATGGCCAGTTTGGGTTATGAGCAAAGTTTGGGAAAGCTTGGACAACTGAAAATAGCAAATATCAGGAAAGAATGGAGTTTTTTCTTTGATTGCATCACTAAGGCATTCGCCAATAAATGCTCCAACTTTGATGTTATTCCAATCATGAGTCAGCAAATCGGGTATGCTCTTATTCATCAAACTCACTTTGATTTTGCAAGTGTTGTGCTAGGTTTCATAGGGGATATGATGACAGAGGAGAGGATTGTAGTATACTTTACTAGATTCTGTCAGCTTATATATACGTTCTGTGTTGATGAACCCCAACCTACCACTGATTTAATTCCACCTTTTAAGCTTGCAAAAAGGGCTTTTAATGATTTGCTAAATGATGACATTAAGAAACGAGTGGTTAGACCCTTACAAATACCTCAGTTAGTGAAACAGATACTGGTAAATGCTGATCCTCAAACCTACACATCTGTTTACCTTGATGTTCAACCCACATCCCAGCCACCACAACAACCATCAGAACATACCACATCTACACAAACACCTCAAACTTCTCAACCTCAACCTACTCAACCCTCAATCAGGACATATTTCAAACCATCACAGTCATCTCAATTTTAACCTTCAGCACATCATGTGAAGCCTTCATCTTCCAAACCCAAGAGGACTAAGACAGTACCTCAGACTCAACAGAAGAGAAGGAAACTTGTTCTGAGAGATGAGTCAGACAATGAGGAACATGTTCCCATGTCTGAACCTGTTGGAGTAGAAGCTGAGAAAATCTCTACTCAGAAAGACACTGTAACTGGGAGTTCTAGGCCTCTCAAAAGGCTTAGAAAGCTAAATCCTGATGATAAAGCTTCTACAGTGTCTCCACCCTTGAAGAAAAAGAAAAAGCAAAGAGCTCACAAGGACACAGTTGGGTCAGTATCAGAAGATGAGGAAGCAGCTAAGGAAGGGGGTCAGGAATCTCTGATCCCAACAGAACTAATTTTTATTGAATTACTTCCTTCAGCACAACCAGAAACTGTTCAAGACAGAGTGCTTACTCCTCATGTGTCACCTATAATTGAACAAGTACATACTGATGACCCAGGTACAAGTGCTGAGATTGATATTCATAACTTGATTGTGCCTGGGGTTTTGTACTTAGAAGCTCCACCAACTCAAATGACTCCACTAACAACACCCATTCTAGATGCTGATTTTAATGAAGATATTCCTACTATACCAATTCTAAATCTGGATGATGAAAATCAGATTTTAGGTGGGCATCAAGGTTTGGCTGTTGATCAGAACTTAGTTGGAGATCAGCACTTAGAGGATGATGTTGAAGCCTCAATAGCCTCTCATACTATTCTTTTATCATAGAATGCTGATGATGCTGATTCTATAAGTTCTGATGCTGCTAATGATGAATTTACTGGTGAAGCTGTTGCCAATGTAGATGCTGATGCAGCTGGTCCATCAGGACATGCACCTCAATAAACTCCAAACAAAGCTGAATTAATCAAGAAGTTTGTTAGAGAACAGGCACCAGTACCTTGGAATGAAACTCCTAGAGGAAGGGAGTGGACTAAGGAATGGAACAAAGTTGATTTTATTCCTTTTTCAACCATACTTGCTGACCACTTGACCAAAGCTGATGAGATGCTACTCAATGATGATTTCAAGACACAGCTCAGAGTTACTGCACTAAGTACAAGGCACCTTCAAGGTCAATAATCTGTAACTCAGGCCAAGGTAGACAAGATTCAAGAATCCATAAATCAGCAAGATATGCTTGTCAAGCTGGACAAGAAAAGGTTTTTCAAACCTACCTTTGACAGAGTTGAGTACATTGAGAAAACTCAGGAGAAGCAACAGGCTCAGATTGATGAAATTTTGAAGAATCAAGCTTCTCATCAAAATCAACTCAATGAGATCCAATCCTCATTGGAATTGATTATCTCTCTTCTTTTACCTGCTGATGCCAAAAAGGGGAGAAAGTAATTAAGTCCAAATGCAAAACTGTTAAGACACTGAAGGGAAAAGATGATGAAAAAGATGACCAGGGAAACTCTGGAATGGGTGGAGGTCATGGTCAAGGTAAAGGTTTTTCATCAAGCAAAGCTGGAACTATAAGTCAAAGAACAAGTTCTGATACTGGGAGAAGAATAAGTTCTGACACTGGTAAAAGGATAAGTTCTGATGAACATCTGGAACTTGATGAGGAAATTTCCAGACAGTTATTTCTGAAAGAAAATCCAGGAATGGACTTTGAGAGTCTAAAGGAAGAAGAAGCTAGACTTAAGTTAGAAAAAGTCAACTTCAAATATGAAGCTTCTGTTGTTGAAAAGAAACTTCAACTTTCTAAGGCTAAAGGCATTGTGATAAAAGAAAGGACAAATCCTGAGGCAACTAAAGCCAAATCACAAGTGGAGATAGATCCAAGGTCCAAGGGCAAAGAAAAAGTTGATGAACCTGTAAAGGTTTATGTGCCATTTGTGGATGAAGAAATATCTTATGAAGATGCTAGCCTTACTCTGATAAAAAGGAAGATTTCTCAAACAACCTCTGACATGGCTCATGTTGTTCAGAGTCAAGATATAGTAAGTTCTGATATAACAGTGAAGCAAGCAACCTCTGACTTAGCTCAAGTTGGCTTGATATCAGGAGATAAGGAAAGGGAAACCTCTGAAATTGCTCATGTTAAACATTCAAAGTTACTCCTACCAGGATTCACCAAAGCTAAACAGACTCAATCTTTGAAGACTGCAACAAGTGGTTTTGAAGCAAGAGTTATTACAGGAAAAAAAGCCAAAGATAAATCTGGATTGGGTAGTGCTTATGAAAGAAGAATACAGAACATAACCAATGATCCAACTTTCTTAAGTGAACCAGGTGTTGGAGCTACTCCTGAAAGATTGAATCAGCTTCAATCTGTACAGATGGTTTACCATACATTTTTAAAAGAACACATCTTGTTATATTTTATGACAGATGGAAGGGTATACCACATTAGGCAGAATGCTATACCACTGAAGTATTTTGAGGAACTGGAATATGTTCTATTCTTACTTCAAGTGAAGAACAGATTAACAGATGGTGCTGCAAATTATTTGAAGACTCAAATTCAAAGACAAAAAAGCTTTATTCTGTAAAGTCTGACAGCACATATTGTCCCAAGTACAGAGATCACAAAGGTGATATTGTCGAGATGAAGCCTAACTCTGCCAAGATCATAACTACTTTTCTGGGTTATAAGGTTGTGGAATTCAATCTTGAGTCTGACAAGGCATATTTAATCAGACTAGATCAGGACATAAGGAAAGCTAGAATAAATGATCTCAGGGCTGCTATCTTTCAAATTGGTGAAGATACAGTTGAATTGAAGAATGCTAAAAGGAGGATGATTAATGAACTGGAATATGCTGAGAGATGTTTGTTAAAGAACTATCTCAGGACAACTCCTGATATCAAAGAGATCGGTAATTAAAGCCAAGTCAAAGATCTACAACTGCTTAAATTCTGATGTGTATACTGACTGAAGATGTTATCAAACCTTGAGGATGGTAAAGCTACAAGGACTGTAAGTTATAGTTATCTAGTCAAATTTTCATGCATTTGTACTTAATATTTTTGACATCATCAAATATCCGTTAAACTTGTATATTATGCTAATTACAAGTTGGGGGAGATTGTTAGATATATTTGATAATGTCATGACTAATATGATTTGTGTTTAGTTTTCAGATCTTACTTAACAGGACAAATCAGTACTTAACTGGAAATCAGTACTTATACTGAAGTCAGAACTTAAGTTGTCAGAACTTAAGTTATCAGGAGATAATATCAGGACTTAAGGAGACTTTCAGATAAGGAAGGCGGCTGATTGAAAGGAAAGAAGATCAAGACAAACGCAAGAAGAGATATACATGAAGAAGGAATTCTATGAAGAATAGAATACTTGGAAGAAAAAATAATTAGTTGTTATATTTTAGGAAGTAGAATCATATTCAATATCAATTAGAATTTATCTTGTAACTGTGTAGTATATAAACACAGACATAGGGTTTACACTATATGTGTTATCATAATCGAAGTTATTATTCATTGTAACCCTAGCAGCTCTCGTAATAAATTGTTCATCACTGAGAGAGGACAGTTCCATATTATAATAGAGTTTATTGTGTTAAATAAAATCTGTTTTCTGTGTTCTTATATTCGATTTGATTGTGACAAACACTGTATTCAACCTCCTTCTACAGTGTGTGTGACCTAACAAATAGCAGAGTTATAATGAAATGACACTACATAACTTGGAGGTAATGACATGTAGACCTCCTCTTGTAATTCACCATGAAGGAAAGCATTCACAACATCCATCTCAGTGACAGGCCAACTATTTGCAGCAGCAAGATCCAATAAAATACGAACAGTAGTCATCTTTGCCACTGGGAAAAAGGTGTCAAAATAGTCAAGACTTGTCGCCTGATTGAAACCCGTAGCTACAAGACGTGCTTTATATCTATTAAAAGACCCATCAATATTGTATATTACTTTATTTAACGACTTACACCCAAATATGTTCTTATTGAAAGGGAGATGAACAACCTCCATATTTTATTGGCTTCTAAAGCTGCCAATTCAATAGCCATAGCTTCACACTAGACACTGAGCTTACTAGCTTGATGATAGGTCTTTGGTTCATAAATTTGATCTAGATTTGTGAGGAAACTCTGATAAGGTGTAGTGAATGAAGTATAGGCAAGATGACATTGGGACTGAGAAGTCAGATGAGTTGGTAAGTTTGTGTAATCGGCAAACTTGGTAGGAAGCTTTTTAGATCGAGTGGGCCTTAAAATAGGTAAAGACACAGAAATCTAGGGAGACTGAATTAAGTCTGTACTAACAGGAGGTTGAATTGTATATGTGACTGGAACAGAGACAGTACGTGTCTCAAAAGTCATAACAGGAGAGTCAAGAGTAATCTAATGATCTTCAGAAAATAGAGGAGAGTCTGTTGAAAATAGAGTAGGAGGAGAGAGACTTGAGAAGCCCTGAAAAGGAAAAACATCCTCAAGAAATATGACATCTCTGGACAGAAATACTCTCTTAGTCGCAAGATGTAGAACTCTATAAGCTTTGGTACCAATAGGATATCCCAAAAAACATATCTAAGAGTTCTGTTAGTAAACTAATCTTTATGTGGACTCAAGTTTGTACAATAACAAAGAAGGCCAAAGACCTTAATGTGGTCATATTGAGGTTTCCGGTTATATAGCACTTCATAGGGTGTATCTCCTTGAAGAAGAACAGAAGGGGTTCGATTATGAAGATATGTGGAAGTGAGGAGACAGTATCCCCATAAACTAATAGGCAAATGAGCTTGTAACCTTAGAGCTCTAGCTATATTCAACAAAGATCTGTGTTTACGTTCAACCACCCATTTTTTGGGGTGTATAAGGGCAGCTAGTGTGATGAAGTATCCCAAGATAATTCGTTACTATACTAAGTGTAGAATTGACAAATTCAAACCCATTGTCTGATCTCAAAAACTTGATCTTAGTTTTAAAATGAGTAGTCACATAAGCAAAAAATGAATTTAAAATAACAGGTACAATACTCTTATCAGCAAACAGAAATGTCCAAGTAACTCTAGATTTACCTTCAACTATGGTTAAGAAATAAGAACAATTTTCATGGGTCTTATGCCTATATGGACCCCAGACATCTACATGGATGAGATCAAATAAATCAGGAAATTATGTACTACTTACATGAAAACACATCTTGATTGTTTGGTTAAATGGTAAGTATCACATTTAGAAAAATCCAAACTAGATGAAGGTAATAGTGCTGACAAATACTTCATAGAGGATGCAGCAGGATGACCAAGCCTAGCATGCCATAATTCTGACTCTCGAGAATTCTTGTAATCAACAGTTTGACACTGACTAGTAGTATTGATCGAAGGAAGTGAACGTGGAAGAATATACAGTCCACCTTGAGTACTACCAATCTCTTTGACCATCTTCAAAGAAGAGTCCTAGATAAAACATCTATGATTGTCAAATGAGATCACATAGTTGTTATCTTGAGTAAGTTGAGAGACAGATAGAAGATTATATGTGAAAGCAGGCACACAAAGGACTTTATCAAGAATAAGATCAGGAGCTAAAACCATTTTGCCAAAGTGAGTAATATCTACAGTATTGCCATTGGGAAAATGCAAAGAAGAATGAAAAGATTGTACATCAGTAAGCGGAGATAAATGTGGGGTAATATGGTCAGTTGCTCCAGAATCTAGAATTGACATCATTGATGTTGTGTCTTGACATTTGCATAATCTGCTTGCACTGTATATCAGACAAGGTATTGTTGTCGCTTGATCCAGAGATAGAAATAATGTCAGTAGATTCAGTAGATGGCACAGAAGTTATAGATCTATCAACAACAGTGTTATGCACCTGCGGCTTACCCTTCAGATTTCTAGGTTTAGGTTTAGGTTTTCCATACATCCTATGCCAATCAGGATAACCATGTAGATAGAAGCATTTGTCCCTGATGTGAACGGTATTTTGACAGTAGTCACAGTACAGATTAGAAGACTCAGGGTTAACCTTCTTTACGGTCTTAGCACCTTTATTTCCATAATCACTATACTGCTTAACAACCATATCATCGTTCTCAGAAAATACAGAGGTAACTGGTGATATTTCATGTTGATGTTCTTCCTGAAAAGAATATTATACGCTTCACAGAAGGTGCATGTGAGATCATCAGGATATGACCTCGAGTAAAATATCACTAAATTATGCATGAAGACTGGATCTCATGAATGTAGTCAATTTGAGATTGATGTCACAAGTATAATGCGAACAAATACATTTAGGCATTTCAGCAAGCGACTCTAATTCATCATTTAAAGCACAAAAGTTGGTGAAATAAGCCGAGATTGACATAATTCCATGAGTAAGATATGTAATTTCTCATTTCAGATTGAACAACTTTGGAACATTTACATGAGCAAAACTAGTAGCAAGATCATTCCAGATATCTTTTGCACAATTCATGAACATTATACTTTGCCTAATCTCAGGAGAAACAATATTCATGACGTAACAATATCATTACATCGATTCCAGTACAACAAATAATTTGAAGCAGCAACATGTTTAGTATATTATCCATCAATGAAGCCTAATTTGAGTTTGGATGACAGAGAAATTCGCATAGATCTGCACTATTGACTATAGTTATGCTCAGATAAAGTGATGGTGACAAGAAGCATACCTGGATGATCTGAAGGAGAGAGATAGTAAGGATGATTATAATCAATGACAATTGATGTTGAACCAGTGGAAGTTGAGCCTTGAGCAACCGATGAGTATGTTGTCGCCATTGACGAACTTGAATTTAGAAAATAGAGGTACAAAGAAGAGATGTAAAGTGTGGAAATAATGATGAATTGATGAGCCTTAAAGCTCTGATACTATGATACTTTTGTAATAGGAGAAGTTAAAAGATGTAGAGAAAGTAAATTTAGGGAAGATGAAGTTGTATTTCTAAAATGTTCAACTTGAGATGACATTCTGTTTCTACTGAATATATATACAAATCTTTGACTCTAACTAACTAGAGTTGACCATAATATCCAGCTGTATACTCTACATTCTAGCTGTTTATTTCAAATATGAGGAGTAGTATCTAACAGATCTATGGTACAATCTTCAGATACTTTTACCCAATAATTCTAAAGATTTCCTTCAACAGCATGTCCTTCGTCCCAACTCACCTAATGATTAATTTATATTCTGAAAAAGTCAAATAATAACTTTGTCGATAGACTGATACATAATAAGTTCAAGGGTACTGATCTCACCGAGATATGTAGCTTACACAAGTTAGGAGCACTCCGAATCAAATAAAACAAACAGAAAACCTCAGATGAACGAGTTAAATTTATATCAAAGATATTTAAACTCTCCAGGCAAGGCATTGGACTACAGAATCTATTTAGACAACCTCATGCAGCTAGATACTTTGGAACATGTTGTAAACAAAAAGCACAAATTTTGAGATTATTTGATGAGTCGTGTAAAAAACAATAGAAAATATAAAGATAATCTGAATATTACCCCAATAAAAATTCCTAAAGAGAACTTCTCAATTTATGTAAGCTGGCTAGAACCTTGTCCAGATTTGATGCTTTAATGTATGTTGGCCAGCAAAATATATTCAAACCAAAAGAATATTCTTTGAAGTTTTCCATCCAAAATAAATTAATTTCCCTTGATACTTCATAAATGCATCTGAGATTAGAAGCATGGAAGTTGATAGGAGAAAGTCTGGTGCAATTACGTCTGGTGCAATTACTCAAGGTTAACTTTTCAAGCACATGACACTTGTAGATGTTTAGCTCGAAATTGGATACTTTAAATAGCTCAAGTTCAGTTAGACAAGCAAATTCTACTAACGTTGGTCTAGAATCAAACCAGAATCCTGTAAGCCTCAATTAAATCGGACAGTCTGAGGAGGAGAAATCAAACCATATATTTTGAGCAAAAACATGTGTCTCTAGGGTAAGATGCTTGATACTCTTTCTTGAGAATAATAATTCCCATTGTTCAACGTGATCACTGATTGTTTGAGCATCACAATCATTAGGAAACTTAATAGATAATTTTAAAATATTATTGTTGTGGAGCTCGAGAACTTTTTTTATCACGCTAACAAATTTTTGTGCTTTCAGTTGTAAATGATGATAATATTGACTCTCTTCCCATGTACCCATACATGGAGGAAATTTGTAATTATGTTCTGGTAATTAATCCCACAATCTACAAAGAAGTTGATCATCAAAAGTTAAATGGGAAATCATGGTCCAAGAGTGCCTCCAATTTTTTTGACAAAATATTGGTTCCCACTGCATCACATAATGGCAAACAACAAAAAATAATTTCTTTTATGTCCCAAGACATCTCGCTGATTCTATCTTTATTAGCACGTCCAACCTTCCTTTCACTGGATTTTTCCATTCTCTTCTGCAATGATATTTACATGCTAATTGCTAATGTCATTAGTATAAGGAGAGAAAGAAAACAAATAAAAAAAATCTTGTCATTAGTATATAGAGAGAAAGCAAACAAAGACAAAAAAATCTTATCACTCGTATTCGTGCAAATCTTGCACGTATTTTGAAAAAATATCATTTGATATTCACAGGACTCGAATCCTGAACATGTAAAAATTATTAAAATAAAGAATATAAAAATTTAAATATAATATGTTGTTGACGGGTTCAAACCATGAACTTATGATAGCAGTTAAAATATTAATATAATACTATTTTATTATTGCATCTAATTATTTCCATTTATCTAGCTTAAAGCTGACGGTTGTTAATTACCGTACCAAACAACTATACCGAATAACCGACCAACAACTAAACTAACAAATAGAGGATGTTCGGTTTATAATAGTAAACTAGTCTATAACCTGTGCGATTCACGGATTGCTTTTAATATTTGAATATTATTTAATAATATATTTTATCTTAAAATTATTAATATATTAATATAGATCTTCAATAGTTGAAAAATAAATTGAAGAACATAATAAGTTATAATAATATACGTTTTATGATAATTTGAGACTTGACTGAAAATAAATAATATAATATATAATATGTTGTTCACAAGACTCGAATCTTGAATCTGTAGAAATTGTTAAAAATAAAGTATATAAAAGTTTAAATATAATACGTTGTTGACGGTTGTAAAAATAAAGTATATAAAGTTTAAATATAGTATTCTTTGTGATTACATCCAACGGTTTCCATCTATCTGTCTTTAAATCTGACGGTTGTTATTTACCGTACCAAACAACTGTACCGAACAACCGACCAATTACCAAATAGAGGGTGTTCTGCTTATAATAGTATAGTATAGATTCTCTATAAACTCCTGTAAACTCGAGGATGCTAGTGTTGTTTGACTCCATATTTTGTCCAATATTTCATTTTTTTTAAACCATTATGTATAATGTTCTGTTATCTTCTTCTGATTGTGAACTTCTTATAAACATATTTCTTATACGATTGTTGTTTCTTTTTTTTTAAAAAAAAGCTTATTAACTTCTGAAAAGAAAAGCTTATAAACTAATAAGTGAAATTGTTTATATTTATATTGCAATCTTTTCCCATCTAGAATTTATATACTTATTTATTAACATTCCCGTGCATTCTTCATTGAACAATTGATACAAAACTTGTAGAGTGAATGTAGAAGATGAAAACACAACTAGAACTCAAATTTACATGTCAGAAAATTAAATAACAAAAATGACTGATTGTTTTGTTTTATACGGAGAAGAAAAAGTTAGTTATATTAAGTTACCGCTCATATCATAACTAACTAAAAACTATCATATCAAGAACTAGTCTACTTATCACATTCCTGTTATCTAGAAATAAGAAGCTATCAATAGACTTAATATTCCCCTTTCTGATTGAAGGTGCTGAAAGAACCTTTAATCTGGACAACAGATGCATATGAGCTTGTCCAGATAAGCCTTTCATAAAATTGTCTACCAATTGATGAGAAGAAGGAATATAAATAGGATGAATAAGTTTGTCCTGGACTTGTTCCCTAACAAAATGACAATCACGTCTCTGTCCTTTTTACTTCTTATTACTCTAATGGAAAAATATTTGATTTTTGTGTGAAAGGTGGAGACTGAGGGATTTGAAATTCAGAAAGAAGTAACAACATCCAGTTTAATTCACAAGTAGTGTTGGCAATGGCTCTAAGTTCAGCCTCAGCATTGGACTTAGAAACAACTGGTTGTTTTGTGGAAAACCAATTAATGAGAGAAGAACCAAGCAATAAACACAATCCAGTAGTGCTTCGAGAAGTGTCAAGGCAAGCACCCCAGTCACTATCAAAGTAAACCTCTAAGTCCAGAGAAGAAGATGCTTGATAGAACAGACCTTGAAAAGGTTTGCAATCAAGTAGTCCAGCTTCAACAAGGAGATCATGAATGAACTTATGCTGATGTAAGAATAATCTGGCAGTATCTCTGCGAATTTTAAGACCCAAATAGTATTTAGCAAGACCGAGATCTTTGATAGTAAAGGTATCATGAAGAACCTTTTTAACATGAGTGATAACAGCAAAGTCATTTCTAGTCAAAAGTATATCATCCACATATACTAAAGCAATGATAAAAGAGCCATAAAAATTCATAGTTGATAAAGAATAGTCTGCAATAGTCTAGTGAAAACCAAGTTGCGGCAAAACAGCCCCAGCTTCCTAAAGCATTGTCTTGAAGCTTATTCCAGGCCATAAATGGATTTTAGAAGTCGATAGGCCATATTATGAGTGCCATAAGTAGGATGGCCTCTGGGAATTCACATATAAACTTACTCGGGAGGTTATCATGTAAAAAAGCATTTTTGATGTCAAGTTGACAAATATCCCAATTTTTAGCTGCTGCTAAAGCTAAGAGAACTCTGACAGTTGACATTTTAGCTACAAGTGCAAAGGTATTGTGATAATCTTGTCCCCCTATCTGAGTATATCCTTTTGCAACTAAACGAGTTTTAAATTTGTCAGTACTACCATCAGCCAAGTATTTGACTTTGTAAACCCATTTACAACCAATGACCTTTTTGTCAGAAGGAACTGGAACAATTTTCCAGGTAGCATTGGTTTCAAGAGCTGTTAAATCTTTGTCCATAACATCAATCCATCTTGGATCAGAAATGGCTTGATTATATGTGAAAGGTTCAAGAATGACATTTTGAGAATTAACAATACAAGCAAATAAAGTAGGAGAAGTGTTAGGAAACTGGTATTTGTCACCATTAAGTGGACATTTTTGTAATAGAACACTATTTGCTTGTGACTGAGAATGGACAATATATGAAGGAAGGGATGATAAAATCTTTAAACCAAGAGGGTTGAGCTATATTCCTTGTGGAAACTCTAGTATGAATATGAATAGAAGATGGTGAATCATTTGATTCAACAGAAACATCAGATGTTGAAGAGTCAAAATCCGAAGTAGGAAAATTAATGTCAGGCGAGGGCAAAGAATCAGATTCAGGATTATCAACAGTGTGATCAAGAAAATAGTCAAGAGGACTACTCACTATATCATGTGAAACAATAGTATAAGGTGGAAAAGGTAGTTCATAATGACATATGAATTGTTTAAATTGAAAGATATCCTCATGAAAAACAACATGTCTTGAAGTATGAAATATTTTAATGATTGGATCATAAAGTTTATAGCCTTTCTGATGCATAGGATATCCCACAAAAACTGTTGGAATAGCTCTTGGAGCCAGTTTATCAAAAGTGTGAATATACATATAAGCCTGACATCCAAAAACCTTAAGATTACTATAGGTTGGCAATTCCCCAAACAATTTTTCATAAAGACTCTTAAAACCTAAAACTGAATGTAGAATTTTGTTGATGAGATAGGCTGAAGTGAGAAGACATTCACCCCAAAAAGAAATTGGTAGATTACCCTGAAACATGAGAGCCCTAGTCATCTCTAACAAATTATATATTATATGAACTTTCTCTAACATATGACAAAGATCGTATGTTGCGATGACCGCTCTGATACCATGTTAAACTCAACAACTATGATATTGTGGAAGTATTGAACAAGCTCAATAAAAGAGACAAAGTGATTGAACACTATAAAGTAAATTAATGAATGTATCTAATTACAATCCACTGTAACAAACTCGATAGAACAAATATTTTAGAGAGAGAAAATATTAGATTGATTACATGAAAACTTAATCAAGAAGCTAACAGAGACTAGTTTATATACTAGCAAAACGATGTTGAGCTGTCTCAACTACTAACTAACTATGCATTTCAGCCACTAGTAGAATGCTGAGCTGGAAATTCAATAAAATATGTGAAAATATGTCAATTTGGACAATATTTTGCTCGAAAAAGGGAAGTCATTTTCCATATTTCTAGAAATTTATAACATTTTAACGGAATTTTTCTCCTTTGGAAACATTTTATTTTCCCAAACCAAACAAACCTCGGAAAACATTTCCTCGAATTCCTTATTTCCGTGTGTTTGTTTGATTTCAAGAAACATTTACCATAAGCTAAACAAACTCGACTCAGTCACGACTCTACAGCAAACAAACGAAGCTCAAGTAAAAACTAAATTACAACAAACACGGAACAATGTGATGTCTTGGATTTATAAATTCCCCATTTTTGAGAGTTTTCTCTTATAATAATAAATTTTAGAACAAATCAATCTCGACAGTACCGTAAAACCGCACTCAAGTGCTCTAGAGGGGTTGATATATAAATTCTTAATAGCGTAAAAGCTCGTGCGAGGCACGAGCCTCCATATATATTAAAATATTATTTCGAACGAGTTTGTATTTATACAGAAATAATTTTTTAATATGATAAATGATCATTTTAACTTTTCACTGGATTGTCTTACTTCTTTTTTTATATATACTATTAAAACGGTATTAAATAACTTTAGTGGTGAAAACTTATTTTTTATCGTACAGTTCGATTTTAAATTACCCCGATAATTTTGAGATTAAATATTTATTGAAAGTTACGTGATTCTAATTAATAAAATAATCAAAACCATCATCATAACAAAAATATTTGAAATTACTCGTAGGGATATGCATTGGGTTACTTCGGGGTCGGGGATTACTATCCCCGCTGCTAATTCCCGAACACACCTTGAATCTGAAACAGGGATTCTTTTCATTACCAATCTCCGCCAGAACGGGGATTTCCACGGGGATGCGGGGAATAATTAAAAATAATAATTTTGTATTTTTAGTATATTTTTTAAATAAAAAATAATCTACTAATTCGTAATATATAAAAACATTGATAATATCTCATATTTTTAATATTAAAACTGATTTATAATGTAAATGAATGAAAAATTAAAAAATATATATCACATATAATGTAAAAAAATAGATCAATAAAATTATAGATTATTTTAAAATTATTATAATTTTTTAAATACTATTTTTTATAAAACTTTATTTAATGAAATATATAAAATTATATATCTCATCCTGATATATATATATATATATATATATAAACAAATCGGGATTGATTAAGAAAATTTATAAATGTGAAGTGAGGGAAACAAATTGGAAATGAATATGTGGTGAGTGAAACAAATATGAGGTGGTGTCATTTTTAAAATTTTATAATAAAAATACAAAAACTAAATAAAAAAGGAGACACGTAAATAATATAAACTAACATTTTATTTACTCGAAAATTAAAGTAATAAAAATGAATTTGATAAAAAGAGAGGATGTAACTTATCTAATAAAAAATTTAACGTTAACTTAAGAAGTGATGGTAGCACAATGGTAGTGACATGAGATGTTTGAGTAGAAAGTCTGGTATTCGATTCTTAGGAGATACAGTGTTGTACATATTTTTAACATAAACTATATAAGGATGACATTTTTATAATTTTTCAAAATAAAATGGTAAAATTGTAATTTGACAGCTATTAAAATGGCTCAATTTGCCGTCCTCTTTTAATATATTTTAATATATAGAAGGAGATTATCACGTGGCACCAATACTTTTGATCATCATCAGAGATTTTAATCATCATCGGAGATTATCATTTTATAGAGTATTAATGTAGAGGGTTCTGCTGTATCATTGCACTTCAAAACTTGGAGAAAAAATCAACATTTAATTAGACTAACAATGAAAAATTATACACAAATACATACGAGGCAAAATTATACATATTAATTTTAATTTTTGAATTACTGATTTTTGCTTTCAAACTAACTCAAATTTGGATAAAAATTTCATATATAATATATAATTATAAGTATTTATAAAAATTATATTACTGAAAAATACATTTAATTTACTTTAATATATATTTTTTAATTTTTTAAAATAATGAAATAATTAGTTTTTATTTATGATTAAAATTGAGTCCATTTAACCATAAAAAATCATACAAAACATGTAAATTGACATAGTATTAAGTTTTTTTCTTAAATTTAACCATAACCAGATGACAGATTTATAAGGATAATCTTTTGTTTTTGAATAACTAGTTTTATATGCTTTACAAATTAGTACTTCTTCGTCCCCATATATTATTAACATTTGAAATGCAGTGATTAGTGATTTACACGTATTATTTAATATAGTTTCATAACTCATTTTTTATTTTTTTCCCTGAAATTAAACTTTTATTTAAAAAATCTAAAAATAAAAATAAATTATAAAATTATACTCCGTACTAAATAAGAGTTTTAAAATAAATATCAAAATTTTCAATTTCAAATTTTAAAAAACTAGTAAGACGGAGGATATGATGGAGAATCGGAACCAACCAGTTATTCTCAAAATCTTTGACAATTAACCATTTCCAAAGAGTTATTTTTGTTTCAACCCTGATGAGTGATGAGCGCTAAACAAATCTTCAAACCCTGGACATGGCTTCTAATATTTTTTTTTATAATAAATTTGTTAAGGGGACCAAGTGACTCCGCGTTAAAAGCGTGTACTCGAAAATCTGATCCAATCCGATCCGGTCAAAACCCGGTCAAGCCCGTTCAGTCAAAATCCGGCCCGGGCTTAGGGTCTCGACGAACCCTATATTTTTAGGCAAAATTCGGCCCGGTTAAAAACCCGGGTTTCGGCCCGGCCCTGTCTTTGGTCCGGCCCGATTAAAATCCCGAAAAAACCCGGTTCAAATCTGATTATTCTAATATATTTTCTTATATATTTATGAATTTACATTTATTATAAAAATAAATAATATTTTAAACACATATATATTTACATATTTATAATTAATAATATTATTTATATACTTTATTGCATGATTAATGAAAGAATATATAATAAGTACACTATATATATTTGGATAATATTGATTAAACATATTATTCTATAAACATACTTTATTGCGAAAGAAGTAATGTTTTCATAAAATATTTCATGTAAACTAATACAGTTTTATGATCATCTAGTTGCTAACATATGTAGTCTTCAGAATTTCTAATAAAACTCGATCCTATTTAAATTAGAAAAAAGTCCGGCCCGATCCGATTTAGCCCGAAAAAAGTCTGCTGAGGCCCGACTCAAGGGTCCAAACAGGCCCTGATATTTTTGGAAAACCCAGTCCGAATCGGTCAAAATTTTAACCCGAAAAGTCCCGATTAAAACCTGTGCTTTTTAAGATCCGGTCAAAATCCGGTGCCGTGGGCCTTTTGTGGATATATACTCCTGAGGTTGCTCTTAGACGAGAAGTCAAATTTATAGAAACTTATGCCATTCTTTTTGTAAAAACTAAACAAACTCGTTGTTTCGGCTTACATGTATATATTTTTGACAAAAACAAAATGCTAAATAAACACTTTTTGTAACTAACCCGTATGCAATATTCACGGGCGCTGTTGGGCCATAAATAACAGAGCTAAATCAAAACCAATAAATGCAATTTTCATATTCTAGCAAATTCTACTAAATCAATTTAATGACAAATGACAAGCACGATCAACAATTTCATCACTCGATTCATAGACATGAATCAACTAGCAGACTTAAATGTTAACAATAGAAACATCCAAGCTGAAAAATTACTCGCAATAAATAAACATAAATTTCTTCTTTATATGTTCTTCCCTCTAGTCCCCGAATGTCAATAGCAATAAAAATTTGTAGGTTTTTCGTCCAAGTGTATTATCTGCGCTCTTGATGAAGTTTTAGCGTACTGTAACACCTTCTCTGACATTATTGCTACTTCGCCCTTTTTAAGGCTCTCGTGTAGTGGATGAACATTGTTTTAAGCAACGGTGAGTGAGCAAGTATAAATTTGATTAGATTCAACTCGCTTCTAAGACCTCGGAGTTCACAGAGAATCACAGTTTCAAGTTGATCTATGATACAATTTTCAAAAACTTGTACCCAGTAATTCTTCAGATTTCCCTCATCAGCAGGTTTTTCGTCCCAATCCACCTAATGACGAATTTATATTCTAAAATTGTCAAACAATAACTTTGCTGAAAGCTTGATACATAATAAGTTCAAGTGTATTGCACTCACCGAGATATGTAGCGTGCACAAATTGGGAGCACTCCGAATCAAATAAAGCAAACAGAAAACCTTGGACGAACGAGTTAAATTTATATCATAGATATTTAAACTCTTCAAGCAAGGCATTGGGCTACAGAGACTATTTGGACAACCTCCTTCAGCTAAGTACTTTGGAACAAGTTGCAAAAAAGAAGCACAAAGAATGAGTTATTGAGAAGTCATGTTAAAATACTATAGAAAATGTAAAGAAAAATCTGAATATTACCCTAACAAAAAAAAAATCCTAAACAGAACTTCTCAATTTTATGTAAGCTAGCTAGAACCTTGTCCAGATTTGATGCTTTTATGTATGTTGGGCAACAGAACTTATTCAAACAAAAAGAATAATCTTTGAGGTTTTCCATCCAATATAAAGTTATTTCCCCAGATATTTCATGAATGCATCTGAGATTAGGAGCATGGAAGTTGATGGGAGAAAGTCCAGTGCAATTTAGCAAGGTCAACTTCTCAAGCACAGGACACTTGTAGATGCTTTGCTCGAAACCAGATACTTCAAATAGCTCAAGGTCAGTTAGACAAGCAAATTATGGTAATGTTGGTCTAATAGGAAAACGGACTCTTTCGTGCTTCAATTGAGTCAGGCACTCTAAAGAGGAGAAATCATGTGTGGTAATGTTAGCAGGACCAGGGGTCTCTAGAGTTAGTTGCTTGATACCCTTTCTTGAGAATAACAAAATACACTGTCCAATGTGATCACTCATTATCTGGGCATCACAATTACGAGGAACCCTAAGATAAAATTCTGAAATGGGACCTTCATGGAGCTCAAGAACTTTTTCTATCACGCTAACAAACTTTTGTGCTTTCAGTCAGTAAATGATGACAATAATGACTGTATTCCTAGGTTTGTAATCATGTTCACCTAATATTTCCTTCATTCTACAAAGGAACTGATCATCAAAGATTAAATGGGGAATCATTGTCCAAGAACTCCTCCAATTTTTTGACAAGATACTAGTTCTCACTGCATCATGTATGGGCAAATAGCAAATGATATTCTCTTTAATGTCCCAAGGCATCTCGCTGATTCTATCTTTATTAGCACGTACCTTATTTTCGATAAATTTTTCAATATCTTCTGCAACGATATTTACTTGCTAGTAGTATATAGGGACTAGAGAGAGAGGCAAACAAAGATCAAAAAATCTTATCATTCGTATTATATATACAAAAGTTGTAATTGTTTTGAAAAATATCATTTACAATACAATTAGAATCTTGTACGTGTTTCGGAAAAAATACCGTTTGCAATATACAATTAGGACTTGTTAATTCGTTGCCCACGTTACCTATCTCTCTTAGGCTTATATAGACATATAACCACAGAATCATTAAAATTAACCTGGAGTCTCCGTGGCCTTCGTGACAAGCATTACCACACGTTTTTAAACAACACTTCTCTACTACTGGTTATAACTACAAGGCTTAACTGACTACGATAAGTATAATCTTCAATAAAAAGCTAGACTGTAAATATATGCGTGACAGAGATTTACCATACAATGGTTGAGGAGCCACCAATCGATTTGTTCAATGCTACAAATATTCACGCAGAATAATGATACAAAGAGTTGGATGTTACTGGGCTTGTCTAGGCCCTTTCTCCCATCTTTAATACCCCTCCCTAGATCACTATCAGCAATTTCATCCTATCATGTATTAAGTTAATGCGGCTCCTATACTTCCTTGCTTTCTAGCAGTTGAACCAAGCATGTAAAACACACATATATAGTACGTACAGTTGATATGCCTGAGCACCTAAGAGTTTTCTAATAAGAATTTTTAATCCATATTTACAACCATATCCACAATAAACCAATCTAAATCAAAAACTATATTTTATTAAATATGGATTTAATATGGTTTTAGATTACAGTCCAAACCAAATCCATATTTAAGTTCCAAAACCAATCCATAACTACTTTCTGGCAGGTCTACCCCTCCCTCCCATTGTTATCGTTTATGTGCGCATTTTAAAATTAATAGAAAGTATAGTTTTATAACTTTTTTTTAAAAAAAATTCTTTTTCTAAATTAAAATAGAATGTTTAAACTTTTATTTAAAAAAATATTTTTTTTAAAAAAAGTTTAACAACTATATTTTTTCTTCTATCTTAAAATGCGCGTCGGACACTCTCCCAGAAAAAAACGATAACAATTGGGAGGGACGGAGGGAGTATAAAGTTATCTCCTCTAATTTTTGGGAGGCTAAATTACATAAAATTTGACTGAAATTTATAAATATTTTTTAATTTGAAATATAAATTTTAAATATAAATTTTTCAGTTTTTATGTTTAAAAATATATGAGAAAGGTTGTAATCTTACGTTAAAAGTTGGTCATAGACAAAGAACTGAAGATGGAAGTAATAAGTGTAACATAATTCCATTAGTATGAATTTTAAGAAATTAATATGAACACTATACTTAAACTTCAATAAATAAATAATCTTTTTGTTCCTAAATTATAAATTTATCAAGATGTAAATTTTGTTCATAGAAAATATACATTAGTAGGTATTTTATGTAGTTATAATATTTGTATATGTCATATTTATATACGTCATAAATTTTAAAATTATGTTGTAAAGATAGGTGGATCCAGTCTTGTAAAAAGCAGAAATCGGACTTAATCGATTGAGCCACCTTTCATGGATTAATCGGGTAATCAAAACGATTAATCGAGACTAATTTAATATTATTTTTATTTATAAATAATATTAATTATATACATAATTATTTTAAAATAGTAATTATATAACCATTTAAAATAGTAATTATGTATACGAGAATATTATTTTTCTTAATTTTTTTTATAAATTAATATATTTTAACTTTTTAATTTTTTTATCAATGAGGTCAATTTTTGACTGATTAACCCGTTTTTTTGACCGATTAATCCGTTTCATTCCGATTTTTATAAAAAACAAATTTTAACCCAATTTCCACTTAATCAATTCGACTTTCTAACTAATAGCGATTTAAAACACCGGGTGGATCAGATGCAAAAATAAGTGGACGAGACTAGTTTTTAATCATTGCTAACTTTTGATTTTCGTTTGACCTCCACATATACGTATAAAATACAAATACACTAGCAGCTGCAGGTTTATTTCTAGCGCAACTCCACTAAACTGGAGGATGTTAGTGTTGTTTGGCTCCATATTAGATCTGACAATTCGTTCGTGTCGTATACTTTCGTCTAGTGTATTTTCGTGTTTCGTGTACTTGAAGGCTAAACACAAAACTGATATGTTTAGCGTTCATGTACATTCGTGTTCGTTGACATTCGTGTTCGTGTACTTTCGTTTCGTTTCGTGTCGTTCGTGTCATGTATGTCGTGTTAATTGAATATTAATATATATTAAATTTAATATTAATATAAATTAAAATATAAAATTTTTAGGTAAAAAAATTATAAAATATATAAAAAATATATATTTAGATCTCATATCTATATAATATAATGAAATTAAATAATATTTTAAAAATAAATATGCATACATTTATTATAATTTCACATATATTCATAAAAAATATTAAAATTTAATTGTAATATTATTTATGTCGTATATTTCGTGTCGTGTCGTGTACTTGAAGGTTAAACACAAAACCGACACTAAATCTCGACCGTGTACTTTCGTGTCGTGTACTAAAAATGCAAACCGAAACACTAAATTTTCGTGTCGTTTTGTATCGTGTAAGTCGTGTCGTGTCGTGTCCAAAATTGCCGGGTCTGCTCCATATCTATTATCTATTATATATATAATAGAGTAAATGGGAGTTCAATCAGACAATTAAATCGAAATGACTTTTGTACCCCTAAGATGTAAAATGTCATTTTAACCTCATCTATTTATTTCGTATTAATACCTTCATTATTATAACATATTAAATTCTCTACCCATTAATAGCTAATATTCATTAAACCGTAATTAATAACTAATTATTTTATTTTAAATAATATATCGTATATAAAAAAATAAAATATAATAACAAATTATTGATATTCAAAAAATTACAAATATTACGTGATTTCGTGACATCAAATTTTTAGTAAAATGACATATTTCATGTTAATTAGTACGAGTAGTTGACAAAATAAATTATTTATCATTAACTAATTTTAAAGTACATGCAAACTTTCTAATTTTAGAGTACATGAAAATCATGTTGAGTAAATAATATAATGTATAGTATCAAATAATTACTCGCAAATCGAATCACATGTAAATCATGCACGTGTTTTACACGAACTTCCTACGTACTAAATGAACATTACACACAAATAACAGATGTTAATCTCAGAACAATTATTTCTAACTTAATTTTTTAAATAACTAAAAAATAATCGAACTTCATATGTACTAAACGAATACATCACACAAGAATAACATATGTTAAGCTCGGAACAATTATTACTAACTTAATTTTTAAAAAACTTGAAAATAATTAAAAATTAATTAAAATTATACATAATATTTTAGAACATGCCTGTAACTCGCAGGGGTTATAAATCTATTTATCGTAAATATGCAAATATATTTAATATTTTAGAAAAATTAATAATAATTATAAAAATTGCCCGTACTTTACACGGGCTAAAGAGTTAGTTTTGTCTAATGTTCCTTTTTTTTTTCTTCTTTAAACCGTATTTTATCTAATAATATCATCTCTTCTTATTAACACATTTCTTATTAGATTGTTTATAGGTTCTTCTTCCAAGTGTATGATCTGCCCCTTGATGAAGCTTTAGAGTATTGCAACATCTCTTGTATCATCATTGCTGCTGCTATATCCTTTTTTAAGGCTCTAGTACTAATACTATAGTGGATGAACATTGTTCTCAACAATGTAGAGAGGACAAGTATTAACTGAATTCATTAGGTCCAACTCATTTCCAAGACATTGGAGATTATAGAAGATCACAATTTCAAGCTGATCTATGGTACAATCTTCAGAAACTTCCCCAATAATTTATGAGATTCCCTTCAATAGCATCTTCTTCACCCAATCCACATAATGATTAATATAGATATTGAAATTATCAAACAATAACTTTAGTAATACATTTTGCGTTGAAGTGTATTGCAAGACATGTAGCTTTGCACAAGTTGGAAGCACTTCGACTCAAACAAAGCAGACAAGAGACCTCGGAAAAACGAGTAATATTTAAACTAAATATACTTAGTCTTCAGGCAAGGCAGTAATTTAGATAGTCTATCCGGATAACCTCCTCTACCCAAGTACTAGGAAACAAAAAGCACAAAACAATGTGCAACACTAAGGTGAAGTGCAATATAAAGTTTACAGTAGACAATGTAACTGAGAACTTGAACATTACGTTAAGAAAGTACTTTGCTATAGATAACTTTTCAATTATATGTAAACTACTGATAACATTGACCACATTGGGTGTTTCTGGCTGCGTTATTGGGTCATCTAACAACCCGGAAAATATTCGTTGATGTTTTCTAAGCAATCTAAGAATATTCTAAAATCACTTCCTGATTATGTTGATGTAGGCATTTGAGACTAGGAGCATGGAAGTTGGTGTGTGGGAGTTCTTTGCTAGCTAACAGGGTTAACTTTCAAAACACAGGGAAACCGAAGATGCTCTGTCCAGAAGTTGTAAATTAACTCAAGATTTCTCAGATAAGTCGATCCTCCAAATTCTGGTGTACAGAGAAACCGAAAATTTGCAAGCCTCGGATAAGTCAGTTTTAAAGAAGAGAATTTATGTGCCAATTACTCCATGAAGAGACTCCAGGTTCTGCATTCAATTTTGAAATAATTCTGTCATATACCAGTTTCAAGATGAATTTATTATTCACTTGATGCATCATATTGCAAATTTTAGGTTCTCCCATTAAACAATACAAACTCTTCAACCTTAAAAGGTCCTAGTGAGATAAATAAGCAAAACAAAACTCGGAAATAAAGCAGGATCTTCCTCCAACGTACAAATTAGTAATGATTTACCTTAAATTACCCCCACCCCAATATATGTGTATTTAGTAAGAAATCCTCTTCAGTCTAGATTCATCCAACATTTTTAATCTGAAAATTTTAAGATTCTCAATGACATACAACATATAGTAGATAGGAAACGATGTCATGATTTTTGTGTAATCTAAATTGTTTTTGGTTTCCTATTTTAACGCTGGTAATATTTGGTATAAACACAATTCAATTATCTCTGATATAGTATACCTAATACCTAATACACTGGAAATGGCACATAAAATGAGGCTCTTATGCCATTTCAATATCAAATTACAGTTAAACGATCAAAATTTTGCATATAAATATCCCTAAAACAAATCAAGGACTACTTTAAATAAACTTACATAAAAAGCGTAAAAACACACACACACACACACACACAAAATCAAGCACAGAGTGGAAAGCTTACCGCTAACGAAGAAAAAAGCACAATTTAAGGCTCATGGGCTTTGGTAAGACCCATTTGGCATCCTGAAAACAAATATTTGTTGATTATCTTAATTTTTAACTATTACTCATAACTTATAAACATGAAGAAAAAAATGATGGAAATACCAATATTACAAGATGCAGGGCCCATCGCCGCGCTGCTGTAAGATGCGTATCATCGAAACTTCAAGCGGGAATCAAGATTATAGAAACTTGACCAATTTCATCAAGATCTCAATGAAAACAAAGTAAAAATCTGATAATGAATCTTCCATCATTAAGAGTTATCTACAACCTGTAGACCTGTAAATATAGAGGGAAATAATAAAAAAACTTTTATAAAACCACACTTAACATAACTTCTAATATTATGCAATTCTTATATTGGTAAATTATAAATAATGTATTATCAATTGAGTTATCCAAACAACTCAGAAATTATAAAATAATATTTTTTATTGTATTTATAAGTTAAAAATAAATTAGGCTGACAACTAAATTTGGGCCGATGAAGCATAATCCAGAAGCTAAATGCAAGAAGTTTATGTATAAAAACATTCAAAGCCTTCAAAAACATTAATAACAACCGGTTGTTCCAAGTATCTGATCTGCGCTCTTGATGAAGCTCTAGTATATTGCAACATCTCCTCTGCAATCAACAATGAGACATCCTTTGTGACAATTGCATGACGATGGATGGACATTGTTTTCAGCAACGGAGCGTGAGCAAGTAGATACTTGACTAACTCCAACTCAGCTCTACGACCTTCAAAATAACTTAACGTCACAATTTTCAGTTGATCTATGGTAAAATCGTCAAGATCTCCTACCCGATAATCTTTGCGAAGGTCTCCATAAACTGAAAATTCTGTGTAGATATCGGCCTGATGATAAAGAAGATGTTATTAAATTGTCAAAACATAGCTACAAGTGATACATAATGAGTTGAGGCGCTGTGTGATATGACTCACCGAGATATTTAGTTTGCACAGGTTAGGAGCACTCCGAATCAAACAAAGCAAACAAGAGATTATATCCGAATCAACAAAATTTATACCAGATATATTCAGAGTCTTTAGGTTATGCAGTGGTTTAGACAGATTTCTCAGAGAACCTCCTCCTGCTAAGAACTAGGAAACATATTGGAGACAAACAACATAACCAATTAGATGGTGAAGGGTAACATGAAATTAAATATAGATTATGTAAAGAGAATCCGAATGTTACCTGAATAAACTCTGCAGCTATATAGATTATTTCAATATTATGTAAACTGCAGAGAACCTTGGCCAGATTGGATGTTTCACTTGGCTCTAGCTCTGATAAGCAATTACACAAACCACAAGAAAATTCTGTAAGGTTTTTAAGACCAAGGTTTTCAAACCCGGCTAAAGATATTTCATCACACATTTGATGTAGACATTTGAGTTTAGGAGCATGGAAGTTGGTATGGGAGAGTCCTGTGCAGACTACCAAGGTCAACTTCTCAAGCACAGGGCAATCGAAGATGCATTGTTTTGAAATAGCAACATTAATTAGCTCAAGATTTGTCAGATAAGTAAATCCTCCAGATGTAGATGTGTAGGAAAACCAAAAGCTTATAAGCCTCAGATGAGTCAGATCTAAAGAAGAGAAATGATGTGCTGTGTATTCTCCAAGCTTAAAGTCGTCTAAACTTAGTTGCTTGATACTTTTCCTTGAGAGTACCGGAATCCACTGATCAATAAAATCATGGAATATTCGAGAATCACATTCATAAGAAGGAAACTCGATGGAAAAACTGACAATTGGACCATTATGAAGTAAGAGAGCTTTATTTATCACGCTTACAAATTTAAGCGCCTTGAGTTCGGGATCAGTGTACTTACTTATCTTAACCATCATTCTACAAAGGAATTGATTGTCAAATATTAGATGTGGAGTCATAGTCCAGGTATGCCTCCATCTTGTTGACAAAACACTGGTCCTTACTGCATCTTGTATTGGCAGACAACCTAGAATATATTCATGTATGTTCCCAGGAAGCTCACTTATTATATCTTTCTTTACACGGCTGACTTTTCTCGTACTAGCTTCTGCCATTCTCTCCTGCAATAAGAAAACACCAAACACCTCTTTAGTAATCTAGATTCGTCGAACATGCCTAACTAGTGCACTCTAAGCTACCCACAACTACATTAACTTTTAGTTCTGCCTAATATCATTGATCTGATTTATTATGTGTTGATATCTTGGGCAATTACCAGGTTTAAGATGCATTATTCACATAAGTACAAAATTTCTATTCTGCTTATATTGATAGAAAAAATTCATGGAATTTTAAAAACATAAATAAGAAAATCATCAGTTTGGAGATTTGAAATATTTCCTGTCATTTGACTCATGAAAAAATTATAAATCTGTGAAAATATGTTCAATTTGGACAATGTCTTGCTCTTCAGAAAAGGGGAAGTCATTTTCTAAATTTCCAGAAATTTATAACATTTTTTGAAGAAATTTTTCACCTTTGGAATCGTTTTATTTTCCCTAAACCAAACAAACGCCGGAAAATGTTTCCTATATTTCTTTATTTTCGTGCGTTTGTTTGGTTTTTAGAAATATTTACCATATGCTAAACAAACTCAACTCGATCACGATTTTCCGGCAAACAAACGGAGGCCAAGTAAAAACAAAATTACAACAAACACAGAACACTGAGATGTCTACAGGCTTTATAGATTCCCCATTTTCGAGAGTTTCCTCCTGTAATAATCACTTTTACAACATATTCAAACTTTACAGATGAAAGTGCCGTCAAACCCTCCTAAAGTGATATTGTTGGGACCCGAAAAAATTACCCCTTAAAAAGTTTATCATCTTTGAGGGCTTGATATATAAATACCTATTATCACATGGCGCCTAAGCTTTTAATCATCATTAGAGATTATCATTTCATACAGTTTTAATTAGAATGGTTCTACACTTCTACTATATTATGGCATTTCAAAAGACAAAATCAACAATTAAAAAATCAACATTTAATTAGAACAACAATGAAGCTTCATACACAGATACATATATGCATATACACACAAAAAAAAGGAGAAGTTACCGCTTCAGCAGCTTCACACCAAACACCCACCACCACCTTCAGACATACTAACAGAACTGCCCCCAATACGTACGAGGAATCAGTTGAACAAACTTAAATTTTATTGTTTTGTACAGTTTTACTGGGATTTTTTAAGGCCCAATTGCCAAAACTTATAAAACGTGCGGGCTTAAATACTCGTTTTTTTTATATTCTTTAGGAGATGTACATTTTAATTCCCTGATTTTATATTACATTCTCTTTGTAATTTCTAAATTTTGAATTTAATGATTTTTTTTTGCATTTCATTATCTTTTTTTCTCAAATTTGACCATAAGGCTGATTCATAAGGATAAGTTTTTTTCTGGACTAACTAGTTTTATATGCTTTACAAATTAGTATACAATGTAACAAATCTGGATATGATCGAGAATAAACGAGTTTTTATTTCCAATGTTTATGATAGAGCTATTCACGAACTGAGCTGGGTCGAGTTTTTTCGAATCGAGCCGAGTTTTAATTTTTTTTTGACAAATCGAGTCGAGCCGAGCTGTAACACCCCCGTCTTAAAATAGAAGGGGATATTACCTATAATTCATAAACCTGCAAACAGAGCATTAATATATTTCTAAAAAAAATAATTAAACAATCTAAAATCTCCAAAATAATATTAAATCTCCATTCAGTCTAAACCAATAAAATAAATGTTGAAATCTATAAATAAATAATTAAGTCTAGATATTGATAAAGTCCGAAATCCTAATCAATAAATGGGGTAACTCTCCATCACACGGTTCCAGATCCCCCTAAGCACCTGCCAGAAAAAGAATACGGCATGAGCCAAATGCGTAGTATGGATTTGGAATACAGTTTATAAATCAAGATATCAGAAATAAATAATCAGCAATTTATAATAAAACAACAATTTTAAAAATAAGTAAGGCTGAAGCAACGAGGGGTTAGGATATTTCATACCGAGATCAGAACAGATACAAATACACACATCATAAGGTACCTAATGCGTGCACCAGAATGGATAACGTGTACGGCATATATAACGTCACCATAAATTAAATCACAAATCAAACTCTGGGTGCACTCACGTATCCTGAACAAATATCAAATGCGCAAAAACTCCTCCCAAGAGCTATATATGCCGTGACCAATCAAACTGTCACGGAAGTGTCATGTCACTGGTGCCGCAATGACATAACTGTAGTACCCCAACAGCTGGTTAACTCGGTATACCCTATATATCTAAGGGTTCAAATAAAAATATTCTCGCAAAATTTAAAAATCACCTGAGACAATTAATTCAAATTTCCAAAGGAGAGGGTGTCAAAAATAATTTTTGAATATCGCATAAACAGATATCTAAAAATTTTAAAATCAATTTTAAAATAATTTTTGAAAGTCAAAATAGTCAAATCAAATATTTAATGGAACAAACATGTTACAAAAATGAGGGAATCAAATATATACAAATGATAAGAGGAGTAGCGCTGAATAAAAAAGGGGACATAATCCGTACCTCGAATATCACAAACTCTAATACTAACAAAATTCACACGTGATGCTCTAAATTCCCGGCACCCAACCTATTATAATATATAAATAAAATATTTTAGATGTTTATTAATTAGACAAATATTTTATGAAAATTATTTAATATATTCCTCGTAAGTTTATTATTTGATAAAGATGTTAGACAAATTAATATTGTGAACTCGACTATTAAGATCACTGACATAAATAATACTATATTAACATGATTTTATATAAGCATGCAATACATAATAACATAGTTAACACGACCAGCGCATCCAATATGCAACCTAGTACTTAACTTAATTAATTAATTATTACACAAATACTATAAATTGGACGGTAACCCATTTATGAATATAGTAATTCTTTTATTAATCTAATATAATAGACCTAGTTAATAACAAAGTAGATAACTTAAATTATTTACAGAGACATACTTAAACATTTATTAACAACCTGATCATGGCATAAATCCATTAAAACAATATATAAATTAACATAAAGAACATAATCTAAACTTAAAGTAATATCAAATGAAGTTCATGTACAATGCCTTCGTCAAAAAAATCGGAGCTAACCATTAATAAATTAAGAAATTAAATATTAATATTAAATATAAAACCCAAATATATTATTGAATCTAAAATAAAATTGATGTTTCGATAATCCAGTTTACAAAACAGGCCACATACACACAAGATTTTATCATAAATATATTATCAAATTCACATCACGATGGAGCATAAAATTAATTATAATAGATATATTACCTGCTCACTTTGTTCAAATAGAAGTCAGAATAACTACTAGTGCTGTACAAGTTACATGGATGTAGACTAGTTCATGATAATTGATGTTTGAAAAATTAATTAAATATGCTATCTGACTCATACATACTAGACAACGAATAGAGGAAGAAATAATGAAGCAGCAATTGCTCTGCACTCTTGCTCTCTCTCTCTCCGGCTTTCCATCCTTGTCTCACTCTGCAGCCTCGTTTATGGGTTTTTTTTTTATAATTATTTATGTTTGTTTAAGAGGTCTTCCAATTATATATTGTTCCTGTACAACTCCTATTTCTAATCTAATTACCAACTCAAAATAAGTCCTTTTATAATTCTAATTGTACCTAAATCAAATTCTTTACTTATTATTATTATTATTATTATTATTATTATTATTATTATTATTATTATTATTATTATTATTATTACCTAAAATATATGAAATTCACGTATATTACATATATACCCCCTTAAAAGAAGGATTCCGTCCCCAGAATCAAACGAAACTAAATACCCGTACCTGAATCGAATAAATGCGGATATTTCTCACGAATAGATTCTTCTAATTCCCAAGTAGCTTCTCTCTCTTCGAATAATTTTTCCACAAAACTTTCACAAACAGTATGGTGTTCTTCCTCAAAACTCGCTCCTCTCGAGCTAAGATAGCCTCAGCTTCCTCCTCACAAGAAAGATCCTCTCTAATCTTATGTAATGGATATTGAACTATGTGTAGATGTAATAGATGATATTTGTAGCCCCTCAAAACCGACACATAAAACACATTATGCACATGAGATAACTGTGGTGGCAACACAACTCTATAAGATACTTCCCCAACTTTCTCCATAACATCAAAAGGTCCAACATATCTCGGACTAAGCTTACCCTTCATACCAAAACGCTTCACACCCTTACAACGCGACACCTTCAAGAACACATGATCACCTGGCTCAAATCCATCAAACTTCCGATGTTGATCCGCATAACTCTTTTGACGAGATCGAGCTTCCTTTAAACTTTCTTTAACTTTCTCCACCTTCTCATTAGTGATTCTAACCAACTCTGGCCCTTCGATGACTCTCTCACCAACCTCATCCCAACAAGATGGTGCCCTACACCTCCTACCATACAAAGTCTCAAATGGTGGCATACTAATACTCGCGTGCCTGCTATTATTGTACGCAAACTCAACAAGATACAAATATTTATCTCAATCACCTGTCCACTCTAATGCGCAAGCCCTCAACATATCGTCCAATGTCTGAATCATCCTCTCTGACTGTCCATCGGTCTGCGGATGATAAGTTTTATTGAAATTAAGCCTCGTACCCCAAGCTTGCTGGAACCCTTTCCAAAAATGCGATGCAAACCTCGTATCTCTGTCAGAAACTATCGACACAGGCACACCATGAAGTCTGACAATATCACGCTGAAAAATCTCTGCTAACTCATGAACATGAGTAGTCTCTCTAATAGGCAAGAAGTGAGCGGACTTAGTAAGTCTATCAACCACCACCCATATGACATCATTCTTCTTGAAAGTCCTCGGCAAGTGAGACACAAAATCCATAGTAATGTTTTCCCACTTCCAAACTGGAATATCTAGCTGCTGCAATAGTCCACTAGGCCTCTGATGGTCTATCTTCACTTGTTGACATGTAAGACATTTCTCTACAAATTCAGCTATGTCTCCTTTTATTCCACTCCACCAAAAGTGCTTCTTCGAATCCATATACATCTTAGTGGAACCTGGATGAATAGAAAATGAAGAACTACGAGCCTCCTTCAATATTTCCCCACCAATCGTCGAGTCTGCGGGAACACACAATTTACTACCCAACCATATCACACCCTCATCATCAACACGAAAAGATTTTTGCTTGCCACCTTCCACCTCAGATATTATTGCTTCCAAACCGGTATCATTCTTTTGAGCTTCCTTAACCCTTGAAACAAGATTTGGTTCCACTTTCAAACTTACAATACTACTTCCTGACCCTCTAACATACAACTCAACCCCCAATCGCTCCAAATCTGAAATATGGTGCGATTGGGTAATGAGAGATGCAACACTCCCCAAGTTCTTCCTACTAAGAGCGTCCTCCACTACATTCGCCTTCCCTGGATGGTACTGAATATTTGCATCATAATCCTTAAGAAGTTCAAGCCACCTCTGTTGCCTCATGTTAAGCTCCTTCCGAGTAAAGATGTATTTGAGACTCTTGTGATCAATAAAGATGTCACAAGTATCTCCATACAAATAATGCCTCCAAATGTTCAAAGCAAAAATCACAGCTGCTAATTCCAAGTCATGGGTAGGATAGTTCACCTCATAAGGTTTAAGTTGCCTGAAGGCGTAATAAATCACTTTCTCATGCTGCATAAGAACACACCCCAATCCTCTCTTAGAAGCATCACTATAAACCTGAAAACCTCCACTACCTGATGGTAACACAAGTATTGGAGCAGACACCAACCTTTTCTTCAACTCTTGAAAGTTCTTTTCACAATCATCGTTCCACTGGAACTTAATGCCTTTCCTCATTAGTTGAGTCAACGGCAAAGCTATGGAAGAGAAACCCTCCACAAAGCGCCTATAATAACCTGCTAAACCCAAGAAACTCCTCACCTCCGTCACTTTGCTAGGTCTGGGCCAATTAGTAATAGCTTCGACTTTAGCAGGATCCAACTCAATGCCCCTACCAGACACTATATGCCCCAAGAATGCCACTTCCTCCAACCAGAACTCACACTTGGAAAATTTCGCAAACAACTTCTTCTCCCTCAAAATTTCAAGTACAGTACGTAAATGCTCTTCATGCTCCTCTCTGCTCCTAAAGTATATCAAGATATCATCGATGAAGACCACCAAGAATTTATCCGGATAATCATGAAAGACCCGATTCATCAAATCTATAAATACCGCTGGTACATTCGTCAACCCAAAGGACATCACAAGAAACTTATAATGACCATAATGAGTGCAAAATACAGTCTTCGGAATATCTTCATCCCTAACTCGTAACTGATGATAACCTGACCTCAAATCTATCTTTGAAAAGTACTTCGCCCCTTGTAACTGATCAAACAAGTCATCAATGTGTGGCAAAGGATACCTGTTTCTTACAGTCACCTGATTCAACTCCCTATAGTCAATACACAATCTCATGGAACCATCCTTCTTCTTTATAAACAATACAGGAGCACCACATGGAGACACACTTGGCCTGATAAATCCCCTATCCAACAACTCTTGCAACTGTTCCTTCAATTCCTGCAACTCAAGTGGTGCCATCCGGTAAGGCGCCTTAGAAATAGGCTCAGCACCTGGAACTAGTTCAATAGTAAACTCCACCTCTCTATGTGGTGGCAAGCCTGGTAGCTCATTGGGGAACACATCTTCATACTCCCTCACAACTGGATAATCCTCGATGTGAGGTTCATCCTTCGATGTATCCTTCATGAAAGTAAGGTAGCCATCACAACCCTTAGACAACAATTTACTCTCCTTTAAAGCCGATTTTAACTTAACATCCCCCTTCGACTGAGACCCTTGGTATACAAATTTTGGTTTATCTGTATCCCCAAAGATCACCCTTTTTTCTTGACAATCAATTGTGGCACGATGTTCACTAAACCAATTCATGCCCAAGATAATATCAAAGTCATGCATCTCCATCGGAAATAAGTTAAACTTAAATTTTTATCTTCAACAACTATCAGACACTCGGGATATATATCAGATATAATAACAGAATTCCCCATCGGGGTAGCAATAGACATATGAGGATATAATAATGAAGGTGCACCGCCAAGATGATGAACAAATAATAAAGACACAACAGAATGGGTCGAACCAGTATTAAATAACACATAAACATCACATAAGCATCACATCTACCAACAAGTAGTGTTCATGAAATGGTATCTGAATTAGCTGCTGCCTGATTTGCAGTCAATGTAAATACTCTGGCTGTAGGATTCTGCTGACTGCCACTACCACCGCCAGCTCTTCCTCCACCAGTGTTGCATGACACTGTACAATCCTTTGCCCTATGGGACATGCTACCACATAAGAAACAAGCCCCAGTTTGTCTGTAACAAGCTCTACCTGGATGATGTCCACCACATGTAGCACAAGGATCCACTGGAATCATATTGGGGTTTCCCCCATACACTGAGTAACGGCTCTGCCCCTGCTGACGATTATGCCACTACCTAGGCTGCTTCTGTCGCTGAAACTGCTGATTATGACCAACATACTGATTCCGGCCGTGGAATGACTGACCACCCCTATTCTGATTTTGTCTGGGCCAGTGTCCCTGCTGATCACTCTGACCTCCATACCACTGTCTACCCTGTGCAAAATCCTGATCATCCTTAGTCCTCTTACTACCACTATTAGACCTGGAAGTCCTGAAATCTATGCGCTCCTTCTCAACATCCTTTGCTGCATCAACCACCTCATTTAAAAGAAATTATGGAACCCCTCAGATGAGACTTTAACCCCCATTTAAATTTATCAGCCTGTTGTGTAGCAGTCCCGACAACTGTCCCTGCAAATCCAGCCAACCTTATAAACTTCGCCATATAATCAGTAATGCTCTCATCATGGTGCTGCACAATAGAATGAAACTCCCTCAAATAAGCCTCCCTATTAGCATTAGAGAAGTACTGCTCATAGAATACCTCCTTGAATCCCTGCCATTCCAAAGCCTCTATATACTGCTCCCCTTTAGTAGCTTTCACTCCTCTCCACCACCTCTGAGCATCCCCCTCCAACTTATACACAACTAACCTGACCTTCTGAATCTCATCACAACCCAGTGCATCAAAATTCTTCTCGAGATGAACAATCCAATTTTTAGCATCAATGGGAGTCGGTGCTGCACTAAAAGAGTCTGGTTTCTTATTCACAAACCTCTCCAACCATACAAACGGCTCCAACTGATGGCCCTGACCGTTCTGATTCTGATTCTCATTGCCATTCTGATTTCCTTGTCCATTCTGATTTCCCTCGCCATTCTGATTTCCTTGTCCATTCTAATTTCTCTCGCCATTCTGATTTCCTTGTCCATTCTGATTTCCCTCGCCATTCTGATTTCCATGGTTTGCCAAAGCCTGCTATACAGCTTGAGCCACTGCTTGCCCTATTATCTCAGTAAGCTGAGTGGGGTCAATGTGAAAAGGATCACGTCTAGGAGGCATCTACAATATAAGATAACGAACAAATGAAGATTATGAGAATAAATATGATGAAGCAGTTTCAAATAGATTTCAAAATAATGAAGCAGAATCAAATGATAAAGAGCAGAATGAAACAAAATTAAATAAAACACCCATCATATCGTCTACCTAAATACACAGGTCAACCTAAGTAGGTTTTCTACAAGAAAGAACCTAAGCTCTGATGTCAACTCTGTAACACCCCCTACTTAAAATAGAAGGAGATATTACCTATAATTCATAAACCTGCAAACAGAGCACTAATATATTTCTAAACAATAATTAAACAGTCTAAAATCTCCAAAATAATATTAAATCTCCAAACAGTCTAAACCAATAATATAAATTTTGAAATCTATAAATAAATATTTAAGTCTAGATACTGATAAAGTCTGAAATTCTAAACAATAAATAAGGTAGCTCTCCATCACACGGTCCTAAATCCCCCTAAACACCTTCCAGAAAAAGAATGCGGCATGAGCCAAATGCGCAGTACGGATTTGGAATACATTTTATAAATCAAGAGATCAGAAATAAATAATCAACAATTTATAATAAAAAACAATTTTAAAAATAAGTAAGGCTAAAACAACGAGGGGTTAGAATATTTCATACCGAGATCAGAACAGATACAGATACACACCTCATAGGGTACCTAATGCGTGCAACAGAATAGATAACGTGTATGACATATACAACGTTACCATAAATCAAATCACAAATCAAACTCTGGGTGCACCCACGTATCCTGAACAAATATCAAATGCGCAAAAGCTCCTCACAAGAGCTAACAGAAGGATACGCCGTGACCAATCACATTGTCACGGAAGTGTCATATCACTGGTGCCGCAATGACATGGCTGTAGTACCCCTACAACTGGTTAACTCGGTATACCCTATATCTCTAAGGGTTTAAATAAAATATTCTCGCAAAAAATAAAAATCACATAAGACAATTAATTCAGATTTCCAAAGCAGAGGGTGTTAAAAATAATTTTTGAAAATCGCATAAACAGATATCTAAAAATTTTAAAATCAATTTTAAAATAATTTTTGGAAGTCAAAACAGTCAAATCAAATATTTAATGGAACGAGCATGATAAAGAAATGAGGGAATCAAATATATCCAAATGCTAAGAGGAGTAGCGCTGAATAAAAGGGGACATAATCCGTATTTCGAATATCACAAACTCTAATACTATCAAAATCCTCACGCGATGCTCTAAATTCCCGGCACCCAACCTATTATAATATATAAATAAAATATTTTAGATGTTTATTAATTAAAAAATATCTTATGAAAATTATTTAATATATTCCTCGTAAGTTTATTATTTGATAAAGATGTTAGACAAATTAATATTGTGAACTCGACTATTAAGATCAGCGGCATAAATAATACTATACTAACATGATTTTATATAAGCATGTAATACATAATAACGTAGTTAACAAGACCAGTGTATCCAACATGCAACCTAGTACTTAACTTAATTAATTAATTATTACATAAATACTATAAATTGGACGGTAACTTATTTATGAACATAGTAATTCTTTTATTAATCTAATATAATAGACTTAGTTAATGACAGAGTAGATAACTTAAATTATTTACAGAGACATACTTAAACATTTATTAACAATCCGATTATGGCATAAATCCATTAAAACAATATATAAATTTACATAAAGAACATAATCTAAACTTAAAGTACTATCAAATGAAGTTCATGTAATATGCATTCCTCAAAAAAATTGAAGCTTACCATTATTTTATTAAGAAATTAAATATTAACATTAAATGTTAGATATATTTGATAATGTCATGTGTAATATGATTTGTGTTTAGTTTTCAGATCTTACCTGACATGACAAATCAGTACTTAACTGGAAATCAACACTTATACTGAAGACAGAACTGAAGATATCAGAACTTAAGTTATCAGAACTTAAGTGATCAGAAGATATATATCAGGACTTAAGATGTCTTTCAGATAAGGCAGGCGGCTGATTGAAATGAAAGAAGATCGAGACTAAGACATAAAGAATTATGCATGAAGAAGGAATTCTATGAAGAATAGAATACTTGGAAGAAAAGATAACTAGTTGATATATTTTAGGAAGCAGAATTATATTCCATATCAATTAGAATTTATCTTGTAACTGTGTAGTATATAAACACAGGCATAGGGTTTACACTATAAGTGTTATCATTATCGAAGTTATTATTTTTTGTAACCCTAGCAGCTCTCGTGATAATTTGTTCATCACTGAGAGAGGACAGTTCCATATTGTAACAGAGTTTATTGTGTTGAATAAAATCTGTTTTCTGTACTTGAGTTCTTATATCCGATTCGATTGTGCTAAACACTGTATTCAACCCCCTTCTACAGTGTGTGTGGCCTAACAAGTGGTATCAGAGCAGATCTGTTAACACACATACAATTTAAGATCCAAAAACAATCATGTCTAAAGAAGAAACTCCAACCAAGCCCACCAAAACTAAAGAACCTCCAAAAACATAACCCATAGTCGATATGAGACTATAAGAGTTCCCATGTTGAAACCTTCTGAGTATTCCATATGGAAAGTGAAGATGGCTATGTTTCTGGAAGCTACAGATCCAGAATATCTCGACATGATTAATGAAGGACCACATATGCCAACCAAACTCTCTGTGGAAGTTGCAGGTCAGCCAGCAAAGTCTGTACTAAAGGAGAAAAGTGATTACACTGCTGAAGATATTTCATCGATTGCAAAGCATGCAAAGGTAAGACACTTGCTGCATAGTGCCATTGATAATGTCATGTCAAACAGGGTAATTCAATGTAAGACTGCAAAAGAGATATGGGATGCTTTGGAAACAAGGTGTCAGGGAACTGATTCAATTAAGAAGAACAGGAAGACTATACTCACTCAAGAGTATGAGCACTTTGACTCAAAGCCTGATGAGTCATTAACTGATTTATATGATAGATTTGTCAAACTCTTGAATGATTTGTCACTAGTTGACAAAGAGTATGATATTGAAGATTCAAATCTTAAATTCCTGTTAGCTCTTCCTGAAAGATGGGATTTGAAGGCCACAATAATAAGAGACAACTATAATATTTATGAAACAACTCTTGATGAAATTTATGGGATGCTCAAGACTCATGAACTTGAGATGGAACAAAGAAGCAAGAGGAATGGAAGAAAGTCAAGGACAGTTGCTTTTGTGGCTGAGGAGGAAAGTCCCAAAGTTGCTGCCTTAAAGAAAGGCAAGGGAAAAGATCTCATCATAAAGTCTGAAACTGAGTCATCAAGTTCTGATAGTGATGATGACTCAGAAACTGAAAGTATACCTGAGATAGACCCTGATGAAGAGATGATGAAGCTGTGTGCTCTTATGGTGAAAGGAATTACAAAGATTGCATACAGGAAATTCAGGAGAGGAAAGAAGTTTTCCAGGAAAGGTACAAGTTCTGATAAGAAAGGTTTCATAAAATCTGAAGGCAAAGGAGGAAAGTCTGACAGAGGAGATTAATCAAATGTTAAATGCTACAACTGTGGTGAGAAAGGCCACATATCTCCTGATTGCAGAAAAGGGAAGAGTAACAAAGGCAAGGCTCTTGTCACAAAGAAGAAAAGCTGGTCAGATGCTTCAGATTCTGAGGATGAGGAAACCTATGCCTTGATGGTAAATGCTGATAGCAGTTCTGATACTGTTGACTTAAAAGTACCTCAAACTACTTATGCCTTTCATACTGATGATATTACTGAGTTGAGAAGATATCTTAAAACCATGTTCATTAGTTATAAAGATCAAACTTTAACATATGAAAGATTAACTTCTAAAAATCTTGCTTATAAAAAGAGGAATGATTATTTAGAAAAAAGATTTAGTCATGTTCCATCAAACTCAGAAAGATAGAGATGATGCCTTTTATGTTAGGGATGAAGTGTTAAAACGAATGAATCTCTAAAAACTGAGTTAGAAAAGGAAAGAGAGATTATCAGGACTTGGACTAACTCTGTTAAAGTAACTCAGGATATTCTTAGTAGTAAAAACTGGAAAGAGGGCTTAGGTTATGGAGATGATAAGAACCGTAAGATAACTGTAGAAACTGAGCCTATAGTTGTTAAACAAAAGCCAAAGGTAAATCCTGTTAAGTTTATAACTGCAAAGTCTGATATTGAGAAATCAGAAGTTAAGGAGGAAGTAACTTCTGACAAACCTAAACAGGATAAACCAACTGAAGTTAACATAGGCTTAATGACTAAGAAGCAGCTTAAACATAAGCTGAAAGATGTCAAGAATGTTAACAAGGTAAAGCCACCTAGGAAAAATAGGAATGGAAAGGAAGGTGTGAACAAAAGTAACAATTATAAGCCTGTTTCTAATGCTCCTAGAAAAACATGTCATAACTGTGGAAACTCTAACCATCTGACTTCTTTTTGCAGGAAGAATAAGAACATAAACTCCTTACCCTCTAGGTCAGGAGTTAAGAGTCAGTCTGTTAGATATAAGCCACAGAATCCTTGTTTTCATTGTGGTAGTTTATGGCATTCCATTTACACTTGTAAGGAATATCATAGTTTGTATTATGATTATTATCAAATAAAACCTTCTATAAAGAAAGTTAGCATTATTTCTTCTAGTGTAAGTTCTGATGCAAAGTCTGATATTGCAAATTCTGATAAGAAAACTGTTAACATAAACTCTGATGCTAAATCCGATGCAAATATTAACAAACTTAAAAAGGCCAAAGGATCCAAGCAAGTCCGGGTCCTTAAAACTAATCATTAGTGGTCTTTGTGATTGTAGGGCAACATGAATAATATCCTAGTTCTGGACAGTGGATGTTCAGGACATATGACTGGAAATAAAGCCCTGCTATCAGACTTTGTGGAGAAAGCTGGCCCAGGTGTTTCTTATGGAGATGGCAACATTGGAAAAACTCTGGGATATGGCAATATCAATCTTGGGAATGTCATCATTGAAAAAGTAGCTCTGGTCTCAGGACTTAAATATAATCTGCTGAGTGTGAGTCAAATCTGTGACAGAGGTTATCATGTGGATTTCTTTGAAGAACACTGTAAAGTTGTAAGCAAATCTACAGGCAAAGTTGTTCTGAAAGGATACAGGCATGGTAACATTTATGAAGCCAAGCTTTCAACAAGTACTGATGGTTCTGCAATCTGTCTGTTAAGTAGAGCATCAATTGAAGAAAGCTGGGATTGACACAAGAAACTCTCTCATTTAAATTTTAACAATATAAATGAACTAGTCAAGAAAGATCTTGTGAGAGGACTGCCAAAATCAGTATTTGCTCCAAATGGCCTTTGTGATTCATGTCAGAAGGTAAAACAAAGAAAATCATCATTCAAGAGCAAGACTGAATCATCAATTCTTGAGCCTTATCACCTACTACATGTTGATCTATTTGGTCCAGTTAATGTCATGTCTATTGCAAAGAAGAAATATGCTATGGTCATAGTGGATGAGTTCACCAGATACACATGGGTGTATTTCTTGCACATAAAAAGTGAAACTACATCTATCTTGATTGATCATGTCAAGCAACTGGATAAATTGGTCAAAGATTCTGTAAAGATCATAAGAAGTGATAATGGCATTGAGTTCAAGAATTTGATCATGGAAGAGTTCTGCAAAGACCATGGAATAAAGCAGGAATTTTCTGCTCCTGGAACTCCACAGAAAAATGGAGTTGTTGAAAGAAAGAATAGAACTCTTACTGAAGCTGCACGAACTATGCTTGATGAAGCAAAGTTGCCAACCTACTTTTGGGCTGAAGCTGTGCAGACTGCTTGTTTTACTCATAATTCAACACTTTTATCAACATGCATGGAAAAATACCATATGAGATGGTGAAGAAAAAGAAGCCAAATCTGAAGTATTTTCATGTATTTGGATGCAAGTGTTTTATTCTTAAGACTCATCCCGAACAGCTATCCAAATTTGATCTAAAAGCTGATGAAGGAATTTTTGTTGGATATCCGCTTTCTATAAAAGTCTTCAGAGTCTACAATTTAAGAACAAGGGTTGTCATGGAATCTATCAATGTCTCTTTTGATGATAAGAAGATTACTGGACTTGAAGATTTCAATGATCATGATCAGCTGAGATTTGAAAATGAATTTTTAAATTCTGATTTTGAAACTCCTGACAGTCTAAATCCTGATACTGCAAACTCTGATGGATTAAACTCTGATGTCATTGAATCCTTGATGACTATGCCTAAGGAAGATGCACCTGTGCAGGGGGAGTATACTGAAGATATAACCACATCTCAAAAAGCATCAGAATCTATAACAGGCTCTTCAAGTTCTGATTCATCAAGTTCTGATGGGCCAAGTTCTGATAATTCTGGAAACTCATGTTCAGATATTTCTGGAAACTCAAATTCTGAAGGATCCAACTCAGAGAGCACAATTTCAGGGGGAGCATCAGAAAATATTGATGGAGACAACATGGATCTTGGGGGAGCATTCAGTTCTAGAGAGAACCTTCCATCTGCAAGGAAGTGGACTAAAGCACATACACCTGACTTAATTATTGGAAATCCTGATGCAGGTGTCAGAACTAGAACAACTACATCAAATAAATGTCTCTATTATTCTTTTCTTTCTCAGACTGAACTAAAGAAAGTGGAAGCTGCCAATTTCTTGGAGGCAGATTGGTTTCTGGGTTTAGCAAGAAACAGAAGTCAATTTCCACATCAACTGCAGAAGCAGAATACATTGCTGCAGGAAGCTGTTGTGCACAGATTCTTTGGATGAAGAATCAGTTACTGGATTATGGGTTAGAATTTTCTAAAATTTCTATTTATTGTGATAATCAAAGTGCTATTGCTATGACAGGTAATCTAGTTCAACACTTAATGACAAAGCACATCAGCATTAGGTACCACTTCATAATGGAACATGTGGATGAAGGTACAGTGGAATTGCATTTTGTTCCCACAGATCAACAACTAGCAAATATCTTCACAAAACCACCGTGTGAAGCTACTTTTACAAGATTGGTAAATGAACTTGGAATGGTTTCAGGTTCTCTCTCTAAATCTGCTTAGTTTATGTTCTGATACATCATACTTTATGATCAGGATTTACAGATATTACTATCTTTGTGTATTATGTGCTTAAATTAAAATTTTCTTAGGTGCTGATTATTGTCTGATGTGAATTTCTAAACTCTGATAGTGATATGAATGTTTATGTGACTATTTAATCCAATGAGGATAACTGTGCTAGATGCTGACCTAGTAGTCTCTAATATACTAAAGATCCCATATTTGAAGTAATTGTTTATGTGGAAATCTTTTTACACAAGCAAATTATGATATTGAGCTTAGTTAAGTTTACTTTGTGTATCTTATTACTAAGTCAAAAACTAGAATAATGCTTCTTATCTGAAAGTTCTGATGTTAGTAAATCTGATGGATGTACTAAGTGTTGATAAGCCTCACTTATCAAAAGAAAAAGAAAAGAAAAGAAATAAAAATCAGGTACTCCTTTGAGATCTACAGTAAAAATGTGGAAGGGAAGACCCAAGTGCATTGCTGGTATTAAGTAATATGCATTAGAAAAGCAAAATAAAAATTTTCTTGGTGACTTTTCACACTCTATGATTACTGGAGAAATACTCTGATAATAGCATAAAGTCTGATAAGCAGTCGTGACTAACTTACACTGAGAAGTCACTGTAAAATAGAATTTCAAAAGATGCATAAAATGAGCACAAAACAGTTGAGGTGGACTCATGCATGAACTCATTCTAAAGTAGACTTCAGAATAATAACAGATTTTGAGTAAAATTCTTAGTTATGTCTTATTTCTAAGATGTACTGAAGTGAATCAGACTTTACTCTTTGTCTGATATTTAGCTTAATGCACACACTTTCACTCCATATGAATGATAAAAATTACTGTGGTGATAAATGTTGTTTAAGATGAACAATCTATGTGTCAGATTGCATATGTTCTGAGGACAAGTTCTGATGGAAGTTCGTATGATTAAGTTCTGATGAAACCATATCAGTATTTGTGTGAAGAATTACAGGAATACACATTCATTTTTCGAGTTAAGGATCCATATTCTGATGACTTTTGAATCCTGATAATAATCAAGTTCTGATGCAGATGTGACAGTATTTATTTACTTGGTTGATTTTTGGTCATTATTTGAACGATAATATTTTTACAGAATATTGGTTAATGTGAGATAAAACAGTCATAATCATTATGGGTTAGTGGTTAACGTGTATGTCTTGAAAAACTGCATGTGCACGATAATTATTGCTTATTTTATGTGCCCATTAACTCTTTTTCTAACCGTTTACTGACTGTTCACATGGGGTCAGGTGTAAAGTGTTTCCCATACTTCAAAAATATGACTGTTGAGTGGAGAAAATATATATATGAGAGATAAAAGATTTTCTAATCTTTTACTTACATTTCTAATCTAAATCTCTTTTTCTTTCTCTCTTTCTCTCTCTTTTATTTTATGAAGTTGTTTTTCTCTCAGGACTTTTTACAAACACTTTGCAAACATACTCTTAATCACTTAATTTCTTACAGAGATGGAACCAAAATACGTAATTTTTGATGGAGCTAAGTTTGTTCCTAATAACTTCTCCGCTATTCTTAGCAAGTCAGAAGCCCCATCAGAACTTCACTTCATTCAGGACTTTCTTGCTAGTTCTGATATTGGGTACGCTCTGACCGAACCTGATGCAGTCTATGGTACTCAAGTGCTGGAGTTCTGGAGAAGCGGAGTATATGATGATCGTGGTGTTCAAGGGTCCCCAAGTATTATTTTTTCATCAGGGGAGGATGAGTATGTCGTGACATTGCCTACTGTTAGACAAGCACTGCAGCTGCCTGAGAACTGTGTTTATTCTACTGTTGAAGAGCCAGTTCTTCAAAACATGATGGCCAGTCTGGGGTATGAGAGGACATTGACAAAGCTGGGTCAGTTGAAGAGATCTTACATAAGGAGGGAATGGAGTTTTTTCTTTGACTGCATAACCAAGGCTTTTGTAAACAAATATTCTAATTTCGATGTAATCCCCATATTCAGCCAACAAATCGGGTATGCTCTCATAAATCAAACTGATTTTGATTATGCAAGTGCTGTCGTAGGTTTTATTGGGGATAGAATGACAGAAGATAGAAATACTGTTTACTTTGCTAGATTCTGTCAGCTTATCTATAGTTTTTGTTGTGATAATAAGCCCCAATCAGCTAATGAATTAATTTCATCATTCAGACTAGCTAAAAGAGCTTTTAATGACTTATTATCTACTGATAATAAGAAGGCTGTGTTAAGACCCCTCCTGGTTCCTTTATCTGTCAAACAATCCTTAATAACCTACGATCCAGTTAAATACACTGAACTATATCCTGATGTTCAACCATCAGAACCTCATCCATCAGCACCTACCACCTCTACACAAACACCTCAAACTTCTCAACCTTAACCTTCAGATCCTACAGTGCAACCTTCATCTTCCAAACCCAAGAGGACTAAGAAAGTACCTCAGACTCAACATAAGAGAAGGATATTTATTTTGCGAGATGAATCAGATGCTGAGGAACACGTTCCCATATCAGAACATGTTGTTGTAGAAGCTGAGAAGGTTTATTCTCAGAAAGATACTGTAACTGGGAGTTCTAGGCCCCTCAAATGGCTTAGAAAGTTAAATTCTGATGATAAAGCTCCTACAGTGTCTCCACCTTTGAAGAAATTAATGAAACAGAGAGCTCACAGGGACATAGTTAAGTTAGATTCAGATGTAGTGGAAGCAGCTAAGGAAGGGGATCAGGAATCTCTGATCTCAACAGATGCAATTGTTATTGAATCACTTCCTTCTGCATAACATGAAACTGCTCAAGACAAAATTCCTACACCTCCTATGTCACCTATAGTTGATCCAGTATATACTGAAGAACCAGGTACAAGTGCTGAAATTGATATTCATAACTTGATTGTGCCTGAGGTTTTGTACTTGGAAGCTCCACCAATTCAACTCACTCCACCAACAACATCAATTTTGGATGTTGATCAGAACCTGGCTGCAGATCAGAATTTAGAGGATGATGTTGAAGCCTCTATAGCCTCTCATACTGTTGTTTTATCCGAGGATGCTGATACTGCAGGATCTACAAGTTCTGATGCTGCCAATGAAGAACTACTGGTGATGCTGCTGCTAATTTAGATGCTGATGAAACTGGTCCATCAGGATATGCACTTCAACAAACAATTACTAAAGCTGATTTAGTTAAGAAGTTTGTTATAGGGGAAGCATCAGTACCTTGGAGTGAAACTCCTAGAGGAAAGGAGTGGACTAAGGAATGGAACACAGTTAGTTTTGTTCCTTCTGAAAAGATTCTTGCTGAGCATCTGGCAAAAGCTGATGAAATGCTGATAAATGATGATTTCAAGGCACAACTGAGAGTTACTGCATTGAGTACTAGGCACCTTCAGGGTCAACACTCAATAACTCATGCCAAGGTGAATAAAATTCAAGAAACTTTGATCCAACAAGATATGAATGTGAAACTTGAAAAGAACAGATTTTTCAAGCCAGCCTTTGACAGAATTGCCTACATTGAGAAAACTCAGGAGAAGCAACAAACTCAAATTGAAGAAATTTTGAAGAATCAAGCTTCTCACCAAAATCAACTCAATGAGATCCAATCCTTAATGGAATTGCTTGTCTCTCTTCTTTTACCTGCTGATGCCAAAAAGGGGGAGAAAGTGATTAAGTCCAAATGCAAATCTAGTCAGACACTGAAAGGAAAGGATGATGAAAATCATGACCAGGGAAACTCTAACAAGGGTAGAGGTCAAGGCAAAGGATTTTCATCAAGTAAAGCTAGAATTACAAGTCAAGGAACAAGTTCTGATACTAGGAGAAGAATAAGTTCTGATACTAGTAAAAGGATAAGTTCTGGTGAACATCTGGAACTTGATGAAGAAATTTCAAAGCAGTTATTTCTTAAAGAAAATACAGGAATGGACTTTGAGAGTCTAAAGGAAGAAGAAGCTAGACTCAAAACAGAAGGTGTCAAGACAAAATCTAAAGCTTCTGTTGTTGAAAAAAAAATTCCAAAACCTAAGGGTATTATGATAAAGGAAAGAACAAGTTCTGAGGCAACCAAAGCCAAATCACAAGTGGAAATTGATCCAAGGTCCAAGGGCAAAGAAAAAGTTGATGAACCTGTAAAGGTTTATATGCCAGTCATGGATGAAGAAATAATTGATGAAGAAGAATATGCTAATCATACTCTGATGCAAAAGAAGATTTTTCAAACAACCTCTGACATAGCTCATGTTGTTCAGAGTCAAGATGTAGTAAGTTCTGATATGACAGTGAAGCAAGCAACCTTTGACATAGCTCAAGTTGGCTTGATATCAGAAGATAAGGAAAAGGAAACCTCTGACATTGCTCGTGTTAAACCTTCAAAGATACTCCTACCAGGATTCACCAAAGCTAACCAGGCTCAACCTTTGAAAACTGCAACAAGTGGTTTTGAAGCAAAAGTTGTTACAAGAAAGGAAGCAAGAGATAAATATGGGTTGGGTAGTTCTGATGAAAGAAGAGTACATAACACTACCAATGATCCAACTTCCTTAAGTGAACCAGGTGTTGGAACAACTCCTGAAAGATTGAATCGACTTGAATCTGTACAAATGGTTTACCATACCTTTTTGAAAGAACATATCTTGTTATATTTTATGACAGATGGAAGGGTATACCAGATTAAGCAGAATACTATACCACTGAAGTATTTTGAGGAACTAGAACATGTTCTATTCCTACTTCAAGTGAAAGACAGATTTAGATAGTACTGCAGGGTATTTAAAGTCTCAAATTCAAAGACAGAAGAAGCTTTATTCTGTAAAGTCTGACAGCACATACTGTCCCAAGTACAGAGATCACAAAGGTGATATTGTCGAAATGAAGCCTAACTCTGCTAAGATTATAACTACTTTTCTGGGTTATAAGGCTGTGGAATTCAATCTAGAGTCTGACAAGGCATATCTAATTAGACTAGATCAGGAAATAATAAAAGCTAAGATAAATGATCTCAGAGCAGCTATTTTTCAAACTGGTGAAGATACAACTGAATTGATAAATGCTAAAAGGAGGATGGTCAATGAACTTGAATATGCTGAGAGATGTTTGTTGAAAAACTATTTTAGAACAACTCCTGATATCAAAGAGATCAGAAATTGAAGCCAAGTCAAAAATCTACAACTACTTAAATTCTGAAGTGTTTACAGACTGAAGCTGTTATCAGAAGTTAAAAATGGTAAAGATGAAAGGACTGTAAGTTGTAGTTATCTAGTCAAATTCTCATGCATTTGTACTTAATGTTTTTGACATCATCAAATATCTGTTGAACTTGTATATTATGCTAATTTACAAGTTGAGGGAGATTGTTAGATATATTTGATAATGTCATGTGTAATATGATTTGTGTTTAGTTTTCAGATCTTACCTAACAGGACAAATCAGTACTTAACTGGAAATCATCACTTATACTGAAGACAAAACTTAAGATATCAGAACTTAAGTTATCAGAACTTAAGTGATCAGAAGATATTTATCAGGAGATAATATCAGGACTTAAGATGACTTTCAGATAAGGCAGGCGGCTGATTGAAAGGAAAGAATATCGAGACTAAGACAGAAAGAATTATGCATGAAGAAGGAATTCTATGAAGAATTAGAATACTTGGAAGAAAAGATAACTAGTTGATATATTTTAGGAAACATAATTATATTCCATATCAATTAGAATTTATCTTGTAACTGTGTTGTATATAAACACAGGCATAGGGTTTACACTATAAGTGTTATCATTATCGAAGTTATTATTCTTTGTAACCCTAGCAGCTCTCGTGATAATTTGTTCATCACTGAGAGAGGACAGTTCCATATTGTAACAGAGTTTATTGTGTTGAATAAAATCTATTTTCTGTTACTTGAGTTCTTATATCCGATTTGATTGTGCTAAACACTGTATTCAAACCCCTTCTACAGTGTGTGTGACCTAACATTAAATATAAAACCCAAATATATTATTGAATCTAAAATAAAAGTGATGTTTCGATAATTCAGTTTACAAAACCAGGCTACATACACGCAAGATTTTATCATAAACACATTATCAAATTCACATCATGATGGAGCATAAAATTAATTATAATAGATATATTACTTGCCCACTTTGTGCAAATAGAAGTCAAAATAACTACTAGTGGTGTACAAGTTACATGGATGTAGATTAGTTCAAGTTACAAGGATGTAGATTAGTTTATGATAATTGATGTTTGACAAATTAATTAAATATGCGACTATCTGATTCATACATACCGGACAACGAATAGAGGAAGAAATAATGAAGCAATTGCTCTGCGCTCTTGCTCTCTCTCTCCGGCTTTCCGTCTCTGTCTCACTCCGTAGCCTCGTTTTAGGGTTTTTTTTTATAATTATTTATGTTTGTTTAAGAGGCCTTCCAATTATATATAGATCATGATGTACAACTCCTATTTCTAATCTTATTACCAACTCAAAATAAGTCCTTTATTTATTATTATTATTATTATTATTATTATTATTATTATTATTATTATAATTATTGTTATTATTATTATTATTACCTAAAATATATGAAATTCACGTATATTACACGAGCTTTCTTAACGAACAGGAAATTGTGTTTGAGCTCGTTAATGAACGAGCCGAACACGAATTTTTATCGAACAAAATTGAGATGAGTCGAACCGAGCAGAACAAGAGATTTCTCCATCAAAACGAGCCGAGCCGAGCTGAAGTGAAAAATTCTTGTCAAAACACCGGTTAACTGTTAAAATAACAAACCAAATATCTTTATATATTTTTTAAAAATTTTGTCATATCACTAAAATATATAGATCTTAATACCCGTACAGTTGGATCATTCATAAATATTTTAAAAAAAATAAAACATTACTATGAGACTAAATATTAGTTATAAGTATTGTTCAAACCGATGGTTAATTGTCAAAATAACAAACAAAATAAATTTATTTATTTTTAAAACTTTTGTCATATCACTAACATATATATATATCTATATTGACATCTATACGGTTGGATCATTCATAAATATTTTTAAAAAAATCGAAAAATCAATGAGGGACTAAACACTAGTAAAAAGTACTGGTCAAACTAGGTTGAAAGTTAAAATAGCAAATAAAATACAATTATTTTTCTCTAATTTTTTTATTATATCACTAAAATATATAGATCTTGGCATCCGTATGGTTAGATCATTCATAAATATTTTTAAAAATATCAAAACATCAACGTGAGACTAAACACTAGTAAGAAGTACTGGTCAAAGTAGGTTGACAATAAATATAGCAAATCAAATACATTTATTTTTCTCTAATTTTTTTGTCACATCACTAAAACATATAGATTTTGACATCCGTACGGTTAGATCATTCATAAATATTTTTTTTTAAAAAAATCGAAAGATTAATATGGGACTAAACACTAGTATGAAGTACTGTTCAAACTACTGATTGACAGTTAAAATAGCAAACTAAATACATTTATTTTTTTCTAAAAGTTTTATTATATTACTAATATATAAATATATATATATCTTGACATCCATATGGTTGGATCATTCGTAAATATTTTTTAAAAAATTGAAACATCAATATGGGACTAAACGCTAGTAAGAAGTACTAGTCAATCTAGATTGACTGTTAAAATAGCAAATCAAGTACATTTATTTATTTTTCTAAATTTTTTATTATATCACTAAAATATATAGATCTTCACATCCACACGGTTGGATCATTCATAAACATTTTAAAAAAATCAAAATATCAATGTGAGACTAAACACTGATAAAAAGTACTGGTCAAACTAGGTTGACAGTTAAAATCGCAAACCAAATATATTTATTCTTTCTAAAAGTTTCATTATATCACTAAAATATATACACCATCACATCCGTACGGTTGGATCATTCGTAAATATTTTTTAAAAAATCAAAACATCAATATAGAAATAAACATTAGTAAGAAATAATTGTCAAACTACTAGTTGACTGTTAAATAGCAAATCAAATAATTTTTTATGAAAATTTGTCATATTACTAAAATATATAGATCTTGACATTCGTACAATTGGATCATTCATAAATAGTTTTAAAAAAATCGAAACATCAATATGGGAATAAATATTAGATACAAGTAGTAGTCAAATCACTTATTAATTATTAAATATCAAATTAAATAAATTTAATTTTATCTGAAACTTTTTTCAGATTACTAAAATATATATATATATATATATATATTATAGGACCAACAAATATTAATATAAACAGTAGGGAGAGTAATATAGTAAGACTAAGACATTGTATGCATATTATATATAACTAAGTCATGGCAAAATATAAGAATTAACACAAAATATTAAAACATGATATGAAGAAGAATAGGATTTGAAATTACTTGGAAACACTTTTGATTATATAATTGAAAGCAATATGCTAGTCTTTGTGTACAATTTGAGAAAAATTGAGAATAAACTTCGGAAATATGAACTGCTATCATTGGTACAAGATGTGTATATTATCTGCTCTCTAATTTCAAGTGTGTCTATTACTCTCCTCTTCCTCTTATTTATAGAAGGATGAGGAGTCTAATTTCTTGAAACAACATCATTCTTTTTCTTGTAGTGGAGTTCTGCTTTCCTGAGTGGACAACTTGACTTAAGTGGGAGGTCCCCTTTTTCTTAGTGGAGGGGCTGCTTTCCTGAGTGGGAGGCTGCTTTCTTCACAGGATTTTGAGTATGATTCCTCTTCCACCGAAAGTTGCTTTGTTTGGAGAATATTGCTGAGTTGGTCTCAGTGGGAATCTTCTTTAGTGTCTTCTTTGTCTTTTTTTGAATAATACTGAGTTAGTCTCAGTGGGAAGTGTCTTCTTTGTCTTCTTTTGTGTCCTCTGCTTATTTGACGGAGAAATGCTGATATAATGAAAACTAGATACAAAATTTAAATGCTGTACAATATCCTTTTTTTTAAGTACTTTTTACCGTTTTACCCCTAATAATTTGGAGTAAAAAAGTATCTTTACAAACTGATTACAATAATGAAATAAAGGAAAACTAAATAATATGAAATGATGTAAATTTGCATGAAATTTTTGGGGGTATTTTGGACTTTTTTTTCTTTTTTTTTCAATCAGTGGAAACTACAGGGGAAAATATCCCATGGCAGTCATCTTCGTTGTCATCTCCTAAATGAACCGGACTGCTATCGTCGTCGGAATCATAAATTGAATTTGTGAGTTGAAGTAAGGATTCTTTGTATTGGCTTCTGGTTTTTGCTTGGGCTAATAATGCCTGGGCATTTGATTGTTGGGCAAAGAAAGTGGCAACTTCTTTGTTGGTAATAAAATTTTGACTTAATAACCATTTTTTAATGATCTCTTTGGAAATCTTTTGGTCTTCTTTGAAATTGCTCCACTATTTGTCTATAAAGGACCGAACAATACAGGACTGTATTTGGTTGAAATGAATTTTAAACTCCCAAGAACAGACCCATGGAAGAAAGAAATTTGAACATAACATTAAAAGAGGAGGAAAACGTCTTTTGTATTCTGTGGGTTTGGAGTAATAATTTCTTCAATTGCTCCGAAGAAATCCCATCAGTGAAGGAACCAAACAGGGAGTTCCTGAACTTGGATTTTGGTGTTGAAATAGAACAACCAGGAATGACTATTCTTCTGATTTTAAATAAAGAATGAATTATGCCATGCTTGCTGGTAATCCCAGTAGGAATATGAGGAGCAGTGGTTTAATTGTCTTTTGAAGTTTGAAGGAAAAAATTTTGGACGGTGGAGTTCTTGGCCCCATTGACTTGGGTGGATGACCTTTTGTATTTGACATGTTGTGTATGAAGGCATTGAGTGTTCTCTATCTTGGGCATTGTAAAAATGTTTGAACGTGACCGATTCAGTAGACAAGAGAATGGCTTGATAATAGTCATTATTTTTTGATAGATCCCAGGGTTTGAACATCCATCCTTTAGGGAAAACATTTGAAATTGCTAGGGAGGCATCATCATTGTTAAATCCCCTTTCGACTGATACTATTTTTTGATGGTTTCTTTTGGTATAGTAATCAGAATTGGATTTTGAAAAGTTTGACTGGCTGACCACTACCTCCTGTTTTTGCATTTTTGGGGTATCAATTTCTAATTTTGACATAGGTCTCTGAGGAACTAAGAGGGTTGGGTTTTGAAAACTGACTTTTGTGTAGTTTGAAAGGGAGTATTTGTAGGTTGGCTTGAAGAAGTGTTTTGTTGGGTAACTTTAATTGATTTTTCTGAAGAGCTTTGGGAGGCTGTTGAGGGATTTTGGATGTTGAGGCTATGGGCTTTGATGGTTTGAAGGGTTAGAAATAATTTATTGTCTTCTTCATCTGCAATTATTTTATCGATCCAGGATGTGATCAGTTTTCCTGAAGAAGTACTCGCTTTGCTTTGTTGAGTGACCGGGAGTTGTCCGGGAAAGGCTGGGGTTTTCCCCCCACCTCTGCCTTTTCGAGGCATGAGACTATCTGTTTTGTAGAAACTCACGGGTCAGGAAATCAGGGACACAGTTCATATCTCCCTTAATGTGTTCAATATCAAAATAAAAAATGCTTAATAATGCTTGCCATCTGGCAAAAATTTGTTTTGATGCAATATTTTGGGCATCTTTTTGTAATACCTCTTTTGCAGATTTACAATCGACTCTAAGGAGAAATTTTTGATTTAATAAATCACACTGAAATTTTGTAATACATAAAACAATTGAAAGTATTTCCTTTTTTATAGTAGAATAATTTCTTTGACAATCATTCCAATGTGCAGATGTAAACTGGACTATTTGTTCTTTACCATTGACTACTTGTTTTAGTATACCGCCGTATCCTAACTCAGAAGCATCTGTTTCAACTACTTTAGAAGCATTTGGATCAGCAAGGTGTAGACAAGGGATTTCTAGAACCTGAGCTTTAATTTGTCAAACAATTTCGGTATGTTCAGATGACCAAGGGACGGGGTTAGTTTTAAGGCGGTCATGTAAGGGCTTGGCTATCCTATTGATATTTGGATAGAAGTCTAGGACATAGTTGAGACTTCCTAAAAATCTTTGGAGTTGGGTTTTATCTGTGATTTTATCGAGAAATTTTGTTGCAAAGGTTAGGGATCTTTCAATTGGTGTAACTGTTCCTTTTGATATGTAGTGGCCAAGAAATCTTACACGAGTTTGAAATAGGGAAATCTTGGATTTTGATATGACTAAACCATTTTTCCTAGATACATGACAGAAAGTTTTAAGGTGTTTGAAATGTTGTTCAATAGATTCTGAAAAAACTAGAACATCATCAATATATACTATACAGAATGTAGAATAGTCATTGAATATGTCATTCATAATCCTTTGGAATTCGTTAGGGGCAGTTTTGATTCCAAATGGAAGGACATTCCATTCATACTGTCCGAATGGGACCGTAAAAGCGATTTTATATCTATCTTTTGGGTGGATTTGAATCTTCCAAAATCCCAATTTTAAATCAAATTTGGAGAATATTACCGAATATCTTAATTTTTGTAAAAGGTCTTTTTTATTAGGTATAGGGTATCGTACCCATCTTAAGGCTTTATTTAGAGGCTTATAATTGATAACTAGCTTTGGTGTCCCACTCTCAATTTCAGCATTTTTGTTTACATAAAAAGCTGCATAGGACCACATGGATCTGGATTTTGATATGATTCCTTTGGATTCGAGATCGGTGATTTCTTTTCTGCAATGTTATTCTAGGTCGGAGTTCATTTGGATAGGTCTCGCTTTTGTTGGTATTTCCTTCTCATCAAAATCTTTTTCATAAGGTAAATCAATCATATGTTGTTTTCTATGCCAAAATGCATTTGGTAAGTCAGAACAGAGTTCCACTTCTATTTGTTTTAGTAATTTTAAGATTTTTTCTTTGATAAAGTGGTCTTGTAACTGCTTCTCAATCTTGTGAGAGGAAAGGTCTTGTTTTAGATGGGATAATTGTATCTGTTTGCCTTGTATTAAGGCATTTATCTCGTTATTATATATAGAATATGCCTTTATTGTATTGAGGTTCCTTGTTTTGGGGTTTTCAAGAAATGGGAAGGTAAGTTTGGTGTCATGGGTTTTGAAAGTAATACCTTCGTAGGTGACAGTATATGGGGTTATTAAATTGAAGAAAGGTGTACCTAAGATGACAAGATGATGTATTCCTTTAACTAGGAGAAAAGATGTCTTAATTTGGAAGGTTTTATTATTGATAGAGGCATCAACCTTACTAACTACATTGAGGTTTGAGTTATTAGCGGCGGTTAATTTTTCGTTGGTATGTTGATGAAATCGTTTTGGTATTATTTCTTCTTTAATGCAATTCAAATCTGCTCCTGTATCGAATAAGGCAATGATATCTAAGATAAAGTCATCTGAGAAGACAACTTTGACTTTTATGAGATATTTTCGGTAGGTAACTTGACTTAATTCATATAAGAATTCTTCATCTTGTTCAGGAGTATTGTTTAAACTGCTTAGTTGTTTTTGTTCAGTATTTTGCTCTTCTGCTTCACAAACTAGAAGGACATTTAAAGCTTCAGAATCTATCTTCTGTTGTTCTTTAAGGATTTTTAATTCTTCTTTGATTTCTTTGTGTAGGTCTTGTATTATTGGAACGGATTTCGGGTTGGGTTTTTGTTTTTTTTAATATTGTGGTTAAGTCATATGTAGTTTTTGTTGATGGGAGAATAAAAGGATTTTGTTCTGGTTTGGGTTCAATTGGTCGTTGGAGTAATTTTTCTAAGAGCTCTTTTCTTATTTGGGGATCAGTTATCTTTTCTATAATTTTGAGAGAATGTTCCTCATTTCTGGTGAGGACGTTGATTCGTTTGTCTTCAGAGGAGGAATTGTGAGAGGAAGATGAGCTTGTTGCAATCTCATCTATTTGAAGAGGTTCATCATTTCCAGACATTTCAGATGTCTCAGAGTCGGAAGATTCAAGGAGTAAAGCTGAGATTTTGTTGGATAGGCTTTCTTCTATGTTTAATTCTTGTATTTTCCTATTAAGTCTGCAGAATCTAGATATATGTCCTTTTTTCCGCATTTGTAACAAGTTATATCTTTATTGGTTGGTTTAGTAAATATATTTTTGTTGAAAGGTTTTTTTGTTGTAGGAAGGTTTATTGTTATTATTAAAGGAAGGTTTATTATAGAACAGTTCTGTTGATTTTTTTTAGAAATGTTTAGATTTCGTGAAAGACCTTTTCTGATATGGCTTGTATTTGCCATCACATTTTGTTTTTGAATAGATTTTGTTGGGATTATAGTCAAACTATTGACAGAAAGTACCTAATCCCTGCTTTGTTCTTTTCATTTCCCATTTGAGATGTCTTTGAAGTTTTAAATCTTGACAAATATTTAGGCCTTCTCGTTGTGTTTGGCTTATGAGTTGGCCATATGTCAGGTTTTTGTAAGGTATCGGGCTTCCGTGTTCAGTTATTAAAAAAGTTTTAACCCTTTCACTGAGTAAGGTTGGAAGTCCGGCTAAGAATTTTTCCTTCCAATTTGCATGGTTCGAGTCTTCTCTAAGCATGACTCTGGTAAGGAAAGTAGTTTTATATCTTTGGAAATCACTAAGTTTTTTACATTTGAGATTATGTAAAAGCTCAACATTCTTATCTCTCAGGTGAGAAGGGTCACCAATGAAGTGGTGTGTTATGACTAGAATGAGTTGTGCTACTGCTCCTTGGATAGGGTTTCCTTGTTCATCTAAAATGGGTTTTCCCTCTTCATCTTCCCTAATGGAATTTAATATTTCAAGATGATTTTCAGGGGTAAGGTGATAGTTCCACCAACCTTTTAATTGGCCAGAGAACCCTGCTATGAGTAATTCAGCTATAGCTTTGTCTGGGGTTCCTATTTGGGTTGTATAAGCATTGGCTGCCATGATCATTTGTTGTAAATGATTTAGAATATTATATTCAGACATTCCGTCTATATTCTATTCATAAACAGATGATGCATTGAATTTAGACCGGGTTAAAATTTCAGGTCTATTTTCAACTCCAATGTCTGGGGCTGTGAATTTTGGAATCATTTGTCGGAGGTCATGAACTTGGGGTATTTCATTTATGAAAGTATCTTCATCTAAGTCATGATGTATGACATTCAATTGTTTAGATGAAACACTGCTAGCAGCTATTTGGGTTGTGAAAGAGGAGGCTTCAAGTCTGCTAAGAAGGTCTTTGATGGCTTTAATGAATTCTGGTCTATTTTTTGAATTTGTTGTTGGCTTTGTCTAGATACTTGGTATGGCTTAAAGATGGGTTCTTGGTTATTAATACTTTTGGGGAAATCTATTGTTTTTTAAATTCGGTCTTCTATTCGGTTTAGTTGACTTCCTATGCTATTTAGGTGGGTGTTTATGTAATTAACAACAAGGATCGTATTCCTAGTATATTTTAGTATGTCATCATCTGGTCTCTTGATGGTGTGTGCCTCGATTTTTTCACTATTAACTGTTAGTGTGACAGTTCTAAAAGGTGGGTGGTGTGATTCTATAGTTCCGCTACTTGTTTCCCATTATTTCTGTTTTTGGCTCATGCTTCGAGTGATGAGGTTTAGGTAATTTGTGAATGGGAAGAATAAGTTTTGGTCAGAGGAGTAAATTTCCAACCAATCAAAGAATAACATTTGGATTTTGTTTTGGTTGAGAAATTCATAATAAATTTCTTGAAGTTGTGTCTTTTGTTCTTTGAAGTTGGTAAAAAACCAATTTCTTTTTTTAGTATTTTGGGGAGAGTAGAACTCTTCACGAAGAAAAGTTTTATTGATTTGAAATTCTATTTCAGTCACATTTAGCTCACTTGGCATTCCCATATTCTCAGTTATAGCAGAGAAGGTTGGGGATGTTGGTGATGAAGGGGAAACCGTGTTTTGGTTTGGTGGTAATTGACTTTATTTATAGAAACGGTGAGGTATATTGGAAGAATAATCCACACCACCCAAAGAGGTATTGGATATATCTGATGTAGAGTATCTTGGTCTTGAGGAAGTGTTAATGATATAAGGGATTTAAGAAATCCTTCCTAAATTTAAGGTTCTTGAGGAAGCATCAGAATATCGAGAACTAATAAAAGGGGCTCGGGATGATCGATCAAATGCAAGAGTGACTCTTCCATTGTCATCTTGGTGAACTTGGTGTATTTGTGTGTTTGGTTCTAATCTTTCCAGTAATCTAGGGCGAGCTACTCCTTCTAAAACCCATTCAGTGGGAAGGGAAATGTCATGCCATTTTATGGATCGAGGAATGATCGTGTTAGACCTTGAAAGATCAGTTTGAAGAAGGATGGTTTCTCCTTTGACGAAAGCATTTTTATGCCCATCATCACCAATGGACATTATTGCTTTGTAATGAATTCGAAAGATTAAAGCAACCGAAATTGATCCTTCTAACATTTTATAGTTGTAAGTTTTAACTTGGAGTGTCATGCTATGGATAACATTCTTGTCTTTAAGAGAAATGGATAAATTTGGATAGCAACTAAAATAGATGGGTCTGTTACATAGACTTGATTCTATGGAACTTAACAGAGAGTCATTGAATTCAAGGAATCTAGCATCTCTTAAAATGACTAATATTGAGGTGTCTAATCCTTCTTTGGTTAAGGGGCTTAATTCCTACTTGGACTAAACCTATATGGATGTAATTGTATGATTTTGCTAGTTTTTCTAGGGAACTTTTGGTGAGAAGGTGAATTGTTTCGAATGATTTTGATAGGTGTATGTCCCTTTCTTCGGTTTTGATGGAAGAACTTGAACTATACCATTTTGTATCATAAACTTGGCTTTTTGGGATTTTTGGGATGTCCCAACGCTCTATTGCATTTTGGAGGTTTTCGACGTTAGTTTCCTCACTATATGTAATATTTCTTGAGTCTGACGTACTAGTGGAAGAGTTTGAAAGAGATGTGTAGTTCTGCAGAATACAGAATCCATTATCTAGGTTCAAAAAAGACGTAGGCTAAGCTTTTGCTTAAATCCTAGAGAAAACGGATTTACTGCCTCCTATGGACTTATAACCGATAAACTAGGCAAAACGACTCGGCAAGGGCTTAGCTACAAAAGTTAAGAACTAAGAACAGAGAAACAGTAGGCAACAATATTACAACAAATATTAATATAAACAGTAGGGAGAGTAATATAGTAAGACTAAGTATATATATATATATATATATATATCTTGACATTCATACTGTTCAGTAGTTAAGACATATTTATAAAAAATCTGAATAATATTCATAATAATCCAATATATAAAAATTAATATATATTTTTTTGAATTTTTTTTAGCCAAATCGAGACGAGCTCGAGCCAAACATGCTAAAAACTTGGCTCGACATCGTTGTAACGAACATATTTTTGTGTTCGAGCTCGAGCTCGAGTCCTTTAACGAACCGAGCCGAAACAAGACCTTAACGAGCTGAGCTCAAACTTGTTCGGTTCGCGAACAACTGCTTAGTTTATGAGCATTGGTCAAACCTGCAACTCCTAACCACTTGACTGAGAGGTGACTCGAACTTGGTTCATTATTTGAAAAAAGCATGATAGATGCAAAGTATGAAGCATAATTAAACTAAAACGTCAACTCTATGGACATGTTATTAGACAATCAAGTCTGAGTTCATATGAGTCACCGAGACCTTAAGTATAAGAATCGACGAGATGAAACACAAAGGTGAAGAATGATGACGTCAATCAAAAAACCTGATAATGGGCAAGCAGCTTGGTTACCGGGGGAGCTGCATTAACAGAGATGCAAAGGGATAGGGTGAGCATAAGAATGCGGCAAAATCCAGAATCTTCGACTTGTTGTACTAGATTCACGTAAACCCGAGCTACATAATAAGAATAGCTCATTCTTATCTCCAATACTCTAATATTTGTTCCTATTTGTCCAAGGTGCATTCTGATAAACTTGATAGAAAGGGTACTACAAACAAAACAAATCAAAGAGGTACATTAAAGCACAGGCATTCCATTAGTACACGACACAGGATCAGTGGTGAAACCCAGGCACTTGACAAAACACATAATAAGTCAAATCAAAGCACAGTTTGTTTGTCTAACAATTAATTTATAATACATGGAACAAATTAATTCTATATTCTCCCGGTAGTTCATGGGTGCACACTAAAAGAAGCATTAACCTTGAATCATATGAAAGTCAAGAGGTTCTTTTTGAGTGTATGATTTGAGCACTTGATAAAACTTTAGAGTATTTCAACATCGCTTTTGTCACTGTTACTGCTTTATCTTCTTCTATATCTCCACTATACTGGATTGTCATTTTTTTAAGCGAAGGAGAGTGAGCGAGTATAAACTTTACTAGCTCCAACTCAGCTCTTGAACAACTGAAATGACTGAAGATCACAATTTCAAGCTGATCAAAGATGCAATCTTCGGAATCCTCTAACCGATAATTCTTGAAATTCCCTTCACCAGCATCGTAGTTCTGTCCGGTCTAATGATAAATAAAATAAAATAGATTGTCAAATAGTAGCTATAAATTAAATACATAGAGTTGAAATATATATAACTCACCCAGATATGTAGCCTACACAAATTGGGAGCAAGGAAATTGATAGGGAAAGTCTCGTGCAACGTTTTAGGGTCAACTTCTCAAGCACAGGACAGTTGAAAATGCTTTCTCTGAATTTAACGAAGTTAACAGCATGTTCTATTACAAGATTTGTGAGATAGGTGTACTCTCCAAATGCTGCTTTAGAGGAAAACCGAACCCTTGTAAGGTGCAGATCAGTCACGGCTAAAGAAGATAAATCATGTGCGAGATATTCATCACAATTAGAATTATCCACAATAAGTTGTTTGACACCTTTTCTTGAGAATACCGGAATCCACTTTTTAATGTAATAATGGATTATTTGATCATCACAGCCTTTAAGAAGCCTAAGATGAAATTTGACAATGGGACCATTGTGGAGTAGGAGCACTTCATTTATCACACCAAGAAATCGATGCGCATATAGCTTTGAATTATGATGATATTGATTAATTTTTTGCCTCACGCAGCAAATGAACTGATCGTCAAAGATTAGCTGAGGAATCGTAGTCCAACAATACCTCCATTTGGTTGACAAGATACTGGTTCTGACCGCATCTCGTACAGGCAGAAAACATAGGATATTTTCTTGTATGTTTGGAGGCATCTCACTAATTATATCTTTCTTAATACAACTGACTGTTCTCGTACTGGATTCTGCCATTGTCTTCTGCAATGAGAAATTTGTAGCCTACATAAGTTTATTAGATTCATCTAATAGATGATAACTACCTCTATTCTATTTTATCTATGAGTATAAAACCAATAATAAAATAATAACTAAATATTTGAGATTTTTCGGGAAAAGTTTTGAGAATCCTAAAATTCTATTAAAATTGAGTAAAATTTTGCATCCTCCAACAATTCAAAGTATATGTATATACGTGATGTTTCATAAATTTGGTTAAAGATATTTTTATATTTTATTATTTAATGCAAACTATTCAACCTTGGAGCAACTCCAATGCATGCCTTATATAATAGGTGCTATAGCTAATATAGATTTAAGTTTAAAAAAAGATCACTCTAATGCGAAGTTATAATTAATGTGAGAACATGACAAGTGGATGATTGATTTAAAGAACACATCACACAAGATAGAAAAAATGACAAGTGAATGATCAATTCAAACTAAAGACCATACATTAAAATAGTTATTCTTGCCCCATCACCGATCGATATAATAAAAAATAGTGATGCAAATTCTGACAGATTCGGAAAAATTTATTCAAGAAGGAATAAGGGGAACTTAGAAAAATAAATATCTTTTCTAATCTGTTAAAGATTTTGGAAAAAGATTAGATTACCTTATAATAATTGGGAAATATCATACATATCCCATAAATTATGCAAACCAAATATTTTCCTTGTTTTAGTTCCTACAAGTTAGGGGCAATTTCTTGGAGGCTACTCCAGATGCCTATATATTAATATTCTAGCATTGTAATTGGGAGGAGGGGATTAATATTAAAAATACTATTATATGCTTGAGTGCGAGACTTAAGTTTTCTGGGTGTGATTCTTGGAACCTAGGTGTGAGACCTAGTTATCCTTTTCATTTTTTCCTATTTATAATTAAGAATTCTGTTCACCCCTATTTTGCTATTTACTATAACATTTTACTAAGATCTAGCATCAGAAGTGCAAATTGCATTGGATCTGGAAGAATATTTGAATTTATCAAATAGTAAGAAAGTTGGTATTTAGGTGAAGGATACCACAAGAAAATTTCTCAACAACCCGCCAACAACTAAAACTTTTCCGAACCAGAATCGAGAATGTGTGAAAGCGAAGAATGTTGATAACAGTGATCGTTGCTTTTGTTGCAAGGGAAAGGGGCATAAAGCATATCAGTGTCCCACTAGAAATAATCTCCACATTGCGGTGGAATCTAAAGAACAAGGTGATGACGAGGATGTCAAAAATTCCCAACAGTTTATTGCTGATGACTTGGTCGATTCAGAGGAAGATACTTCCCTGTCCATGGTTATTCGACGTATTCTTGCAGCACTGAGAGTGAAAGAACTTGATTGGAGAAGAACCACAATCTTCCAAACTCTCGTAACCTGTGGAAAGGACCTACTGAAGCTGGTTATTGATGTTGGCAGCTACATGAATGTAATTTCTTCTTCCGCAGTTGAACGACTCAAACTTCCATTGGAGCCTCACCCGCAACCGTAACTAATCGTTGCTTAGTTCCCATTAGTTACGGCAATTATAGAGATTGTATTGTTGTCCCTATGAATGTCACTCACATCTTATTTGGTCGACCTTGGTTATTTGATTGTGATGTTTATCATTATGGGAAAGAAACACGTATCACTTTATGTGAAAGGGTAGCGATATTACACTTCAACCTAAAAGTCATGATGAGTTGAAGAAGATGAAGGTCAACAACTTAAATGTTGGACGGAAACATATGGACAAGAAGGCTTCCAGCCTTAAACTTAAATCACAAAAGTCTGATCAACAACCAAAAGATGAGAGGAAAGTACTCCGATTGCTTACAAAGAAAAGGTTTTTGCATGAAAGTAAGGAATGTGGGGCTATTTATGCGATGGTGGCAAGAAAAGTGGACCAAGATATAAACAACGCATCTAAAACTGTGCCAAAAGAACTCAAAGAACTGTTGGAAGATTTTTCAGATATTTCTCCCGATGATCTTCCTGGTATTTTACCTCCAATGCGGACTGTGCAACATGCCATTGACCTTGTACCGGGAGCTCAACTTCCTAACTTGCCTGCTTACATGATGAATCCTAAAGAGCGTGATGAATTAAACAGACAAATGAATGATCTTTTGGCAAAAGGATTCATAAGAGAAAGTTTAAGCCCCTGTGTTGTTCCGGTTCTTCTACCACCAAAGAAAGATGGAAGATGGCGTATATGTGTAGATAGTCGAGCAATCAACAAAATAACAGTCAAGTACCATTTCCCGATTCCTCGCCTTGACGATTTGCTAGACATGATGGCTGGTGCTACCGTATTTTCAAAGGTTGATCTAAAAAGTGGTTACCATCAAATTCGAGTTCGGCCTGGGGATGAGTGGAAGACCGCATTCAAAATCAAGGATGGGCTCTATGAGTGGTTGGTAATGCCTTTTGGTTTGTGCAACGCACCTAGCACATTTATGAGGGTAATGACACAAACTTTACAACCTTTTATTGGTAAATTTTGGTAGTATATTTTGATGATATATTGATATATAGCAAGAACAAAGAAGAGCATCTTTCTCATCTAAGGAAAGTGCTAAGAGTTCTGCGAGAAGAGAAACTTTACATCAACAAGAAAAAATGTTCTTTCCTGACCTCTAGTGTTATATTTTTGGGTTTTGTGGTATCTGCCCAAGGTGTTAAAGCTGACCCGAAGGAGATTGCAGCAATTCCGAACTAGTCAGCACCTCAAACATTACACGAGGTTCGTAGTTTTCATGGTATGGCTACTTTTTATCGACGTTTTATTAAGAGTTTCAGCACTATAATGGCCCCCATAACAGATTGCATGAAGAAGGGACAATTTAATTGGTCACCGGCAGCTTCTATGACTTTTAAAAATATTAAGAAGTGCATGACTCAAGCTCTCGTATTGCAACTACCAGATTCTCCAAAGTGTTTGAGATTGCTTGTGATGCCTCACATGTGGGAATTGGAGAGGTTCTAAGCCAAGAAGGCCACCCAATAGCATTTTTCAGTCAGAAGCTTAATGATGCAATGTTAAAGTACACTACCTATGAGAAAGAATTTTATGCAGTGGTACAAGCACTTCGGCATTGGCGTCATTATCTCATTCATAAAGAGTTTGTTTTTTACTCTGACTACGAAGCCCTGAAGCACATTAATAGTTAGAAGAAATGAACCATAAGCATGGAAAATGGGTTGAGTTTCTACAAGAGTATGCTTTTGTCATTAAACATAAGGCATGGGTGGAGAATAAGGCCGTAGATGCGCTTAGCCGAGTAATATATGTGTTGAACACAATATCAATGCAGGTAATGGGTTTTGAAAAGTTGAAAGATGAATACTTGATAAGCAAAGACTTTCGGGATGTTTATAATGATATGACAATGGGACGACATCAGGTACATACCAGTTTTTCTGTACATGATGGGTATTTGTTCAAGGGAAATCGTCTTTGCATACCTAGTACTTTTATTCATGATCAGATCATCTAGGAGTTACATGGCCGCGGGCATTTCGGAAGGGACAAGACTATCTCCATGGTTGAGGAGAAATTTTATTGGCCAGGTCTTGAGCACGATGTAGCCGTTGTAGTTGCGCAATGTCGAACATGTCAGATGATGGCTAAAGGAACAAGGAAGAATACAGGATTGTATATGCATCTTCACATTCCTAATGGACCATCCACAAACTGATGGACAAACGGATGTCATCAATAGAAACCTTGGCAATCTCTTACGCTGTCTAGTTGGAGATAAATTGACAACTTGGGTCCAGATATTGCCAATGACTGAGTTTGAGTACAATAGCTCAGTTAATTGAACTACTCGCCGCAGTCCTTTCGAGATTGTGTTAGGCATGCAGCCTAATAAGCCAGTTGATTTGGTTCCGCTGCTGATATCAAGTCGTCCTAGTGCAGATGCGGAGGCCTTTGCTGAACATATTCAGCAGATTCATGTTGATGTGCGTCAAAAGATTGTAACGAGTAACAGTAATTATAAAATTCAAGCAAATTTTCATCACAGACATACTAAATTTGAAGTGGGAGATCAAGTTATGGTGGGTATCAGGCCTGAGCGTTTTCTAAATAGCAAATATAAGAAGCTTCAGTACAGGTGTGTCGAGCCATATAAAATCATTCAAAAGATTAATGCAAATGCCTATATTGTGGATCTGCCAAGTGATATGGGAATTTGCAAGACCTTTAATGTTAAAGATCTTAGTCTTTATCATGGAGGCATCATCAATTCAGCAGTTGATTCAGTTCCTCCCGCTCGTTTACCACCAACTTCAACTGGTCAAGACAAAATTGAAGATGTTGTAGACACTACCATTGTTAAGACTCGTAATGGCCGCTATCAAAAATATCTCGTCAAATGGAAGGATAAACCATGGTCTGATTGTACATGGATTGTAACCTTTATGAATAGTACCATGCATTTAACTCGTCGGAGTCGAGTTTTTCCAAGCCAGGAAGAAATGATGCAAATTCTGACAGATTCGGAAAAGTTTATTCAAGAAGGAATAAGGGGAATTCAGAAAAATAAATATTTTTTCCTAATCTGTTAAAGATTTTGGAAAAAAATTAGATTATCTTATAATAATTGGGAAATATCATACATATCCCATAAATTATGCAAACCAAATATAATCCTTGTTTTAGTTACTACAAGTTAGGGGTTTTTTTCTTAGAGGCCACTCCAGATGCCTATATATTGATATTCTAGCATTGTAATTGGGATGAGGGGATTAATATTAAAAATACTATTATATGCTTAGTGTGAGACTTAGGTTTTCTGGGTGTGATGCCTGGAACCTAGGTGTGAGGCCTAATTATCCTTTTCATTCTTTTCTATTTATATTTAAGAATTCTGTTCATCCCTATTTTGCTATCTACTATAACATTTTACTAAGATCCTGCATCAAATAAGAGACAAATTAAGGTGGCATGTTCCTACGGTATGTGGTAGTGGTACACTAGATTAAACTTATGTGTACAGACATCTCAGCATTAACATTGGAGTATACAAACACAACTCATTTTTTGGTGTCAGAATTCAGAAAAATGCAGCGAAGCGAGGACTTTTCGGTTATCAAATGTATCCTCAAATCCCACGCATTCTTTTGTTTAAATATATTTACATCTTTAAATATTTTACTTAAATAAAAGGCTCTAATATATTTTTCAAGACGCATGCCCAGACCCTATCCTTCAATTTGAAGAAGTACATAAATAACTATCAAGTAAAGAGCATAGTTGTGGCCGTATTTTCACTTAATGTCAAAAAAATGACCAAATTTTTAGATTCTTAAAAAGTTATAAGCCTTTGTTTTTCACCTTTTAAAAGAGTGTCTACTGTCAACTCTCTCTTTCACATTTTACCGTTAATTACTAATTAAGTCTATGAAAGTAATATTTAATTGTGGCCGCGCGTCGGAATATATAACGCTGTGTTGGGTCATTTGGAGGGCTCGCAACGATCTAGTATGGAACCAGAAATTCTCATCTGTTAATAAGATAGTAGCAGCAGCGAAACAGTACCTTACACAATGGACAATCGCCCAGAACAGATCTTCAAGCACTCTTCTTCAACCACAGGCTAATGGAGTGACTTCCTGGGCAAAACCCCAACCAAACACAGTTAAGGTGTATGCAACTATTTTTGAAGATAGGTCTGAAGCTGGTTTCGGAATGGTCGCTAGAGATTCAGATGGAAGATTGATAGAAGCAAAAGTCTTAACTGAGTCGAGGTGCACTAGCCCAATTATTGCGGAGGCCATAGGTGTGAAGGAAGCCTTAAGTTGGATTGATCAGAAGAAATGGGTATCAGTTACTCTGGAGTCTGATTGTTTGGTTGTGGTTCAAGCCATCAGGTCTGCAACTCCACTGCGGTCTCATTTTGGAGTGATTATTTCAGAATGTCGAAACTTTATGCAGCGTCTAAATAATGTTCAATTGTTATTTGTCACAAATATGGTTGCCCATCACTTTGCTAGGAAATCGTATTTTTATCCAGGTCGTAGTTTTGATAGGTCGTTTATTCCTATCAATATTCAAACTTGTATTGAGATGGATTTAAGTTAATAAAATCTCCGGCCTTTCATCAAAAAAAAATAAATTGTGGCCGCGCGTACATCACACTCATTTTCAAAAATTGCTCAATTTTCCGAGAATCTAAAAGTTTGGCCACTATAAAACTTACTTTTGTTTCATAAAAGTGAAAATGGATGTAGTAACTTATACGCATAAAGATCATACTGTATTTCAAAAAATGACCTATATATAGTGTAAAACAGTCAAACCAATTGGCTTCTTGATCACGAATGGATCACCTAAAGGTCCTAAACGATACCCGTAAAGAAAATAACATTCCCCCGACATTGCACAGAGTAAAATGCTGAAATATATAACTTCTGCACAACAATGTGGGCCTTAATTTTGATAGGGGTTTAGAGCATACACTTATGACATAATCTTGCAATTAAAAGAAATCTAAGTAGGAGTATATTACATATGCGTAACATAGACTTACTGTTGCTGTACTAAATTGTTGAGAAACCAGGAATCGACTTGTTCACTGCGCGATCATTTGGGTACGTGAAGCCAAGTAGCAGGCTGTAGCAGCTTGTATCGTAAAAAGTATATTTGAGCCCGTACGTGTTTTAATAGATTTATTTAAGCACTTCAACTCCATCACGACCTTACCCTGCTTAGGTCAGGCTCAATAGCAGGCGTTGAGCCCGATTCGTGAATCGTGCTTCCTTAATTAATGGGCTTCTTTTTAGAGGAAAAAAAAATGACTATGACATACCTTGGAGTTGGACATATCTTCAATTTTAAATTGAAATTTAGTTTTCCCAAAATTTGGTTTGTAAGTTTTATAATTTGAATTACTTATTTTTCAAGAAATACTGTGAGTCTGTGATAGTAATAAGGGTAAAAATCTTCGATTACATAGCTGAAGTGATAAGTATAAAAGTTTCCGGTTACATAGCTGAAATGATCAAGTATAAAAGTTTGTTTTCGGTTACACAACTGAAGTATTTAAGAGTTTATCTAAAAAGTGTAAAAATCTTTTTTAAAGCGTTCTAAAGATTAAATTAGTTTAACAAAAATAATAATTTAATTCAGATTATATAGTTACAAACCAATAAAATTTAATAAGAGCGAAGAAAATGAACGTATGACAGTAAAAAAACTGGTGTACTTGTGATTTAAATTGCAGGAAATAATTTTGATTTTCATAATTTAGATTAAAAAAAAATAGTTAGTAACTAAGACAATAAAAACATGTACAACAATACAGATATACTGTACATTTAAACAGATAAAAATATAATAATGCGCAAGTGATTCAGTTGATCAGGTATCAACTATCCCATAACCGTATAGTTAAGATGCCAAAAGAAACAGGGCAAATTAAGCACTGTTGTTTTTGTTTCTTCTAATAATTTAAATGATAAAGTAATATATATGGAAATAAATTATATATTTTTTGTCCTCTTCCTCCTCCATAAGTGCATATTGTATAAGCATCAGCCTGAATGCCAACAATCTGAGAAATTAACAGGTTTTTCTTTGGAGTGTCTGATCTGCGCTTTTGATGAAACTTTAGAGTACTGTAGCATCTCTTTTGTTATTGTTCCTGCTACATTGTCATCTAAGGCTTCACTATAGTGAATGAACATTGTTTTTAGGGACGGAGAGCCCGCAAGTATACATTTGACTAGCTCCAGCTCAGCTCTCAGACCTCTCAAATGACTGAAGATCACAATTTCAAGCTGATTTATCTTATAAACTTCAGAATTTTCTAAGCAAAAATTCTCAAGATACCCTTTATCGGAATACTTATTCCAGTAGACAGCCTAGTGATAAAGAAAAAAAATATGGGATTGTCAAAAAGTAACTAGATTAATACAGTAATAGTGTAGGTGTAAATGACTTACCGAGATGTGTAGTTTGCAGAAGTTGGGTGCACTTCGGATCAAACAAAGCAAACAAGAAATCTCGGACAATAGAGTGAAATCCACATGAAAGATATTTAAACTCTTCAGGTATGGCATTGATTTAGAAAGTTTTTTTGGGCAACCACCTTTAGCCAGGTACTTTGAAGAAGTTCGAGACAGAAGTGTTAGAAGTCAAACTCTCGTAGGTCAACAAATGCTGCAATATAGTATACAAAATAAATATTATCTGGGCGGTGAATTAAGTCAGCAGGAGTATTTCTGGAGGATAAAAAGCTACAACACATGCATGACATCTATCGAGAAGGAAGTAAAATCCATGCAGGTGAAATAAAAGCTCCCAGATTATAAGGAAGACTTAATGTCCAATGCAGACTCTTGAGACAATTACATAAATACTCCCTCCGTCCTTTTGATTTGTTATCAAACGGATTTGACACGGAGATTAAGAAATATGTATAAAGTAGTGAAAAAGAGAAAGAAAAGTAGGTGAAGTGGTGGGCCCCATTGATTTTTAATGTATAAAAGAGAGACAGTGGGGGTAAAAGTAGTGTGAAAAGGGAAAAAAAGTGGGAAAGTGGAGGGACCCATTGACTATTTTTGGTAAGTTTTGAAATGTAAAGAAATGGATGTGATATCGCAAAAAAAAAAGTGTAAAAAAATGAAAAAGACAGAGGGAGTAATAAACAGCTGGATTTAAAGATCAAAATTGGTGGGCTGTCAATAAGATAGACTAGTAAATAAAGAAGGTGGTGCACTAAAAGAATCCACACACAAGGTTTACTACTGGAAATGAATAGTAGTATGAAATGAAGACTATATATACATGCATACTGAAGTACAGCTTATGGTGGGATTTACAATATATGGTTGAAGAACTAATTATTCAAAAGTCTCCTTTTGTAGGCTGATATTAATTGTTGCTATATGTCAGCACTGATGTATGCATGTAATCTGCACTGTATAAATATGGATGTATGTAAGTAGTAAAAACAAGATACACAGAAGTGAAAGAAAAAATAGAGGAAGAAAAAAAACAGAGCTGTAGCTCTCTCTCTCTGCATGTATCAAAAAGAAGCTGTAGCTACTATATATAAATCTTGTTTGTGTTTTATATTATTTCATATTAGTCACATCTCACGTACACACGTATACACCTGGTTGTGAGGTAGAAAAATCAAAAGAAACCCATTAACGTTTCCAACAAGTGGTATCCGAGCCAAGGTCACGTTCTGAAAAATGGCGAGCATGATACAACCGCAAATTCCAAAGTTGACGGCGACAAATTACGGGAATTGGAGTATCCAAATGAAGGTGTTACTCGGTTCTTACGATAATTGGGAAATTGTCAAAAATGGGTTCAACGAGCCCGCTGATGCAGCCGCTGAAGCAACACTTCCAAATACCAAGAATACGGCATTAAAGGAGATCCGGAAAAAAGATAAAAGGCGTTGTACACAATTATTCAAGGTGTTGATGAATCAACCTTTGAAAAAATTTCTGAAGCAAAAACGGCAAAAGAAGCGTGGGAGATTTTACAAAAATCATTCCAAGGAGTTGAAAAAGTAAAAAGGTCCGGCTCCAGGTGCTACGTGGGGAGTTCGAAAATTTGAAGATGAAGAGTTCCGAAAATATTGGTGAATTTGTTACGCGTTTGAAAACGGTGACAAATGAGATGAAAAGAAATGGGGAAAGTCTCGATGATGTTCGGGTCATGGAAAAGTTGCTCCGTTCATTAACAAGAAAATTTGATTATATTGTTACTTCTATCGAAGAGTCAAAAGACTTGTCCACGAAATCTATTGATGAGCTCGTAGGTTCTCTTCAAGCCCACGAGCAGCGAATGAACCAGTATGATGATGTAAGCCATTTGGAAAAGGCGTTGCAAAGTAAGGTGTCCATTGGTGACAGTTCTGGCAGTAGCAGTTCTGCACGTGGAAGAGGTGGCTTTAGAGGTGGCTACCGTGGTGGACGAGGACGAGGAAGGCAGTCCTTCAATAGAGGCCAGAATTCTGAAAGGTATCAGCCATCTGGTCGTGGTCAAAATTTCAGAGGCCGAGGACGAGGCGGATATCAACAACGAGGTGATAAGTCTCAATATCAGTGCTATAACTGTAATAAATATGGTCATTTCAGTTATGAGTGTAGAGCACCAAAGGTGGAAGAAAGAAGTCATTTTGCAGCAGCAAAATAAGACAAAGATGTTGGCACTGCTATGTTCCTCACTTACAAAGGAGACGAGGAAAGCAAAAAGAATATTTGGTATCTTGACTCAGGGGCCAGTAATCACATGACTGGTCACAAGGAATTATTCACGGAGATAGACGACACCATCAGCGGAGAAGTTACTTTTGGTGACTCGTCAAAGATTCCGGTAAAAGGAAAAGGTACCGTCACAATCATGTCAAAGAAAGGTGAAAAGAAATATATAAATGATGTTTATTATATTCCTGCATTGAAAAATAATATTATCAGTCTTGGCCAACTTGTGGAGAAAAGATATAATATACAGATGCAGGACAATTCCCTCATTATCAGAAATCAAGCTCGGGAATTGATTGCAAATGTGGAGATGTCAAAGAATCGTTTGTTTACGCTTGATATGCAAACGAATGCGCAGAAGTGCTTAAAGTCGGTCATTAAAAATGACTCGTGGTTGTGGCATTTGAGATATGGTCATCTTGGATTTTATGGCCTGAAATTATTGTCAAAGACAAAAATGGTGGACGGTTTGCCAGAAATCAATGAACCAGAAAATTTGTGTGAAGCATGTGTAAAGGGGAAGCAACATCGACAAAGTTTTCCCATTGGAAAATCATGGAGAGCCAGGAGGCCATTGAAGATTGTTCACACAGATATTGCAGGTCCATTTGATATCTCATCACTTGGAGGTAATAGATATTACCTAACATTTATCGATGATTTTAGCAGGAAAAGTTGGGTGTATATCATCAAAGAAAATTCGGAGGCTCTTGATAAATTCAAGGAGTTCAAAGCACTGGCAGAAAAGCAAAGTGGTCATTATTTGAAGGTACTCAGATCAGACAGAGGAGGCGAGTATACTTCTAATATGTTTAGAAGCTTTTGTAGAGCACATGGAATCAATCATCAGTTGACAACGACCTATACTCCTCAACAAAATGGTGTTGCAGAAATAAAGAATCACACTATTCTTGACATGGCAAGGAACATGGTGAAAATAAAGCACTTGCCGAGAACCTTTTGGGCTGAAGCCGTTTTATGTGCAGTTTATTTGTTGAATCGCTGTCCAACAAAAAGTGTCAGAAATAAAACTCCAAATGAAGCATGGAGTGGTAGCAAACCATCATTGGGACATCTCAGAATTTTTGGGTGTATTGCATATGCCCATGTTTCTGATCAGAAAAGAAAGAAGTTGGATGATAAATGCGAGAAGTGCATATTTACCGGATATGACAAAAGGAGCAAGGCGTACAGGCTCTATAATCCCCTCACAAAGAAATTAATCATTTCTCGAGATGTTGAGTTTGATGAATCAGATTATTGGAGATGGAGCGAGGAAGAAAGAAAAGTTGCTGGTTTATTTTTCAACGATGATGATGATGATGGCAATGACGGCCCCAATATAGAAGATGGTGGAGATGATGATCCAACTCCTCCACAAAGTCCGAATCAACAAACTCCCGTATCAACACCATCAGATTCAAGTGGAAGCAGAAGTTCAGGGGGAGCAACTAGAAAAATGCGGAGTCTGGATGATATCTACGAAGCTACAAGTCCGGTACAAACAACCTTTGATTATTCATTATTTTGTTTAATGGATGAATGTGATCCAGTTACATTTGAGGAAGCTTCTGAAGAAAGCAAATGGAACAAAGTCATGGATGAAGAAATTGGTGCAATTAAGAAGAATGATACTTGGGAGCTCACGGATCTTCCAGAAGGACACAAAGCAATTGGTGTCAAATGGGTCTACAAGACCAAGACGAATCAGGATGGAGAAGTGGAGAAATACAAGGCGAGGCTAGTGGCAAAAGGCTACAAGCAGTGATATGGCATTGACTATGATGAGGTGTTTGCTCCAGTTGCACGAGTTGACACCATCAGACTTCTTACAGCAATTGCCGCTCGGAATCAGTGGAAGATTTATCAAATGGATGTGAAGTCGGCATTTCTAAATGGTTATCTCGAAGAAGAAGTCTATATTGAGCAACCTCCGGGATATGTTATATGTTCAGAAAGGCCAGGAAGATAAAGTCTATCGGCTAAAGAAAGCATTGTACGGTCTAAAACAAGCACCGAGAGCGTGGAACACAAGGGTTGATGAGTATTTTCAGAAAAATAGTTTTGTGAAGAGTCCGTACGAGCATGCACTCTACAAGAAAACAAATTCAGGGGGAGATATTATGATCGTTTGCTTATACGTGACGACATGATATTTACCGGAAACAATCCTGGTATGTTTGATGATTTTAAGAAAGTTATGACTAATGAATTTGAGATGACAGATATTGGTCAAATGTCGTACTTTCTTGGAGTCGAGGTGAAGCAAAGCAAAGATGAGATTTTTATGTCTCAGAAAAAATATGCCGAACAGATTTTGAAGAAGTTCAGAATGAAAGAGTGCAAGCCAGTGAGCACGCCAGCAGAAGCAAGCATAAAGCTCAGAATTGATTCAACGAGGGAGTCGGTAAATCCGACATTGTTCAAAAATTTGGTTGGAAGTCTGAGGTACCTAACTTTTACTCGTCTAGATATAATGTATGCAGTTGGATTGGTTAGTAGGTACATGGAGAAGCCGAAGCAAGATCACTTCATGGCAGCTAAAAGGATTTTGAGGTACATAAAAGGTACACTTGATCAAGGTCTGTTTTACACGTATTCTTAAAATTCAAAATTAGTTGGCTACTCAGATAGTGACTATGGTGGTGACTTGGATGACGGGAAAAGCACTTCAGCTATGCTTTTCATATTGGTTCAGCGATATTTTCGTGGTCATCAAAAAAGCAGCAGACAGTTGCCCTCTCAACATGTGAGGCGGAGTACATGGCAGCAGCAGCATGCGCATGTTAGGCTATGTGGCTAGGCTACATATTGGAGGAGTTAAATCTTGCGAAGGAAGGTCCGGTTAAAATTTATGTGGATAATAAATCCGCTATTTCTCTGGCGAAAAATCCAGTGTCACACAGTCGCAGCAAGCACATCAATATTAAATATCATTTTCTTCGTGAACAAGTGAATGACAAAATTGTGGAATTAGTGCATTGCAGGACCGAAGAAAATTTAGCAGATATTTTTATAAAGCCGTTGAAGCCGGACGTATTTCATAAAATGACAGATAAGCTCGGAATGCAAAGTCGAGTTTGAGGGGGAGTGTTAGAAGTCAAACTCTCGTAGGTCAACAAATGCTACAATATAGTATACAAAATAAATATTATCTGGGCGGTGAATTAAGTCAGCAGGAGTATTTCTGGAAGATAAAAAGCTACAACACATGCATGACATCTATCGAGAAGGAAGTAAAATCCATGCAGGTGAAATAAAAGCTCCCAGATTATAAGGAAGACTTGATGTCCAATGCAGACTCTTGAGAAAATTACATAAATAATAAACAGCTGGGTTTAAAGATCAAAATTGGTGGGCTGTCAATAAGAGAGGCTAGTAAATAAAGAAGGTGGTGCACTAAAAGAATCCACACACAAGGTTTACTACTAGAAATGAATAGCAGTATGAAATGAAGACTATCTATGCATGCATACTGAAGTACAACTTATGGTGGGAGAACTAATTATTCAAAAGTCTCCTTTTGTAGGCTGATATTAATTGTTGCTATATGTCAGCACTGATGTATGCATGTAATCTGTATTGTATAAATATGGATGTATGTAAGTAGTAAAAAAAAGATACACAGAAGTGAAAAAAAAATAGAGGAAGAAAAAAAACAGAGCTGCAGCTCTCTTTCTCTACATGTATCAAAAAGAAGTTGTAGCTACTATATATAAATCTTGTTTGTGTTTTATATTATCATCATTTTTCATATTATTCACATCTCACGTACACACGTATATATATGGTTGTGAGGTAGAAAAAACAAAAGAAACCCATTAACGTTTCCAACAAGAAGCACAACCAATTATACAGTGATCCATGTGTAATATAGAGTTAAATAGACAAATTTAAAGAGAATCTAAATAGTAAATAGTACCTTAATAAATAATATTCCTACTGAGAACTTCTCAATTTTATGTAAACTACCAAGAACATCGACCAGATTCGATGTTTCTCCCTGGGTATTTGGGTAAGAATACAGACCAAAAGAATATTCTGTAAGTCTTTCAACACCATGTAAAGTTATCTGGTCAGATGTTTCATATAGGCATTTGAGATTAGGAGCATGGAAGTTGGTAGGTGAAAGTCCTTTGCAAAATTCCAACTTCAACTTCTCAAGCACTGGACAGTTGAATATGGTTTGCGCGATATTAGTAACTTCACCTAGCTCAAGGTTTGTCAGAGAAGTAAATCCTCCAGATACAGGTGCAGAGGGTCCTTGAACTTTGTAAGCTCCGTATGAGTCAGGTTTGAAGAAGAGAAATCAAGTGCGGTGATATTACCAAAACTAGAGTTCTCTAGAATAAATTGCTTGATACACATTTCTGATAATAACAAAATCTACTGGCAGATGTGTTCATGGATTATACGAGCATTGTAAAAATATCGAGGAACCGTGAGGGAAAATTTAAGGATCGGACCATTGTGCAGTAAGAGAGCTTGGTTTATCACACTAACTATTTCATGCTTGTCAAATTTGAAGTTATCAAAGAACTGCGAATCAAAGATCAGATTTGGAATCACAGTCCAGCGACGCCTCCAATTTTTCGACAAGATGCTAGTTCTGACTGCATCTTGTATTGGCAGTAAACACCTGATAATTTCTTGCATGTCCCTGGACAGCTCACTAATTATATCTTTCTTATCAACATAAACCGTACTTCCTCTCGTACTAGATTCTGCCATCATCTCCTGTGACAAAGAAAATGGCAGACTTTTCAGTTCAGAATGTAAGAAGGGCACACAAAGGTTCTATTCAGTATTCACTTTTCTATTTGTGATTCTGCCTAATACAAAAAAATAATTAGGCAAAAGAAACACTACGTAGATTTATCCAACATAGCAAACTAGTGCATCCTAAAAAATTCAATCCACACTCTACACAAGATTCATTGAACATAGCCAACTAGTGAACTCTAACAGATTTAATCCTTGCAGATACTATTAAGCAAAACAAACACTATATTTATAATATATAGATAAAACATATTAAGTGCACAGAGACTTAAAAATCATACCACTCAGTTTGCCGTATCAGTACGTTAAGAAGAGAGGAAGTAACTCGTCGAATGTTTCACCGGGCAACTGAAATTTGATGGGAATCACATAACTTGTGGCACTATAAACCCAGCAGAGAACACAAGTGATAACCCTAGCATTTTTTATGGGATAACCATGTGATTTATATCTTTGAACAAACAAAAAAAAACAAGATAAAATAATTGAAAGAATGCCAAAAATACACTATTTTCCAGCTTCAACTGCCCAAAATACCCACCGGCGGCAAAAGTGTCCAAAATACCGACGAAATGCGTATTTTAGAGATGCTTATTCTGATTTTCAAATCATGCGTATTCTGACAGTGAATACGCATGTCTGACATGCGTATTCTTTGTAAAAAATTTGAAAATCAGAATACGCAAGATGATAATGCGTATTTCGTCGGTATTTTGGGCACTTTTCCCGCATGTGGGTATTTTGGGCAAATCTCCCCAAATGGTGGGTATTTTGGTCACTCACCCTAAAATAATTATAGGTATAAACATAATAAGTTTATTTGCATAAAAAAAAAAAATTTGCCACAGACATTACCGTTTTGGGTTTTTTTCAAAAATAACTAAGGCTATAAACTTTCCTGAAGTTTTATGGCATATTTACAATTTTTTAATTTTTTTTGAAACATTTTTTTACAACAAATTACGAAAATACGGTTCACAACTTTTCAACTATATTTGCAATTTAAATTAAACAAAATCAACCACAAGTGCAATTTTAAATTTAATAATTATATTTATCTTTCATTGAATAATAACTTGAATAACAAGTTGCACCTGTTAGATCAAATGTAATTAAAAACAAATTCAGTATTTTCAAGAAAAATAAAAAAAATAAGCCGCAGTTTGTTATTTTTGGTTTTAAATCGTTTTTGCAAATAATTTTAAAAGATAATGATCGCAAAAATAAAAAAAAATTCTCTTTTTAGTATTTTTGATGATTTTCCTAAATTTTTTATATTATCTTCAATAAAATTATGAGTTAATTGCATTTTGCAACTCCTACCTTTCATTAAATAACAAAACTGGATACTTACTTTCAAAAAAACAGTTTGCAACCCCTAACTTTCGACATCAAATACAATATGCATCCCTTTAACCATTTTGTTAAAAATATTTATATTTTGGAGGGTAAAATTGAAATCCATCAAAATATTGAAATAATAATTTTAAACATTTTTAAATTAAACTAAAAGTTAGAATTTCAAATTATAAAAATGATATTAATATCAGTTATTTTATATTTTACTCAATATAATTTTTAAAAATTTTAAATATAGATATATTTAGAAACTTTATGATTAAATATATAAACATATATTCTGCTTGATAAATATATTTTAAGTATTTAGCATTATGATTAATTTAGAGCATTAGTAATAGTAAATAGCTATAATTTTTTTCATGTAAAAAATGCATTATAATAAATATTTTTATTGATTTAAAATTTTAGTTATTAATATTAAATATCTCAATTCAAATTTTATAACTGAAAATTGTGAAGGGATGCATGTTATATTTAATACTGAAAGTTAAGAGTTGCAAACTGTGTTTTGCAAAATAGGTATACTATTTTAATTTTAAATGAAAGGTGGGGGTTGAAAAGTGCAATTAACTCTAAAATGATTTGGTACCGGGTGACAATGTAAACCTAACCAAATTTCATATTTATGAGATGGGGTCAGTTGACAACAAGTTGTAGACCGGTATACAACAAACATTTTTTCCATCATTGGATGGTGGATCTAACGGCTCGTAATTGAAACAATATAAAGGGGACCGCGGAAATATTCAGCGGTCCGGGGTGATTACGAAAATACCCCTAGTCCACGAGCCGCGGATAATTTCTGCGGTTGGTGTCGTTTCTTGTTTACCTAATCCCTAGCAAACACAGACTCTTAAACATACACAACACAAACACAAACACAGCCACATATATAAACAGCAGAAGCAAAACACCCTAGCAGAAGCAAAACACCCTAGCAGAAGCAAAACACCCACATCAAAGCAAAACACCCAGCAAAATCATTCCCCTTTTTCATAATTATGGCATATAATCGATTCTTTTATGTTATTTACAGTTTTATTGATATAAATTTATGCTTTTTTCTTGTTGTAGATCTGATTTTGTGTATGTAATTCAAATTTTATGGTTAATTAATGTATGAATTATAGTAATGAATTAACATATGAATTGTGGTATGATTAAATTCGATTTTTTAGAATTTCTAGGGTTCATAATTTGGAATTGATTTAATTCGATTTATATTAATGTTGTTATGAAATTTAATTCATTTTTTAGGATAAATTTAATTAGATTTTTAGGATAAATTAGTGTTAATTTCGAATTTAATGATAATATTAGTGTTAAAATTGAATTATATTAGGGTTAATTTTCGAATTATTGTAGTGTTTAAATCGAATTTAATGATAATATTAGTGTTAAATTCGAATTAAATTAGTGTTAATTTAGAATTAATTTAGTGTAAAATCGAGTTTAATGAGTAAATTAGTGTTAAATTCAAATTAAATTAGTGTTAATTTCGAATTATTTAGTGTAAAAATAGAATTTAATGATAAAATTAGTGTTAAATTCGAATTATATTAAGAATTTATAATTATGAATTTAGGGTTAGTTTATATTAAGAATTTAATGAATTTAGGGGTTAAATTTCAGTGCTTAATTTTTGGGATGTAATTAACATGTGGTAATTGTTTTTATTGTGTACGTGGTGGTGTTTTTATTGTGGTGATTGATGAATTATGTTGATAATATTTTCAGGTATGGATAATTTTGGTGATTTCGGGAATATGTTGCCGGGTCGAACCAGCATAATGTTATTTGGGATAATCGGTATCACGTTAGTGAGGATGTTTGGGACAGTGCATGGAGAGATGAGTTGCAGAGCTATTCTGGGAAAAAGTCATTGCACGATTGGAAGTTAAGGAGACCACAGCGGGAATTGTTACACATGCTTGAGTTTGGGATTTTTGCAGACCCTGCTGTTGTCTTGGCTACTGACACTCGGTTGATATCTGCTTTGGTAGAGCGTTGGAGACCTGAGACCAACACTTTCTTCACGAGGCAGGGAGAGATGACTGTTACACTGGAGGATGTTGAACATTGAAACCAACTTTATCATTACTTCCATGAATGTTACTAATCAAATTCATCACTTGACAATTACGAACCCCCGAACCATAAAGCGTTTTAATCAAACTACGGGTAACAGTGTTGACATGTCTTTCGCGTTGTACCAAATTCATCTTACTAGGGGAAACAAGACTGTGGTTGTGTACCAATTCAAGGCTAGTTACCTCCCAAAGACGTTTTTTCTTTTGATAATTGACATACATCCTCACCTTGCACTCACTTTTAGGAGGAACCTCTCTACGCCGTTTATTTTTACTACTCTCGGCGACGACACTTTTTCCATAAAGCCTATAAACATATAAACGACCATATATCTCGTTGTCTTTATTACGATGGCTCGCTTGAATTTTAATACCAAATCCATTTCGCAAAGCATAAGCCCTAAAAAAATGACCGGCCTTATCCACACTTTAAAAAAACTGATCCAAATATGAAACTCCCCCATCAACATTTTCATACATATTTGCATCCTCTACATTATCATCTTCATCCTCACCCTCAACATTATCATTATCATTTTCAACCTCATTTTTAACCTCATTTTCATCATTTTCATCTTCATCATCAACCAAATCGTCATCTAAATTAATAAATTCCTCATTTTTATCTATAAAATCATCATCTTCAACATATACAGGGTTTTTAGGTTCTTCACTAGTATTTAAATCATCAAGATGTAAACTATGATCAATAGCCTCTTTTTTCATTTTGACGTTTATGACGAAACATACGAGCAAATAAATTATCTGCCATGAAAATGTGAAATTTAAGACAAGAAATATACCTTGAATTGAGAAAAGTACTTGAATTTCTTGATAAAAATGACCCAAAATCGCCTAATTTGGTCACTTGGAGAGTATAATTTTTGTTATGGAAAAAAACTGTTTTTTGTGTGGTAAAGGGGGGCTGTTGGGTTGCTGGGGATAAGGGGGCAATCTTACCAACCGAGAAAAATTTCAGCGGTCCCTTCTACCAACCGCGGAAATTTTCCGCGGTCCGTCTGTGATCTCAACCCTTTATTCCCCCATCCAACGGCTAGAAATGTGTTTGTTATAAAATGGTCTAGAACAAACAGTTGTTGTAGACCGTTCCCCTACTATAAAACTTCATCTAAGGGTGCAGATCATAATTTTGGGGAAAAGACCATAGTAAATTAGTAAATTACAAGTGTTCTGATTAGTGCATAATCGTACCTAAGTTAATTAATTTCGATTCCTGGTTTTTTTACAATCTACATAGTAACAATAATAATATAATACATTTTTTTATTTAAATAATCTTGTATCACCCCAATAAAATATCAATGTGCTCATTAAAATAGAAAAATACTTGAGAAAGACAACTCAAGTGATTAAAAGTTTATCCGTTTTCTGGGTTTGATCCGAGATATATTAATACAGGTATATAAGTCTAATTAGTCATAATCAAATCTTGAACTATATCAAATTAAATATCTACTAATTGTAATAGTTTTTCTGAACAAGATGTAAGAGCGAATAATAAAAAAAATAAGCCGAGAGGTAAAGCAATCGATGTGTGGTTTTTCGAATATCTAGTACAGTAAGTTTCCGTAATTACATTTTTTTATCTGTTAGGCTTGTGTGAGTTTGTATCCCTCATGGATTTTCTTTTAGTATATTACTTATAGATTCATTGTAAATGCTCATACAAAAATTTTGTATGTCTATTTTATGATTTGTGAAAGTTTATTTATGAATGTGTGTGTTAGATATAATTGATAATATCATGTGTAATATGATTTGTGTTTAGTTTTCAGATCTTACTTAACAGGACAAATTAGTACTTAACTGGAAATCAACACTTATACTGAAGACATAACTTAAGATATCAGAACTTAAGTTATCAGAAGATATTTATCAGGAGATAATATCAGGACTTAAGATGACTTTCAGATAAGGCAGGCGGCTGATTGAAAGGAAAGAAGATTGAGACTAAGACAGAAAGAAATATGCATGAAGAAAGAATTCTATGAAGAATAGAATACTTGGAAGAAAAGATAACTAGTTGATATATTTTAGGAAGCAGAATTATATTCCATATCAATTAGAACATTATCTTGGAAACTGTGTAGTATATAAACACAGGCATAGGGTTTACACTATAAGTGTTATCTTAATCGAAGTTATTATTCTTTGTAACCCTAGCAGCTCTCGTGATAATTTGTTCATCACTGAGAGAGGACAGTTCCATATTGTAACAGAGTTTATTGTGTTGAATAAAATCTATTTTCTGTTACTTGAGTTCTTATATTCAATTTGATTGTAGTAAACACTGTATTCAACCCCCTTCTATAGTGTGTGTGACCTAACAAGTGGTATCAGAGCAATATGTTAACACACATACATTTTAAGATTCAAAAACAATCATGTCTGAAGAAGAAACTCCAACCAAGCCCACCAAAACTGAAGAACCTCCAAAAACCATAACCCATAGTCGATATGAGACTATAAGAGTTCCCATGTTGAAACCTTCTGAGTATTCCATATGGAAAGTGAAGATGGCTATGTTTCTGGAAGCTAAAGATCCAAAATATCTCGACATGATTAATGAAGGACCACATATGCCAACCAAACTCTTTGTGGAAGTTGCAGGTCAGCCAGCAAAGTCTGTACCAAAGGAGAAAAGTGATTACACTGCTAAAGATATCTCATCGATTGTAAAGGATGCAAAAGTAAGACACTTGCTGCATAGTGCCATTGATAATGTCATGTCAAACAGGGTAATTCAATGCAAGACTGCAAAAGAGATATGGGATGCTTTGGAAACAAGGTGTCAGGGAACTGATTCAATCAAGAAGAACGGGAAGACTATACTCACTCAAGAGTATGAGCACTTTGACTCAAAACCTGATGAGTCATTAACTGATTTATATGACAAATTTGTCAAACTCTTGAATGATTTGTCACTAGTTGACAAAGAGTATGATATTGAAGATTCAAATCTTAAATTCCTGTTAGCTCTTCCTGAAAGATGAGATTTGAAGGCCACAATAATAAGAGACAACTATAATCTTGATGAAACGACTCTTGATGAAATTTATGGGATGCTCAAGTCTTATGAACTTGAGATGGAACAAAGAAGCAAGAGGAATGGAAGAAAGTCAAGGACAGTTGCTTTTGTGGCTGAGGAGGAAAGTCCCAAAGTTGCTGCCTCAACGAAAGGCAAGGGAAAAGCTCTCATCATAAAGTCTGATACTGAGTCATCAAGTTCTGATAGTGATGATGACTCAGAAACTGAAAGTATACCTGAGATAGACCCTGATGAAGAGATGATGAAGCTGTGTGCTCTTATGGTGAAAGGAATTACAAAGATTACATACAGGAAATTCGGGAGAGGAAAGAAGTTTTCCTGGAAAGGTACAAGTTCTGATAAGAAAGGTTTCAGAAAATCTGAAGGCAAAGGAGGAAAGTCTGACAGAGGAGATTACTCAAATGTTAAATGCTACAACTGTGGTGAGAAAGGCCACATATCTCCTGATTGTAGAAAAGGGAAGAGTGACAAAGGCAAGGCTCTTGTCACAAATAAGAAAAGTTGGTCAGATGCTTCAGATTCTGAGGATGAGGAAAACTATGCCTTGATGGCAAATGCTGATAGCAGTTCTGATACTGCTGAATTAAAGGTACCTCAAACTACTTATGCCTTTCATACTGATGATATTACTGAGTTGAGAAGATATCTTAAAACCATGTTCATTAGTTATAAAGATCAAACTTTAACATGTGAAAGATTAACTTCTGAAAATCTTGCTTATAAAAAGAGGGATGATTATTTAGAAAAAGAGTTAGTCATGTTCCATCAAACTCAGAAAGATAGAGATGATTCCTTTTATGTTAGGGATGAAGTGCTAAAAATGAATGAATCTCTAAAAACTGAGTTAGAAAAGGAAAGAGAGATTAATAGGACTTGGACTAACTCTGGTAAAGCAACTCAGGATATTCTTAGCAGTAAAAACTGGAAAAAGGGCTTAGGTTATAGAGATGATAAGAACAGTAAGGGAACTGTAGAAACTGAGCCAATAGTTGTTAAACAAAAACCAAAGGTAAATCCTGTTAAGTTTGTAACTGCAAAGTCTGATATTGAAAAATCAGAAGTTAAGGAGAAATTAACTTCTGACAAACCTAAACAGGATAAGCCAACTGAAGTTAACATAGGCTTAATGACTAAGAAGCATCTTAAGCATAAGCTGAAACAGGTTAAAAATGTAAACAAGGTAAAGCCACCTAGGAAAAATAGGAATGGAAAGGAAGGTGTGAACAAAAGTAACAATTATAAGCCTGTTCCTAATGCTCCTAGAAAAACATGTCATAACTGTGGAAATTCTAACCACCTGGCTTCTTTTTGCAGGAAGAATAAGAACATAAACTCCTTACCCTCAAAGTCAGGAGTTAAGAGTCAGTCTGTTAGATATAAGCCACAAAATCCTTGTTTTCATTGTGGTAGTTTATGGCATTTCATTTATACTTGTAAGGAATATCATAGTCTTTACTATGATTATTATCAAATAAAACCTTCTTTAAAGAAAGTTAGGATTATTTCTTCTAGTGTAAGTTCTGATGCAAAGCCTGATATTGCAAATTCTGATAAGAAAACTGTTAACATAAACTCTGATGCTAAATCCGCTGCAAATGTTAACAAACTTAATAAGGCCAAAGGATCTAAGCAAGTCTGGGTCCTTAAAACTAATCATTAGTGGTCTTTGTGATTGCAGGGCAACATAAAGAACATCCTAGTTTTGGACAGTGGATGTTCAGGACATATGACTGGAAATAAAGCCCTGCTATCAGACTTTGAGGAGAAAGCTGGCCCAGGTGTTTCTTTTGGAGATGGAAATATGGGAAAAACTCTGGGATATGGCAATATCAATCTTGGGAATGTCATAATTGAAAAAGTAGCTCTGGTCTCAGGACTTAAACACAATCTACTGAGTGTTAGTCAAATCTGTGACAGAGGTTATCATGTGGATTTCTTTGAAGAACACTGTGAAGTTGTAAGCAAATCTACAGGCAAAGTTGTTCTGAAAGGATACAGGCATGGTAACATTTATGAAGACAAACTTTCAATAAGTACTGATGGTTCTGCAATATGTCTGTTAAGTAGAGCATCAATTGAAGAAAGCTGGGATTGGCACAAGAAACTCTCTCATTTAAATTTTAACAATATAAATGAACTAGTCAAGAAAGATCTTGTGAGAGGACTTCCAAAATCAGTATTTGCTCCTGATGGCCTTTTTGATTCATGTCAGAAGGCAAAACAAAGAAAATCTTCTTTCAAGAGCAAGAATGAATCATCAATTCTTGAGCCTTATCACCTACTACATGTTGATCTATTTGGTCCAGTTAATGTCATGTCTATTGCAAAGAAGAAATATGCTATGGTCATAGTGGATGAGTTCACCAGATATACATGGGTATATTTCTTGCACACAAAAAGTGAAACTGCATCTGTCTTGATTGATCATGTCAAGCATCTGGATAAATTGGTCAAAGACTCTGTGAAAATCACGAGGAGTGATAATGGCACTGAGTTCAAGAATTTGATTATGGAAGAGTTCTGCAAAAACCATGGAATAAAGCAGGAATTTTCTGCTCCTGGAACTCCACAGCAAAATGGAGTTGTTGAAAGAAAGAATAGAACTCTTATTGAAGTTGCACGAACTATGCTTGATGAAGCAAAGTTACCAACCTACTTTTGGGCTGAAGCTGTGTAGACTGCTTATTTTACTCAGAATGCAACACTTATCAACAAGCGTGGAAAGACACCTTATGAGATGGTGAAGAAAAAGAAGCCAAATCTGAAGTATTTTCATGTATTTGGATGCAAGTGTTTTGTTCTTAAGACTCATCCCAAACAGCTATCCAAATTTGTTCTAAAAGCTGATGAAGGAATTTTTATTGGATATCCACTTTCCACAAAAGCCTTCAGAGTCTACAATTTAAGAACAATGGTTGTCATGGAATCTATCAATGTCTCTTTTGATGATAAGAAGATTACCGGACTTGAAGATTTCAATGATAAAGAAGCATCAGAATCTATAACAGGCTCTTCAAGTTCTGATTCATCAAGTTCTGATGGGCCAAGTTCTGATAATTCTGGAAACTCATGTACTGATATTTCTGGAAACTCAAATTCTGAAGGATCCAACTCAGAGAGCATAATTTCAGGGGGAGCATCAGAAAATGTTGATGGAGACAACATGGATCATGGGGGAGCATCCAGTTCTAGAGATAACCTTCCATCTGCAAGGAAGTGGACTAAAGCACATACACCTGACTTAATTATTGGAAATCCTGATGTAGGTGTCAGAACTAGAACAACTACATCAAATGAATGTCTCTATCATTCTTTTCTATCTTAGACTGAACCAAAGAAAGTGGAAGAAGCTCTTCAAGATGCTGATTGGGTGCAAGCAATGCAGGAAGAGTTAAATGAATTTGAAAGAAATAAAGTCTGGACCCTAGTGCCAAGACCAAAGAACAGATCTGTTATTGGTACAAAGTGGGTGTTCAGAAACAAAACTGACAGTGATGGCATAATTACAAAGAATAAAGCAAGGCTGGTTGTAAAAGGATACTCTCAACATGAGGGAATTGATTATGATGAAACATTTGCACCAGTTGCTAGATTGGAAGCTATAAGGATATTTTTGGATTATGCTGCTCACAAGAAGTTTAAAGTCTTTCAAATGGATGTGAAAAGTGCTTTTCTCAATGGAGAATTGGAAGAAGTGGTATATGTTGAACAACCTCCAGGCTTTGTAGATCCCAAATTTCCCAATCATGTCTACAGGCTTGATAAAGCACTTTATGGCCTTAAGCAAGCTCCAAGAGCATGGTATGAGATATTAGCTCAGTTTCTTCTGGAAAGTGGATTTAACAGAGGGACTATTGACAAAACACTGTTCTATCTCAACCATGGAAAGGACTTACTTTTGGTGCAAATATATGTTGATGATATCATTTTTGGTTCTACAAATGACAGACTTTGTAAGAAGTTTGCCAAGCTGATGCAGTCAAGTTATCAAATGCGTATGATGGGCTAACTTAACTATTTTCTGGGCCTTCAAGTCAAGCAGAATGAAGAAGGAACTTTTATTTGTCAATCTAAGTACACCAGAAATTTGTTGAAGAAATTTAGAATGCAAGATTGTTCAAGTGCATCCACTCCTATGGCCACTGCAACAAAGTTGGATAAGGATACTGGTAAATCAGTAGATATTACTGATTACAGAGGTATAATTGGCTCACTACTCTATCTAACTGCAAGTAGACCTGATATCATGTATGCTACCTGTCTTTAAGCAAGATTTCAAGCAGATCCAAGAGAACCTCACTTAACAGCTATGAAAAGAATTTTCAAGTACCTTAAGGGTACAGCTGATCTGGGATTGTGGTATCCTAGAGAATCAGACTTTAAGCTAATAGGTTACTCGGATGCATATTTTGCAGGATGCAAAATTGACAGGAAAAGCACAAGTGGAAGCTGCCAATTTCTTGGAGGCAGATTGGTTTCTTGGTTTAGCAAGAAATATAAGTCAATTTCCACATCAACTGTAGAAGCATAATACATTGCTGCAGGAAGCTGTTGTGCATAGATTCTTTGGATGAAGAATCAGTTAGTGGATTATGGGTTAGAATTTTCTAAAATCCTTATTTACTGTGATAATCAAAGTGCTATTGCTATGACAGGTAATCCAGTTCAACACTCAATGACAAAGCACATCAGCATTAGGTACCACTTCATAAGGGAACATGTGGATGAAGGTACAGTGGAATTGCATTTTGTTCCAACAGATCAACAACTAGCAGATATCTTCACAAAACCACTGTGTGAAGCTACTTTTACAAGATTGGTAAATGAACTTGGAATGGTCTCAGGTTCTTTCTCTAAATCTGCCTAGTTTATGTTCTGATACATCAGACTTTATGATCAGTATCTACAGATATTACTATCTCTGTGTATTCTGTGCTTAAATTGAAATTTGCTTAAGTGCTGATTGTTGTCTGATGTGAATTTCTAAACTCTGATAGTGATATGAATGTTTCTATGACTATTCAATCCAATGAGGATAACTGTGCTAGATGCTGACCTAGTAGTCTTTAACATACTAAAGATCCCATGTATGAAGTATTTGTTTATGTGGAAATCTTTTAACACAAGCAAATTCTGATATTGAGCTTAGTTAAGTTTACTTTGTGTATCTTATTACTAAGTCAAAAACTAGAATAGTGCTTCTTATCTGTTAAGTTCTGATGTTAGTAAATCTGATGGATGTACTAAGTGCTGATAAGCCTCACTTATCAAAAGAAAAAGAAAAGAAAAGAAATAAAAATCATGTACTCCTTTGAGATCTAGAGTAAAAATGTGGAAGGGAAGACCCAAGTGCATTGTTGGTATTAAGTAATATGCATTAGAAAAGCAAAAAAATATATTTTCTTGGTGACTTTTCACACTCTATGATTATACTGGAGAAATACTCTGATAACAGCATAAATTCTGATAAGCAGTCGTGACTCACTTACACTGAGAAGCCACTATAAAATGGAATTTCAAAAGATGCATAAAATGAGCACAAAACAGTTGAGGTGGACTCATGCATGAACTCATTCAATAGTAGACTTCGGAATAATGACAGATTTTGAGCAAAGTTCTTAGTTATGCCTTATTTCTAAGATGTACTGAAGTGAATTAGACTTTACTCTTTGTTTGATATTTAGCTTAATGCACACACTTACACTCCATATGAATGATGAAAATTACTGTGGTGATAAATGTTGTTTTAGATGAACAGTTTATGTGTCGGATTGCATAAATTCTGAGGACAAGTTCTGATGGAAGTTCTGATGATTAAATTCTGATGAAACCATATCAGTATTTGTGTGAAGAATTTCAGGAATACACATTCACTTTTCGAGTTAAGGAGCCATATTCTAATGACTTTTAAATCCTGATAATAGTCAAGTTTTGATGCTGACGTGGCAGTATTTATTTACTTGGTTTATTTTTGGTCATTACTTGAACGATAATATTTTTACAGAATATTGGTTTATGTGAGATAAAACAGTCATAATCATTATGGGTTAGTGGTTAACGTGTATGTCTTGAAAAACTACATGCGCACAGTAATTGTTATTATATCCCATGCCCATTAACTCTCGCTTTAGATCTTTTACTGACTGTTATTATTACACATCAGTATAGGGAGTCGAGGGGTCATTATTTTTACTTGTAATTTTTAACTTGTCCTCGCGTCCCTTGGTATACTATTGGCTATTTAAACCGACTATTCATTCCAGCCAAACCTTCTTTCATTTTCTCACAAACTCACTCTCTTTTTATTCTCATCAACGAAAATAGTTCGTTTCAACTTGTTCCTGAACTATGAAACCTTTAACATCGAGTTGAGTTGTGATGAATGGCAACATGAGTGGCATATCACCGCCATTCCTGACGAGCTTTGGAACTCAGTTCCACAAGAGATTCACATGAAAATCTTGTTCTTATCAATGAAGTATCACCTCCATCTTGATAGGTTGGAAGAGGAAAGGAGAGAAGCTCTCCGTCAGCAAGAACGAATCATTCGTCTTGCAGTGCTCTTTGTCAGCAGCAGAAGAAGTAGTCGTTAGGTCTTCTTAGACTAGGACTAAGGCTGTTGATGTTAGGATTCGTAGAATAGGACTATCTTGTAACTTTTGCATGTAATTGCTAAATTTAATCAAATGTAATCATCTAATATATCAATGAAATTTTCTTTAATTGCAAGATTTGTTCTTTGTTTCTCAAATTATGTGACTGTGCATGTTTAACTGTAATTTTTTTAATCTCTACTTCATTGATTTTTAATTTTATTTTGTGATGAATGTTTTGATTAAATTCTGTTGATTTGAGGAAACAACTGAGGAACAGGTTCCCATATCAGAACCTGTTGTTATAGAAGCTGAGAAGGTTCCTTCTCAGAAAGATACTGTAACTGGGAGTTCTAGGCCCCTCAAAAGGCTTAGAAAGTTAAATTCTGATGATAAAGCTCCTACAGTGTCTCCACTGTTGAAGAAATTAAAGAAACAGAGAGCTCACAGGGATATAGTTGAGTCAGATTCAGAAGATGTGGAAGCAGCTAAGGAAGGGGATCAGGAATCTCTGATCTCAACAGAACCAATTATTATTGAATCACTTCCTTCTGCACAACCACAAACTGCTCAAGACAGAATACCTACACCTCCTATGTCACCTATAGTTGATCCAGTACATACTGAAGAACCAGGTACAAGTGCTGAAATTGATATTCATAACTTGATTGTGCCTGAGGTTTTGTACTTGGAAGCTCTACCAATTCAACTAACTCCACCAATAACATCAATTTTGGATGTTGATCAGAACCTGGCTGCAGATCAGAATTTAGAGGATGATGTTGAAGCCTCTATAGCCTCACATACTGCTATTTTATCAGAGGATGCTGATCCCGCAGGATCTACAAGTTCTGATGCTACCAATGAAGAAACTACTGGTAAAGCTGTTGCTCATTTAGATACTGATGCAGCTGGTCCATCAGGACATGCACCTTAACAAACAGTTAATAAAGCTGATCTGATCAAGAAGTTTGTTAAGGAAACACCAGTACCTTGGAGTGAAACTCCTAGAGGAAAGGAGTGGACTAAGGAATGGAACACAGTTAGTTTTGTTCCTTTTGAAAAGATTCTTGCTGAACATCTGGCAAAAGCTGATGAAATGCTGATAAATGATGATTTCAAGGCACAACTAAGAGTTACTGCATTGAGTACTAGGCACCTTCAAGGTCTACACTCAACAACTCAAGCCAAGGTAAACAAAATTCAAGAAACCTTGATCCAGCAAGATATGAATGTGAAACTTGAAAAGAACAGATTTTTCAAGCCAGCCTTTGACAGAATTGCCTATATTGAGAAAACTCAGGAGAAGCAACAAACTCAAATTGATGAAATTCTGAAGAATTAAGCTTCTCACCAAAATTAACTCAATGAGATCCAATCCTCAGTGGAATTGCTTGTCTCTCTTCTTTTACCTGCTGATGCCAAAAGGGGGAGAAAGTGATTAAGTCCAAATGCAAATCTACTCAAGCATTGAAGGGAAAGGATGATGGAAATGATGACCAGGGAAACTCTAACAAAGGTAGAGGCCAAGGCAAAGGATTTTCATCAAGTAAATCTAGAATTACAAGTCAAGGAACAAATTCTGATATTGGGAGAAGAATAAGTTCTGATACTGGTAAAAGGATAAGTTCTGGTGAACATCTGGAACTTGATTTCAAAGCAATTATTTCTTAAAGAAAATCCAGGAATGGACTTTGAGAGTCTAAAGGAAGAAGAAGCTAGACTCAAAGCAGAAGGTGTCAAGACAAAATCTAAAGCTTTTGTTGTTGAAAAAAATTTTCCAAAGCCTAAGGGTATTGTGATAAAGGAAAGAACAAATTCTGAGGCAACCAAAGCCAAATTACAAGTGGAAATTAATTCAAGGTCCAAGGGAAAAGAAAAAGTTGATGAACCTGTAAAGGTTTATATGCCAGTCATGGATGATGAAATAACTGAAAATGAAGAAGATGCTAGTCTTACTCTGATTTCAAAGAAGATTTTTCAAACAACCTCTGACATGGCTCATGTTGTTCAGAGTCAAGATGTAGTAAGTTCTGATATGACAGTGAAGCAAGCAACCTCTGACATAGCTCAAGTTGGCTTGATATCAGAAGATAAGGAAAAGGAAACCTCTGACATTGCTCATGTTAAACCTTCAAAGATACTCCTACCAGGATTCACCAAAGCTAAACAGACTCAACCTTTGAAGACTGCAACAAGTGGTTTTGAAGCAAGAGTTGTTACATGAAAGGAAGCAAGAGATAAATCTGGATTGGGTAGTTCTAATGAAAGAAGAGTACATAACACTACCAATGATCCAACTTCCTTAAGTGAACCAGGTGTTGGAGCAACTCCTGAAAGATTGAATCGACTTGAATCTATATAAATGGTTTACCATACCTTTTTGAAAGAACATATCTTGTTATATTTTATGACAGATGGAAGGGTATACCATATTAGGCAGAATGCTATACCACTGAAGTATTTTGAGGAACTAGAACATGTTCTATTCCTACTTCAAGTGAGAAATAGATTAACAGATAGTGCTGCAGGTTATTTAAAGTCACAAATTCAAAGACAGAAGAAGCTTTATTCTATAAAGTCTGACATCACATACTGTCCCAAGTACAGAGCTCACAAAGGTGATATTGTTAAAATGAAGCCTAACTCTGCTAAGATCATAACTACTTTTCTGGGTTATAAGGCCGTGAAATTCAATTTAGAGTCTGACAAGGCATATCTGATCAGACTAGATCAGGAGATAAGAAAAGCTAAGATAAATGATCTCAGAGCAGCTATTTTTCAAACTGGTGAAGATACAGCTGAATTGATAAATGCTAAAAGGAGGATGGTCAATTGAACTTGAAAATGCTGAGAGATGTCTTTTGAAGAACTATCTCAGAACAACTCCTGACATCAAAGAGATCAGAAATTGAAGCCAAGTCAAAGATCTACAACTGCTTAAATTCTGAAAGTCTATACAGACTGAAGCTGTTATCAAACCTTAAGATGGTAAAGCTGAAATGACTATAAGTTATAGTTATCTAGTCAAATTCTCATGCATTTGTACCTAATATTTTTGACATCATCAAATATCTGTTGAACTTGTATATTATGCTAATTTACAAGTTGGGGGAGATTGTTAAATATATTTGATAATGTCATGTGTAATATGATTTGTGTTTAGTTTTCAAATCTTACTTAACAGGATAAATTAGTACTTAACTGGAAATCAGCACTTATACTGAAGACATAACTTAAGATATCAGAACTTAAGTTATCATAACTTAAGTTATCTAAAGATATTTATCAGGAGATAATATCAGGACTTAAGATGACTTTCATATAAGGCAGGCGGCTGATTGAAAGGAAAGAAGATCGAGACTAAGATAGAAAGGAATACGCATGAAGAAAGAATTCTATGAAGAATAGAATACTTGGAAGAAAAGATAACTAGTTGATATATTTTAGGAAGCAGAATTATATTCCATATCAATTAGAACATTATCTTGTAACTATGTAGTATATAAACATAGGCATAGGGTTTACACTATACGTGTTATCTTAATCGAAGTTATTATTCTTTGTAACCCTAGCAGCTCTCGTGATAATTTGTTCATCACTGAGAGAGGACAGTTCCATATTGTAACAGAGTTTATTGTGTTGAATAAAATATGTTTTCTGTTACTTGAGTTCTTATATTCGATTTGATTGTAGTAAACACTGTATTCAACCCCCTTCTACAGTGTGTGTGACCTAACAGTGTGTGATCGGACAGTTTTTATTCATTTAACTGGCTAGTGTCACTGAATGTAATGTACTTATGTTTGGACAAAAAAATTATTCATTCGTGGAGATTATTTAGTTATATTTTTGGTGTTTCACAGTTTGTATAACTATATGAGAACCGAAAATTATAAGTGATGTGTAGTGAATATAATTATAATAAATGCATTTTAAGCTTAGAATAACATTTCTTGTTGCTGAAGACAAAAGAAAACATGAGAGTTCGATAAATGAATATCCTAGTTTATAAAAATTTTATTCGTGCTCCTGAAATTTTACGTTGGGACCAAAAAAAAATTATTGATTTATTAAAATTATTTAGTTATCGAATATTTATATATGAATGTTTTTTACTGTTGCTTGTAGATGTATAAGTTCATTTCAAAATGGTAAGTATTTGTGGTGTTTTTCGAGGCCTGTATCATCATAGTGACTCCCATCTGTTATATCTTGTACTTAGTTGAAGGATGTTCTATATGGGTATATGGGTATTGATAGGTCATAAGTAATCAGACCCAAAAATAATGTTACAAAAGCCCAAAAAGAGAGGACACTCCAGGCCCAAACTAGGGTGGTCCCCGGGACACATGACAATTGACCAAAATGTCAACTGTCCCATGTTACCAGAAATGGAACAACTGCATCCCAGCCGTTCATATGTATAAATCTCAAGGCACCACAGCTGCAAAAGGACAGCCGGACCCCACTCGCCATCTAAATCATCCAATCATCCACCAATCAAGAATTATCGAGGGCTAGATAAGGTGGTACTTGATTTGGTTTCAGAAGAGTATTCCTAAACATTGCTTTACGCTTTGGTTAGCGGTTAGGGGAAAACTTCTTACCCAGGATAGGCTCCAGAGTTGGAAAAGTCATGGGAATTTGGCATGTAGTTTTTGTGATGGGCCTCCAGACTCTATTGATCATTTATTCTTTGAATGTGATTTTTGTTGTGGTGTTTTATTGGAGTTTCAAAGGAGAGGGTATTTACTGCAGTACAAAGGGAGGTGGGAGAATTTTTTTAAGGATGCAACAGTGTGTTGGACAAGTAGATCAATTAAAGTGTTAATTAATAAATTGGTTCTAGCAGCGACGGTGTTCCACTTATGGCAGGAGAGGAATAGGCGTATTTTTCAGAGAAAGAGGAAACATAGATGGCATATTATAGGTGATATGGTTGATGATGTGAGGAAAAAACTCCAAGGCATCACTGTGATTAATAACTCGAGGGTTCGGTTGGAGCTTTTGAGGTGGGATATTATTTTAGAGCAACCTTCAATCCAAACTTAATTAATGAAGAGGCGGTTTTCTTTGTGGGAAGGTTTATTTGGTCCCAAGTGTAGGTGGGAGTGTGGTTTGGCTTGTGTGGGTCTTGGTTTTCTGTTTGAGGGGTGGTCAAATTTTTGCCAAGTTGTTGGTTTCTTAAGCTGCTTTGTGGGGTGTCTCTTACGGCGAATTTGCTGGTTGAGAGTAGGTTTTTGTTTGGGGTGTTTCTGTTAGGTGTCAAGTAAGAGGTTGGGAGGTATTTTGATGCCTGTGGTGTTTCTTTTGTCTAGTCTGGTTCGAGCTGGGGAGGGTGTCATAAGTGTTGGTGGAGGGTGGTCTATGTGCTGCTATCGCTGTATTCAGTTTTTCGTATCGAGTTGTGCTCTGGTGTGTGTGTGAGTTGTGTTTTTGTGTGTGTGTATGTTTGAGTGTGTTTGGGTGGGGGTCTCTTTTCTTGGGTAGTTCTGTTAGGTATTGGTGGTGGCTGTGGGTTGGGTTCTGGAGGATGGTGAAGGTGGATTTTGATTGGGGGGTGTTTTTGTTAGTTTGGTGTAAATAGTTGAGTCATGGTTTGGGTTGTGGTGCTAGGTCTGGTTTTTTCTTGCATGGAGTTTTTTGTGGTGTTTTGTTGGTGAAGGGTGGGTGGGGTCTTTTGTTTAGGTGATGTCGAGGGAGGGTGCAGGAGAGAGAGATATGGGGTCTAATTCCTGTTTGCATCTGGGCTTTTTTCGGCTGGGTTGTTTTCGTCTAGTTTTGTGTAATGGGTCTGTGGTGCTACGGGGAAGGGGAGGGTTTTTCGAGAGTTTTGAGGGTAGTTTTTAGGCTGAGTGTGTCCTGGTGGTTTTTCCAGTTTGTTAAGCAGGTGGATGGAGTAGTTTTTAGTGGGATTTGGATGTTTCTAGTAGAGATGCGAGGGGTCTTATTTCCTGAGGTCTGGTTTTTGCTTGGGAAGTTTCTTTGTTGTTGCTCGCGTGCTGACTGTGGAAAGGGATGCTATTGCCTTTGGATTTTTTTATTCGGCTATGGTTATGGTTTTGATAACAAGAAGGTTGGAGTGTCCTTCATATGGAGGTTCTACAATTTGTTCTTCATATGGAGTTTTCTGCAGAATTTTCGAGATGCTTCGGTTTGCTGGGATGACGTGTTTGGATGCTTCTTGGCTGGTCTAAGGGGTGCTGTTATGTGTGCTCTGGTTTTTATCTGGAGAACCCGCATGTGCAGATTTGGTGGAGCTCGAATGGAGACTTGGAAGATCTACTGGAATGCTGGTTTTTTTGGATTAGTCAGGGGAAGTTTATTTGGTATTGCCCTTTGTTGAGCCTGCCACTTTGGTTGGCCTAATTTCTTTGGTTTTGGGTTTTGTTTTGGTTGTGTATGGTAGGTTATTTTACCTCCCATCTTCTTTTTCTTTTACTTGTAACCTTATTTGTTTTCTCTTGAAGTTCTGTTTCAAGAGTTAAACTTGTATGGATCTCCTTATAAATTCTTTTTCTCTATATATTTTACGAGGTTTTGCCTCATTTACCCAAAAAAAAAGAGGCACAAACCCTTAAAACCCTAAATTTAGGAGCCTATAAAAGGCCCCAAAAAAGGGTTTTAGGGCTTGGAAAATATTGTCGACTATACACACATATACACACACCACTATATATATTTTTAAATAGCTCCTTTTTCCATCTTCTTCTTCTTCTTCTTCTTCTTCAAGAAACCCGATTCTCATTCTCACGCAAGAGTTACCGCGGGGACGCAACCCCTCTCCGGTTTTGTTTTGCTGAAGCCCTCACATCACAGCTTAACCACGCCTTTTCTGCCACGTGGACGGAACTCGAGCTCGGGTGAGAGAGGAGAAGACCGGGGAAGAAACCGAGTTATCATTGGCGCTAGAAGGAGGGGTCGAACCTCCGGTTTGGTGGTATCGTTTTCAGTCTGTTACTCTACCCTAAGAATCGGAGAGAGCTACACCCCAGTAAGGATAACACCCCCACTCTCTTTTAAACTTGATTTTTATACCTTAAAGCATACATATCTTGGTACTTGCGTTATTTTCGGCTATTTTACTTTGAAAAATGCCCACAAGAAAGAGCAAAACATCAATCTCGGAAACAGTTGGACCCACCGTCGTCCCACCCAGGGATGGCGAGATGGAAGAGATAGAAGATGAGCCCCCCATAACTCGCGCTTCATCACAACTCCAGCCAGAAGACCAGAGGATTACTATTAAGAAAGTAGCCCATAAATATACGGAGACTTCCGCAAACCCTTGGGGAAGCATGACCCCGAAGCAGATCCAGACAGCTGTGAGCTTGTGGAAAGAAAAGAACCGTGAGCGAGCCCGCCCAGAGGATCAGGAAGAGCATTCCAGAGAATCCCGGGTCTCGGTCCTCGACCGGATTGCAAAGAACCTGAAAAGGCCACCAGAAGATGCCCGGTACGAAATTAGAAAGGCTGCGCTCCGGGATCGGATCCACAAGAAAGAGGAAGCAAAGGCGAAATCTAACATTGAAAAAAGAATCCAAGAAGAGGAGGAAAAGCTGAAAAGAAAGACACGTAGGGTTAATGTTTCCTCAGACTCTGAGCCAGAAAAGGAATCTAAATATGAGCAGATGGCCCGGGCTCTCCGAAAACCTCAAGAGAAAGGTCAAGGGAGACATGAAACTTGGAGCAGCAGCCACCCCCTTCACCAAAAGGCTAGAATCTACTCCCAGAGAATCCGGCTTTAAACACTTCAACTTTGACTCTTTTCACGGGATCGTGAACCCCGAAAAGCACCTGAACTACTTTGAGTAGATCTCGAATATCTACGATTACAATGACCTCACTAAGTGCCACTTCTTCGCGTCGACGTTGAAGGGAGGGGCTCGAAAATGGTTCAGCAGAATCCTCTCCCGAAGCATCGACACCTGGAAAGACTTTCGAGAAATTGTTTTGAAAAGATTCTGGGCAAACCGCATGAATGAGCTGCAGATGTGCCACTTGGAAACCATCGAGCAAAGGAGCAGAGAAACGCTCCCCGAGTTTATAAAAAGGTTCCAAAAGGTTGTCAACTAACTCTCCAACCTCGAATAAAAAGAAGCCGTTAACATTTTCCGGAGAAACCTCCACCCGATTCTGTGCGAGGGCTATGTCAAGGACTTGATTCACAGAGAGCCCAAAAGCCTTACCTCAGCCTATGCACTGGCCTCAAAATTCATCAAGGAGAATTATTTTCTCACTTCCATGAAAATGAACATAAGAATTCGGGACTATGATGAGTCTCCGGAGAGACGTTCCTCGTACAAAAAAGAGAAGAGGTTCAAGACAGACAGAGAGTCCAACTACATCCAGCAGTCTCTGGGAACCCCACCCCGGGACAACTACTCCAGATCCCAGAGAAGTGAAAGAAAACCAAGGCCCAAGAAAGAGCCTAAGTTAGAGCTCGAGTGGATACCCCTCAACAGACCCCGAGCAGATATTTTAAGAGAGGTTAAGGGGAAACCCTTCTATTATCCCCGAAGCCATAACTGGCGCCTCCGGAGAACAAAACACGTGACAAGCACTGCAGATACCACGAGGATCATGGCCATACTATCGAAAACTGCTTCTCCCTCAAAATTTTTATTGAAGATCAGATCAAGAAAGGTAACACAACCAGTATCTACAAAAGAGGCTGAATGACAAAGACCAAACCCCGAGCAGTGGCAAACACATGGTCAACATGATCTTCGGAGGAGCCGCCTCTCCGTCCCAGAGCCCCGATATGGACAACGATGTCATGATAATCCAAACCTTCGAAGATGAACCCATATGCTCCTCTCATGCTGACTATGAGGGGATGGATCTTGGACACAACCAAGATCTGGTGGTGACCCTCGACAATTCATACAACGAGGTAAAAAGAATCTTGGTCGATAACGGTTCCTCCGCTAACATTATTTTTGAGCACACACTTAACAGGATGAAACTTGATCATCTTCGAATGGATCCCTGCCTCGAAGACCCACTCTACGGATTCGGGAACAACATGATTCCGATACATGGTGTAATCTACCTCCCCGTGGTCTTAGGGACTACACCCCAGCAGGTCTCCCATGTCATGAAATTCTACATGATAAATGTGGCATCCTCCTACATTATGATCCTCGGGAGGCCCACGATCACGAAGCTTCGGGCCATCCCTTCAACGATTCACTTAAAGCTAAAATTTCCCACCCCGGGAGGCATCGGAGAACTCAAGGGAGATAGAGACGTATCCAGGAGGTGTTATGGGCAGGTTTTGGTCATGACAGAAACTGAGCCTGAAAACAGGAAGAAGGCAATGGCCCTACCCAAGGGCAAAAGCCGCAAGAAACATCGTGAACACCTCAGTAAAAGGCCGAAGTTGGATGTCAACATGATAGAAGGCTCTGGGTATAGCATAACCAATGCAGATGCCCGAATACAGAATTTCGTAAAAGTGAGGGAAAAGACCAAGGTCGAACCTGCTGCATAGACGGTTGAGATAGAGTTAGAACCCGGGAACCCCACCCGAAAACTGAAGGTCGGAAAGGGCTTGGAGGCAACGTTCCAACAAGAGCTCATAGAGCTGCTGAGAGAGTATGCCTATGTGTTTGCATGGGCCCCGGAAGACATGCTCGAGATCGACCAGTCAGTTGCGATACATAGTCTGGATCTGGATTCACGAAAGAAACCAAACAAACAGAAATATAGAAACTTTGCCCCGGAGCGGCAGCAGGCTATAGATGAGGAAGTGGAGAAATTGCTCAAAGCCGATATCATTTGTGATATCAAGTACCTAGACTGGCTCGCCAATGTTGTTTTAGCCAAGAAACCGAGTGGAAAGTGGAGAATGTGTGTCGATTACACAAGCTTCAACTCTGCATGCCCAAAAGACTCTTACCCACTCCCCAATATTGACTAGTTGATCGACGCCACCTCTGGACACACTATGTTGAGTTTCATGGATGCCTTCTCGGGGTATAATCAAGTCCACATGAATTCAGAAGACATCGCTAAAACAGCCTTTATCACCCACCGAGCGGTCTACGCCTTTATCATGATGCCCTTCGGGCTCATAAACGTCGGGGCCACTTACCAGAAGATGATGAATACTATCTTCAAGGATCAACTGGGACGCAATATGGAGTCTTACATCGATGACATGATCTCCAAGTCTGTCTTAGCCCCGAATTACATAAAGGATCTCAGAGAATTCTTCGAAAACCTGCACAAGTACCAAATGAAGCTTAATCCGGAGAAATGTGCGTTCAAAGTCCCCTCTGGAAAGTTCCTTGGTTTTCTAGTCAGTGAAAGAGGAATTGAAGCAAACCCAGAGAAAATAAATGCCATAATGGAGATGAAGATACCCAACACTCAGAAAGATATCCAAAAGTTGGCGGGATGCCTCGTAGCCCTTCGCAGGTTTATCCCGAAGCTTGTAGAAAGATGTCTCCTATTCTTCGAACTGCTAAAAGGTGCCCGAAACAAAAAGTTAATAGATTGGACCCCGGAGTGCAATACAGCCTTTGAGGATGTTAAGCAACATTTGATGAACCCCCGGTGTTATCAAAAGCAAAGCCTGGAGAACCCCTGTCCCTCTATATCGCCGCCGGCATGAAAGCCGTCTCTTCGGCTCTTGTTCAGGAGGAAGGAGGGGTCCAGAACCCCGTTTACTATGTCAGCCAGGTACTCAAGGATGTCGAGACTCGGTACCCAAACTTGGAAAAATTTGCCTTAGCCCTTGTGCACGCTAGTAGAAAGTTTAAGGTAATATTTCCAAGGCCGAGAGATCAGAGGGGTTACGGATCAACGGTTAAGAAAGATCATCCACAAGCCAGATGCGTCTGGGAGACTGGTCAACTGGGCAATCAAGCTTAGCCAATTCAACATCAAATTTGTACCACGAATAGCAATAAAGGCCCAGACCCTGGCCGACTTCGTAATGGAGTGTACCTTCCCGAAACCAAAACAACCCGCACATAGTGAAGCGAAGCTCCAAGAATAGACATTGTCTTTTTTCACTCCAGTGAGAACCACTTTGTTGCTCTTCTTGTCAGTCACAACACAGGCTTCTGAATTGAAAGAGACTGAGTTGACCTTATCACAAAGTTGGCTGATACTCAACAGATTATGCTTGAGTCCATCACTAGGGCAACCTCTTCAATGATGATATTATCCTTTGAAATCAAGCCATATCCCACAGTATAACCCTTGATATCATCTCCAAAAGTGATACTTGAGCCAGCTCTTTCTCTGAAACCAGTGAGCAGGGTAGAATCTCCAGTCATGTGCCTTGAGCAACCACTATCCAGATACCAAAGATTCTTTCTGTTTCCCTGCACACATCAAAATCAAATCAAGTTGATTTTGGTACCCAAGTTTCCTTGGGTCCTGCCTTGTTAGCCTTTTTCTTTGGTTTCTTAGGTTTGTCCTCATTTGACTTGGGTATTTCAGATTCATCTTTTGTCATTTGAGTTGGACCTTTAAAACCATTCATTAAAGCAAATATATCATGCACATTTTGATTAACATGAAAAGGCATGCTATGTGTAAACATGTTATTCCAGTAAGCATGCTAAATGGCATTTGAGGCATACTAAATGTAGCATAATAGGGATTAGGTGCAAATGGCATATTAGCAAATTGTGCATTCATATTCTGTGTAGGAAAAACATTCATAGGCATTGCAGACATGGTAGTCATGTTGGGAAAAGAGGAAGGTGCAGACATGGGTGCAGGCTTAGCAAGTTTGCAATTAACAGACAAATAATTAACACTACCACACTTAACACAGATTTTTCCTGGTGCATATTTATCAGGTGTGTAGTTATTATGTTTGTTAATTCCTACCTTCCCATTTCTATTATTTTTCCTTTTTGATTCTGTTTTAACCTCAATCTTTTCTAATCTCTCATTCAATTGCTTGATAGACAGATGACCAACATTGACTCTCTTTTCTTTTCTCACTTGACTTGATTCTCCTGGAACAAAGTTTTTAGAAACTGATCCATATTTTACATTTAACTTAGCTAGCTTGGCTTTGCTAACTGGCTTTTTTCTCAGTCGACGGATGTGGTTCCTTATCTTTCGATGAATAGTCCTTTTGGTCTTTCGACGGATAACACTCATCATCCGTCGAATCCATATCCGTCGATAGTCCTTCAATCAAATTGGAATCAAGCTTCTCCTTGCTCTTTTTCCTGGCTTCATCACAAAATGATTCTATACCTTGAACTTTAGTAATTTGAGCATGTACATCTCTAGATGATTTCCATGCTTTAATTACTTCCTATTCTCGTTCAAGCTGCTTCCTTAAAATCTCTTCTTTCTTTAAAGATTCAGTTAATTCATTCTTAGCAGTTTTACATTCAATTTTAAATTTTTCAAACTCAATAAATTGAGACTCTAGCATATTATTCCTCTCACTTAAAAACAAATTGTTTTCTTTAATTTTAGAATTTTCCTTATTGAGGGATTTAAGAGTTACACGCAAATGATATAGCTCAGTAGACATATCATTGATGGCATCATTGTACTCAGATTTAGTTAAATGTGCTAGGTTAGTTGTGATTGCCTGATTGCTGGATGAAATAACTTCTGCTTCATCTGACTTGGCCATTAGGGCTAGGTTGACATAGTTTGTATCTTCATCTTCATCCAATCCATCTGCAGCCCAGTCATTCTCTTGTGTGATGAACGCCCTTTCCTTTTGTTTGAGCAACTCAAAATATTTTTTCTTGTAATCAACAAGCTCAAACTTCTTTTTACCAGAGTCAGGCTTTATGCACTCACTAGCTAAATGACCTGCCAAGCCATACTTGAAACACTTGAATTTAGACTTATCAACCATGTTTCTGTTTGACTTAGCTGCTCCAAAATTCTTCTTGAATTTGAGCTTGGAAAATCTCCTGGATAGAAAAGCAAGATTCTCATCTATGTCATCCATGTCATCTTGGCTCAATTGTTCTTCATTTTCAGCTACTAGCCCTTTACCCTTGCTTTCACAGACCCTTGAGTTTGATACAGATTCCACAGCTTCAACCTTCATCTCTTTTTCCTTTTCTTGCTCAGCAACTAGTACAATGGATCTTCCTTTCTTCCTTCATTTCTCCATCTTTTAATCTTACTCTATTTCAAGCTCATAAGTTTTTAGAATTCCATACAGTCTTTCCAAGGTGAATTCCTTGTAATCTTGAGAGTTTCTTAAAAAGACTGTCATGGGCTTCCATTCCTTTGGTAGAGATCTAAGGAATTTAAGGTTTGAGGGTTTTGTTTGATAGACCCTTCCATGCAACTTGAGTGCATTCAGTAGCTTTGAAATCTACTAAATATATCAGTGAGTGACTCACTTTCTTCAAAGTGGAAATGATCTTTACACTCTTTGTACTTCAAGAGCTTGCTCTGATACCAATTGTTATTCCCAAACAATGCAACAAGAATTACAGAAAGGGGGGTTGAATGTATTTCTGGCTTCTTTTTCTGATTTTAAGAATGTTCTTACTTAATATATAACTGTGTTTGATTTTGCATGAAGTGCGGAATGAAATTAAAATATAAATCAAAACACAAAGCAATAAAACACAAGGCTTTAAAACTTTCTGGTGTATTTGAAATTATCCATCATATATATATATATATATAAAGATGAGAACTCTGTGATGCTTGAATAGCACATAGCTGCTTATAAGTTGAACAACAAGAAGAACTGAGAAATTCTTTACAAATTTTGCTTTTTCTATTTCTCTAGTTTTTCTTTCTAACTTCGATAACATTTCAACTTGCTACTCTTGGTTTATATATTACCAAGTTACATGATAGTAAGACAAGATAATAAGACAAACTAAATCTAGTCTAACTTCATGCTATTACATTACTCTATCCAGCATCTTTGAATATCTTCATAATTGCATGAAAATGGTATTGCTTATTTGTTCTCTAAATCCTGCAATTAGGCTGCCACATTGCATTTGCAAACACCCGACGCATGTGACTGTGTTGTCACTGTCAACTGCTATTTTGAATATGATTATCCGTCGGGACTATATTTGTAATATTTGGGATATATCGTGTAATCATTTTTGCTAATAAATAAATATTCTTTATGTTCTGTATTTATTTTGTGAATTATTTGTTAAGTGGTATATATGTTTTGATGTTTAAATATAATATAATTTGAGTATTTTAATTTTTATATGTCCAAAATAAAGTATAGATAATTGTCATATTTTTCTATTAATTTTTATGTTGTTTTATGATTTTATAAAAGATTTATGGATTTAATAAATTCTTTTTCCGAGTATTTATAAACTATTTTGTACAATCGGGAACCAGCCGACCTCGCCCGTTTTTACATTTTTATAACCCGAAACTCTTCCGAGAACTCCTTCCTAACCTAATTGCAATATTCCACGCATTTTTCATGTTTTGACTTTTTCGATCCGGCGTACAGTTTGTCCCGTGCGGGTCCCGGCGTGATATTTTCGATACAAAATTTGTTTCGATAAATCAATAAAACCCGTATTTTCGATAAACGGGATCTTTTTATTAAACTATTATAATTATCATCTCGTAGTACGTGTAACTAAAGCGCTGAGACCAAGACCGCAGTACAAAATGTACAGATTTGGATAATTATCTCAAAATCGGTACTGTTTTGGATCTGTTTTCTCAAATAAACGTAATATTTTATATCCGGTATGATCCAACGGGGTACCAATATTCCGTAATCATTTGCAGCCAGTAATTATATAATTTTACAGAGAAAAATAGTATATTCATATAAACTTCTGAGAATCAAACCCTAATTTCAAGGCGTTACCGGAATTCGTTGGAGAAGCTCGAGTACTCAAATCAAAGCCCTTGAAACCTACTTTCAGAGTCCAGGACTGGTTTTACTGGAGAATCAAAGATTTAATTTCTATATATTTATTTATTTTTGAATTATTTAGATTTAAATTATGAATTTTTGTTCGAGGGGTTGTTTGTATGATTTAATGATTGCATGTTGTAGAGCTTTTCTTCCTGATGATTTTGATATATTATATGACTGATTTGGAGTTCAATAACATGTTCAAAATTGAGTTTTAATTTCGAATTTCAAAATTAGGGTTTATAACCCGTATGAATGTTTTCAATTAAAATTTGGGGGTTTCTTCCCCAGGGGTTATTAGATGTTTTTGTTGCTTGCATCGTGTTTCTGGTTGAATTTACAATCGATTCATGTATAGTACATCAAGAAACAATTCCTGGTTTGCTCAAATCGAAGCAAACAAAATTCGCCAAAGACGACGAGTTTCTCGACCAATTTCCGGCCAACCCAAGGGTTATTGGTGTGATTTGATTATATGAATGAATTCCTGATGTCGAGTAAATCATTTCTGGAGGTGGTGGTGGCCTGGGCATTCCTGGATCGTCTTCTCCGGCGAGGCAGGGGTGTTTTCCAGCGAACCCCTATACAAATTACAATTTAGTACCTAAACTTTTAAAAAGGATATAGTTTGGTGCCCCAGGTTTCCAGAACTTGCATATTTTGGATTCCTTTTTTAAAAATATTTAAAAATCATATTTTCTATTTATTTTAATTACAGAAATTCGTATTTAATTATTAAAAATCCTAAAAATTATTATTTTAATTCCAAAAATTACTTTTAATTCAAAAATAAATCTGAATTAATTAGTTAATTAATTTCAGTTAATAATTAATTAGTTAATTGGTCAATTAATTCAAAAATTAATTGAGTAATTAATTTAATTAATTATTAATTGATTTTAATTAATTATTTAAATAAATTTAATTATTTATTGAAAAATTCTGAAAAATACTTCCGAGCTTTAAAATATTATTTTAAATTGTTTTCAAGGCTCGATAATTATTATAAAATTATTTTAAAGCCAGAATCGGCCAACCGAACCCTGTTTATTGTTTTAAAATGACTGAACGACCCAATTTAATTCCGTAAAATGTTTCAAAATTCATATTAAATATCCGAAAAATCATTTTAATATCAAATCTTCTTTAAAAAAGTATTTTCATCAAACACCTTATGTGTATGTGTTATATGTGCACTTATTTACATGTTAAATGCGTATATTTATATCATATAACTGTTTTAATCGTATATTTCAATCCGTAAATCGGATTTGGGTAAAACGAAGGGTAGATAGAAGCTTATATCGAATAGAATAATACGAGATGAGTATTGATAGATACTTGTGATATGTGAGCAGAAGAGGCAAGGCGTAGGAAAGGGAAGCAGATAGTCGGAGAATAAGAGATTGTGGTTGAAAGCCAGTGAAGCGTTAGCAAATTAAGATGAGGCAAGTGTTCTGAACCTTCTCAATACATAGTGTGAATAATTGTTAGATTTGTTTTCATATTGCAAGTGCTTTGAAGCACTAAACCCTAAACCTTGATTCCATTTGTTGATCTTTGAGCCGTAAGCCTTATTCTTTCTGAACCATTGATTGTTGAATACCCAGACGCGAACCCCAAATATACGATCCTACTCCACAAATACATACAAATTAAATACCGATAACTGAACTGAAATTGCGTAACACTCAAACCTTTATACCTTGTACATTGAAAGACAAATTCTCATAACCACTAAACGCTGATTCTTATGTTATCCAATTCTTGTACCGGCTGATAGCCAACCTTTGAGATTGCCATGTTGTTTCCTTGTGAAGATTGCCAACCATCTTATGCTTGGAACCTAATGTTGTTTATGATTTTGTTTATTGTTTTATATTGTCTATTCTGTTATTGCTATAGAATTGGATTATTTTATAAAAATGTGGACCAGATTCGTGGTCAGACCAGATTGGTGGTCAAGTTAGGCCAATGTGTGCCTTGGATCTAGTAATTAGAGCAGAGCTGTATGCCTTGCTCGGGGTTAGTGTGTGATTGATCAGCAACCTAACCTTGGTTTTTAAAATGAAAACATAATATCCAATTCTAAATCATTGCTTATCCATAAACTTGATACCTTAAATCATTTCACTTGATCATTATTTAATCTCAGTATCGTCAATGTGACTTGCTGAGCTAGTTAGCTCATTGGTGCGATTTTATTTATGTTCTTTTCCAGTTTAGAAGGAACCCGTTGGTAGCGAGGATCTCCAATCCAGTGCGCGAGCTTGGGCCAAGTTAAGAGGAATAAGCTAGCTGAAGGCTTTTGTGTTAGTTTAAGTTTATGAAGTTTTTAAGAGTGTTTACTATTCAGTTGTAAGTTTAAATAGTTGAGATTTGAGATGTTTGTAATATAAGTATGTGTGTGTGTGGCTTGTGTGCATACTTTAACCTGTTGCGATCCGTGGAAGCTGGTAAGTAAGGTCACTGCATATTATTTTTATCTTTAATATTGTTATAAGCAGGTTTATAAATAAGGTATGTGTGTGTGGACCCTAAACTTATGACCCGGGTTTGGAGGGCGCCACATGCTTGGTATCAGAGCTACAGGTTATAAGTCACTGACACAAGCCTAGACTGACGGGAATGGGTAGAGGGTTAGGATTAGAAGTAAGGAATAAAAAGATAGAGCGTCGAGAGGTTGAGTGCGACTGTATAATAGGTGTTAGTATGATTCGCGTTGTAGTTCGAGATTCTTATTTTGCGATACGATTTCAGATAACAGCGATGGTAGATTATTTTATTCCAGTACCAGCTGATCATTCTGAGCCTTCGGTTGGAGGACCATCTTCTGATCCACGTCCTGTTCTTCCTCCGGTGTTGGCTATTCTACCTCCTGTTGGGATAGAGGCTGTACCATTGTAGGCTATTCCACCTCCTGGTATAAGGCCACCTATACGAGGACCCCACCTGTTGGTTCAGATTCTACTGGGCATTTAGTTGCGGGTGCACCATTTCAGTCTACACCACATCATGTTCCTTATTTCCGGTATGAGGCTCTTCTTTTGGAGCGTGAGTCCCTGTTGGCACAGATTCTAGAGCTGCAGCATATAGTGAGGATTACAGATGTTGACCGGAGTGTGAGGGAGCTTCAAGAGGAGATTCATGTGACATGGAGGATTTTTGAGGCTAGAATGCATGGAGCTACATGTGAGTATGCAGGCCTTGATGCTCTTATGGGATGGGCCAGAGAGGTGATGGATGATCTTGAGAGGCTTGGTGGACCAGAGTTTCCTTGGAGCTAGAGACAGAGATGTTGAGCCAGAGTTGTGGTTGATTTATTATGTATATTAGTGTGTAGCGTGTATCAGTAGACTTTTGGTTGTATTTATAGACTAGATCTGCTGACTAGTGAGTAGGCTTGTTGTACCCTTTTTGCTTTTACATTTGAAGCGTTTTCACGCTTGTACTACCCAAAACTTTGATCTATATATATATTAGTACCTTTTCTTTTCCAGCATTGTCATTTACATTACTGCACCTATTTTATCTTACTTTACTTATTACACGAGTTATAACTCTTGTGATACCATGTACCCTATTCCCCTAACTGTTTACATTCTGTAAAAAAGCATGTAATTTACTTAGTTCAACTGTTACAACTGTTTTCAAAAAGAGATATTTTATTTTATAAAAAGAATTTGATTTAAAGGATAAATAAGTTGTTTGATTTTTTACAGAAAATGCCTCCCAGAAGAAATACCCGTTCTACCAACCAGAATGAAGAAACCAACAACAACAACCAAGATAACAATAACCAGAATGCAAACCCAGGTCCCATAGACCCAACAGTAGCCCGAATTCTTCAGATCTTGGCTCAACAAATAGTTCACCTGACTTAACAAAAACAAAGACAGACCAACCCCCAGGTAACTTTTAAGACTTTTCAGGCGGTGAATCCACCGGAATTCAAGGGTTCTTTAGATCCAATTGAAGCGAGTGTTTGGTTAAAGGAAATAGAGAAGTCATTTGATTTGGTTAAGGTAAAGGAGGAACATAAGGTTGAGTTTGCAAGTTATTATTTAAAGAATGAGGCCACCTACTGGTGGGACACAGTGAAGACATTGGAAGGCACATATGCTATTACTTGGGAGAGATTCAAGGAGTTATTTCTAGAAAAGTATTTTCCTCAGTTTGTTCAGGATCAAATGGAATTGAAGTTCTTGGAGTTAAAACAGGGGAATATTTCGGTAGCTGACTATGAAAGAAAGTTTGAAGAATTATCAAGGTTCGTACCATCATATGTGAATACTGACAGGAAGAAAGCCAAGAGATTTTAGCAGGGTTTAAAGCCATGAATCGGAGGGAAGGTAGCCATATTTGAATTGGATACCTATGCAGGAGTTGTACAGAAGGCCATGATTGCAGAAACGGAGAGCGAGATGTCACAGAAAGAGAAGGAAAGTAAGAAAAGAAAGTTTGAAGGGAATGAAGGACAGTCACAACCAGGGAAGTTTCCAAATTTCAAGAAGGGCAAGTTTCAACCAGGGAGAAATTTCAATTTCAAGAAGAAAAATGTAGGCGACGGAGGTCAAGGAAATCGTCCAGCCAATGTGAATCAGCCAAATCAGTTGAGGCTAACTTTCCCAGATTGTCAGGTATGTGGGAAGAAGCATGGAGGAGTTTGTAATAAATTGAATGTGGTTTGTTTCAAGTGTAATCAGAAGGGGCACTATTCAAGGGAGTGCCGTAACCATCCAGCCAGAGAGCAAGTGAGCAAGGACTAGCCTACCCGGAATCCAGCAGTTAAGGTTCCAGCCATTGGATTTACATGCTTTAAGTGCGGAACGCCAGGACACATAGCCAGGGATTACAAGTCACCATCCCCAGTCAGCAATGCATTAAGAATCATGGGATCCACTCTAGCAGTGAATGAGACTCCAAGGGCTAGAGTTTTTGATATGTCTGTAAAGGACGCTATCCAGGACACTGATGTCATGGCACGTACGCTTAATGTGATTTCTTTATGTGCCAAAGTGTTAATAGATTCGGGAGCAACTCAGTCGTTTATTTCTCAAGATTTTGTTAGTAAGTTAAATTGTCCAGTTGAGTATTTAAATGAAATAATGACCGTGGAATTAGCAAATTAAGAACGTGTATCTATTAATCAAATTTGTGTGACCTGTGAAATTGAGATTTCTGGTAATAAGTTTTGTGTGGATTTGATACCATTTAAGTTAGGAGAGTTTGAAGTAATTTTAGGAATGGATTGGTTATCTAAGCACGATGCTCAGATAGACTGTCGTAATAAGAAGGTAATTGTAAAGACGCCAGATGAGCGAATGGTAACGTTTAAGGGCCAGAAGCAAGCAAAGAAGTTTTTAACGATGATTCAAGCTAAAAAGTTGCTACGACAAGGATGCGAGAATTTTATTGCGTATGTGATTGATAGAAGTCAGAAGCCAGCAAAACTTGAAAACATTCTGGTAGTCAATGAGTTTCCAGACGTGTTTCCTGATGAGTTACCAGGACTTCCTCCAGATAGAGAAATTGAGTTTGCAATCGACTTAGCACCTGGAACAGAACCAGTATCCAAGGCCCCATACAGAATGGCGCCCGTTGAAATGAAGGAATTAGCAAAGCAATTGCAAGAGTTGTTAGAGAAAGGAGTAATTAGACCCAGTATATCCTCATGGGGTGAACCGATACTATTTTTTAAGAAGGATGGAAGCATGAGACTGTGCATCGACTATCGAGAGCTCAACAAGCGTACATTCAAGAATAAGTATCCATTACCTCGAATTGATGATTTGTTTGATCAGTTGAAGGGAGCCAAGTATTCTCCAAGATTGATTTGAGATCGGGATATCACCAATTGAAGATCAAGCCGGAGGATATACCAAAGACAGCTTTCAGAACAAGGTACGGACATTATGAATTCTTAGTGATGTCTTTTGGATTAACCAATGCCCTAACAATATTTATGGATCTGATGAATAGAATTTTCAAGGAATATTTGGACAAGTTTGTCATTGTGTTTATAGATGATATTTTGATTTACTCGAAGACAGAAGAAGACCATGCAGAGCATTTGAGGACATCTTTGGAAATTTTGAGGAAGGAAAAGTTATATGCTAAATTTTCGAAGTGTGAGTTTTAGCTATATGAAGTTCAGTTCTTAGGGCACATAGTCAGTAATGAAGGGATCAAAGTGGACCCAACAAAGACTGAAGCTATTACGAATTGGGAAAGGCTGAAAACACCAACAGAAGTAAGAAGTTTCTTGGGTTTAGCAGGATATTATCGGTGATTTGTTCAAGATTTCTCGAAGATTGCTACGCCTTTGACAAAGCTGACCCGGAAGAATGAAAAGTTTATATGGAACGACAAGTGTGAGGAAAGTTTCCAGGAATTGAAGCGGAGATTGATCACAACACCTGTTTTGTCACTTCCAGATGACCAAGGAAATTTTGTAATCTATAGTGATGCTTCTCATAAGGGACTAGGTTGTGTTCTGATGCAACACGATAAGGTTATTGCATATGCATCGAGGCAACTAAAACCTCATGAGCAGAAGTATCCTACTCATGATTTGGAACTAGCGGCCATATTATTCACTTTGAAGATTTGGAGACATTATCTATATGGAGAAAAATACGAGATTTATACGGATCACAAAAGTTTGAAGTACATATTCACGTAAAAGGAGCTTAACATGAGACAACAAAGATGGTTAGAGTTGATTAAGGACTACGACTGCACGATTAACTCTCATCCCGATAAAGCAAATGTTGTGACAGACACATTAAGTCGAAAAGAGAAGTTGAATGTGTTGTCAGTACCCGAGGAACTATAAAAGGAATTTCAGAAATTGGAATTGGAAATCAGAGTTTGTAAGCCTGAAGAAGCAAAGATGTATAGTATGACTTTTCAGCCAAAATTGCTAGAAAAGAAAAGAAAGTGTCAAGAGGAAATAATGGATCAGGACATCAACCGTTTGGTAGGTGAAGAGTTATGCACACAAAAGGACGATCAAGGTAGTCTTAGGTTTTCTTCTGGAATTTGGATTCCACCAGTGACAGAGTTGAAGAATCAAATTTTACAGGAAGCCCATAATTCAAGGTATTCAATCCATCCAGGAAGTACAAAGATGTATAGAGATTTAAAGGAAAATTATTGGTGGCCAGATATAAAGAGAGAGATTGCAGAATGGGTTAGTATATGTTATACATGTCAGAGGGTCAAAGCTGAGCACCAGAGACCAAGTGGATTATTGCAACTATTAGAGATTCCAGAATGGAAGTGGGAGCATATTGACATGGATTTCATAGTTGGATTACCAAGGACAAAAGCAAATCACGATGCCATTTGGGTCATAGTGGAAAGACTGACCAAGTCAGCTCATTTTCTGGCTATTAATGAAAGATTTTCGTTAGACAAGTTGGTTCATATGTACTTGAAAGAGATAGTGGTTCGTCATGGAGTTCCTGTGTCTATCGTATCTGATCGAGATCCGAGATTTAATTCAAGATTTTGGAGATGTTTTCAAGAATGGTTGGGAACTAGGTTGAATATGAGTACAGCTTACCATCCACAGATGGACGACCAAAGTGAACGAACAATTCAGACAATTGAAGACATGTTACGCGTTTGCGCCATTGATTTTAAAGGAAGTTGGGATAAATATTTACCTTTTGTAGAATTTGCTTACAACAACAGTTATCATACCAGTATCGGGATGCCACCCTATGAAGCTCTTTACGGATGTAAATGTCGATATCTATTATATTGGGATGAAGTAAGAGAATGCAAGATATTTGGGCTTGAATTGGTGCAACAGACGAAGAAAGTTGTTGAAGTTATCCAGAAAAGATTAATGGCAGCACAAGACCGTCAGAGGAAGTACGCAGACCAATCAAGAAAATATATGGAATTTGAAGAAGGGAATTTAGTATTGCTGAAAGTATCGCCGTGGAAGGGATTGACAAGATTTGGGAAAAAAGGGAAACTGAGTCCTAGGTATGTCGGACCTTTTAAGATTTTGAAGCGTATTGGCAAAGTAGCTTACGAATTGGCATTACCCCCGCATATGGAGCATATTCACAATGTTTTTCACGTATCGATGCTTAAGAAGTATAATTCAGACTCCAGGCATGTAATTGAGTACGAGCCAATAGAACTTCAGGCAGATTTGTCATATGTAGAGAGTCCGATAGAAATTCTAGAGGAAACAGAGAAAGTGTTAAGAAATAAAGTTGTAAAGTTAGTAAAGGTATTGTGGAGAAACCCAAAGGTTGAAGAATCAACCTGGGAGTTAGAAAGTGATATGTGAGAAAAGTACCCTCATCTTTTTCCTTAATAGATTCCGAGGACAGAATCCTTTTAAGGTGGGAAGGATGTAATATCTGGGATATATCGTGTAATTATTTTTGCTAATAAATAAATATTATGTATGTTCTGTATTTATTCTGTGAATTATTTGTTAAGTGGTATATATGTTTGGATGTTTAAATATAATATAATTTGAGTATTTTAATTTTTATATATCCAAAATAAAGTATAGATAATTGTCATATTTTTCTATTATTTTTTATGTTATTTTATGATTTTATAAAAGATTTATGGATTTAATAAAAAAAAATTCCGAATATTTATAAACTATTTTGTATAATCGAGAACCAGCCGACCTCACCCGTTTTTATAACCCGAAACTCTTCCGAGAACTCCTTCATAACCTAATTGCAATATTCCGAGCATTTTCCATATTTTGTGTAACGCCCCCAAATCCGGGGTCAGAGGATTTGGTCGTCACTATCAAACTTCAATCCAAATCAACCTGTTTAATCAATAAACAAATGCCAGCGGAAGATATTTAGCATAAATGACCCCAAACTAATCCAAGATCTTTTAAGGTTACAGTTCTAGAAACAAGATATCCAAATTCCAAAAATAAAATTTTCACTTTCTTTTGAAACTCTTTTAAATAAATTCCAACTCAAAACTAAACCCACTAGTATAACTTCGAAATGAAGTATACTAGGCCCAAATAAAATATACAACTATAATATAATATAATATAAATAACTTTATACAATAGAACTTACACTAGCCCGCAAATCCTGGACCAACCACCTTCCAAAAGCTTCTTATTTGCTTCCTCGAATTACGTGGCTAAACAGCAAGCTAATCCTCACTCGAGGTTAAATTTAGAAACAGGCAAGTATGAGCGAAAGAAATGCTCAGCAAGATCATTATGACATATATAGGGTCGTTTTGATATAAAACTGACATCTGCATTAGAGCAGAACATTTAAAATCATAATTATTGAATCATAAAATTTTAGTTGAGGAATCCTAGATTTAATTCCTTAATTGTATTCAAAACCAATTTGATATTTTTGAGCTAGATGCTTCAGTAATACTTTGAATCTTGACGAGAATAAAACTCGTAAAACAGTGTTTACGGAAATATCGTAAACCACAATAACATGAAATAATGATTATGGATTGAATCATAAACTTTATTCAAAACCGAACTCTTCAAATTAATATTTATTTTGCTGTCATATCAAATTAGATATCAATACGAACTTTGATGCTCACAACATTCCATACTAAAGTCAACATCATTCATCTATATTAATACCACATTTGATATTTAACAACAATATAAGTATCAGCATAAATCAAAATCTGAATCAAAACCGCACTTTACCATTATTCCAAAACAGAAACAGTTGATAAATCATTCCTTATAAGATTATCAAAAGCAATATAATAATATCGATTGGAACCAAATTATGCACTATGCTGTTCCTGATGATCAGTCATGAAACAACACCGGTATCCCGCAGCCATACCGTTAATATAGGTACTACCCGTATCCCGAAGACATACGGTACCTATAGGGCGCCAGAAAAGGCATAACAAGCCTTGTAAGATATTACACTTCCATATTACACTTCTGTATAATAGCTCACGCTGGACCGGTGCTTCGGCCTCTTATGCAATCAGTAACCATTCAATCTCAAAACCTTTTATTGAAAATGGGTCATAATACTCGACACCCGAAATAATTTTATTCCCTCATTCACTTGGGCAGGAATACTTGCAACAAAATCATTTTTCTCAAAACCCAAAACATTTGTAAATCTATTCTGAACATAGAATAGCAGAAGAGTGCTTGCATAAACAGAATTATTTAATTCAGCGATATGTAAAACATTTATCTATCTTGAACTGAATAGGGAAAACAATACTTGCATGATAAGATTCAAAATAAATATCACTTGAACAATAAGTGATGATAGAAATACTTGCATAATATGATTCGAAATAAACGTCACTTGAACGATAAGTGAAGTCAGGGGTACTTGCCTTTGGGTTTTTAGCAGTTAGCACACTCGCAAACACGTATCTATTCTGACATTTTGCCTCAAAACATCACCGTCTTTATTCAACAAATCATTTGGTCTGCTGCTCATGCAGTGCTGCAACCCAAGATTCCATACTATTCAACTCTACTCTTTACCCATTCCATCTGGTCCTGATCGACTTGAGAGATCCGCATCTATAATTAAAATATAGAACTTTAATCGTCTAATCGATAACCACTCGACGAACTACGCGTCAAAAGCCTATCGTCTACCCATACGATAGCCCACACACAAGGAAAATAGTCAAACACAAGACTTATGACCCACATATACACGTAATTCATATAGCATATAAGCACATAACTCATATATCACATAATTCATATCACATAAGACTCGGTTCATCAGAAGGGTTGACTCGGTATGTTTAAAACAAAAATCGGGTCAAAAATATGATTTATCGATCAAAAATCGACTCAGAATGATTCGTAAAACAAGCGACCTTTCGAAACAAAAGAATTCGAGTCTCGAAAGTATTTTTATTGAAAGCGGAATATTTTTCTGAGTCTGTACGCGTTCGTTTCGTATTAAACGGATAAATGGTTTATTTTTTATGAATTTTTGAACATTTTTCGGAATTAAAACGGGTCTCCGAATCGTTTTATAATTAACTAATAGCGCTCGAACACCCGAAAATAATTTTATAAAAATTATCAAGCCTGGAAAAAAATTTAAAATAATATTTTAAAACTCGAAACTATTTTAAAATCAATTTTAAATAATTAAATCTAATTAAATAATCAATTAAAATTAATTAATAACTAATTAAATTAATTAATCAATTAATATTTAAATTAATTGACTAATTAAATAATTAATTATCAACTAAACTTAATTAACTAAATAATTTGGATTTATTTTTAAATTAAAAATAAATTTTCAGAATAAACATAATTATTTTTAGAATTAACATGAATTTTCAGAAATTAAAACAAAATTCTGAATTATTTTTAAAAGAAAATCTGCACAAGCAGATTTCTGGATTTTGAATTGGGGGAAAACAGATCAACAGCGGGTCGACAACCGGGTCAGGCAGCCGGGTTATCGGGTCGCCAAGAACATGAAGAACTCACCGGAAAAAGTGCAGAATCCGGTGAGTTACTCCAGGTTCCGACGAGCTCCGACGAAGGCGTAAACAACGCCCTTCGACCCCGATTCTGGTACCAACACCTCAAACACATACACAACATCACAAATTAAGCAACGACTGCGTTCATCAACAGTTCGAACACCAAATCCGTCCACAACTCCATTAAAACGACGAGTTGAAGAAAAATCCGGCGAGCTACTTAACTTCGTCAAATCGGAACTAAAATCAACGGATTTTATACCAAAATAAAGCTTATTTCATCTACAATCTCTTCATCACATCGCAATCATCAGACGAATCAGGATTAAGCCATAAAATCGAATTAAAATAGGCAAAAACGAAGCAAAAACAAAAACTATATTAGACTAAATCCGAACTCAATCAACGCAGATAATCACATGGGTCGATCAAGGAAATCATCCTAAAGCTATTTATGATCTAGAAAACAATCAAGACACCACAGAAATTAGAATTCAATTTCAAGAACAAGAACTGAAAAAAATGATTTTTACCACTAATCAATCTCAGGTCACGATTCTGGTATCAACAAATAGGGCTCGTTAAGAGCTTTGATTTGGTTATTCAAGCGTCAAAAACGGATGTCAGAATCATCCAAAATCATTGATCAAAGCTATGCTCAAGGATTTCACCCCCAAACTTTGTTCTTGAGATATTTTATTCTCTGAATTTTTTTTTTCTTTTGAAAATAAATAAATAAAATGGAAATTCCGCAGCTATTTATATTTTCTGGGAAATAAATACCCAAATCAATTTTTGGGGTGTTTTTATTCCCATAATTAAAATAATTAAGCCCCAAAATTATAATTACGGGAAATAATTTTAAAACAGTAAAATATAAAGTTCGCATCAAAATTCCCCAAAAATAGCGAATAATTCGAAAATGTAGAAATACCAGGTATTTAAAACACGAATGATTCTATAAAAATAAAAACATGGATTTTGTGGGGTTTGACGTCCCGGTGGGGTCCCGGTCCGTTTATTTTCGAAAACAAAAACGATATTTAAATTAATAAAAACCCAAACACGCATAAAATACATTCAAATGCACATAAACGAGATAAAACAAATACCTCGATAAGGACGCAAATAAACACGCGTCCAAATTACGGATCGATTCGTATAGATGCAATTTAAACACGTAACAAGTATCACATTGGATCATATCGGATCTGAAAATACATTACTTGGCTGCTAAGTAACTATATAACGATACAATTTAATATCAGATTTGGATAATTATCAAAACCAGGCTTTTTATAAAACACCATATACGAAAATAATATAAAAATATCCCGTCTCTCGAGAATACGGGTTTTTGTTGATTACCGAAATGATTATCGTATCGAAAATTTTGCACCGGGCCGCACACGGGTCAAACCGTAATCCGGATCGAAAAAGTCAAAATACGAAAAATGTCCGGAATTACCAGATTAGGTTAGGAAGGAGTTTTCCGAAGAGTTTCGGGTTGTAAAAACGCAAAAACGGTTGAAGTTGGACGATTCCCGGCTTTATAAAATAATTTTGGTAATTATTCAGAAAATAATTAATAATACATAAATCAATATAAAATCATCTAACAGTCCAAAAATTACCAGAAAAATATCACAATTATCTATATTTTATTATGGACATATAAAAATTAAAATACTCAAATAATATCACATATAAACACCCAAACACCAATTCCACTTATCAGATAATTCACCAAAATTCACATAAAATCACATAAACAATTCCAAATAATTATAAAAATAATATCTGAAAATATGGGATATTACATTTTGACTTTTTCGATCCGGCGTACGGTTTGTCCCGTGCGGGTCCCGATGCGATATTTTCGATACAAAATTTGTTTCGGTAAATCAATAAAACCCGTATTTTTGATAAACGGGATATTTTTATTAAACTATTATAATCATCATCTCGTAGTACGTGTAACTAAAGCGCTGTGACCAAGATCGTAGTACAAAATGTACAGATTTAGATAATTATCCCAAAACCGGTACCGTTTTGGATATGTTTTCTCAAATAAACGTAATATTTTATATCCGATATGATCCAACGGGGTACCAATATTCCGTAATTATAAATAGCCCTTACTGTATTTTATTTTATACAGAAAATCATTTGCAACCAGTAATTATATAATTTTACAGAGAAAAACAGTATATTCATATAAACTTCTGAGAATCAAACCCTAATTTCAAGGTGTTACCGAAATCCGTTGGAGAAGATCGAGTACTCAAATCAAAGCCATTGAAACCTACTTTCAGATTCCAGGACTATTTTTACTGCAGAATCAAAGGTTTATTTTCTATATTTTTATTTATTTTTGAATTATTTTGATTTAAATTATGAATTTTTTTCAAGGAGTTGTTTGTATGATTTGATGATTGCATGTTGTAGAGATTTTCTTCCTGATAATTTTGATATATTATATGACTGATTTGGAGTTCAATAACATGTTCAAAATTGAGTTTTAATTTTGAATTTCAAAATTAGGGTTTATAACCCATATGAATGTTTTCAATTGAAATTTGGGGGTTTTCCCCAGGGGTTATTAGATGTTATTGTTGCTTGCATCGTGTTCCTAGTTGAATTTACAATCGATTCATGTATAGTACATCAAGAAACGATTCCTGGTTTGCTCAAATCGAAGCAAACAAAACTCGCCGGAGACGGCGAGTTTCTCGACCAATTTCCGGCCAACCCAGGGGTTATTGGTGTGATTTGATTATATGAATGAATTCATCATGTCGAGTAGATCATTTCTGGAGGTGGTGGTGGCCTGAGCATTCCTGGATCGTCTTCTCCGGCAAGGCAGGGGTGTTTTCCAGCGAACCCCTGTACAAATTACAGTTTAGTACCTAAACTTTTAAAAACGATACAGTTTGGTCCCCTAGGTTTCCAGAACTTGCATATTTTGGATTCTTGTTTTAAAAATATTTAAAAATTATATTTTCAATTTATTTTAATTATAGAATTTTGTTTTTAATTATTAAAAATCCTAAAAAATTTTATTTTAATTCCAAAAATTATTTTTAATTCAAAAACAAATCTGAATTAATTAATTTTAGTTAATAATTAATTAGTTAATTGGTCAATTAATTCAAAAATTAATTAATTGATTTAATTAATTATTAATTGATTTTAATTAATTATTTAATTAGATTTAATTATTTATTTAAAAATTCTGAAAAATAGTTTTGAGCTTTAAAATATTGTTTTAAATTGTTTTCAAGACTAGATAATTATTATAAAATTATTTTAAAGCTAGAATCGGCCAACCGAACCCTGTTTATTGTTTTAAAATGACTCAACGACCCGATTTAATTCCGTAAAATATTTAAAAATTCATATTAAATATCCGAAAAATCATTTTAATATCAAATCTTCTTTGAAAAAGTATTTTCATCAAACACCTTACGTGTTATGTGTTATATGTGCAATGATTTACGTGTTAAATGTGTATGTTTATATCATATGACTATCTTAATCGTATCTTTCAATCCGTAAATCGGATTTGGGTAAAACGAAGGGTAGATAGAAGCTTATATCGAATAGAATCATACGAGATGAGTATTGATAGATACTTGTGATATGCGAGCATAAGAGGCAAGGCGTAGGAAAGGGAAGCAGATAGTCGGAGAATAGGAGATTGTGGTTGGAAGCCAGTGAAGCATTAGCAAATTAAGACGAGGCAAGTGTTCTGAACCTTCTCAATACATATTGTGAATAATTGATAGATTTGTTTTCATACTGCAAGTGCTTTAAAACGCTGAACCCTATGCCTTGATTCCATCTGTTGATCTTTGAGCCGTAAGCCTTATTCTTTCTGAACTACTTATTGTTGAATACCTAGACGCGAACCCAAAACATACGATCCTACTCCACAAATACAAATAAATTAAATACCAATTACTGAACTGAAATTGTGTAACACTCAAACCTTTATAACTTGTACATTAAAAGACAAATCCTCATAACCACTAAACGCTGATTCTTATATTATCCAATTCTTGTACCGGTTGATAGCCAAGCTTTAAGTTTTCCATGTTGTTTCCTTGTGAAAATTGCAAACCATCTTATGCTTGGAACCTAATGTTGTTTATGATTTTGTTTATTGTTTTACATTGTCTATTCTGTTATTGCTATGGAATTGGATTTTTTATAAGAATGTGGACCAGATTCGTGGTCAGACCAGATTGGTGGTCAAGTTAGGCCAATGTGTGCCTTGGATCCAGTAATTAGAGCAGAGCTGTGTGCCTTGCTCGGGGTTAGTGCATGACTGATCAACAGCCTAACCTTGGTTTTTAAAATAAAAACTTAATATCCAATTCTAAATCATTGCTCATCCATAAACTTGATACCTTAAATCATTTCACTTGATCATTATTTAATCTCAGTATCGTCAATATGACTTGCTGAGCTAGTTAGCTCATCGGTGCGATTTTGTTTATCTTCTTTTCCAGTTAAGAAGGAACCCATTGGTAGCGAGGATCCTCAATCCAGTGCGCGAGCTAGGATTCCAAGTTAAGAGGAATAAGCTAGCTGAAGACTTTTGTGTTAGTTTAAGTTTGTTAAGTTTGTAAGAGTGTTTACTATTCAGTTGTAAGTTTAAATAGTTGAGATTTGGGACGTTTGTAATATAAGTGTGTGCGTGTGGCTTGTGTGCATACTTTAACTTGTTGTAATTCGTGGAAGCTGGTAAGTAGGGTCACTGCATATTATTATTATCTTTAGTATTGTTATAAGCAGGTTTATAAATAAGGTGTGTGTGTGTATGGACCCCAAACTTCTGACCCGGGTTTGGAGGGCGCCACAATGTTGGTCATCCATCGGGAGTCTTGTTGATTATATTTCGGGAGCCTTTGTAGATCATCCGTCGGTAGCCTTTCTGTCACTTGACTCCATTTCACTTATACAGAATTACAAGACATCTTATATTTATAATTAGTCAACCTATTTTGTCTATCAATTTAGTAGTCAACATGACTTAAAGAATCCTACAACATCTACTAGTACATTGTTGTTTGCAGAAATGTGCCTTAAGACTTATTGTTACATAAGCTACACTCTCGATTGATAATCAATTGTCATCCTTCGGGACTATAAAGTTCGTCCGTCGGGACTATATTAGAACATCCGTCGAGAGCTACAAAAATACTAAGTTAAATCTATTAAGGTGTTTTGTTCAACTGATCAACAAGTTCACAACATATTCCTAACACGAGTAACTTTGACTTATTCGAGGTCTCTGAGTTCTCGAATGCTATTTGACTGTTCGAGGTCTCTTAGTTCTCGAGTGTAATCTTAACTTATCGAGATCTCCATTTCTTTGCATGTAGAATCAGCTTATCGATATCTCTAAGTTCTCTAGTGGTATTATGACTTGTCGATAACTCAGAGTTCTCTAGTAAAGAAATGACTTGTTGATATTTTCAATCTTCATGTCTTCAATTTGGCTTGTTGATATCTTTGAGACTTCTCTATAAGCTTTCCTTGACTTCTCGATAAGTCATTCTGGAGTTCTCGAATGACTTCTCTATAACACTTAATCTGTGACTTGTAGACTTCTTGACTTAAAATGTTTTTCACAAAACAGATTTATTCAACTCCAAGCTTCTTCACACTTTCTTTGAGGCATGATCTTCATGATCTTCTTCCAGAGCTTATTCTTAGGCTTGAGACTGTTTACAGAAAAATATTCCAGTCTAGCCTATTTACATTTATATAGACTTAAATGTTACAACACAAAATACAGACTTAGATTACAATACAACTTACTTAGGGTTGTCAATTTGACTTAGTATTGTTGAGGTACAGGCATGTCTTGCACAATAATCTCCCCCAATTTGTGAGAAAATTGCTTATCACAAATTCATGCCTGTTAACAAGACTAACCCCAAGCTACAATGAACAGTTTAGACTTTATATACAAATTGACATAAATGTAACATTTGACATTAAATGGTTGTTGAAGTTTTAACAAGAATATTCATTACATGAATTCTTCATATCATGGCTCATTTCTAATGAGATCCTTAAGAGTCACTAATACTTCCATTTCTTATAAAATTTCAGTTTCTCTTGAAGCTTCCACAAGCTTGAGCCACTCATCTAATGAATAACCATTTAAGTAACCAGCCCTAAACCTAGAGTATCTGCCAATCTTGATATTCAGAAAATGTCCATCTTTGGAGAGTCTACTCATCCCTTTTGCTTTAAGCTCATTTGATCTTTTCTCAATTATTTCCAATTCTTCAACATATTTTCTATCTCTTTCTTCCTTCTCAGCCTTTGTCTTTGCAATTTTCTCATCTCTTTCTTTCACCCATACACAATACACAGCTTTCCAGAACCTTGTTGTAGTATCCCTATCCTTCATCAGACTGATCACTCTTTTAAACTCTGTGGTTGAAAGTGTGTCCATTAGATTACTGCCAAGTAAGGTGAAAGAACCATCATCATAGTAAATTATGACTTCTGTATATGATACAACTCAGACTCTGAATATTTCTTCAGCTAGCTGTTGAAAATATTCTTCATCTGTGAGGCACCAATTTAGTGGCAGAAAGTCAGTTTGATCATAGCAGTTCCATAATGATCTTTCAGTAACTGGTAGTTGCTTTACTTTTCTCCCAACAGATTTAAAGTGTATCTTGATTGGAGGTTTATATGAAGGTAGGTTTATGATTTTCTTCAAGCTGGTTTTAGTGGTAGTGATTGGAATTTTGAGAATTGAGTTTGCAGTTGGCTTGTATAGAAATTTTGTCTTTGAGGTGGGAGATGGTTGAGTGCTTGAGCTAAGAGATTTGGTAGGATGAGATTTTGTCATTTGGATTTGAAGGGTTTGTTGTTGTTTTGGGTGTGATCCATCTTCCTTCTTCTTCCTTCTTTTTTCTTCTCCTCTCTTTTTCTCATTTCCCTTCTTCTCATCTTGCTTTTTGTCCTTGTCACCAGTTGCTCTAGAAGATTGACTTGGATTTGAGCCAGAAGGAGGTTGATCACTTGGCTTCTGCTTATCATCATCCTTATCCTCCTTTAAATTGAATTGAGTGGGTAGCAACATGGTGTCAGAATTCATTAGGTATCTGTCCAAGATCTTTATCATCTCCACATCCTCATGCTTCTTGCTCCTTTTGTACTTTAGATCAGATTGCAAAGTCATGATCAGCCTCCTGTTTGATCTGGCACGGTTTTTAGAAATAAGGAGATATTTGCATTGCTTGGTTGTTGGACAGATGTAGACTACCCCTTTGTTTGGATATAGATATGCTTCAGGAAAAGCTATTATATGTGCATCCTTGAGCTCCTTTAGTAGTTGGGTGTCCTCTGGAATAACCAGATTTACTCTTTCAATCATTACATCCAGTTCAGATGCTCTTAAGGTTTTAAGATTTGGAAGAGACACCTGAAGACATCTATCCACACCACCATCATTGATATTCACAATGATTCTTTTCTTCATAAAATTATCAATTTTCACAACCACTTCCCTAATGAAGTTAATGTTTTTTGGCCAAAGCTTTCTTGAGGTGATTTAGTTATTTTGAAGAGACATCCTTCGTACTGCAAGATGTTCATTGAATTCTTGGTCTTGATTTGGTCCTTCTGCAGCCTTTAGAAGTCTTTCTTTTCTAACATCATGAGAGACTTGAGCATGTGAAGAGCTTTGACCAACCTAAATAGGCTCTTTAGACTTAGATTTAGCATCCATGGATTGTTGAATCCTAGCCTCAATCTCCCCTTTAGTCTTGGTGACAGGCATGAGTAGGGGAGTTGGTAATTCTGGCCTAATTTCTTCAGGTAGTGAGGGCAGTGGTATATTGAGCTTCCCAATGATGGCCCCCAAAGCAACATAATTCTGCATTTGGAGATGCTTGTGGGAGTCCACCAGGGTTTTAATATCTGATTGTTGACTCTTTACTAGAGAAGTCAAAGCCTGAACTTGGGCATTGAGGGAGGCATTTGAGATCTCTAGAGAAGCAACCAATGCCTTGAGATCTTCAATATCTTGAGTAGAGGAGCTTGAAGTAGAGGTTGAGGTAGATGGTCCAAATGAAGCTTGCACATGCTTTTGTATTTCATCAATGACCAAAGGGGAAGGAGTGTATCTTGCAGTGTGTATTTGATCCAACTTCCACCTTGTGTCATTAGAATTTGTTATATGATCTTGAACTAACTTGTGCAGAGCTACAAAGGATTCCTTCAGTTGTGTCATACTTTTTTCCACCCCACTCAGATCATACCTTGACATTTGTTTTGAAAAGGTTTTGAATTGGTTCTTGATCTCTACCTGTGAGGGGATTATCTCATCCATCTTTCTCCTCACCATTCCCATGATTTTGTCTTGATAGCCAATTCATGTGACAATGAGGGCCTTCCCAAAATTATGAAAGGCCTTGATTTGAGCTTTAGTCACTTCATTTACTGCATCATAGACTTCCTGTGGAGACAAGCATCTGGCATTGCTTCCTAGAATGGTGATATACTCTTCTCTAAATTGTTCCAGGAGTGTGTCCATTTTTATCTTGAACTCCTTATCCAACCAGGCATCACAGTTTACATCTCTGCCAGCTTCATCTACTATTTTGGCCTGTTGGTCCTCCACATCTGTTTGATAGGACAACATGATTGCTTGATAGTCCTGATTGGACATATCTGATGTGAGGAGTTATTGAGAGATCTGTGCAAGTCATGCTAGCTGATCAAACCTGAAATCTTCAAGAGTAGGTTGAGTTGCAACTTCTTGTAGCCAGTTAGAAATAGGATGTTGTTCCTCATCAGTTGTGGGAACCTCCATTTGAATTGAAGGGGATTTGATTGTGCTACTGTCATTTGCAATAGCCTCAAACCCTTGTGTGTCTTGCACCACACTGTCACTTAAATGTGCTATACTTGCCTCTCCCATAACAGGGTCATTGACAATTGTACTCCTAGCATCAATTGCTAATGCAATTTATGCTAGGGTTTTGAGGGGAGTTGTTCCTGAAACAGGAACCTCCAATTGAATTGGAGAGGATTTAGATAGCTCCCCCTAAGGAGTACTACCCTCAAACCTTGCAGTTTGTGAAGACTGATTTGCACATAAAGGTGCATTTGAGACCTCCATGGGGTCTTCAGTAAAGACTGAAGAATCCCCCATGGTTTTGATGGTGTCATCAAGGTCTCTCCAAGCTAGTAGCCTCTCACCATCTGAATGAGGTGTCTGGGTGGTGATCAAGGTTTCTTGAACCAAGTCACTTGATTGAGTTTGCACTTGAGGAATGGATTCAAGTATTGTATGTGAAGAAGAAATTTGAGAGATTAAGAGTTGTTGGTCAGTAGTGAGTGTTGGCAGCTCCCCCTGAATGGATGAGGGAGCTTCAAGAGATGTGCTCTCCTTGTGTGTGCTATCCTTGTTTCTCCTTCCATACACTTGTATTTGATTAAGTGATGGTTGTGCAGACTCTTTACAGGGTGTATTTGGGAGTATGCTCTTTTCAATAGAGACACCCTGTTGAAAAGATGCCCATAGAGTCTGTTCAAGTCCCTTGTTTACAACTACATCCTTTTGAGAGGATGCAAAGGTGTCTAGAGTGGTCAACTCAGTTTGCTTAGCCTTCTTTGGTTTTCTGACCAATGGTGACTCAATTGGTGTTTGTTCCTCACCACTCTCATTTAGTACAGTGAGGGTTATCTCATTTTTCTTCTTTTTACTCAATTCACCCTTTTGAGAGGATGAAGTGGTTGGTTTCCTAGCTGCTGTTATTTTTGAAGAAATGGTCTCAGCTTGGGAAGGCCCTTGTTGGTTTTCATGTATTTGTACTTCTACAGGTTCAGGGACCATAGTTGTACTAGATTGTGCATTTGATCTCATGTCAGGCATAGGGTAAGGGTAAGTCTTAAACCTCTCCATCATGAATGAAGTGATTTTCAGACTCACAATTACCTTGTTCTTTGTAGTAAGTGAACCAAATATAATTTTGGACACTTGCTTACAATTGCCTATTTTAGTCATGTCTATACCATTCAACAAATGTATGTATGATACTTTATAATTTAAAGTAGACATATTAAATCTAGGAAAGAAAATTTCCTTACCTCTAGCAGATTGGGGCATAGTTAGCCTGGTGGCAAGTTCTTCCAGGATCAATAGACCAACATTCAAGTTTCTGTTGTGAGCTATTGAGAACACTAACTTTTGTAGCACACTTGAGATGTTGTCATATCCTGTCTTCCTGCATGTGAAGGCCCTTACTATAGAATCAAACACAAAGGACCATTCATTTCTTAGGTTTGTTCTATTCAAACTTTCCAGGTTGATTCTTCCATCATAGTTGATGAAATCCATGAACTCAGCTAGTTCATCCTGTGTTGGCACCTCCACTAGATTTACAGTTGGAAGTCCCAAAGCTGCATTCACATCTTGCTCATTGAACTCTATTTGTTGGCCTCCAATTGAGCAAGTTACCACCAAAGACACATAGTTGTCATTCATAACAGTTTTCACCACAGCTGTTGTCCATAATTCATGCAGAACATCCAAGTATAGGACTGGGTTAGCAGTAAAAGCACCTGCAAGATAAGATTCAGACAAAAATTTCACAAACCCCTTGAAACTGTTAGGGGCTTGGTTAGCATCAGTGAAAGCAAGATAGTTGGTTCCTTATTTTGGGATTTCAGCTCTTAAAATATTGAGTGCCATTATTGTTGAGTAAGAGTGAATGGGTAAGAAAAATTTGTGAGAACGGATTTGAAACGAGAGAGAAATCGGTTTTGGATTGAAAAAGCTAGGTCACTTAGAGTTTTCAAAGGCGTAAATATATGTTTATCAAGATGTCTGGGTATTTATAGTAAAAGTAAATGACTTTTCGAGAACTCAAAAATAGACGTTTGAGATTTGTCTATCGAGAAGTCATTTTGAAAAGTGAAAGCCTGTCGATAAGTTATTTTGTTTATTCTTATATAGAACTAAAAATAAACCTATCGAGATGTCTAATAAATACCAAGTTTGTCCAAAATGGACTGAATTTTTTCCAATTTTTATTTGAATAAATCAAAATAAAATCTAGGTTTAATTTTGCCAAAAGTATTTTACCAAAATAATTTATTGGATTAAATTATTTCAGTTCTGAATTATAATTCTAAAATTATACTTGTAGAGAACTCTGTAAATTATCACTTATAGAGAACTCTACAATGACTAATCGATAAGTCATAATAAAGATTATCGAGAAGTCACTCGAGAAGTCAGTAAATTGACTTATCGAGAACTCACTCGAGAAGTCTTAAAATGACTTGTCGGACTTATCGAGAACTCAGTTCTCTATATACTTTTGATCACTTTGATTCTACCTTGTGCTAATTTTACATATTGAAAATGTAATTCAACAATAAGGAAGTTTACTTAGAATTTCCATGATGAATTTTGAATTTTGAAAAATAAATATGCAGAGATTTCTAAAATATTTATAATTTATATTTCAGTTAACTTCCAATTATTCAAATGAATTTTGATTTACTAGCAATTAATCTGTTGCAAAACATTAGCTGAGTTCTTGCCTTCGGATGAAAAATTAAGCATTCCAATTTCACCAACAAGTCTAGTGAAAGTTGCTTCATCCAAAGGTTTAGTAAAAATATCACCTAATTCACTACACCATATATGACCTATCCCAACCCCTCTCGAGAAATGTTACCCGAATATGTTACCTTAGCTATGCTACTGATGCTCTAATGTAACATTATATTTTTATGTTACCTTAGCCAAAAACCCGATGTTACATTAGCTATAAAGTGTTGCAGCTCGCAACATATTTGTAAAAGTGTTAGCTTAGAGTTTAAAATATAAATATAATATTTTTTAAGCTTAAATATTGCTATAAATTAATTTTACAAGAATGTTAATATAAGCACTCATATATAACTTCTAAAAATATATAATATGAAATATTTTAAATATACGAATCATATTTGTAGTAAAATATATATAAGTAATTATTTTTTATTAAAATGAATTTTTTATTAAATTAATTTTACAAGAATTTAAGGTGAATTGTAAATTGAATAAATAAGATACATGATGATATACGAATTGGTTATATAATAAAATTTTGAAATATAAAGTTTTAAAGGAATGAAATTTTTAAAATTTATAATAGGAATTTTTAAAAGTAACAAAATTTTAAAAGTAGAATAAATTCTATTCATTTTGGTATAAGCACGGATATATAAGTTATCAAAACAAAAATTATTAAAAATTATAAATGTACAAATTGTAAAAGGTAATGAAATACAAATCAATAATATTTTTAAAAAAAATATTTATCTAAGTTTTTCTGTTAAGAAAATGAAGTATAAATAATGTGAATCATAGAACTCCTGGGTTATCAAAAACTAGGCTCAAGCGGGCAAATTTTAGACCGCCCAAATTTTAAATCTAGTTTAAAATTTTCAGATGCACGCCTCACTATACGTACCCTTACCTCTTTTTCATTGTGAATACCCCTCTTTGTCTCGACTCTCTCTCTCAGTAACTCTCTCTGGCTAATCTCTCTCACCAAAACTGTCACTCTGTCTCTCCACCGCTTCCATTCTCTCCACCATAATATTTGAGAATTTAAAATTCTAATTAGGGCTCAATTGAATTGGGGTTGTGGCTTCTGTTCTTTAATTAGGAATCTGATTCTTCTAAACTTCAATTAGGGTTCAATTACTTACATATAATTCATTAAACTTCATCTAATATCTCTCTAATTTCAGGTTTTCTTCATTTGGGTTTGATATACCTCTCGAATTTCTAGTAGTATGCATATGGATATTTCTGTGCCATCCGCTGGTTCTTTGATGCCCGAAAGCGTAGTTAGATCGTCAGATTTGTATCTCATGAATGTTTATTTTTAACAGTATTTGTAAACTGGTTGTAATTGCATCTTTTGTTTTTATTAATGTTCTTTGTTATGGATGTTGATTATCAACTAATTTATGAAAGTTGCTTCAAAAAATATATTATTATGTTTATATTTTCTATTCATTTGTTCACTATATGTTTGATATATTGTCATCATATACGTAAAGTATGTAATCAGGTATCTTTTATTATCGGCTCCAATTGTTGGTTTTGTATCTTGAGATTGATTTTGTGTATAGTTATGTACTCTTCAATTTGTTGATTTGTTGTTGTTTAAGTTATGTCATATATGTTTAGGGTTACTTGTAGGTTGTAGCCTGTTAAAGAACATACCTTGCCTCTATGTAATATTATGGTACCATTGGACAATAGTTTAAATTGGCACCAATAATTGTATATGGTCTTACACACATGTGTTTTGATTTGTATATTGGAAAGGTATCGAAGTCACTAACGGGTACTATGTGTATGGAACTGTTCCCTTTTTGAGCTTTGTATTGAATATTACATCGAAAGGACATTAGCCCTCTTCTAATCTTTACCTCCAGTTGAGTTCTTTGCATCACTTTGTTGCTTTTATTGATTTCTTATAGCCTTTACATTTTTGTTTTGCAGCATTATCAATGGCTGTTAGATTAATTGGTTGTCATCATGAGGAGCTGATGTTAGCTTTGTCTACCAGTGAAATCCAGACTGAAAAGGATAATGTAAATAAAAAATTGATATTGTAGCAGGTACACCCACACATCCCTTCCATAAAATGTCTCATTATTACACATGTTTGAGAGATGCTAGTGCATACTCTATGCCGGTGAATATTTAAGGACAGGTAAAGTATCTTTACTTGAGGTGCCTTTCACTTATCATTTGAGGACAGGTAAAGAAAATCTTTTTTGTCATTCAACAACCTCATATGCTAAACCCTAATGATGAGTAACACGTTTTATATAGGTGATTCGGGGTTTAAATGCTTTAGAAAGGTCCTTATAGTGTACAATATCAGTCAAGTCTGGTCATGATTCCTCCATGTTTCCATATCTCATTTCATCTTGATTTCTTAAACCTAACATAACATTTTTTGAAAGCCCTGAATGTGAACATTGACATTCTGTAATGTGCGTATTGAATTATTCTGGTTCTTTTCTTTACTTGTTGACATGATAGTGTTGTAATCCATTTTTTTTTTACGGATTTTACTCATGTGTGTATGTGTGTGTGCAGCTCTTCCGACATATGGAGTGTAGGGTGTACTGTTATTGAGATGGCTACTGGCAAACCTCCTTGGAGTGAGAATTATCAAGAGGTATATATGTAGGGAAGAGATACTACTAATCACATGTTGTCTTATTGATTTGTATCTAGGAACTAAACTAGTGTTATCCAACTTGCTTATATGCTAAGCTTTGATGTTCCTATCAGGTTGCTACTCTCTTCCATATATGGACAACGAAATATCATCCACCTATTCTGGATCATCTATCGACCGAGGCTAAGGATTTTTTGTTAAAATGTCTACACAAGTATGTCCATAAATTTCTAACTTTTATTTGTTCGCGTAAATAATCTGTTATGTTAATGCTAGCATCTAATTTTTAAATGTTGCATTAAGTCATCCACTTATCAGGGGCAAATAATCACTGGAGAGGATAGACACTTTTTCCTATATCATTTGTACAAAACTATGTTAGTTTTATTCAAAATAAATCTTCTTGAAGTTAAGGACCCCTCATGTATGTTTGCAAATCAGAAAATAAAAATGAAGAAAAGTACTACACTGCCAAAATCATATCCTGTCCACTGTGCAGATAAATTCTTTCCTGATTTAACCATTTTTTAAAATTTAAAAAAACTTTATCAGTTCTTTGTCATATTTAGTAGATGATATTTTTTGTTTTGGGAGATCTCAAAACTCAGTCTTGACTTGTGGATGAATTTATTATATGTGTTATGAAATGCGGTTGATGTTGATCAATTTGATTAATATATGTATGTATGTTTTTGTAACTTCTTCTCTCAGACATCTTTCTTTCTGAAAACTAAATAGAAAACCAGACTTGAGGCTTACTGCATCAGACTTGTTACAGGTTCTTTCGAGTTTACTTGCTCAATTGTCCAGATGAATTGACTAGTGACCACAACTACTATTCCCCCGCATTAGTTTAAATTCTCCTTCCAGTTCAGATGTTCTAAACAAGCACAAGTCTGATTCTTAATAGTATCAATCATGTATTCTAATGCAATTCCATATTTTGACGCGTTCAAATGCACCGCTAGAGGACGGAGCATGACTGCCCAATCAGCAGGAATGGTATGCCCTGTATTAGTACCAATTCTTTATTATTGAGTTATTTTTATTTTTCTAATTATTATTAAGCTATGTTTTCTTATACAAATATTAAAATTTCACTGTAAATAATTTACTTTCCTTTAAACTTGAGCATGACAAATCTACTAGTGAATTTATCTCTTAAAACTAAAAGAATTATACACTAGTTATTATTCATGCTCACCTGAAATGTAAACTTCATTGATTTGTATTCTTTCCATGTCAGTTTATCATCCAAGTTCTTCCTTTTTCTTAGTATTGCACCATGTTCATCCTGTATATTTTTCTGTAAAATATCTCAATGTGTTTCTTGTGATGATGTTAATTTACATAGGTAATCTTCTTTTGACAAATTTTCATTACTTACTATTAATTCTTTCAGGATATGTGGATGTTCTGTTAGAGTTTTGATCACGTAAGTTATAGCCATGGAGGTTGTTTCAAAGCTAGCAAACAGGAGCACAAACATCAAATCCAAAATAATTGCTCCATTGGTCTTGCTTCAGGTATTACTGATCGCAGGGGCTTACTTGGTATTTAAAGGAATCATCGTGTAAAAGTTGCACTATTTCACTGTTCATTATAAAGACTTGCGGAAGCCAACCCGGATATAAGAATTGACATCCAGGACTTGTGTGTGATTGCTGCAAGTGACAATGATGATAGTACACCAATAAATGGCCGCAACAGCTTCTAGTACCAGTGTTTTTCAAGTTTATAAGCGTATAACGTGATCTATTAAGTCGTGAACTAGTTTAATTTTTGTTTATGTAGTTTAACTTTTATTGGATGTTGGATGTTTTAGTAGAGGGTTGGATGTTTTAGTAGGATGGTTGTTGGATGTTTTGGGAGGATTTTTGTTTTGGGGTTGCTTAAATATCAATTGCACATTTTCAATTTTTTATTTGTCACATTAGCTTCATAAACTGTTATCGTAGACAATGTAAAGGTTCAGTAGATTGCTTACAAATGTTACATTAGCTACTAAAAGTATTACCATAGGTTCTTAAAATACACCATAAAAGTGGGACCTACATGCCACGCCACTACATGCCACGTCTTCAATGTGGGCCCCACACTGCCACCTCAGCATTCCACGTTGCATGCCACGTCAGCATGCCACATCATTTTGAAAATTATGTCTCTCTAATGTAACATACGTTTTACGTTACATTTGGACTGTTTTTGTTACCTTAGGTGCCTAGGGTAACATAAAAGGCCATGTTACAGTAGGCGGCGTTTATGTTAGATTAGGTACCCTAAGCTATCACCGAAAAAACTAACTTAAATTTTATATTACCTTAGGCTGTTTTTGGCCTTTAGTAACGTTAAAAGGGCCCTGTTGTAACATTTTTTTGTTACAACAGGTTGTTTTTGGTGTAGTGATTGTTTTTCTGTTGGAACAAAAATAAGCTCAATGGTACCATTTGTAACATGTTCTCTAATAAAATGGTACCTTACATCAATGTGCTTTATTCTACAATGATTAACTGGATTAGTCACTATAGATATAGCACTAGTATTGTCACACATGATTGGAATCTTGTGTAACACTAGGCCATAATTCATTAGCTAATTTCTAATCCAAAGCACTTGAGCACAACAACTTCCTGCAACTATGTATTCAACCTCTGCTGTAGAAGTTGACACAGATTGTTGTTTCTTGCTATACCAGGATACAGGTCTTTGTCCTAGAAACTGACAGCTTCCACTAGTACTCTTTCTGTCAACCCTGCATCCAACAAAATTTGTATTTGTGTATCCAACAGCTTCAAAACCAGTTCCCTTAGGATACCATAATCCCAAGTTTGGAGTCCCCTTCAAGTATCTGAAAATTCTTTTCACAGCCATCAAATGTGATTCTTTTGAGTTGGCTTGAAATCTTGCACATAGATATGTTGTAAACATGATGTCTGGTCTACTTGCAGTTAGGTAAAGCAATGATCCAATCATTCCTCTATAGCTTGAAATATCTACACTCTTGCCCTTTTTATCTTCATCCAACTTTGTTGCTGTAGACATAGGTGTAGATGCAGGTGAATAATCAGCCATGCCAAACTTTTTCAATAAATCTTTAACATACTTAGTTTGGCTGATGAAGAATCCATCACTTCTTTGAATGACTTGAAGTCCAAGAAAATTACTTAATTCCCCCATCATACTCATTTCATATTCACTCTGCATAATCTTAGAAAATCTTTTGCAAAGCTTTTCATTTGTAGAATCAAAGATATTATCATCCACATAGATATGAACTAGGATCATATCATCACCATGCTTCTTGTAGAAGAGAGTCTTGTCCATGGCACCTCTAGTAAAACCATGTTTAAGTAAGAATTCTGACAATGTATCAAACCAAGCTCTAGGTGCATGTTTTAGTCCATGTAAAGCCTTGAGTAGTTTGTACACAAAATCTGAAAATTCTGGATCTTCAAAGTCAGGTGGTTGTTGCACATAAACTTCTTCTTCCAACTCACCATTTAGGAAGGCACTCTTGACATCCATTTGACACACTTTGAAATTTGAATGTGCAGCAAATGCTATAAAAATCCTTATTGCTTCAAGTCTTGCAACTGGAGCAAAAGTTTCATCATAATCAAGTCCTTCTTCCTGTGAATAACCTTTTACAACCAACCTGGCCTTGTTTCTGGTAACTATACCATTTTCATCCATCTTGTTCCTGAACACCCATTTTGTTCCAATTACATTTCTGTTTCATGGTGCAGGAACTAACTCCCAAACTTTGTTTCTTTCAAACTGATTAAGCTCTTCTTGCATAGCAGATATCCAATCAGGATCCATTAGAGCTACTTCAGTTTTCTTAAGCACTATTTGAGACAGAAAATATGAATGTAGGCACTAATTAGCAGTTGCACTTCTAGTCCTTACACCAGCATTGGGATCACCAATTATTGCATTTGGATTGGGATCACCAATTATTGCATTTGGTGTGAGTTTGTTGAGTGGTGCCTTCATCATTTCCTCCATCATTGGTATGACTAGTAGAACCTTCTTCTCTTTCTCCCCCTGAGTTTGTGTTATCAAAATCAGGTGTGTGAAATGAGCTTCAATTTCCATGATTTTCTTGTTCTGTAGTTTCTTCATTTATCATCTTTTGTACATTGACTTCAGCCTCTTCATCAGAATCACTGTCAATGTTGAGATTTTCAAATGTAAGGGCTTCAGCTTCATTATCATCAAGGCATTCCAAGCCTGGACACTTGCCATCATTAAAAGTCACATCTGTGTTTTCCATAATTTTCTTTTGATCAATTACATAGACCTTATAGGCAGTCCTCTCCAATGAATATCCCAGAAAAATTGCTTCAAAGACATTTGAGTCAAATTTTCCTACATATTTAGAGTTGTCTTTTAAGATGTAACACTTGCTTCCAAACACATGAAGATGCTTTACAGTAGGCTTTCTCTTGGACATGATTGAGTATCTTGTTGATGAGACATCTGTTTTGAGTGTAACTCGCAGTGTTAACAGCTTCTTCCCAAAAACTAGTTGGCATCTTGCAGCATTGTCCTAACACCCTCAACTAATGTTCTGTTCTTTCTCTCAACTACCCCATTTTGTAGAGGTGTTATAGCAGCTGAGAATTCTTGAACAATGCCTTTATTTTTGCAGAATTCACTCAATGTTGCATTTCTGAATTTTGTCCCATTATCACTTCTCAATCTCTTCACACAGTTTGATCTTCAGCCTATTTTTCTATCTTCTTTATGTGCTTAATTATGATGTGTGGAGTCTCATCTTTGGAGTGCATAAATTCTACCCAGGTGTACCTTGAGAAATCATCCACCATCACAAGTGCATATTTATTTTTTGAAATGGCTAAGACATTTAATGGTGCAAATAAATCAATGTGAATAAGTTGCAATGGTGCACTTATGGAATTCACAGTCTTTGTCTTGTGACTTGATCTTTTCATTTCTCCTTTCTGGCAAGCTTCACAGACTTCAATCTGAGCAAATTCTAATTTTGGCATATCTCTCACTAACTCTTTCTTGACCAAAGTGTTGATTGCCTTGTAGTTTAGATGTGAAAGTTTCTTATGCCATAACTTGCTTTGCTCTATAGATTCCTTGGTGTAGAAGTAACAAATTCCATCCTCATTTGTTGAGTCCAAGTCTGCAACAAACAAGCTTCCTTTCCTTGCTCCTTTTAGAGCAACTTTGTAACACCCCCAAATCCGGGGTCGGGGATCCGGGTTGTCACGAGTTCCATTTCCCTTAATAACACCCAATCTCAATAAATAATCAACTACTATGTACTGTGACCCCACAATAAACACACACACCACAAGTTATAGTCTCAGAGATGAATATCCAAAAATAATCACAAGTCATTTTATTTCACAATTATCTGCCAATACACCTTAAAAGGGTTTCTGAATAATTTACATTTCTTTGCCATTATTACAATTCATAAATATACATAAGTCTGGTACATCAAAAGTTGAAGCCTAGCCTATTGGTAGTTCCTACCTCAGCTACAGCGACATCAATGCCTATAAGAAACTGCGGAACGTTTCCTATCCGCTCGCGAATTGGGAGCTTGGTCCTGTTCATCTTTTCTATCTGTTGTTGTGTGATGAAAGAAGAAAGCAAGGGTGAGCAGCAAGCCCACCAAAATAATATGTATAATGATTAACAATATATGAGCCTTCTCATAGTACTCATGAAAGTCTTGGTCAAAAGAAATGAACCAAGTTTGATATCTTAATGCGATGAAGTCGCAAAATATTCAGTATATATACATATATACTTTTCAAAATCTTGGAAGTCCTCTTTCATGCATAATATACACAGAATTCCAGTTTATAACTGTATAAAACTATCGTTGCCAGGTGATCTCATATATCTAACCTTGTCTCAACGTTTTTCTGAAAATCTTTGACATACATAAGATAATCATTTACTAGATATAAGTTTAAAAGATGAAGTTACAAGATACTCCAATATACTTATATCTTTTCCAAATACTAATTGAACTACAACCGTTCAAGTTATAATTAGTTTTCAAAAGTTCATCACATAGATGAGACTACAAGATAATACTTGAATAGATTTAATCTTTGAAATATTATTGAATGAAATGAAGTTACGAGATACTTCATTAAGTCCCGATATATATACACCTATATATATCTCTCATACATTTCCTGAAAACCTCTGTCATGTAAAGTATGAACAGAGTTGCAATATCCAATGAATTTGGAAAGAAAAAGAATTTTGGCATAAACCCGATATCTTGCTGATCAGGCAAAGATACCAATAAGTAACCTTTTCTACTAGTAGATGGATGAATCCCCCACCGGTCATCACCCTGGCCTCATTAGGACCTTGTGCTGGACCGCCACCCGGCCTCTTACGCGTTGATGGACTGTCACCCAGCCACTTACACTTTGATAGACCGTACCCCGGCCTATCGCTTATGCCGACTCAATTAGATGGGCTTACTTCCCGAACGTTGGGTAAGTAATCAATTCATTTGTTTTCTCAAAACAGCGACCACGTTACGAATGTAAAATACACCACAGAGCTGGATCCCCCAGGTTTTGAGCGAGTATATAAATCCCCTTTGAAAGGAAGATCTTAAATATAAAAATGAGTTTTGGGGTCCACTCTAACTTTAAAAATCATTTTGAAGACTCGAAAACATTTTTAAGAATGTTTGGAGTATTGCTGATTTATTAAAATAAATCAGTCCCGATATATTAGAAATATCTGAATATTATTATTTAAATAATATTCTCATAAAGATAATCCTCATTAAAATATTCGAAGTAGAAGTTTTAAAACTCATACTTGAAATGGATATTAAATAACCAAAGATATACTTATACGAAAGTACTATCTTTATTTGAATAATCGAAAATAAGTTTGATGATCGAAACATTATTCTTTAATAAAATAAAGAATATTATTAAATAATAAGCGGAGTCATAATACCTCGAATGAATATTATAAATAATATTCATTAAATAAAATAAAGTGAGTCATACATCCTCAAATGAATATTCAATTAATAATCATTAAATATAATAAACAGAGTCATAAGTCCTCGAATGAATATTCAAATAATATTCATTAATTAATATAAAGTTATCGAATAAACCTTATTCGATCAATAGTTTTGAAAACTATATCCATATATATATAAATATATATATATATATATATACTCGGGAAAAACAACTCCCTGTTTAGAAATATGTTCACCTTTTGATCCCATATACTAAGGGTAAACTCAAATACCGCTTATCTCTAGCATATGTATTATGCAACTATAAGCATTGAACCAACAGATATATAAATCAAGAATATGAAATAGGCATGCATATATACCATATCACATGCTACAATATATCGCAAAAATTTGCTAATAACAAATATGCATTTATCGCAAGATCATGCATATACACATATACATCACAACAACAGTTATACGGGTAGAAAACTTGTCTGAGTGCTCCCGGATAGGCTTAAGCTTAGAGTGGGTCCGATAACCTATGAACAACAACATAAGTCGGAATTAAACCCCGGTCGCTTAAGAAACTAGACTTTAACCATTTAGAGTCCTAACGATCGCTTTCGCGCTTAACGATTTATTTAAGTCGCTCGGGTATCCTCGGCTCCACCATTTTTAGTAAATTAACCATTAAGGGTTTTAAGGAAATTCTTTCGCGAGTGTCTTACCAACTGCCTAATACACTTTACATAAATGATTCATACTCCCATTTAGTCCTTTAAGGTCTTTAACCTATGTTTCAAAGTAAGGCGAGTGGTAATGGTTCGGTCGCGAAACACCGTTACTTAAAACGGTCGTTTCTCCTAAACCGTACATCGGAATCAAACGAACTACATATCAAAACGAAGCTCGTAACATGAACTATCTAATAATGGAAATGGTCAAAACCTAGCAGTGAGTTCACGGGTCCTAATGTTAAGAACAAAAACAGCCTAAGGTAAATCGGACATTACGACGGCTATGTTTACGCGATTTCCCAATTTTATACCATCTCAAATCGACCACCAATCAATCACAATTCATTCATACAACCAACATCCATCCAAAACACACTACAACAGTCCCAACACCTCAAGTTCTTCCAATTTATGTTATTCTCATCATGAATTTAAACTATACTTAATTCCTTTAACAAATCAACAAGATTCAACATTCATTTCACTACCACTCCAACCCAAACTCTAACAAACAAGCTTCATGCTTCACATATACTATATCAATCATAACCATTCCTAAATACTCAAAACTAAAGCTAGGGTTTGGAGTTTATACCTTCTTGAAGCTTCTTAACACAACACAAGAGCTTTGAATGCCTAAAGAACCTTGATCCTTGCTTGTATAACCTTAAACTTTCATAAAAATTCAAGAAACTAAAGTTATTTCTTTGAAAGTTACTATTCACCATCTTCTTCCTTGAATTATTGCAAGAGATTGTGAAGGAATTTGAAGCTTAAACTCATGGAATAGCTATATCTATGCATAAGGAGTACTAGATAATTATCTTACCAATTAAGGAAGCTTGGAACTTGAATTTTGAAATTCTTCTTCTTGAAAATGGGGAAAAGCCGAGAGCAAGCTTGGAAGAAAGAGAGATTTTTGTGTTTTTGTGATTTGTTTTGATTTTCCTTGGTTGTTTTTGTTTTGATTTTGGTTAAATACCTTATTAACCTTGAACTTTGTGTGGTTATCATTCATCCACACCTCCTTCCCCCCTATGTCATGCTTATGTCACCTTATGATGTCATCATCCCTTACTTGCCCTCTTCTTATTGGTTGGATGACCTCATCATCCCTAACCTCCTTGATTAACTCCTAATTGTTTGTCTAATGACCCCTGATCTGTTATACGGTTCGCTTAACTTTCGTTCTCGTTTCTCGTTTGAGGGATCATACCCGGGATCTTATTACTTAGGTTCTCTTAACCTTTCTCAATACATTATCTACCTTTTATGATCCTCTCTTATAATCCTTGAATTTAGATCCTTTTTATCCTGTTACCTTATACTCAATTCTTTCGGTATCTGGTGGATTTTCAGGAAAAATCAAAGTGTTCGGATTTGGATTCTGAAGATCTTTACATACACTTATATCCCATATAAAGTACTAATAAGATCTCAGAATAACAATAGAAGAACCCCTACATAGCGTGGCATGAAAAGTTTTCTCATTCAGCATAATCTGCAAAATTACTATTCATAAGGGTTTCAAAAATTCCAAAATTTGGGGTTATTACAGTCTCCCCTCCTTAAAAGGATTCCGTCCCGGAATCAGATAGAAAATGAATAGGGATACTCTCTTAACATTGCACTTTCTAACTCTCGAGTAAATTTTCCCACATTGTGGTTCTTCCATCAAACTCTGAATAGTTTGATAACCCTTCTCCTAAGCACTTGTTCCTTTTCACTCTATAACCCTTCCTGGTTGCTCCATATAGGTTACGTCGGGTTGCATGTCTATGTGCTCATATGCCCCTATTTATCTGGCATCCAAATTACACTTCCTTAACATTGATAGGTGGAACACGTTAAGAACTTGCTACATGATCGGGGGTAGGGCTAGCTCATATGCTAGCTTCCCAATACGTCTTAATATATCCAAGGGTCCAACAAATTGTAGACTTAGCTTTCCTTTCTTTCCGAACCTCATCAATCCTTTCCAAGGGATACCTATAACATTACTAGGTCCCCTATTTCATACTCTTTGTCCTTTCGAGTCAATTCAGCATACCTCTTATGTCCATCTTGGGTTACTACCAGCCGTCCTCTGATTATATCTATTATATCCCTGGTCCTTTGGACTACTGCGGGTCCGAGCATCTTGCGCTCTTACAACTTCATCCTAACATAAGGGAGATCGACATTGTCTTCCCTCAAGGATCTCATAAGGCGATATCTCAATACTGACATATGATCTATTGTCATAAGAAAACTCAATCCGTGTTAAGTGACCATTTCAAATTCTTTCAAGTCTATTGCACAGACTCTCATCATAGCTTCTAGCATTATAGCTTTTGCTTCTTAATACCCATTCTTTTCCAGTTCGTAGTCATTACTATCTTCCGTACCTAATACTATACTGGTCATACTTTTGCCCGTTAGCGTTCTATAACCTTTTAATAACCACGTCAACCTTAGTATCACGAATGTGTTAGATTCGGAATACCACCGTACTGATACTACTCCTTTCTAGCTGCTTCTATCTTTGAAAGTTTGATCCATCATATAGAAGTAAAAGAATTCATTGAGAGATCACTATGATCATGAACACTTGTTATATTGCATAGTTAGTACAGAAGGTGGCCAGCCTTTAGTACTTGACAAGCAATTAAACAATAGCTGGTATCCTACTCGGCTTCTATCACACAGATAGATAGTCATTCGGCAATACCCCCCTTCTGGAAGGGTTGTTCTTCTCAGTTTATATGAAATGAAAAGAAGAGAAAAGAACGAATTGAAGAGAATTGTATATATGAAAAAAAAATATACTGCCACAAAATATCTGGCTTGGAACCTACCTCTGAACTATAGAGGTTTGTCATAGGAGAACAAAACATATGTGTATATATATCAAGTATTATCGCATCGCATTTCACATGCTTAAATATTTTTGCTATTCCGTCCATCATTCTATGGACCCTTGCTCTTCCTCGAGCTTATACACAATCACCTTTGAAGCTCCCTCGACATCGAAAATCGAATCTGGGATTTCATTCTAGATATCATCGTTACTAGAATTCTATGCTTGCATCGCAACCTTTCTCGTATAGTCATACGACCCTCTATTGATAAGGAGGAATAAATATTCAATAGGTAAATAATTTACTTAATTAGTCTATTCAATGGTAACTTATACACCACCACGACCTGATTAGTGGTACTCAATCTCAACATCCATTCCAATACAACTCTCACGGTTGTAATCGACTCATTACTCGCAGAATCATTGCTGCATTACTATGGTCCACCAATGACCTACTATCGTCATTCACTTTCCATGAAATCTTAATATCTAACCATACGGAGTCCATACATGTCGTATAGAATACTTCTAAGGAGTTAACATAACCACCAATCATAATTCATGAGGAACACTCCAAACTCTGACGTACTTTCATGACATGAAGTAGATAAAATTGCAGAAGAGTTTTAGTCAAAGCAACGATAGCAGGTTAATACCATTCTTAATCGTATACCTTAAATAGAAGACTTAACTCAAGGGTTCGTCTAGTCCTTTTTGAAACATGGTCCTGGCTTATCTCAAGATAGTATCTTCTGAGATAGATAGCCCGCTCATGGCGATTACACGAATTAAACCTTTACCAACTACTATTACGGTTGGGTATTGCACAGTCATCAGAAGGAATGTCAATCTTCCAAACCATAATACAACCTTCATAGCTTTAACCATCATCACTGTATTCCTTTGGCACAAGCGCCTATAATTATCCTCTTACCTTTAAAGTGTCGGCCACCTCTTTGGCCTTTCCTGATAGTAAAATTTCCTTACAGCAATGTCATTTTAACCACCTCCAAATAAATTTTCTACCTCATTTCAATCACAACTTATGTGAAGATGTTTTCCTTAAAATCTGATGAGTAAAAAAAAAATATCACCATTTTTCCATAAGTTATTGCCTCAGTCTTTAGAGGTTAATCACTGTCACGACTGACTCTCAATCATACTTAGAACATCTTTTATCTTAAGTCCTAATTGCCCTGAACAATTTCGACCATTACTGGTTCGATCCATACTTTATCATGGTTTAACACGTGCCCCACTTGGCATCATTATAATTACGTCATATTTCCTTTATCAACATTTCTCTTTTTGAGAATTTTGAATATTACCTTTCTCCTTGTAAAACCTCTAAGGTTATCCTTGAATCGTTCCTCCTGTATTCCCTAGATACAGAGCATATCAAAATACCCTTTACTAATACTAGAACCATTGTCTATGTGTTTCTGAAAAATTTCTCCACTGATACTTAAAGGTTGTTATTGCCTTAATCCTTTCCAATTCATACTGTCAAAACTCATACTATCCCTATTAAGGGTGAAATGCCAACCTTTATGCATTCCCCTAGGATTCGTTTTAAGTTACCGATGTTTTATCCTTAATTCCACCTTTAAAAAGGTACATGCATCCTTCCATGGATAAATCAAGTCATATATCCCTGATAAGGGTGTCTTATTCAATCATTCCCACCTTGATAGTATATGGCTAATTTCACAATAACATCTGTATTCAAAATGAGGTCAATCAATATGGCCTCCAAAAGATAGCAACGGTTATCCGCTTTTCTTGCCTAATTTGGTAACGATAACAAGGATGTTCTGGAAGATATTGGTCGTGTTCAACGTGAACCTCTTCTTAATAATTCCTTATTTACTTTCGTTGTTTATCTCAACAGTCACCTCAATGTTGAGATATCTTTCATATCTGGCGTCTCCCTTTCTGGGTATCGAGCCACCGGTCTTACACTTCACATTCTTGAAGGTCACTTCCTTCATCCAATTTTCCTAATTTCTTACTTCCTTGTTTCCTCAGTCTATCCGCGTCTCATTATTTATCCTTCGAATTATCTCAAGGTTTCCTCGAATCCTCCCAACTTACAGGGGATAAAATATATGTATCTCTTATGCCTTCACCCATCAATTTTAACCCATGGTGAATCACCCTCATCCTGACAAATGCATACTTTTCTATTTCTATTGCTACGAGTCTTTAGGGTTTCCTCATACCCAACTCCCTTATCATACCTCAAACTCTATTGCCTTTATATTCCTTTCCACTTTAGTTTCTTTTTATTTTCCTTTCTCTTATCATTATTTCATGAACCAACACAACATAAGCATTGATTTCAAACATCCCGTCATTCTGGATTCGTGTCCTCATAACGAATCTTAATAACTTTTACAACTTAGATTCATAATTCATCATACTCGTCTGCCTTTGTTCTGGCTCTAAAGCTTTTACACTATCTCCATAACCTTGGGACGTACTTTCCTGAAAACAATTGACTGAACTTAAATCAGTTTATTATAATCTCTTGCTCCGTGCCTTCCTTGGCCTTTCACCAGTGGGTGGCCTCTCTCTTAGGAAGGTAAGTGATAAAACAGTCTTTTATGATTCGTCAATCATTTAGAATCTCAAATGATTCCTATATTTCCTTTAGCCAGGCTCTTGCCCCGACTGGGTCAACCTGTTCCTTGGAACTCTGAGAGCTTAGCGATTTAAAGGTCATGAAAGAATTTCCTACCGCATTGTTTCCTCAAGATGGTGGTTGGGGATAATAGTCTAAGTCCTTTTTAGACAGGTCCATGAATTGCCGTATAGGAGTACCGTCTCGGGTCTCCTTTCCTTACTCGACTTTCTGTTTCCTTAGTATGAAATGTTTCATCCTTCTCCTATACTTGGGGTTATCTTATACGTTAAAATCCTCATTTTCCACTTCATTATGTTATGGGTTCCTTCTATCTTGATGGCGTCCTCCCTGACTATCACATTCAGGGTTTGCCCTTAATCTTATTCCTTGAACTATGACTTTCATCTAAGATCTCATCTTTAAGCTCTTGAACATTTGGAACCCAAATTCTATAGGAATACCTCATTATTCCCTTATCATCTTTCTCGGTATTAATCTCATATCTATTTGTTGGCTCTCTTCCTTCATTCATCACTTTTTCTGGCACAATATGTTCTTTTCCAAAAATTCGGTCTGTATTGCAATCTCAAACAGCTTTTCGGTACCGGCTCCGGTTACCTTCACTTCTATTTCCATTTTCTCAAAATCTCTTATAAACTCTCCCAAAGACATTATTATCTTGAGTCTCTCCTTTTTACTAAGGGCATCAGCCACCACATTGGCTTTCCCTGAATGATAAAGAATCTCCCAATCATAATTCTGGATTAGCTCTAACCACCTCATTTGGCGCATGTTGAGCTCTTTCTACGGGAAAATGTACCAGAGCTCCTATGGTTTGGGTAAATCTCGCACTTCTCTCCATACAAGTAGTGCCTCCAATATATAGGGCAAAACTATTACCACGAGCCCAAGCTCATGGGTGGGGATATCGAATTTTATATTCCCTTAATTGTCTTGACGCGTACGCGATTACCTTGCTGTGCTGTATAAGAAGCACCCTAATTCCTTATGCGAAGCGTCACTACACTTCACAAAATCTCCTTTTTCCATCCGACAATGCCAACATAAGGGCCATCACCAATCTTTGCTCGAGTTCTTGAAAGCTATTCTCGCGTTTCTCTGTCCATTCAAACTTCTCAGCCTTACGAGTAAGCCGCGTTAAAGGGGCTACTATCTTTACAAACTTGAACGAACCTCTGGTAGTGACCGGCCAATCCTACCTCTGGGAGTTTCCCTAACCATGGTCATCAATTCCTCAGTGGTCCTTTATTCATTCTTGTCAGGATCCTTCACGGGATCCTCCTCAGCAACAATCCCTTCAAGGACAACATCCTCAACCGCTACATCCTCAATATCAACATCATCCGGTCCTGCGTTAGGACGCTCTATCGGATCCACAATCCGATCTCCAATTAGTAATAAAACATCATCGCGCTGTTACTCCTCTGCCCCAGGGTTCGGAGTCCCTCTACCATATACGATAACGAACCACGCTTCTATCGCTACATTTATAAGGGTTCCCATAAGGGTTTTAACTGTCGGTGCTACGTTAGGTAGCCCGACAATGAACTTGGCAAGAGTTCTTATCATCTTAGTGAACTTATTATCTTAACGTCACATCATCTCTGAGGTTTATAACGCTTAGCTCTGATACCACTTCTGTAACACCCCCAAATCCGGGGTCGGGGATCCGGGTTGTCACGAGTTCCATTTCCCTTAATAACACCCAATCTCAATAAATAATCAACTACTCTGTACTGTGACCCCACAATAAACACACACACCACAAGTTATAGTCTCAGAGATGAATATCCAAAAATAATCACAAGTCATTTTATTTCACAATTATCTGCCAATACACCTTAAAAGGGTTTCTGAATAATTTACATTTCTTTGCCATTATTACAATTCATAAATATACATAAATCTGGTACATCAAAAGTTGAAGCCTAGCCTATTGGTAGTTCCTACCTCAGCTACAGCGACATCAATGCCTATAAGAAACTGCGGAACGTTTCCTATCCGCTCGCGAATTGGGAGCTTGGTCCTGTTCATCTTTTCTATCTGTTGTTGTGTGATGAAAGAAGAAAGCAAGGGTGAGCAGCAAGCCCACCAAAATAATATGTATAATGATTAACAATATATGAGCCTTGTCATAGTACTCATGAAAGTCTTGGTCAAAAGAAATGAACCAAGTTTGATATCTTAATGCGATGAAGTCGCAAAATATTCAGTATATATACATATATACTTTTTAAAATCTTGCAAGTCCTCTTTCATGCATAATATACACAGAGTTCCAGTTTATAACTGTATAAAACTATCGTTGCCAGGTGATCTCATATATCTAACCTTGTCTCAACATTTTTCTGAAAATCTTTGACATACATAAGATAATCATTTACTAGATATAAGTTTAAAAGATGAAGTTACAAGATACTCCAATATACTTATATCTTTTCCAAATACTAATTGAACTACAACCGTTCAAGTTATAATTAGTTTCAAAAGTTCATCACATAGATGAGACTACAAGATAATACTTGAATAGATTCAATCTTTGAAATATTATTGAATGAAATGAAGTTACGAGATACTTTATTAAGTCCCGATATATATATACACCTATATATATCTCTCATACATTTCCTGAAAACCTCTGTCATGTAAAGTATGAACAGAGTTGCAATATCCAATGAATTTGGAAAGAAAAAGAATTTTGGCATAAACCCGATATCTTGCTGATCAGGCAAAGATACCAATAAGAAACCTTTTCTACTAGTAGATGGATGAATCCCCCACCGGTCATCACCCTGGCCTTATTAGGACCTTGTGCTGGACCGCCACCCGGCCTCTTACGCGTTGATGGACTGCCACCCAGCCACTTACACTTTGATAGACCGTACCCCGGCCTATCGCTTATGCCGACTCAATTAGATGGGCTTACTTCCCGAACATTGGGTAAGTAATCAATTCATTTGTTTTCTCAAAACAGCGACCACGGTGCGAATGTAAAATACACCACAGAGCTGGATCCCCCAGGTTTTGAGCGAGTATTTAAATCCCCTTTGAAAGGAATATCTTAAATATAAAAATGAGTTTTGGGGTCCACTCTAACTTTAAAAATCATTTTGAAGACTCGAAAACATTTTTAAGAATGTTTGGAGTACTGCTGATTTATTAAAATAAATCAGTCCCGATATATTAGAAATATCTGAATATTATTATTTAAATAATATTCTCATAAAGATAATCCTTATTAAAATATTCGAAGTAGAAGTTTTAAAACTCATACTTGAAATGGATATTAAATAACCAAAGATATACTTATACGAAAGTACTATCTTTATTTGAATAATCGAAAATAAGTTTGATTATCGAAACATTATTCTTTAATAAAATAAAGAATATTATTAAATAATAAGCGGAGTCGTAATACCTCGAATGAATATTATAAATAATATTCATTAAATAAAATAAAGTGAGTCATACATCCTCAAATGAATATTCAATTAATAATCATTAAATATAATAAACAGAGTCATAAGTCCTCAAATGAATATTCAAATAATATTCATTAATTAATATAAAGTTATCGAATAAACCTTATTCGATCAATAGTTTTGAAAACTATATCCATATATATATAAATATACATATATATATATATACTCGGGAACATCGACTCCCGGTTTAGAAATATGTTCACCTTTTGATCCCCTATACTAAGGGTAAACTCAAATACCGCTTATCTCTAGCATAGGTATTATGCAACTATAAGCATTGAACCAACAGATATATAAATCAAGAATATGAAATAGGCATGCATATATACCATATCACATGCTACAATATATCGCAAGAATTTGCTAATAACAAATATGCATTTATCGCAAGATCATGCATATACACATATACATCACAACAACAGTTATACGGGTAGAAAACTTGTCTGAGTGCTTCCGGATAGGCTTAAGCTTAGAGTGGGTCCGATAACCTATGAACAACAACATAAGTCGGAATTAAACCCCGTTCGCTTAAGAAACTAGACTTTAACCATTTAGAGTCCTAACGATCGCTTTCGCGCTTAACGATTTACTTAAGTCGCTCGAGTATCCTCGGCTCCACCATTTTTAATAAATTAACCATTAAGGGTTTTAAGGCAATTCTTTCGCGACTATCTTACCAACTGCCTAATACACTTTACATAAATGATTCATACTCTCATTTAGTCCTTTAAGGTCTTTAACCTATGTTTCAAAGTAAGGCGAGTGGTAATGGTTCGGTCGCGAAACACCGTTACTTAAAACGGTCGTTTCTCCTAAACCGTACATCGGAATCAAACGAACTACATATCAAAACGAAGCTCGTAACATGAACTATCTAAGAATGGCAATGGTAAAAACCTAGCAGTGATTTTTACGGGTCCTAATGTTAAGAACAAAAACAGCCTAAAGTAAATCGGACATTACGACGGCTATGTTTACGTGATTTCCCAATTTTATACCATCTCAAATCGACCACCAATCAATCCCAATTCATTCATACAACCAACATCCATCCAAAACACACTACAACACTCCCAACACCTCAAGTTCTTCCAATTTATGTTATTCTCATCATGAATTTCAACTATACTTAATTCCTTTAACAAATCAACAAGATTCAACATTCATTTCACTACCACTCCAACCCAAACTCTAACAAACAAGCTTCATGCTTCATATATACTATATCAATCATAACCATTCCTAAATACTCAAAACTAAAGCTAGGGTTTGGAGTTTATACCTTCTTGAAGCTTCTTAACACAACACAAGAGCTTTGAATGCCTAAAGAACCTTGATCCTTGCTTGTATAACCTTAAACTTTCATAAAAATTCAAGAAACTAAAATTATTTCTTTGAAAGTTACTATTCACCATCTTCTTCCTTGAATTATTGCAAGAGATTGTGAAGGAATTTGAAGCTTAAACTCATGGAATAGCTATATCTATGCATAAGGAGTACTAGATAATTATCTTACCAATTAAGGAAGCTTGGAACTTGAATTTTGAAATTCTTCTTCTTGAAAATAGGGAAAAGCCGAGAGCAAGCTTGGAAGAAAGAGAGATTTTTGTGTTTTTGTGATTTGTTTTGATTTGCCTTGGTTGTTTTTGTTTTGATTTTGGTTAAATACCTTATTAACCTTGAACTTTGTGTGGTTATCATTCATCCACACCTCCTTCCCCCCTATGTCATGCTTATGTCACCTTGTGATGTCATCATCCCTTACTTGCCCTCTTCTTATTGGTTGGATGACCTCATCATCCCTAACCTCCTTGATTAACTCTCAATTGTTTGTCTAATGACCGCTGATCTGTTATACGGTTCGCTTAACTTTCGTTCTCGTTTCTCGTTTGAGGGATCATACCCGGGATCTTATTTCTTAGGTTCCCTTAACCTTTCTCAATACATTATCTCCCTTTTATGATCCTCTCTTATAATCCTTGAATTTAGATCCTTTTTATCCTGTTACCTTATACTTAATTCTTTCGGTATCTGGTGGATTTTCAGGAAAAATCAAAGTGTTCGGATTTGGATTCTGATGATCTTTACATACACTTATATCCCATATAAAGTACTAATAAGATCTCAGAATAACAATAGAAGAACCCCTACATAGTGTGGCATGAAAAGTTTTCTCATTCAGCATAATCTGTAAAATCACTATTCATAAGGGTTTCAAAAATTCCAAAATTTGGGGTTATTACAAACTTCATTGGTTTTCTTGTTGATGAAGGTACATTCTTCTTTATAAAAAAGAACTTTAAAACCTTTGTCTGTAAACTGGCTGACACTGAGAAGATTTACTTCAAGATCAGCTACCAATGCTACATTATCAATGACAACATTTCCTGAAAAAATCTTGCGATATTCCATTGTGAATCCTTTGCTGTTGTCTCCAAAGTTCACCAAAGGGTCAGCCTTCTCCTCAAATTGTGATAGCAGGGCCTTATCACATGTCATATGCCTGGAGCATCCACTGTCTATGATCCATATGACATTCTTCATTTTGCCCAGCATATACATTGAGGATTAAGTGTGTTTAGCAACCCAAGCAATGTTGTGTATTTTCTTCTTGTTAACTGATTTAGCAGAAGTAGAGTTAGAAGTCCCAGAAAGAATGGCATTCATAGATGTTTGTGCATTTTCCCTTGTAGCTGTAGATCTAATACTGACTTCTTTGAGATCTACTCTCAGTTTGTGGCAACTTTTCATCACTTTCATGTTGCAAGGGATGCAATCAAACTTGTCACAGATTGAGTAGGGATCATTTGCATTTGCTTCATTGTACTTGCATGCTCCTTCTACGGACTTGCTAATAGCCTTTTTAGAAAGGTGAGTTAGATGATTCATAGAGCCACATTTTTGACATTATTTTCTTAGAGCATCTGCAACATAAGCAAAGTTGTTGCTTTTGTTTATCCCTATCTTCCCATTTCTATTTTTCTTTTTCTTTCTTGCATCTTCAATTTTTATTTCCTTGACAGGTCTCTTGGAAGCTTGGTTGACCATGGGCTTCTTCTCAGCTGTGGAAATTGGAGTTGTTTCTGCATTCTTCTTCTCATTGTCTTCATCAGTAATTTCTTGATTTATGATCAACTCTTCTTCAATGAAATCTACTTCACATGCCTTGAACATTAGTGAACCAACCTTTTTCAGCATAGCTGGAACATCTTCATTTTCTGTTGTTTTTCCTTTGTCACCTATTTCTTTCTTCTTGTTGTTCAAAGCATCATAATCAAGACCAATAACAATATTAGCACATGGTTTGTTCTTCTCATGGTATTGTCCAACCAACTCAGATGCATTCCTGAAAGATTTCAACTTGACTTCATTCTTTTCTAGCTTCTCCCTCAACAGTGCTTCAATCTCATTTGTACACTTGAGCTTGTTCTTTAGATATGCATTTTCTTGTTTCACAGCTTCAAGCTCCACAAGCAACAATTGAGTTTCTTGTTTCTCATTTTCAAGCTTCTCATTGATCTTTGTTAGTCTGCTAACTTCCTCATTAGCATCAACCATACTTGTATGAATGTGAAACTAATTTGTGCTTATCTTTTCAACATTTTCCTTATATTGACTCATATTTAAATCAATGATAGTAAGAGTTGGTACCTGTACTTTTGATAAGGATGACTCTCCTTGCTCCAAGGCTATAACTGCATAATTTCTAACTTCCCCATCTTCGTCATTATCAGAATCATCCCAACTCTTTCCCTCTGCAATATAGGCATTGCTTTGCTGTTTCCTCATAAGAGCTTCATACTTTGCTTCCAGTTCAAGATAAGCTTTGTCTTTCTTTTCTTTCTTGGGTTTCCTGCATTCTGTAGCAAAATGGCCTAGCTCATCATAATTATAATATCTTATTTTTGATATGTCAACAGATCCAGTTTTATAGCCATTTTTACTATCAGGTGTGTACTTCCCTTTTCCTTTGCAGCTGCTGTCTTTGTTGAATGATTGTCCTTTTCCCTTGAAGAATCTCAACTTCTTTACTTTAATGTTAGAGAACTTTCTTGCCAGATAGGCCATTGATTGATCTAGCTCATCAAGTTCATCCAGGGTGTAGAACTCATCTTCTTCTAATTCCAGTATGACTTGCTCCTGTGAATCATTGTTTCTTTGCTCACTTGTTGAGCTATCTGGAGTCTGGAATTTTGGCTCATCATTTGAGATATGGCTTTCATTAACAAATAGAGCACTTGAAACATCTACAACATGCCCTTGACCAGCTCTCAATGATTTCCTTTGAATCATTTCCAATTCATATATTTTTAAGATTCCATATAGAACTTCCAGAGTCATTCTACTTAAGTTTCTCCCTTCTCTGATTGCTAAGATTTTCTGTTCCAAATGGCCAGGGAGTGTGCGCAAAAACTTCAAGTTCACTTCTTCAGCTTCATAATATTTATCATGCAGCTGCAAGTCATTAATCAGCTTGTTCAACCTTTCAAACACATCAGTAATGCTTTCATTTGGCTTAACCATAAAACCCTCATACTAGATCCGATAATTTTGGACACGACACGTGTTGAGTGGCATTTATGACACTTTATAATGCTCTAATAAGCTTTGAATTGATGCCTTTGTACTCAAGTTGTTAAGTGTTTTAATGTGTTTTTGAGTGTTTTTGCATTTCAGGCATTATCTCGGTAATCAGGTGTATTGTGCATTAGCATTATTTTGGTGTTAATTTGGTGTCAAGGTGGTGTTGGAATAAAAGCTAGTAAAAAGCCGAATCGAAACTGCAAGAAAAATAAAGAAGTCAGTTTTGGCAGAAGCCCAGTGTGCCCGCGCTGATCAAGTGCGCGGCCACGCCAAAGTACAGAATGCCAGCGCGCCCGCACTGATCAAGCGCGCGGTCATGCCGTGTCGGGATGCAGAATTCTGATTCTATTCTAATTCGAATTTGGAGACTTCTATGCTGCATGGGGCTGCTATATAAACAACTCTAGGTCATTTTTAATAAGTAATCAAGCCAGAGACATATCAAGGAGAGCGTAAGAAGACCGATTTAGCACGATTCAACGAAGACGAAGAAGATCTTGTTTTTACTTGTGAACCTTTGTTTTAAGTTGTATTTGGATGCTAGTTTTCTTATTTGTGAACCTTAATCTTGTTTTGTACTTGATTTTATTTATTCGTTATAAAGACTACATTTTATATACCATGCTTTCATTGGAACCCACGTTGATGATGAGTCCGATTATGGGCTAATCGTTATCGTAGGGTTCTAGCGGATTTATTTATGGATTTCTTTAGTTAAATTGTTTAATGCCTTAGTATGTGGTGATTGTATGATATCCTAGTATTGGTTGTGCATATTCGTCTTATGAGCGTCACGAACTTATAAGATAGTGTGTTAATTCTTAATGAAACGAAAGTGAATTTACGGATTTAGAACTTGCCATGCTAGCATAGGTTCATGTATTCGATATGCATGATTCGTAGGTAATTTTAAGCATCTTACTTACCCACCCTGTGTAATCAAGTTAGATAACTTGTGCTTAAACCGTTATATTGTCAAATTCTATAGACATATAAGGTCTCAATATAATTGGTGTCTATTCAGCTTTTATCTCTTTTGTGGATGTCTGGTAGTATGATACTCGTGCAACGAAAGTTGGCGTTTATCAGTTTGTTTCGTGTTGTTTGGTTAGTGTCATCATCATTGCATGCTATTAAGAAAAATAAGGCTATTGAATGAAGTATTAATGAAGTTAGAATTCCATGTTTGTTATATATATTAATTCAATCAATCTTATTCTCGTAGTTATAATCATTAGTTTAATTCTTAGTTATAAGCAACCTCCATTTATCATCGTCTTAGGATTGAATAACAACCATACATTGTTGCTAAAGTGCGTAAATTAATTAGTTAACCAATACAGTCTATGTGGGAACGAACTCGAAAAGATTCTATACTACTTGCGAACTCGTATACTTGCGTGTCTTATTAGGGCGTGTTTAGCGACTAACAAGTTTTTGGCGCCGCTGCCGGGGACTTCAGTGTTAATTGATAGTTTATGTGTTTTCCATCAATGGTCGTTAAAGTTCATTGACTCGGACATTGTTACTTATCTGTTTCCTTGTCTTATTTCAGGTACACTAGCGAAGGTTTATGCATACACGTTCGCGTACTCGTCAGAGAACACTGGATAAAGCCGAGGAAAAAAGTTGTGGTAGCTCTTAAGAAAGTTTTTGAGGAAGAAAAGAAGGTAGAGGAAGAAGAGAAAGTCGAAGAACCAGTTGTAGTAGCGATGGGAGATCAAGCAGAAAATCCGAAGGCTTTGATGGACTATTCTCAGCCTAAGATTAATGACATTCATTCAAACATCATCAGACCAGCCATCAGGGCTAACACTTTTGAGATCAAGTCAAGCACGATTCAGATGATACAGAACTCAGTTCAGTTTTGGGGTTCTTCTATTGTAGACCCCAACATGCATATCAGGGATTTCATCGAGATCTGTGACACTTTCAAATTCAATGATGCGACTGAAGATGCTATCAAGCTATGCCTTTTCCCACTCTCTTTGTGGGACAAAGCTAAGTATTGGTTACACTCTCTACCAGCAGGATCTATCACCACTTGGGAGGATCTCGCGCAAAAGTTTCTCACTAAATTCTTCCCCATGGCGAAGACTGCTGCAATCAGGATCAGGAATGCTCTTACCCAGTTTGCTCAGCAAACTGGGGAATCTCTGTGTGAGGCTTGGGATCGATATAAGGAGATGCTAAGGAAGTGCCCACACCATGGCATGCCTGATTGGATGATTATTAATTGCTTCTACAATGGATCGGGTGCTACTTCTAGACCCATGCTTGATGCAGCATCAGGAGGAGCCTTGTGGGCTAAGAGCTACGATGAAGCTTATGAACTTATTGAACTGATGGATGCTAATGAGTACCAGAATCCTTCCCAGAGACTGGCTCAGGGGAAAGTCGCATGAATTCTGGAGTTAGATGCAGCAACTGCTATCGATGTCCAACTTAAGGCTTTGATGATGAAGGTGGACACTTTGGCTAATTATGGAGTTAATCAAATCGCCAGTGTCTGTAAACTTTGCGATGGTGCCCTTGAGACTGATCAGTGCACAATTTCTAGTTAATCAACTCAGTTCGTGAACAACTTCCAGCGATCACAGCAACAGTGCCAGCCACCTATCATCCCAACAACCACAATCATCCTAATTTCAGTTGGAGCAATGCTCAGAATACGGTTCAACAGCCTTATCAGCAGTACCCAGCTAAGTAGTACAACCCCCCTGGTTTTCAGCAACCACATTATGCACCTAGACAACAATTCCTGCTGAAACAAGCCAATGAAAAATCTGAATTTGAGGAGTTGAAGCTTATGTGCAAGAGTCAAAATGTTTCTATCCAGACCTTGGAAAATCAAATTGGGCAAATTGCCAATGTCTTGCTAAATCGTAAGCCTGGTACACTACCTAGTGACACTGAAGTTCCAGGAAAGAGGGAAGCTAAAGAACAGGTTAAGGTAATCACTTTAAGGTCTGGAAAGGTTGCGAATCCCGAACAAACTCAAGAGTTGACTGAAGAAGCTGAGGCTAAGAAAGAAGTAGAGCAACAGAATAAAGAAGTGGAACCAAGGAAGACTACTGTTGAGCACACTCCGCCTGAGGGTAATACAGGGGAGAAACATATCTATCCTCCACCACCTTTTCCCAAGAGGCTACAGAAGAAAAAGCTGGACAAGCAATTTGAGAAGTTTCTGGAGGTGTTCAAAAAACTTTATATCAACATACCTTTCACTGAGGCTCTTGAGCAGATGCCTAGTTATGCAAAGTTTATGAAAGGTATTCTCTCTCGGAAGGTGAAGCTAGATGATTTAGAGACAGTCGCTCTCACGGAGGAATGTAGTGTTGTGCTACAACAGAAGTTGCCTCTGAAGCTTAAAGATCCAGGAAGCTTCACTATTCCATGTACTATTGGAAAAGTATCTTTTGACATATGCTTATATGACTTGGGAGCTAGCATCAATCTGATGCCTTTGTCAATTTTTAAGCAGTTGGACTTACCTGATCCCAAACCGACTTATATGACCTTGCAGTTGGCAGACCGTTCTATTACATATCCATGAGATATTGTGGAGGATGTCTTGGTCAAGGTTGATAAACTCATCTTCCCTGCCGATTTCGTCATTCTTGATTTCGAGGAGGACAAGAAGATTCCCATAATCTTAGGGAGACCTTTCTTGGCGACTGGCCGAACCTTGATAGATGTGCAGAAGGGTGAGCTCACAATGCGAGTTCTGGATCAGGATGTTACTTTTAATGTGTTCAATTCTATGCAATTTCCTACTAATAATGATGATTGCTTAAAGGTGGAGTTGGTCGATTCGGTGGTCACATCGGAACTTGATCAATTGCTAAGGTCTGATGCCTTAGAGAAAGCCTTGTTGGGGAATTCAGATAGTGAAGATGATGAAGGTGAAGAACAATTGCAATATTTAAATGCTTCTCCCTGGAAAAGGAAAATAGATATGCCTTTTGAATCTCTTAGAATGGAGGAATTGAACAAAGCTCCTAAACTGTGGCGCCCTCCAAACCCGGGTCAGAAGTTTGGGGTCCACACACACACCTTAATTATAACCTGCTTATAACAATAATAAAGATAATAATAATATATGCAATGACCCTATTTACCAACCACCACGGACCGCAACAGGTTAAAGTATGCACACAAGCCAAACACACTAATATATTACAAACCGTTCAAATCCCAACTATTTCAAATTCAAACTGAGTATTAAACATTATTACAAACTTTTACAAACTTAAATTATTCCAAAAGAAGCCTACTAGCTCAGCTTTCTCAACCTGAACCCCTAGCTCTCGCGCTGGACTGGGGATCCTCTTTACCAACTGGTTCCTTCTTAACTGGAAAGAATATAAACAACATCGCACAAATGAGCTAACTAGCTCAGCAAGTCACAATGACAAAACTGAGAATAATGATCATCAGGTGAATATGGTTATGATATCAAGTGAACAATGGATTATGATTTAGAATTGGATATTATACTTTTAATTTAAAACCAAGGTTAGGCTGCTGATCAGTCACGCACTAACCCCGAGCAAGGCACACATCATTGCTCTAACTACTAGATCCAAGGCACACATTGGCCTAACTTGACCATAATATGGTCTGACCACGAATCTGGTCCACAATTTTATAAAAACAATCCAATTCTAACATAATAACAGAATATGCAATAATAAACAATAACCGAAATCATTAACAATAATAAATGTTTAACAATGAAAGGGTTTCAATCTTTGTAAGGATCAACAAGGTACTTTTAAAGCTTGAATGCTGGGTAATGAAAGAATTGGATAACAAAGGAAACAACATTTCAGGGTTTCAAGGATTTGGTCTTTCAAAGCATAAGATATCATGGATTGAGTATATAATAATTCAGTTCAGTGTCTGGTATTTAGTTTGTATGTATTTGTGGAGTAGTATCGTAGATTTGTGGTTCGTGTTTGGGTATACAATAATCAATGGCTTAGAAAGAATATGGTTCATAGCTCAAGAACAATAACTGAAATCAGGATTTAGGTTTCCGTGCTTCAAAGCACTTGCAATGTCAACAAGACTATCAAGAATTACAATATCTCGAGAAAGTTCAGAACACTTGCCTGATATCAGCTTACTATCCTGCACTTGCTTTCAATCACAATCGTCTTACTCCTCAACTACCTATTTCCCTTTCCTACGCCTTGCCTCTTCTGCTCACATATCATAAGCATCTATCAATCATCAACTCACAGGATTCTATTCAACACATACTTCTATCTATCCTTCGTTTTACCCAAATCCGATTAACGGATTGAAATCTATGCAATAACCAAGTAAACACCGAATATATAGACCGATAGTCAAACAACAGGTCACGTATAACACATAATACATCACGTAATCAATGACATATCATCTATAAAGAAGTCTCGGGTCATAAATATGCTTTCGGGTATTTAAAATGATTTTTAAAACATTTTTCGGAATTAAAATGGGTCGTTGGATCAATTTCGGGTTAATAAACAGGGTTCGGTTGGCCCATTCTGGCTCCGAAATAATTTTAGAATAATTATCGAGCCTTGGAAATAATTTAGAATAATATTTTAAAGCTCGAAACTATTTTTCAGAATTTTTAAATCATTTTTAAATAATTAAATCTAATTAAATAACTAATTAAAATCAATTAATAATTAATTATATCAATTAATCAATTAATTTTCGAATTAATTGACTAATTAATCAATTAAAAATTAACTGAAATTAATTAACTAATTAATTCAGATTTATATGTGAATTAAAAATAATTTTCGGAATTAAAATAATAATTTTTAGAATTTTCAGAAATTAAAAACGAATTTTTATAATAAAAATAAATAGGAAATATGATTTTTAAACATTTTATAAACAGGAATCCTAAATTTGCAAAGTCTGGAAACTTCAGGGACCTAAATGCATCGTTTTCAAAAGTTGGGGTACTAAAATGTAATTTTACACCCCGCCGCCGGAAAATAGTCGGGTTCGCCGGAGAACACGATTCCGACCTCCTCACCTTACCACAAGCTCCAGATCACATCTACACAACATCAGGAACACAACCATGCAATCAATTCATCCTAACAATCCCTGAGTTGGCCGAAATTTGGCCGTGAAGTTTTCCAGTTTCCGGCGAACAACGGAAAACTTCAAAACACAACTCCCTTCTCTACAGACCTCGTTGGTTCATGAAACTTATACGACTAGATTGCAAATTTCACAGAGAACACAACCCACTATAACACAACACCAATCTATCACAGAATAAGAAACCCCCAAATTTCAATTAAGAACATTCATACGGGTTATAAACCCTAATTTTGAAATTCAAAAATTAAACTCAAATTTGAACATGTTATTGAACTCCAAATCAGACGTATGACATATGAAAATCATCAGGAAAACAAGCTCTACAACATGCAATCATCAAATCATACAAACAATCATCCGAACAAAAATTCATATTTTTAATAAAATAAATTCGAAAATAAATAAATTTTTAGAAAAATACCCTTGATTTCTGCAGTGAAATAAAGCTCAGAATCTGATAGAACACCTCAAATCCTTCATTTTGGTTACTCAAGCTTTAAAAACAGAGATCGGTAACGCCTTCGTTTTGCTGTTTGATTCTTAGAACAGTTTATGTAATTAGGGTTTTTCTCTGAAAATTATATAATTAACTATCTGCAAATGATTTTGATACGAAATAAAATACGGTAAAAGGCTATTTATAATTACGGAAAATTTGTATCCCGTTGGATCATTCCGGATATAAAACAGTACGTTTATCTGTAAAAACTGATCGAAACGGTATCGGTTTTCGGGATAATTATCCAAATCAGTACAATTTGTAGTGCGGTCTTGGTCTCAGCGCCTGGTTACACGTATTACAAAGTGATAATTGGGATAGTTTAATAAAAAGCTCCCGTTTATCGAAAATACGGGTTTTATTGATTTACCGAAACAAATATTGTATCGAAAATGTTGCGTCGGGACCCGCGCAGGACAAACCGTAAGCCGGATCGAAAAAGTCGAAACATGAAAAATGCTCGGAATATTACAATTAGGTTAAGAAGGAGTTCTCGGAAGAGTTTCGGGTTCCAAAAACGTAACAACGGTTGACGTCGGTTGGTTCCCGTTTTTTATAAAATAGATTTTAATTACCCGGAAAAAGATTTTAGAAATTTCATATGATTCTTATAAATCCATAAATCAACATAAAAATAATTAGGAAGATATGACAATTATCTATATTTTATTTTGGACATATAAAAATTAAAATACTCAATTAATATTATTTTTGAATATTCAAGTACAGATAACACTTAACAATTAACTCACAGAATAGATACTGGGCACACATAATAATATCAAAAATAATTACACGATATATCCCGGATATTACATCATTCCCCTCTTAAAAGGATTTTGTCCTCAGAATCTCCTAAGAAAACAAATGAGAGTATTTTTCTCTCATATCATTTTCTAACTCCCAGGTTGACTCTTCAACCTTTGGGTTTCTCCACAATACTCTTACTAACTTTACCACTTTATTTCTCAATACTTTCTCTCTTGCCTCTAGAATCTCTATCGAACTCTCTACATATGGTAAATCTGCCTGAAGCTCTATTGGCTCATATTCTATTACATGCCTGGAGTCTGGATTATATTTCTTGAGCATCGATACATGAAAAACATTGTGAATGTGCTCCATGTACGGAGGTAACGCCAATTCGTAAGCTACTTTGCCAACGCGCTTTAGGATCTCAAAAGGTCCGACATATCTTGGGCTTAGCTTCCCTTTCTTTCCAAACCTCGTTAGTCCTTTCCATGGTGATACTTTCAGTAATACCAAGCTTCCTTCTTCAAATTCCATGTCTTTCCTTGATTGGTCTGCATATTTCCTCTGACGATTTTGAGCGGCTATTAATCTTTTCTGGATAAGTTCAACAACTTCCTTTGTCTGCTGTACCAGTTCAGGTCCAAGTATCTTGCGTTCTCCTACTTCGTCCCAATATATGGGAGATCTACATTTGCGTCCATAAAGGGCTTCATAGGGTGGCATTCCAATGCTGGCATGATAACTGTTGTTGTAAGCAAACTCTATCAGAGGTAAATGTTCGTCCCAACTTCCTTTGAAATTAATAGCACAAACACGTAACATATCCTCGATTGTCTGGATCGTTCTTTCACTTTGGCCATCCGTTTGGGGGTGATAAGTTGTACTCATATTCAGTCTTGTTCCCAAACATTCTTGAAAACTCTTCCAGAATCTTGAATTAAACCTTGGATCTCGATCATATACGATAGACACTGGAACTCTATGACGAACTACAATTTCTTTTAGGTATATATGGACCAACTTGTCGAGCGAAAATCTTTCATTTATAGGCAGAAAATGAGCTGACTTGGTAAGTCTATCCACTATAACCCAAATGGCATCATGATTAACCCTTGTCCTTGGTAATCCAACTATGAAATCCAGGTAATATGTTCCCACTTCCACTCTGGAATCTCCAATGGTTGTAGCAATCCGCTTGGTCTTTGATGCTCTGCTTTAACTCTCTGACAGGTATAACATTTGCTAACCCATTCCGTAATTTCCCTCTTCATATCTGGCCACCAATAATTTTTCTTTAAATCTCTGTACATTTTGGTACTCCCTGGATGGATGGAGTATCTTGAACTATGTGCTTCTTGTAAAATTTCATTCTTTAACTCCGTCACTGGTGGAATCCAGATTCTAGATGAAAATCTCAAAATGCCTTGATCATCCTTCTGCGTGCATAATTCTTCACCTACCAAACGATTTATATCTTGATCCATTACATCTTTCTGACATTTTTTTATTTTCTCCAACAACTCTGGCTGGAAAGTCATACTGTACACTTTCGCTTCCTCAGGTTCGCAAACTCTAATTTCCAATTCCAATTTCTGAAATTCCTTATATATATCTTCAGGTACTGATAACTCATTTAACTTTTCCTTCCGACTTAATGCGTCTGCCACCACGTTCGCCTTACCGGGATGATAATTAATCGAGCAATCATAATCCTTGATCAATTCTAACCATCTCCTTTGCCTCATATTAAGTTCCTTCTGGGTAAATATATATTTCAAACTTTTGTGATCCGTGAAAATCTCACATTTTTCTCCATACAAATAATGTCTCCAAATCTTCAAAGCAAAAACTATAGCTGCTAGCTCCAAGTCATGAGTAGGATACTTTTGTTCGTGTGGTTTCAATTGCCTTGACGCATACGCAATCACCTTGTCGTGCTGCATAAGAACACATCCTAATCCTTTGTAGGAAGCATCGCTATAAATTACGAAATTCCCTTGATCGTCTGGAAGTGACAAAATAGGTGTTGTGATTAATCTCCGCTTCAATTCCTGAAAACTTTCTTCGCACTTGTCATTCCATATAAACTTTTCATTCTTTCGTGTAAGCTTTGTTAATGGTGTGGCAATCCTTGAGGAATTCTGAACGAATCGTCGATAATATCCTGCCAATCCCAAGAAACTTATTACCTCAGTGGGTGTTCTCGGTCTCTCCCAATTCGTAATTGCTTCGATCTTTTCCGGGTCCACTTTGATCCCTTCGTTACTGACTATGTGTCCTAAGAACTAAACTTCTTGTAGCCAAAACTCACACTTCGACAATTTAGCATATAACTTCTTTTTCCTTAAAATCTCCAAAGTTGTCCTTAAATGTTCCGCATGATCCTCCTCCGTCTTTGAATAGATCAAAATATCGTCTATAAATACTATAACGAACTTGTCCAAATATTCCTTGAAAATTCTGTTCATCAGGTCCATAAACGCTGCTGGGGCATTGGTCAATCCAAAAGACATCACTAAAAACTCGTAATGTCCATACCTTGTTCTGAAAGCTGTCTTTGGTATATCTTCTGGTTTGATCTTCAGTTGATGATATCCCGATCTTAAATCGATCTTGGAGAAATACTTGGCTCCCTTCAATTGGTCAAACAAATCATCAATTCTGGGTAACGGATACTTATTCTTGATTGTCAACTTGTTGAGCTCCCTATAGTCGATGCACAGTCTCATGCTTCCATCTTTCTTCTTGACAAATAATACCGGGGCTCCCCACGGGGATACGCTGGGTCTGATTACTCCTTTCTCTAACAATTCCTGCAATTGCTTTGCTAGCTCTTTCATCTCAACAGGCGCCATTCTGTACGGGGCTTTGGATACTGGTTCTGTTCCAGGTGCTAAGTCGATCGCAAATTCAATTTCTCTATCTGTAGGAAGTCCTGGCAATTCGTCGGGAAATACGTCTGGAAATTCATTCACTACTGGGATATCTTCAAGTTTGCTGGCTCCTGACTTTTGTCAATTACGTATGCTACGAAATGCTCGCATCCTTGCCGTAGTAACTTCTTGGCTTGAATCATTGTTAAGAACTTCTTTACTTGTTTCTGACCTTTGAACGTTACTATTCTTTCGTCTGGCGTTTTCACCATTACTTTCTTATTTCGACAATCTATCTGAGCATCATGCTTAGATAACCAATTCATCCCTAATATCACATCAAATTCTCCTAACTTAAATGGTATCAAATCTACACAAAACTTACTACCAAAAATCTCAATCTCACAATTTCTACAAACTTGGTTCACAGTTACACCTTCTTGATTTGCTAATTCCACAGTCATTATTTCATTTAAGCACTCAACTGGACAGTTTAATTTACTAACAAAATCTTGTGAAACAAACGATCGAGTTGCTCCCGAGTCTATTAACACTTTGGCACATAAAGAATTCACATTAAGCGTACCTGCCACGACATCCGTATCCTGGATAGCATCCTTCACTGACATGTCGAAAACTCTAGCCCTTGGAGTCTCATTTACTGCTGGGGTAGATCCCATAATTCTCAATGCATTACTAACTGGGGCTGGTGTCTTGCAATCCCTGGCCATATGTCCTGGCTTCCCACATTTAAAGCATATAAATCAATGACTGGAACTTTCACTGTTGGATTCCGGATAGGTTGATCTTTATTTGCTGGCTCTCTTGCTGGCTGATTTCGGCACTCCCTCGAGTAGTGCACTTTCTGGTTGCATTTAAAACATACCACATTCAACTTGTTACAAACTCCTCCATGCTTCTTTCCACATACTTGACAATCTGGAAAAGTTAATCTCAACTGATTCGGCTGATTCACATTAGCTGGACGATTGCCCTGGCCTCCGTCTCCTGCATTTTGTCTCTTGAAATTAAAATTTCTCCCTGGCTGAAACTTGCCCTTCTTAAAATTTGGAACTTCCCTGTTTGTGACTGACCCTCATTCCCTCAACTTTTCTTTTCTTGCTTTCCTTTTCTTTCTGGAACATCTCACTCTCTGTCTCTGCGATCATAGCTTTCTGTACAACCCCGGCATAGGTATCCAATTCAAAAATAGCTACCTTCCCCCTGATCCATGGCTTCAAGCCTTGCTGGAATCTCTTAGCTTTCTTTCTATTAGTATCAACATACGACGGCACATACCTTGATAATTCCTCAAACTTCCCCTCATAATCTGTTACCGACATATTCCCTTGCTTTAACTCTAAAAACTTCAGCTCCATTTGATCCTGAACAAACTGAGGAAAATACTTTTCTAAAAACAATTCCTTAAACCTTTCCCAACTAATATATATGTGCCTTCCAATGTCTTCACCATTTCCCACCAATAGGTGGCCTCATTCTTCAGATAGTAACTTGCAAACTCAACCTTATGTTCCTCTTTCACTTTCACTAAGGCAAATGCCTTTTCTATTTCCTTTAACCAAACATTTGCTTCAATTGGCTCTAAGGAACCCTTGAATTCTGGTGGGTTTATTGCCTGAAAAGTTTTGAAAGTTACCTAGGGATTGGTCTGTCTTGTTGTTGTTGTGCCAGGTGAACTGTTTGTTGGGCCAAGATTTGAAGAATCTGGGCTATTGCTGGGTCCATGGGTCCTGGGTTCACATTCTGGGTTGTATCATCTTGGTTATTATTGTTGTTGTTTTCTTCATTCTGGGTGTTGGTGCGGGTATTTCTTCTAGGAGGCATTCTCTGTAAAGAATCAATCAACTTATTTAGCTTTTGAATCAATCTTTACATAAAAGAATAGTTTTGCAAAACAGAAATATTTCTTTTTGAAAACAGTTGTGACTAATAAATTACATGCTTCTTTACAGAATATAAACAGTTATGAAAAACAGGGCACATGGTATCACAGGGTATACTGGTGTAATAAATAAGGTAAAGTAAAACATGTGCGATAAAGTAATGACAGTGTTGGAAAGGAAAAAGGTACTGATATATATAGATCAAAAGTTTTAGGGTAGTACAAGCGTAAAGACGCTTCGAAAGTAAAAGCAAAAGGGTACCATAACCTACTCACTAGTCAGCATCGCTAGTCTATAAATACAACTCAAAAGTCTTCTAATACACACTACACACTACTGTCCATACTACATAATCATAACAACACTGCTCAGCATCTCTATCTCAGAATCTCTGGCTCATGGCAAATCTGGACCTCCTATCTCCTCAAGCTCCTCTAGAATCCACCTTAGCCCACTCCACTAGGAAATCAGGGGTGATGTCCTCATGTAGTAGCCTCAGCAATCCTCACAGCAGCTGCTCTACGAAACGCCTGGAGCCTCTCCCTAAGTCGCCCTCTCACCACTCCCCATCTCTCTGGTACGCATTGATATGCAATAACTCCTGGATCTGACCCTGTAGGAATCGCTGCTCCATAAGGCAAGCCTCAAACTGATGATATGGACAGGATAGGAAGAGAACTGGAAAGGTACTCCTGTGACTGAATGACTAGTAAAGCCTGAATCAGCAGGTGGGGGTCCTCTGACAGGTGGCCTCATGCCTGGAGGTGGAATAGCCTGCAATGGTACGGGCTGCAACACCGGTGGAGGTAGAATAGCCAATGCTGGTGGAATAACAGGACGTGGATCCGATGCTGGTGCTCCAACTGAAGGCTCTGAGTGATCAGCTGATACGGGAATAAAAGAGTCGGCCATCTCTGCTATCTGAAATCATATCGTAATATAAGAATCTCGTACCATAACGCAATTTACACTAATACCTATATACCGAAACACTCAACCTCTCAACGTTCTATCATCCTATGCCTTACTTCTAATCCTAACCCTCTACCCATTCCCGTTAACCTAGGCTTGTGTCAGTGACTTATAACCTGTAGCTCTGATACCAAACCTGTGGCGCCCTCCAAACCCGGGTCAGAAGTTTGGGGTCCACACACACCTTAATTATAACCTGCTTATAACAATAATAAAGATACTAATAATATATGCAATGTCCCTACTTACCAACCACCACGGACCGCAACAGGTTAAAGTATGCACACAAGCCAAACACACTAATATATTACAAACCGTTCAAATCCCAACTATTTCAAATTCAAACTGAGTATTAAACATTATTACAAACTTTTACAAACTTAAATTATTCCAAAAGAAGCCTACTAGCTCAGCTTTCTCAACCTGAACCCCTAGCTCTCGCGCTGGACTGGGGATCCTCTTTACCAACTGGTTCCTTTTTAACTGGAAAGAATATAAACAACATCGCACAAATGAGCTAACTAGCTCAGCAAGTCACAATGACAAAACTGAGAATAATGATCATCAGGTGAATATGTTATGATATCAAGTGAACAATGGATTATGATTTAGAATTGGATATTATACTTTTAATTTAAAAACCAAGGTTAGGCTGCTGATCAGTCACGCACTAACCCGAGCAAGGCACACAGCATTGCTCTAACTACTGGATCCAAGGCACACATTGGCCTAACTTGACCATTATATGGTCTGACCACGAATCTGGTCCACAATTTTATAAAAACAATCCAATTCTAACATAATAACAGAATATGCAATAATAAACAATAACCGAAATCATTAACAACAATAAATGTTTAACAATGAAAGGGTTTCAATCCTTGTAAGGATCAACAAGGTACTTTCAAAGCTTGAATGCTGGGTAATGAAAGAATTGGATAACAAAGGAAACAACGTTTCAGGGTTTCAAGGATTTGGTCTTTCAAAGCATAAGATATCATGGATTGAGTATATAATAATTCAGTTCAGTGTCTGGTATTTAGTTTGTATGTATTTGTGGAGTAGTATCGTAGATTTGTGGTTCGTGTTTGGGTATACAATAATCAATGGCTTAGAAAGAATATGGTTCATAGCTCAAGAACAATAACTGAAATCAGGATTTAGGTTTCCGTGCTTCAAAGCACTTGCAATGTCAACAAGACTATCAAGAATTACAATATCTCGAGAAAGTTCAGAACACTTGCCTGATATTAGCTTACTATCCTGCACTTGCTTTCAATCACAATCGTCTTACTCCTCAACTACCTGTTTCCCTTTCCTACGCCTTGCCTCTTCTGCTCACATATCATAAGCATCTATCAATCATCAACTCACAGGATTCTATTCAACACATACTTCTATCTACCCTTCGTTTTACCCAAATCCGATTAACGGATTGAAATCTATGCAATAACCAAGTAAACACCGAATATATAGACCGATAGTCAAACAACAGGTCACGTATAACACATAATACATCACGTAATCAATGACATATCATCTATAAAGAAGTCTCGGGTCATAAATATGCTTTCGGGTATTTAAAATGATTTTTAAAACATTTTTCGGAATTAAAACGGGTCGTTGGATCAATTTCGGGTTAATAAACAGGGTTCGGTTGGCCCATTCTGGCTCCGAAATAATTTTAGAATAATTATCGAGCCTTGGAAATAATTTAGAATAATATTTTAAAGCTCGAAACTATTTTTCAGAATTTTTAAATCATTTTTAAATAATTAAATCTAATTAAATAACTAATTAAAATCAATTAATAATTAATTAAATCAATTAATCAATTAATTTTCGAATTAATTGACCAATTAATCAATTAAAATTAACTGAAATTAATTAACTAATTAATTCAGATTTATTTGTGAATTAAAAATAATTTTCGGAATTAAAATAATAATTTTTAGAATTTTCAGAAATTAAAAATGAATTTTTATAATAAAAATAAATAGGAAATATGATTTTTAAACATTTTATAAACAGGAATCCTAAATTTGCAAAGTCTGGAAACTCAGGGACCTAACTGCATCGTTTTCAAAAGTTGGGGTACAAACTGTAATTTTCCGTCGCCGGAAAACAGTCGGGTTCGCCGGAGAACACGTTCCGGCTCCTCACCACCACAGCTCCAGATCACATCTACACAACATCAGGAACACAACCATGCAATCAATTCATCCTAACAATCCCTGAGTTGGCCGGAATTTGGCCGTGAAGTTTTCCAGTTTCCGGCGAACATCGGAAAACTTCAAAACACAACTCCCTTCTCTACAGACCTCGTTGGTTCATGAAACTTATACGACTAGATTGCAAATTTCACAGAGAACACAACCCACTATAAACAACATCAATCTATCACAGAATAAGAAACCCCCAAATTTCAATTAAGAACATTCATACGGGTTATAAACCCTAATTTTGAAATTCGAAAATTAAACTCAAATTTGAACATGTTATTGAACTCCAAATCAGACGTATGACATATGAAAATCATCAGGAAAACAAGCTCTACAACATGCAATCATCAAATCATACAAACAATCATCCGAACAAAAATTCATATTTTTAATAAAATAAATTCGAAAATAAATAAATTTTTAGAAAAATAACCTTGATTTCTGCAGTGAAACAAAGCTCAGAATCTGATAGAACACCTCAAATCCTTCGTTTTGGTTACTCAAGCTTTAAAAACAGAGATCGGTAACGCCTTCGTTTTGCTGTTTGATTCTTAGAACAGTTTATGTAATTAGGGTTTTCTCTGAAAATTATATAATTAACTATCTGCAAATGATTTTGATACGAAATAAAATACGGTAAAAGGCTATTTATAATTACGGAAAATTTGTATCCCGTTGGATCATTCCGGATATAAAACGGTACGTTTATTGTAAAAACTGATCCAAACGGTATCGGTTTTCGGGATAATTATCCAAATCAGTACAATTTGTACTGCGGTCTTGGTCTCAGCGCCTGGTTACACGTATTACGAAGTGATAATTGGGATAGTTTAATAAAAAGCTCCCGTTTATCGAAAATACGGGTTTTATTGATTTACCGAAACGAATATTGTATCGAAAATGTTGCGCCGGGACCCGCGCAGGACAAACCGTAAGCCGGATCGAAAAAGTCGAAACATGAAAATGCTCGGAATATTACAATTAGGTTAGGAAGGAGTTCTCGGAAGAGTTTCGGGTTCCAAAAACGTAACAACGGTTGATGTCGGTTGGTTCCCGTTTTTATAAAATAGATTTTAATTACCCGGAAAAAGATTTTAGAAATTTCATATGATTCTTATAAATCCATAAATCAACATAAAAATAATTAGGAAGATATGACAATTATCTATATTTATTTTGGACATATAAAAATTAAAATACTCAATTAATATTATTTTTGAATATTCAAGTACAGATAACACTTAACAATTAACTCACAGAATAGATACTGGGCACACATAATAATTAAAAATAATTACACGATATTATCCCGGATATTACATAAACGTCTCAAGCCATCTTGAGGAAGTTCCCACTCTTGAGCTTAGCCTTTACCTGAGCATTTGAGGTATGCATTTTAGGTGATGCATCTACTCTGCCTGTTATTATTACATCTGAGACCTTTCGGGTAGTGATGAGGAAAAGCTTTTGAGGATTCTGAGAGAGTTCAAATCGGAAATTGGATGGACTATAGCAGATATCAGGAATTCACCCTTATTATTGCATGCATAAAATTCTCTAGAGGAAGGTAGCAAGCCTACGGTCGAGCAGCAAAGAAGACTAATCCTATCATGAAGGAAGTAGTGAAGAAGGAAATTCTTAAGTGGCTAGATGCAGGGATCATCTACCTATTTCTGACAGTTCATGGGTAAGCCCAGTTCAATGTGTGCCAAAGAAAGGGCTTTGGTAGCAATGAGAAGAATGAGCTTATTCCTACAAAGACAGTCACGGGTGGAGAGTTTGCATAGATAAGGAAGCTGAGCAAAGCCACTAGGAAGGATCACTTCTTTAACATTCATTGA